>NW_028262324.1:7590833-8277500 GCF_047370975.1 Nipponia nippon | reverse complement strand
ATTTCCAAAGCACTGTGGGAAAACTACTAAATTTAATGGGGGACGTATTTCAGCCATGTGTGTTTTAGCCACAGCACTTTTCATTTAAATAAGTCACGTGCTCAACACCTTGAAAATATGCCTGCGTACTTATTTATACTGAAATTCTTTTCCTTCCTGATCTGAAGAAAAGTTCATTTTATGGAGAGCAGATGTTTTGTAGCTTAATGCATTTTTATTCACATGTTTTAGCTTTGTTCAATAATTTTAAGTACACTTGGGAATTCCAGAGGATGTAATTGTCCTGCAAGTTCACTCAGAGCCATGAGATGGCTTCAAGCTGATCTGTCATTCAGCTGGTGGACATACCAATGGCTAAGTGTATTTCTGATGAGCCTTTTACTTACGTATTTCTAAAACAATATCTTGGCAGCTTTGCTAAAGATTTATTTTACAGATTAGGGATATTCAGCCCCTGAATAAGTGAGCAATCCCAGGTCAGGGCGACACTAGCCATGCAAAAAGCTGACGCATAGCCTACAAAGTGGAGGAGGGGAAATTTGCACTGGGGGAAACTGGTGTGAAGTACTGCTTATGCATAAAGCATCATGGGATCTCCTGTACTGTTTTTTTTTCTGGAGCTATGAATTTTGCTATTCTTTTGAAAAATGGGTTTTCATATTCAAACCATACAAAGTATCTCACCAGGAAATGCGAGAGAAGCCTTTTGTTGGAAAGAAATTTTAGATTTTGAACTTCAAAATGTTGGAAAATATGAAAGAGTGTATGAGTTATTTGCTCTATAGTGGTCCATCAACTGAATTTCTAAAGGGCTAATGTGGAAAAAGGTGTGATAAATCTGTGCATTTGTGTTCAGTGCTGTTCTGAAGGAGGAGAGGAACAGGCTGTACTGTAGAAGTTCAAATGGAAAATTATTGCTTATGCAGGAGGGGTCTGTAATTACCAGGAAAGTAGGCAATCTTGTGAAAATAAATTGCAATAGATATATACATAGATCACAACATTTTCTGCAGCATCAGCCACTTAAGTTCACATGTCCCAGTTTCATTTTGAATTTAAAGTTCAAATCAATCCAAAACTGCAAGGCCAAACTCTTCTGAAATTTCCAAGTTTCATCTGCTTTTGATACAAAACTATAAACCATAAATTGACTTCTCACTTCGTAATGAAACTCCAGACTCAGTGAATATTTGTGCTTTTTGTTTTATTGTAAAAGTTTGCCTTCCTGTATGAGTATGAAAGTACTGCTTTTGCCCCTAAGGCTGAACTCACATGAACCCAATTTAACAAATTTGCTTTAAATAACTTTTTCAGTATTCTCTGAGTGCTGCTACAAAAGAAATTGTGTGGCGAGTAGTAGGCTATGAATACCCAAAAAGAGAAGAATGCACACATAAGCAAGCGGGCACAGACATATTTTCTATTGTAGTTAGCATTTTCAGAAAGAATCTGAACCCATGCATCTCTCTTCCACCATAAAAAAGGACTGTTTATCAGAGGTTTTAACGGTACTGGCAAGTAGCTCCATTGGAACATGATGAAGAAACAGGCTGCTGGTCAACCACTTTTTAATCTGTCTCTGTCACCCCAGTTTCTTTCATGTTAAAAATTAGTTTATATTCCATTGGAACTGACCATCAGTTCCAATACTGTATCTTTGCAGTCATTTCCCGAAATTGTTCTTTTGGGCAAGAAATCTAATAACAAATGTGGAAAATCAAGTGTGAACGAACTCCTTCCCTAGGCTGTCTTATTGAAATAACATTTCATGCAAATAATCTCATTAGTGTAAAGATTTTGTTCCCTAGTTTCTACCAGTAGCTTAAGTTCACATGATTGAGCTATGAGCTTCCAGGGAAGACAGGGGGATTTGCAAGGATGACCATCAGAAGATCCAGCATTAGTCAGAAAGCAGCAAAGCCCACATCCTCAGGAGATTGCACCTTGTTACGAGGGTGTGCCCTGCGTGAGGAATCATACCGCTCACTTCTGAGCTAGCCAGGCAGGCATTTGTCAAATGTTTCACAAGGTGGGGAAAAAAAAAGGTAGAGTTAATGATAAATAATAACGCACTGTCTCCGACATTAAAGGACATCATTGGCTCTCTTCTCTATGGTGTAAATCAATGTAATGTGTGAATCCTTTAAAAGTAACATGGAATTTAAAATGGAAAATATGAGAAGCTAGTAAAATTACTGCTAAAATCATCCGTTTATTATCTAGGTGTGCTTAATAGCCTGCTAGCTGATGAAAAATCATTTGCTAACCCCAAGGAATGGTTCATTTTCCAACTCAATCACTCAGCCATGCATTGGCCAGTACTTTTAAAAAATATACCTTGTATTACTTCTTTTGTCAATGTCTGGAGATAATTTATAATAGCAATAACTTCCATTAACACATACTAGGCAGTTTAGTTAGAACAGGTAAGATTTGCGGGTGGACTTGAGATGTTTTAATAGCAAACCAATTATCCACCAATGATTCCAACGTTCAAAGTGGTTTTTGGTTGGCCAGAAGTTAATTCAGTTGTATAGTAATTAATAGACTCAGTTGTTCCATGATAATCAAGATCCTGTATGTAGATTGGCAGGTTTGTTTCTTGTGTACATTAAGGTAAACTTACGTTGCTCTGACATTACACTTACACATCCTTAACAGAATAGCATGAAAGGGACCTTAACATAATTAGATTCTGTTTCCCTTTTCCCTCATTAATAAATATTGGGCATTTCTGCAACAGATTTTTTCCAAGCATTTCAAAACTCATATCAAAATAGCCACTACCAGTTGTTGACACCGCAGCTAAGAGTAGCTCCTGTTGGGCTGCCCCACATTCATGATGTTATAACCCAGTTACATATAAGTCAGACTCTCTCACCTTTTGTGGCAATGTGTAACTTGCACTCTCCTGAAAAAAGAAACACTAAGTTTATTTTCTCTCTGTACCTAGATGTAGGTGTTTTAGGGCAATGGTTTGACAATACAGGTGGTTGCAGCAAATTTGCTGCCAATGAGAGCCCTCCAACACCTGCCGTCCTGGCATGCATCCTCTCCTCTTCCTCCTTGGCCACACCACCTACATTCAGTTTTCCCAGCAACCAGCCAATTTAGAGTTAAAATGGCTGAGAAGTAGCCCTACAAAGAGAGTAAATTCAGTTTAACTCACTGATCTGGTTTACCATTTGGTCAGATAGGCACCAGCATGAAGCAAAGGAAGGCACAGGAACATGTGTGGAGCAGATCTGAGGACATGGAAAACTTCTTTTGGTAGCAATTAGCCATTAGATTTGCTCAGCTGGGTACTAAACAAATGAACCCTCTATAACTTAAAGAGGGGAGGCACTCCAAGAATGCCCTTAGCAAAGAAGCTGCTTTTTATAGATGTAAGGGTTCTTATATGTTGTTTTTAAAGAATACTTCAGCTTGAAGTTTAACAGAGGATAGTTTTAAATTCTGAATCTTTTCTTTGTTCCTTTGATACCAGAAGCCTTATTAGTGGGGGGAAAAAGAGAAAAGAAAGATAGAAACTAAACCTTAAGCATCAGAAATCAGATCTAAGAAGATATTTGTTTCTTACTGCTTTGGATAAGTTCACATGTTTTATCTCTTGAATCCAAGTCAAAGATGCTTTTGGAAATCTATGGGATTTGTGCAGAACAGGGAATGTGTGTTCTGGGCGATTGATGCTGCTGTCCCATAGGTTTGCTGCGCAGTGTTCTTATGCTTAATTGGTAAGCTCCACATTAAGTCATGTGCATGCTGAGGGGTTCAGGGATGATATTTTTTTCAGTTTCTTGAACATGATTACATTTTTTGTAATTTACATTTTTAGCCACTAAACAGTGATACATTATATTTAGAAAATGAGATGCTCTGAGTGTTAGCAAGATGTGACAGTGACAAATCTTATGAACGTTAATACTGAAACCCATCATAGTTCAAGTCCTAGTTGCTGTATTATAGCTTAGTCTAAGGTTTGGGAGGGGGAATGTTCTAGTTATCGAGTTGTCATTGTTCAAGTGCCATTTTTTGCTCAATTTAAAAACAATATGCAATTGTAGAAGCTGTGTTCAGTGGTTATGAAACCTTTAGAAAAAAGTACAAAGAAAAAGTCATTTCCCCAAAGGTCGTAAATAAGTCACAGATTTGCAGCTTTTGCAGTGTGTCCTACATATATTTTGTGCTTATGTAGTCTGTACAAACACATAGCCAATGCCTAATCAGGGGAAAAAAATATCCTGAGCTCCCTGAGTTTGTACCACTGGTGTTAAGTGTCTGTCAGAGTTTCTGTTGTGATCACCCTTTCAGGGATTTATCACTCAGCTCTAATACCTGGCTCCAGGCTAAAAATTGGCATACAAGAAAGCAGACTGTATGCATACAAGCACTGCAGAAGCGGGGAAAGCCACTCTCTGGCTTCGGAGTTCTGTTTTCAACAGTGCACCTGAGTGAGAGCTTGGGGATTTGAGTCTTGCTGCAATATCTGGGGGAAGGGCTCAGGATCGCACTCTCCTGAGATCCCATTTGCCTGCAGGAGATGCAGTTTTCCAGTGCCAGGCCCTGGGTCTGTGGTGTTGTGCTGGCAGGTTCAGGAGCCGAAGAGTCACCTTGCACATGCTTAGGAAGCAATGTTGTTGTTACACAACTGTTCACTTTGGGTTGGAAATCCCAGATACACCAGACCTTTGACCTGACAAGGGACCAGGACTAGTATTCCTCTAATAAGTGATACATGTCTGTGGGTTCTGAAATTAAAAAAACAAATATAATGTATAATAATAGATGCAATGGAGGTAAAATAGGACATGGTTCTACAAAGCACAAGCTGTTTTCTGAGGTCTTCTGGGATAGTACAGCTGCTGTTCGTCCCTCATGCAAGAAGACTCGCAAGATAACAGCATAGGCACTTGGTATCTGGCCATCAGAAGCCTGAATTGCCTCATGTTACTTCCTTTACACTGAGGTTTTGACACTGACACTTTCTCTCTGCAGTTCCTCTATGTTAAGTCCCTCAACACCCTTTTTTCATTCCTATTTCATCTTACCCAAAGTGTGGTAGGATTTTTGGAGAAAGCAAAGAACAAGTCTTTGTGCTAAACACTTTATAATCTGTAGGTTATACCCTGTAAACTTTCCAGCCTGGATGTGTCTTTCTCTCTGACTATCCCTCCCAGGACTTACCCTAGGTGCATGTTACTGGGGGACATAGGCAGGGTACAAGGAGCAGCAATGAAAATGGTGGTGCTCTGTGGGGTGTCCCCATGGTGTCACGGGCTGTGGATGCTACCTAGCTATTCATGGTGCAGGGCCAGCGCACTCTCCTGAGCCATTGCGTGACGCTGTCGGCAGTGCATGGGTGGGAGCTCTCACTATGGGCTGACAGCTGAGATCATAATGACTTTGCAGGAACTCCTCATTTACAGTCCTTCATGTCAATATTCAGCGGGCTAAGGGTTCATAGTAATATGCATTGACACATTAGAGACCATATTGCTCTGTCTAGCCAATCATCCATGAATTGTAAGAGGAATACATGCATCATTTAAAAAAAAAAAAAACAGGGAACTGGGAAGCAACAAATATGTATTCATGTTAAAAGTCCAGGCTTTGATGCATGCCAGCTAAACAAATGCAGAGTTAAAGCTGTAATTTACCCAGCCTACCTTTGTAATACTCACAAGCACAAGGGAACAGATTGAGTGCAGAGTGGAAGCATTAGCTCTGCATGTTTTTGATTTTAAGGGGGGATGGTGTTGCAAGACCCTTAACATTGTTTTGACCTACCATTTTTTATGTTAATAGTGCTTCTATGTTGTTACCCCATGCTATAGTGTGTGATAATATGTGAAACAGCTTGGTATTGAAGTTAGTGCTCAGGTCTCTCATCACGGGTTAGAATTCAGTCTGAACTATCTCAACATAGTCTACACCAAACTCATTGATCTCTTGTTTTGAAAATAAAACCAAAATTATGCATTTGTTTTGTGCTGTTTATTTTGTATATTTTAATAAAAACCAGTTACACTAAACAGTAAAATATGCTAAATTTGCACATTGTAACTGCTGGAAAGATTTCTGAGTCTTTGTGTACTGCAGTTATTTTGGTATTAGTTGACATTGCTAGATAGAGGCAGTACAGATATATCTACTTTGTTAAAGCTGGTATTTCTAGCAGCCGGGGTTTCTACCTTTTGTCTACAGCAATCTATCAAGACTGTATTTCAGACTACAAATTTTTCTAAGAGGAAACAAAGCAGATAGCATCCTTTAGCAGGCGTAAGTCCAACAAATGTCAAATTCTGAACAACATTACTTTGTGTCTCTATTTAACATTAAAGCTGATGGCTTTTTGACAGGTTTATAGCTGACAACTTCCATAGCCAGTCATGCAGTACAATTATGTTTGAGCTAATTTGATGAATCAACTTGATGTTCTGTAGTCCCAGTTGGCTTCAATAGCGTATGTGCTCAATTTTCTGCTGGAGGTCAAAAATAAGCTTTGAAATTTGGCTAATCCCATCACATCCGCAGAACATGTCTGGTGGAATAATCTTTGGACATGAAGTCTTGACTAATGCCAGAAATAGGAAGGAAAACTTAGTAATTTCATTAGACCCATCAATCATGAATCGTGTAGACACAGCAATCAGGGGTCTCATGTCCAGCAATTTACTTGTAAGCTTTCAAATGCTTTAGTGGTTAGGGTAGTAGGAGGAACATTCCTCAAGCCTGGGCCTTGTTCTAGAGGAAAATGGGTCTTATTGTTAATCTACATTTAGAACAAATGCTAACTGAATGGTGGCGGGGAGGGAGAATGCGAAGATTTTCTAGTTATATCTTTCCTGAAAGACTGGAAATGCCATGGCAATGGTATATGTTAGAAATGCCCTGGACCGTGCTGGTTTTGGAACTGCAATTTTTATGGTAAAATCATTAGTAGTCATGAGGCTGAAGCGTCTCAGATAACCAAGCAGCAGTAAATGCATTGAAACCTCTAACACAAGCTTTAACAGATTTCCCCAACCAATGTATTTGGTCCTTATTAATTTTTTAATGGGTTTTAGGCATAGAAATTTCAGTCTAACTTCATGCTTGCACTTTTGGGCATTAACATTGCTCCAAAGTGGAAACGAAAAGCTTCAGTTTTCACGATGGCTTGGCATTGAAAAGGCACACACAGCTAAATGCTGCTGTGTTCTGTCATGCTTTGGTAAAACACAGTTATGGTCAGTTAAAGATCCAATACTACTGTCCTTGATTGCACAAGGTGCCCATGGTGGCTGATAGGTGCTCTAGCTCTCTCCCAGCGTGCCAGTATTAGGCAGTGAAAGTATTGCTTCCTTGAGACACAAACTGGTAGCCTCTGCAGACAGTCCCTGGCAGGAACAAGAACACGTGTTGGTGACTATACCCGAAAGGACGAACCAGTGCTGGTGCTGCATGGCACTTACCAGTGTGTTGGCCAGATAAGAAGAGCGTAATTAGTCTACTAGTGTTCATTTCTGGCTTTATCTTGTCTTAAATGTGTTTTTAACTATATGTTGGCAAATCTGTCAGATATGCAATGCAAACACTTCAACAACAGATTTGGCTTTAACTCTGGTGTGTGCAGTGGATTTTGGGGAGCAGGAGGATCTTCCACTGTGACGTTCCGAGTACCAAAGGGGATAAGACCTATGAGCTGCACATGATTTGTGATTTGACTCCCATGACACAGTGAGTGCTGGTGTGTTAGGGTAGGTGCTGCTGGAAAGAACTCTCCTCCACATCCAGAAGAAGTGCTGGGGCCAACATTTTGAAGTCATCCGGAGCAGAACTCAGATTCTTCTTGTGTTTGGGTTGTGGTTCTCTTAAATGCAAAGATTTTCTTAAATGCAATGACTATTCATTGTCCTTTTCTTCCTGGGAGCCTCCTAGAAGTCCTTCTCTCTATCTGAATTATCTGATATGTGTCTTGTGACTTTCAGCCATGTAAAGATTTTGGTGTGCACTTGAAAAGGCACTTGGCAGTAGCTGGTACAGAATGTAGGGACAAGGAGGGAGGCCTGCAGAGCTGTCCTGATGCAAGGAATCCAGAACTGACAGACACACCTACAGCTCTACACTTTTGCTTCTGGTTGCATGTGTCTTATGATGAGGAAGAAACAAAGTTTGGACTCCCATTTCTGTTCCGATGCTACACCTGGGAGGCAGAATGCATGAGGTTTTGTGAGGGGACTTTCTTGTTCAGAGAATATTGGCCTCGTACATTGTATGCATTTTCTACTATATATACACACATACATGTATATAAATAAAATGTCTGTATGTATATATGTTTGTGTGTATGTGTATTTGTTTAATGCAGAAGCCGCTAACAGGGGATGAAGCAGTTTTCCTGGCTACAGAGCTGATGATGCTCCTGCTTTTGCTATGGGCACCGTCCGCAGCAGCATGCTGCCATTACTGAGCCATCCTTCACCTCTCTCCTTCACTCACTGCCTTATAACACACAAGATATAGCTGAGATGAGTCATGGTCATGGAGCTGTGTTTCTTAGCAGTATGTACTGAATCACCAGATTGGATGCAAGAAAAATATCGAATAAATACACACATACATATATACACATGGACATGTGTGTATGCATGTACTTTTGTATTCTATTTCCACTGATTAGATCTGAACTATTACCAGCAGTAAATTAGGCAGCAGGCAGATCTAGGTGTGTTTCTCTTTTTTTACTCTGAGTAGTAATTCACGGTACATCAAAAGAGTGGATTTTTAAGAAACACTTTTGATTCTTAACTTGAATTTGTAACAATTTTAATGATTTACAAGGAGAGACTCATCTGATAAGGAATGACACAGAGTCTGAGCATTTATACGAATACGAAACAATTCTAATGAAGCCTGGAGATTGGACTTTTGCCTGTCAACATTTGAGAACATTTAATTTCCTTTTCTTCTTGGTGTATATAAATATGTAATATTAGCCTAGGTTCACCTTTGCCTGTTAGTAAGAAATTGTTCTCTGTGTATTCATAACTGATGTTTCTGTGGTCAGTCTGTTTTTCTGAAGTTTGCCAGTGTGCTATTTCAACTTGCTTTTTTAGATTTGGGTATTTAATGAGAAGAAACAGCTGAAATAGCCTGAACTAGTTTTCTCTGAAGGAGCAGTATCGTACTCAGGCTGACTGCAGAGCTGGATATGAATTGCGTCAGCATGTCTTTGTGGGGCCAACTCAGCATCCTTTCTTTGCCTCTTGAATTTGACACTGCACTGATGGGCATGGTGCCAGCTGTTAGCAAATTGGGCCCATAGTTCCTCTTGTTATTCTTATTGAATCAGCAGCTGTTTGTATTATCAGTTAGGGAACTTCAGTCACTGTTGTGGCTAGTCCCGAGCCTTCACGAGTACTGGAAAAGCATTTAAAAAAAAAAAAAAAAGAAAAAGAAGGAGGTTGGTCTCAGTGATTTATCCCTGCACGCGTTAAGCATTGCGATTAGCAGTGCTTTAACACCTTATTTATGATAAGAGAAGGAAATTACATTCTAGCACAAAAATCCCCTGAACTTTAATCAGCCTAGTTTCAAGGGGCTTTTGTGTTTTTGCCTCCGTTTTGATTCAAACTTTTCTATGCATTAGTTCGTGGGAAGTTTGAGACTGTTTACCAGGTAATCTGATCAACATTGTGACTCACCCTACACTTTAAAAAAAAAAAGAAAAACAAAATGAGACAGGGATGTGGGGAAGAGCTTTCAATGTTAATATATTTATATTAGCTGTGAAAGAAGAAAGAAAATTTCCTTCCCCAAAATAGCTATTTGTTGCATAAGATAAAGATGCATAAGATAAAAATCTGCATGTGTACATGGATCACCTTGGTGTATTTTACCTGGCGTCTCCCTGCTTCCAGGAGCCCAAGGTGCTGAGAACGCTCTGGGGCTTCCCACCACGCACTGCGGTGCTGGCACTTTCAGGCTGGCGGGTTAAGGGTCTGAAGTTTGCTCTGGAGTGCTGAGGGGTGTCTGTGGTTTGTGGTGTGCATGTACGGGGAGGAAAGGGAAGCAGAGAAGAGAAGAAGATACAATTGAGAAGAGAATGAGATAACAATTGTGTATCTTCCTGGTCAAAGTCTACTATGTGGCTGCACATGTGATGTAAGGAGAAATACATTTGCTGTAGCAGAAGGTCCCTTCCTCGCCTGTGTTTTGATATATCTACAGTGCTTTGTCTGCTTACGTGTTCATAAAACATTATGCATTTGAAAATAGCAGCTTTCCCAATGCCATATGCTGAGAAATCTTAAGTATAGTCTTAAAAATCATGAGTGGCTTAGGAAATTAATATATTTTTTTTAATAACACATATTGGATTCTTACAGTTTGCTTTCTACTTTAGAGCCGGTATGTTCTTGATTTCAAGCTTTTCCCTGTGACCATATGAGCTGCATGCTTTCTTTTTGTTGTTTTTGTTTTTTAATGAAATATGAGAGCCTCACAAAACTACAGGACTAGAGGAAACAAGCTTTAAAGACAAGTACTAACTATCCTGAGACTAGCGATAAAATAAGTAGAATTGGCTACTCTGAAAAATGGTCATGATTTCACATACAGCCTCTGCCCAGTTACATGCCTGATTTATGTGCAGCTACCTCAGTTGTGCACACTAAAACCAGGGGAACTGCATGGGCAAATGGCTGATCAGGTATACTTGTGGACAGTTATCAATCTTCCCCATGCACACTTGGGATGTGCATGTGTTTTGCATAGGTAATTGCGGATTCCATGTATTTGCACATTTGTCCCATAATAGTGGGCCGAATATTTGTTCTTAGCAGCTACTCTTGCTATATTGTCATATTCATTGCTAGGCTGCTTTGGCACTTATGTTCCATACACTTAGCGTTTGAAGGGAACCATAATGCAAACACATTATAAAAAAAAGGGTTGGCATGTCCTATTCTTCAGTTCCCAGTTACAGGCGTTCAAAAGGAGAAGTCAGTGGTTACCCAGGAATTTCTGATCAGCAGATTCTGTTCAACTGTCCCCTGTTGAGTGCTCAGAAATAAAGGATACCAGAACTGCTACTGATTTTTTAGCCACTAGTGCAGTGGTTATCAGAAATACAGGCATGTATCTTTGGTGACCCAAATCTGCCCAGAATACAACCTAAAGATTTATTTTTACATCAGATTTTTCCTACCTGACTAACCTGAAACATATCATACAATTGTAATGCTACGTACTCGAACCTATGATATAATAAATACCATTTTTCTGTTTGCAACATCATATAACTGCGTGTTTCTCTTTTAAACCAAAAAAGAAAACAACTTAAAAAATGTTTCTGACTTAGGTAAACTGTAGAAGTTACGGAGAGCTGTACTTATGCGTCGAAGGACAAAATTTGAACTTAAGTCCTTCAAAACCCCATATGGTAATTCTTAAGTTTCCTTTTTGCATATGTAACTGACAGATGCTGCAATGTCTTCAGATTCCTTCCATACCTTCCAAAATACGCACAATATATGCAGCCATTGTAGGTCTGGAGATTATATCTGTCAAGACTGGCTGCACGGGCAAGAAACATGATGGTAAAATATGTGGCAGGTATGGGAACTGCATGAACAAGAAGTTCTGTGCTTGAACTCTTCAAATGAGTCTGACACTGGCCAGCTGAAGAGTGGATACATCCAGGAAACTACATCTCTTGCCCCAAGAAAATCAGATGACACCAATATAACATCTACCATCGAGTTTCTTTCCACATTTTATCTGAACTACTTTTTATTTGAATGATCAGTGCTAAGGATCTCGTACAGCTACAGAGATAATAAAATAGCCTTGAGGGCACAGCGCAGGTCAACGTCTCCTTGGCGTGCATTTTAGCTCTGCATGTTTTGGTACGGCAGTATCGGTATCTTCTGGAGACAAAATATTCACAGATAAATAAGGAAAAAAAGGAGCTGATATTTTTTGTTCTTTTTAATAAGGTTGTGGTGGTAAGAAGGGAAACGGTATTATTGTTTTGAGCCCTTGAGTCTTTCTGAATCTTCCCAGGGACATCTAGTTTCAGGATTTTGACCACATGATATATCCTGGTCGCCAGTTTAGTTAAGAGTTTGTCCTGTGGCCCCACCCCAACTGTGATCACAAATGTCTCTGTGGCAAATATGATAGTTGATTACATGTTGAGAGAGTGTTTGAAGTCTTAATAGCAGTCTTTTCTACTTTGTTGGCTTTAACTTTTTAAATCATAAAAAAAAAGTACTTATCCACATCCTGTTGTTCCTCTTTGGATCTACCTGCTGTGTTTCCCTTGCTATGCAGGAGGAGAGGCATTGTCTGGTCTTGCAGCCTCTGAGCTACTTCACATTGAGCATGAATTCACAGGCTTTCCAACTTTCTGAGAGTTTTCAGAGGTGCGGCACTTTTTTTTCCCCCCTATATCTCTTACTTTCAATATGTGAGTACTGCAGAGTCTTTCATCATACATCCCTGCAGCCCTCGCCTAAGGTTTTGATCACAGGGACCAGACACACAGAGAGGGAATGTGTCCACACTGATAGAGGCTGTGTTAGAGCAGGGACTCAGACTGGCTTCCTTGGCATCAGACCTTAGCTCTTTTTATTTCTTTGCAGAGCATAATTTACATATCGGGCAATGCAGGGCACTATTGATCTCATTTTATTGTATCTATCTGTTCATGACTACTAACAGGCTAGACAGATCCAGATTTCTTAAGACTAAATTAAACTCAATTTTCTGAGTCAGAAAAACATGTTTGTTTCTTAGTTACTGTATGTGCTTCTCTGTTGACTTGAAATGTATTCTGTAATCCCATGCATATGTGATTTCTTTCTTGGTACTCCAGAGTGCACTCTATAGATAACACTTTCATGGTATTTTAAATTCCTATATCTTGACTGTTTTCGGAGGAATGAATGTGATTTAACCTTCTTTAGAGCAAGGATAAACTTTGAAATGAAAACTAACATATGGTCTGTATGCTATTTTTATAACTTTATTTTATAATTTCTGAGCTGATTTTGAGAGTTGATTATTATTTAACAAGTGAAACAGGCTGTCGGTGTGACTGCTGCAATGCTCCTGTGGATTAGTCCTCAGCTCTCCAAAATTCAGTTGAAGGGAAGCCCTGCAGAAGAGGGTATTGTAGGTCCATGCTGTGGCCCATAGGCAGAGCTGCCTGGGGAGAAGTTCATGCTAACCCCTGATGTGCCCGGCTGTAGCAAGAGCCTGTTAGTCTGTCACTTTTCTAGTGCTGAATTCACTCACACATTTTTTTTGTTAAATATACTGGCTGTCAGACTGCATTATATTTCTTCATGATTCACTGCATTTTCTATGTGTTACCTTGAGGAGATCCTCCATCCTCTATGAAAGAAGACCCTTTCCTCCTTCCCCCCCTTCTCCTAGGCATGCTTTTTCTGGTTTTGCTATGTCCCACTGATGCAAACCCTAGAATTGTCCAGGAGATCCCCAAACTACAGCTAGCTTCCCCTAGCTAAAGGACCCATGAAATCCACTCATAAATCAACCCAAGGGTATTCTGGTAGGAATTCATCTGCCTTCCCGGGATTCTGCTAAGTACAAAGAGTAAGAATCCAGAAATAAAAAATCGTAAAGGAACCTTCCACCTTGGAGAAGACAGCGGATACTGTGCAGCTATTGGCCTGGCTAATCTATTGGGGAAAGCAGGGGTGAATAAATGTGGATGCGCTGTAAAGACATGCGAGGAATCCATTTGCACATTACTATGGAAATCTTTTCTCAAACAAAAACTTCAAGTACAGATGTCTAAGTGTTGCAGGCCCTGCTGTTTCATCTTTTGTGTGATGTTGTCTCTATTCCCACTAGACTCCAAGAGTACACCTCAATTTCACTGCTTCTGCATACAAATATTTGCCTGAAATATATAGTACATCGTAAGGTCTCTTGCAACTATGCCTGGAAAAATCAGACAAAAAACCTGAGCAAGTTTTCACAATTGAAATTAAGTAGGTCAAGAATCCATCTAGCTTGTCTGGTAATGTGCTCTACAAGCTAATGAGATCTTGAGAGAAGAACCACATGTATGAGGTTGCCAAGGTGAGCATACATCCTCATTACAAACCAATGAACAGGAGTATCAGTCTCTGATTTTTGTTTTATCTTTACCCAACAATGCACTCTAAAAATGCTTTACCCTGCCTACAAAACTTTCTGGAATGGGTAGAAGTGTGTTATGAATGTAATTAACTGCTCTGTTGATTACAGAATGTATCCCTTCATCTTAATGGGTGGGATGACCAGGCATATATATTTATGTACTTAAGTTTCATTTGTATCTTCAAATATATAAGAAAGATGTATGAAGTGATTATAGTATGCAGGTTATGATGTTTATCCCATAGCTGATTATACCATGGGTGAGTTAAGACCTCATTACGACTTTGGTGTCACGTCTAGTGCTGACTTGCATGTTGGATAAAATCATTTCCCATGGTATATAGGTTTTATGAATCATTAAGATATAAACCACTGTTACAAACACTGCCATGAAATAGGTATTATAGAAAAACAGTAATACATAGTCATAAGGATATATAATTATACGTATATGTGGGTATATATATAATGTTTAGTCTAGACATCAGTATAATTATGCACAATAAGATGTGACATCTGAGATTCATGTGTGTTATAAATCTTTTTGAAAAGGAAAATGGTTAAATCTGGGAAAATCTTAATTTTTCCCAGCATTGCTCGGCCTCAGTGCCTTTTTATATCTGAGTTCTGAAAAGAAGACAAGGCAAATCATTTATTCTTGAGCCATTTTCTTTTAGTGTCTGTCTTCTCATGTGGTCCAAAGGCCACCAGTTTGCTCTCTAATGTGCACATGAAACAAACTCTTCTGTTGTCCTCAATCAGAAGGCAGAGAGCTTGAGGCTGCAGAGTTGAAAGACATGGCTGCATGGTCTGAAAATAGAGCTGGACAGTATAGTCTGTTATTTATAATATCACAATATCTTTTTTCTAATGGAACTTCTAGGCTTGCTTGGAGAGTCAGGACATGACATGACAAGAACAGAAAAGATAAAGAAGTTATCTCTCAAATACTCACATTTGCAGCTGCTTTGGCTGGAAAATGAAGGGCCAGATTTCAAAACCTGGCCAGCTTCTTCATGCCTGTAATTTGCAGGAGAATGTGAATGGAATTAATTGTGGTGGAATTTAAGCTATTTATTTGTCTTAAGAATTTGATTTTGGGGAAAGAAAACAGACATTTTAGTATTTCATATGTGTTCTCAATTCAGTTACAGAACTGAACCTGCAGGGCTGCAAAAGGAAGACCCAGATAAAGCCAGGATGAAAATGTTGCTCAAAATAAAACCATTCAAGGTTAACAAATTGCAAGACATCTTAAACAATTTAGCCAGCATATTGCTTGCTCACAACCATATTTTCTGCTTTGCTGGATTTAACTTGTTTTGACTAGTGTTGAAGGTTCAAACCAGTTGGGGACCACACAGCTTTATATAATTAAACATTAAACTGGTTAGTGGGGTTAAAACTGTTAAATATATCAAACTTTTCAGGGCATTCATTGAACAGGATGTTTATTTCATTTGGCATGTTATTTTAATTATACCTAAGAAATGCAAAATGCCATGGGTAACAGACAGACTGCAGAGAATAAGCAGAGGGCACGGGATGTTCAGACACTGAAAGTTTGCATCTCTGCAAACAAGGCATGAGGAATTCACATGCCATGTCAATTCTCAGATGCATTCAGCAAATTCCTCTGACAATAGTGCAGGAGAACGCAAGTGCTTTCTTGTGCATCCTACTAGAAATATTACATACTGCAGAGAAAAGAAAACAGAGAGGGTCGGTCAATATTTTTCTTGAATTTACTCCTAGTGGTAGAAGCTCTGCCCGGAGTATTCCATTTATGTTTGGAGCTCTGCACTATATCATTGTGCTGCTCTGTAAAGTAAATTTATTCCTGAAAAAAAAAAAAAAAAGCATTTCCTTGTAGCACATAGTGCTGCCACGAAGGTCTGAGGGATTAATTGATTTTTTTTTTTTAATTTGATGTGCAAACCAGAAAATAAAATAATCGGTTTATTTCCAGGCATAATTACACTTTTTAAAGTTTTTTAATTTATCGGATTTCAAAGTGAAATGTCACTTGCAGATGAAGAGTTTAAAGGAGTTTAATCTAAAAAACAGAAAAAAAAAGTTCTCACTTGATAGAACTTCAGGGTCTTTTAGTTGTTTTTTCTCCCCATCAAAACATTTGCAGCTCTTGCCCCTCATCTGTGAATAATTATGACCTGGAATGTCATTTTTTGGTCAGCAAACTCTGCATGAAAAATTTCACATAGCCCAACACCCACACCTGTAAAATGCTGATTAAAGCTCTCTTCAATTTTTTAACTGAATAGCCCAAGTGCGGGAGGGTGGATTCTGTTTCTCAGAGTAATACTATATTGTTGTTTGAGTGCATCAGAAACAACCTAACAGAGGGGAAATCTCTGCATACTTCGAGTGCTCTATACCTCAAGGAGCTACTTGGGTGGATATTTTGTGGCCGACCACTAGCAATGGAACGCCAATGTAAGTAGAGTCAGACTACTGCCGAATTTCTTACTCCAGCTCAGCTCCATGTCTGTGAATAAGGATGAGCCAAGGAAGAGTAGAAGCCAATGAAAATATTCTGACATTAGTTCCTGGTGGTCTACTGTCACTATGTATATCATTTCATTAAACATCTTTGTCATGCAATATATAATTTGGCTCCAATCGCTTGGGTTTCACTTAGAGAGTAGAGCCAGACCATAGGCTCAATTTAGACTTTATGCTTTCAAACTTCTGGCTTCTCCTGTGTTCTAACAACAACATTTTCTGTTGACTTTCTCAAAAACTACATGCATTTCAGGTGAGTTTTTCTTGGTGCCTTAAAAGTGGTTAGCTACCAAGTTATCCACTGCTGGCCACTGTTCATTTGTCTGGAAGGTTGTTAGGAAACTAGAACTTTCAAGAAAGTAAGTATTGCCCAGAGAGGTCATTTCCCTCTCTCCTCTTTCCACACTCGAATAGACAGGGCTAAGTTTCACTGCTTGCCTTTACATTCCTGCTTCCTGACATGTGTACCAAAAAGGTAAAAATTCTGTTATTACACACAGACAAAAGGGTCCTTCTCAGTGCAGGGGACATTTACCAGTTGTTTATAAGGAGTAAGAATGTAGACTGACACAACAGGTGAAAAAATTTTCATTAAAACAGTTGATCATTTGAAAACTTCTGTATTCAATCCTATGGATATGAAATTTAGAGTATGAAAAAGCAATCTTTTCTAATGACCAGTTAGTACATCTTTTCAGGAGGGGAGTTGTAAGGTGTGAGTATATTCAGTTTTTTCCCAGGAAAACTGATATATACTTAGAACATTAAGTGTGGCTACTAGTAATATACAAATGCTTTAAACTTTTAAATATATTTGGCTCCGTTCAACAGAACAGTGTGGTGGTTCAGCTCATTAGCATTTGAGCAAATTTGTTAGACTTTTAAGGACTGTTTTCAGAATGGTCTAACCAAAAAAATGCAGTGAATTCCAGATGCTAATGGCACCATTTATCAAGACAGAGCTTTTTAACATAATGCATAAACCTTTCGTACATGGTAGTTTTACTGTGCATTCAATTCCATTGCAATTCACTGCTTCAGGCAGAGGAAATGAAGAACTTAAGCAACGTAAACACACTAGGAAAAGACTCTTAGATCCCTATGGCTCTTGAAGATGAAGTACTTATTTCCACAAAATTTGGCTTCCACTGTAACAGAGTACAGTGGACTACTTTGGGGACTCTGGAGTTAAATTATCGGTCTACGTGTTTTTATGTTTCTCCTCTCTGAAACATCTAAGCATCTTGTACCCTATTAAAGCTTCTAAAAAATGAAAATATCTTATTTTTTGAGGAGTTACTTAGAGCTTAAATTGCTTTGGCAAGGGACATCTTTCTGTTTGCTGTTTGTTGGGTCATGCTGCACAACAAAGCTCGTGTTAACTAAACTCAACTGACATTTTATTGCTATTTAGCCTATTTACTCTCTGTAGCTCCAGTGTAGCTAACTGTTATGATACCAGAAACTCTTTCTTCCCTGTGATGTTTGGAATAGTATTAAAAGTAAGAAACTGACCATGCAAAGAATAAAAGCATTATTTTGAGATTGATTATGTTGAAGCCAATATTAAATGAGAAACAAAAATATGGAAAGGATCAAACAATTTAACATAGTCCCCATCTCCCAGCTTACATTACTATTTTTAATATCTCAGAATTTTCCAGTCTCCTTGACATTTGAAAGTTACCCCTGTGAAACCAGCGTGATGTCTGCCTCTCTGCTGAAGCAAATAGCAATGACCATATTGCTCCCATTCCCTGGATCCAAGACTTTTCGTCTTTCTAGACTCTTGTATCTTGTCTAAGCTGACGCTTCAAAAAGTAACGACTGTACTCCAGAAAAAAAAAAGTTTCATATTCCTTATGGTCCCAGTTCTGGAAAGCAATTAAGTATAGACTTAATTTTACATTTATTCACCTTATCAGTTGCAGGGAGCTCCAGTTTATACCAGCTCACAGTCTGACCAAAGGGTTGTAGCTGTTACCCATGTTGGTGTGAGATCATGGGATTCTTTTTCTTTGTCCTGCCTGTTTTATTCCAAATACAGTTGGCTTCAGGTTCCCATCTCCTATTATTTACAATGCAAGAATTTTGGGCCTTGATGCTACAAATGTTCCTGCATGTTTAACTACAAGCATATGAGTACTCCCAAATGAAGGCCCTGGAACTCTTCACGTCTTAAGCACATAGTCTCCGATCCTGGAAATTCCTGTGCATATGCTTTTCTTTACCCCCTTGAGCAGTCTCATTAATTTCAGCAGGACTACCCACAGTAGTAAAGTTAAAACACGTACATAAGTATTTGCAGGTTCAGGTCCATAGTGACATTTCTCGTCCTCCAATGTTATTGTATCCCCAAGCCTGTTCATTGTCAAAAAATGAATCTTTGAGTAATCAGGCCCCGCAACTCCCCTCAAACCCCTTCCTGGAACTTATTTTATATTCTGTTCTCTGGCAAGGCCTATGGACAGCAGCATGACTGTCCTAAATCAAATAACCTTAAGAGTCTGACATGAATTGACAAGAGCCAAGTATGGCTGAGCTAAAGTTTAAACCAAGCTGAAGTGAATAGTTCTCGCAGCTGTAGTTTAGTTTTAGTAACACTCCTTGCGGTTGTTCTCTACTTCATCTGAATTTTTTTTAATGATAGAAAATAAGCTGGACAGGAATTATAAATGAGAGAGATCTGAATGCCCAAATGCTAGAATTTTTGTTCTTAAATGACCTGGAAGAGAGGCCTCCTTTGCAGTTCTTAGCTCCTTATGTTTTGTAACATTTTACTCCAAATGGGCACTTGAGGTTTGAAGCGGGACAATTAAGTAGTTTCACAGCTTTGGTACAAAAACCATCTGTGTTATTGGAAGTTGCACTGTGTAGGTGTAAGGAGCAGAGAAGCTCGCAGTCCTGGACGAACGACTGGGAACTCCTCTTCCAGTTCCATGTCAGGTCCCTGGGTGATTACTTCTCCACCAGGGAAGTGCGGAGGCTTTTCTTGGGCAGGCATTGTCCCCCAAAGCCTGCACACTTCCATCTGTTTCCTTACAAAAGCAGCTGCACCATGGTAAAGGCAAATATGATAACAGCAAGAGGGGCAATGCAGCCCAACGTGCTCAGCTGAAAGGCAGGAAATCCTGACTGCTATTCCTGGGTTATACATTGCCTGTTCGAGGCCTTAGGCAAGAGAGGTGACTTCTCCAGCATCATCTATAACATCGAACAATGCACCTGAAAACCAACAGTACTTTACAGTACTTAATTCCCGTTGAAGAAGTTTTGGGCTCTGCTTTGTGAAGATATATTCCCAATGTATTGCACATATAGAAAATAATGAAAAAAGCAGATGAAGAAAATAGTTGTAACTTCTTATGTAAACACATAGATCGGATGTTTTAACAGGTTATATCCGTCAAATGCACATGTAGCTCTGTTCCTAAATTATGTGCAGAACTGCAGGTGCAAATAAAAAATAATTTCTCTTGCAAAGAAGTGGACTTAGTCATCAATACATGCAGCAGCTTTACATGAATGTGAAATTGTGGTGACTGTGCGTTTAAAGGCATGTCTAACTGGCTTAAAAATCAGACTCAAACAATCCCATAACTCCATAATCCCCAAATATAAACAACTGACATGGATTTTACGTTCCAGTGTATTAGAAGTGGGAAGCATTAGTTGTTTTAAATGGAAACATAGCAAATTACTGTATCTGAAACTCTGTCATTTGCTCCAAGCAGAGCTCAAACAAATTATGGCTTATCTGAATGATTTCAGATAAAATTTCGGATAGGATTAACTGTGATATTCTTTGTTCTCTAAACTTTAGAGCACTTAAGGAAAGGAGCTGGCAACATGGATAGTGTTTTATGATAAAAAATGTAATAACAGCTTTAGAGGAGGAAAGACAGCTGCACATAAGCAAAGTTAGAATAAGCTTGGAATTTCTGGAAATTTTATTAGTGAATATAGAGCCTTCTTGCCCATATGTAGATAAGCACATGGTGTTTTGTAAGGAAAAGAGAAATATAGTTACCTCTATTATGCACAGAAAATAAGAAAGATCTAAAACTTGTTTTTTCTGCATGAGAAAAGATCATTGCTCCTATATTCAGAAATAGAAAATTTTAATTTTTAGTTATATTTTTCCCTCATCCATAAAACTGATTATCAGCTTCCCTGACCAAAACGTGTTTTCCCAAGTACTGCATTTTTGGAAGTTATTTACTAAGATTACTTCAGTGTTTTAAAATATCTGGGCTGAGATTCCAGTTTTGGATTACATTAAATTTGAAATCTTTATATTTGCCATATTTTCAACTCCTAAAAGCAAGGGAGGAAGGAAAAGCAAACAAAAAAAGTAAAATAAGTGTTTATTAAAAAGGGCCAAAATTTGTTTGCAGCTATAAATGAATGAAGCTTCATTAAATTCAGGGGAGCTAGACCCACTTACATTAGCAGAAAATAGGGTCCTTTTTTCTCTCCTTTTCAATAATTTTTCAAATGCTATTTTTAACAATTCTAGGGGGAGGGGGAAAGTAGGGTGGAAAACAGTTACAGCCATTTTATCACATTTTACTCCTAACAATGCAGTACAAATGAAAAGAAACCATAATGCTCTGTAGAATAATACATTAATCATCATCAGTCGTCATTCAGTGCAGTACGTTCTTTCCATACCATGCAAAATATGAACAGATACCCTCATGAGAAGGAGAAATGTCTTATCTAATCGTTCACCTAGCCTGGAATGGGTTGCAGTGGGGTTGTGTGTTATTTGTCATCTCATGTATGGGGCAAAAATCACGTGATAGGTTTCTTTTTGAACCGTGAGAGATTTATGAAAGGTATCACCCCTCAAGGGGTGTGGATTAAAGGGGTTAGAGGCCCATCTACCCAGAATATTTTTACTCAGTGACATATTAGTTGTTGTTCCTAGAGAAAAAAGAAATAATTTCACTGGAAAAAAACACTTTCTTAAGTTATTTTTCATGAGGAACTAACTAGCTAAACTTGGTACATTGTGCCTCGTCACTGAAAGATTTATCCTCCAACTAAATTTAACTATGTAGCGGCCCAGCTGTTGTCTAGCCTTGCTCCCTCATGAATGCCCAAGGGCCTGATCCTGCAAAGTGGAATATGCCTTGTGACAGGGCTCAGCACGCTTCACCAACAGGAGTCAGTGATCTACCAGGCTGTCGAGATAGTAGATGGGATTTGAAGGAGCTTGGTATGGAAAACTTGTCCTGGTGAGAAGGTAGGTCAGGAGAGCTTCAGACCCTTTTTCTCCTGGGCTGAGCAGGGTCCCTGTGATATTGCTGCTCCCGCTGTGCACTCTGGCCGTGTGAGGCACCCATCTGCCCTGGCAGGACAGCAAGGGGAGACTCTGGTTCAATGTATCAGCAGTGGAGACACTGGCCACAGCTCCCAGGATGCACTTTGGGGGTTTTAATCTAGATATTTTCCATTATTTGCACTGAGAAGTTGATGTTTCCTGGAGAAACTTTTGATAAATATTTTTACAATCTCCTCTGATGAGCTCTTTAGGATTGTTACGCACGATGCAGCAGCATGACACACTCCACAGCTTTCTGCATAGCTTAGTGAAGTGACTGTTTCACCGCCTTTCCTCTTTCTTCATGAAGTCCCTAGAAGCTGCAGCTCAATCTCAATATTTTCCTTCTCCATTAGGATTCTCCAGTAACTCAGTCTTCAAAAACCAGGATAGGAGAGTAGTCCCAAATTATCCTAAATATACGAATGCAATCAAGCCTCAAACTCAAAATGGAGTTTTTTTTTATGATCTCCAGCAATTCCCCTTCCCCCAGCTTTTTCACTTGCTCATAGGTCCCATCGTTACTCTTAACAACATAAAATTATTGCAGTTGGGAGCCAGCGGTACAAGTATTAACAGAAGGATGGTCAGGAGGTTTCCTAGAGATGTAACATACAGAAGAATAAAATTAGGAGGCAGCTTCCAAACTACTTGGATATTTGTGAAAATTTCAACCAAAAATTCTTCATGAAACTTTTCCCCTAATATTTCTTTCCCATGTCCCTCCCATTCTCTTTTTCTTATACCATATATATGCACACATATTTCTACTCTAGTCCTTGCATCTGTCTCATAAATATATCTCATAAGTGTGTGCATGCTTAGGTATGAAAATACACTTTGTACAACGCTATAATGTTTGTACTGTTTCCAATCTTCTGTATCTCTGAAAAATAAGTAGGTGCTATACTGATGTCATTTATTGCTATTTGTTTCTTTATGTTGGTTCCTCTTAAAGTGCTCTTCTCATAGCATAGCTCCAGGGCATCCTTGCATACAGTTATGATACATAAAAAACCTGAAAAGCACAATTTAAACTGCAGCACCTCATCTGCTCTCCCTGTTTGTCTGTATTTTTCCCTCTGCCGAACATCATATTCCTTTCATTTGGCAATATAATATGATCCACCATAAAGAAATATAGCGCAATGGAGGGTGAGTCATTCTGGCTAAAAGGTTAGGCCAGATCCTGCATTACCTCCTCAAAAAAACTCCTATGGGTTTGAATAACAGTATTCCCCAAGTTGGGAACCTCGAGAATCAATCCTAAATTATGCATGCTGGCATGGGCTAGCTTTTTTAGCTACAGGGTGCTTCAGTTTGGAAAGTCATTGCCATTTCCCTTTGCATTGTGCCAGTTCTTAAAGTTGTTCCTTATTCTTTGTTCTTGGAGGATCCGATTTACTCACACTAGAAAGACCCATACTGTTTAACTAATCCTTATCTGTAAAACGGTTACAAGGAAATTTGGGAGGGATCTCAGCCTATGCCTTCCAAAGTCCAGGTCAGTGAACTGAATGGGGTTTTTGTGGTATAGATGAAGGACTTCAAAACCTGTCATGTGTAACTCAGCAAAACTCCCTATGGCTTCAGTGAAGGCTTTGTCTGAATCAGAGTTTGTAGCTCAAACAGGCTTAATATTTGGATGCCCTTTTGTTTTGTGGTGGTTTTAGCTCTATGTTGGGCAGCCTGGGTACAAAGGTCTCCAAGTAAGCAAGCTTTGGGGCTGAAAATGCCAAGAGGCCAGACTAGCCATCCAAACTAGCCAGCAGAGAGAGACCCTAAGGTGTTTGACCAGCTCAAGCACCTCTGCTTGGGGCTCCCATCCAGGTACCTGGCGCAGAGCACGGTCTGACTCTGCTATCCTGCCAACGGTTAGAGCTCTTCTCTGCAGCATGGAACCGTCCTCTGCTTAACTGGATTTGAAGCCAGTCCTGCCACCTCCCAGGAGAGCACACAAACCACCAAACCGTTCCTGTTTTGCATAGAAAGATATTAAAGAGGGCATGAGAGGAGACAGAAAGACAGATTAAGTCTGCTGGCTGGGGTGCTGACACATAATGTGGGAGAGTCACCTTCCAGTTTCTCTTCTAACGAATATTCAAATGTGGAGACAAAGTGGAACAGTTTCAGTGGGAAAGACTGGAGGATACCCAACTCAGCAGGGAGGGCAGCATCTGGGGGCTTTGCTGTGAGATGAGAGTTAAAATTCCCACTCTAAATCAGGACATTGATTCTGAAATGAGGAACTCGGAAACCTCGTTTGAACTTGAGTCTCCTACACTGAAGGCAAATACAATATAACTGGTGAGCTCCTGCCAAAGGTGAAGGTTGTGGCAGTCCTTGATCCAAGAGATCCATCTTGATCAAGGATCAAGAGACATTTAAAACACCAGTGTGAATCAGGCCGCATGGACAAATTTAGGCAGAACATCTAGCATTTACCTTGTGGATCTTGTTGCAATATGAACCAAAATTGCAATAGAAGGGCAAAACAGCAATAATTCTGGTGCTTAGCACATTTTATTAGTGGAAACAGACATCTGAGGAATCTAGGCTCTTCCAGACTAGCTGAACGAGGTTTCTGAGCACCTCATTTCAGAATTCGTGACTCCTGATGTGTCAGTTAGGTGAGCATGCCACTTCATGACCCTAAGCTTTCCAGATTTTACCTTGTTTGGTCTTTTAAATTCTTCCTGTAGCTGTTCTCCAGTGATTTTTTCTGTTCCTTCTGCTGCATCAGTCATACATCAGATTGTGGCTACTCCCCGGTGGCTTGCAGAGAACAGTAACATAGGTGAGAAAATATGCCCACTCATATATTTTGATTGTTTGACTTTCCCCTGTATCTCTTTGGAATATACCTCTACCTGTGTGCTTATTTACATATTAATGTGCAAGTATTTGCAGACCCACATATTTAGCAGGACAGGGAAACTGGAGAATAATCTGTAGATAGTAGAAGTATATCATTTTGATTTACAGTCTAACATTTAAATGTTTTGAGGTCAGACCTCTGAGCGAAAATAATTCACAACTGGATATACAGCTTCCACAGGCTGTACATTTATTGCCAACAAGTACAACACAGATTGTTTTTTACGTGCCTGCTTTTTATTGCTTTAGATGCTGTTGCAGGATAGTTCACATAAACATTTATATAGGGTTTAGAAAACAGTTGTTAGCGAGGAGGAAGCTTTTTCTGTTTACACAGCCTCCGAACAAAGCCACCGCGCGGAGCTTCCTGTAATTGACATGTGGGCGGGTTTTTTTCAAGTCACTGACTGGAAGAAGTAAGTGTCTGAGATTTATTCCTGACAGGACTTAAATTACTGGTAGCCTGACACATTTGTGAACAATTACTAGACACTGAGGTGTTTAAAGTAATGGGTACTGTTTGCTCGAGGGATGGGGAAGTTTCAAAACCATTAAAACAAAACAATTTTCCATTTGATTAGTAAAAAGCAAATGCATACGTTTATTTTTTCTAAAAGGCACACATATATTTGACTTCTTAAATAATTTTTCTCTCCACATGCACATGCTTAAAAATTCCCTTGATTGCTGTAACAGTAAGTTACCATACATTTGTACAAGCATCGGTTAGCTGAGCTTACAGTCAGCTCTGAACATGACACCTGTGAGCTTGCAGTCTCCCAAAAGGTGAATCCACTAGCGATGTCTCGATTAGAAAAGGATCTTATTGTTAAGTTGTCCAAAATAATAATATCTACTTTTTTGTCCTCCTTTTGTTTTTCAATTTGAAAGAAGAACAGTGAAAGGCCCTAAAATTTACTGTTTTATCCATTTGACCATTAAGTACTGTGAACATTTATGGAAAATAAGCTCTGCTTAATTCTCTCATTAATCTACACCACATTTATTCATTTATTTGTAACTCTTCAAGGTAAAAGTGATATTTATTTCCAGCATTTGCATTCAGTGTTCATATGCAGTGACTCCTTCCATTCCTCATTACAGAACCTGGGTCTAGGAAACACACTTCATCCCAACCCCTCAGTTTTCTAGTAGCCATTTGAGAGATTCCTGTCACAAGAGGAATACAGTATTGCCCTGGATTATTAAAGGATTTTAGGAAGCATCCTACATGCACACTGAACTGTGTGTACACACTTTTATCCATCTTCCCTCATTAATCATGATCTGTTGTACAGGTGCTGTCTCTGCAACTCGTGTTATTCTGATGTTCTATGATGAAAGTGAATAAAGATATTAAAACTACATACATCTACTAATAACCAAAATAAAAGATTTAGATGGTGAACATAAATCAGTATTCTAGAGAAGGCTAGTAAGCCTGCTTCACTGCTGGTCTAGTGACTAGAAGCCAGATTGTTCATCCTGGCTGAGTCAATAAAAATGTTTATACATGTCTTCAGTGCAACATGGCCACACAGAGAGCTGCAGGAAATGTTTGTAGTAGTGGTAGGCTAGGATGCGAAGCTGAGAGCATTGCTTGCACTACTGTTGATCCAAGCACTCAGATACTCCAAGTCAGGTTGCCCAAAGTCATGACACTGATTTAAGCATGTTAAGCTTTCACCAAAATAAATTTAAATTTCATCCCGTTTTTTAGTTATTCCTCCAACCACAAGTATAAGATGCTACTTTAAGGAAACAAAAAGGCCAAATGCTTATGTAATCACATTGTCCCCCCTAGACGTCCTCCCACTGTTTATTGGGACTCTTAGAATGTAAATGTGACAGTTTTTCCCATGGGCAGTTTACTACTTCACAAAATAAGCCTTTTCCTTATAGTTATTTAATATTCTTCAGGAATGAAGATGCATCTGTGTGTTTTGCTAGCCTTCCTGGAAGTGCAGACTTCCAGATTTCAGCAAGCTCAGGTATTATCAGAGCAGCTTAATTTGTTGCAAAAAGACTGGACTCTCATTGCTGAATGAGAATTCCCATCCCTCAAGTAGGCTGTTCTTGAGTGCTGTTAGATAATCCCTTTCTTGCCAGAGCTTCCTCTTTGACAACAACTTAGGAGGTGATCTGGGAACTGGGAACTACCCGGGCTTTTTTGGTTTTGCCATAGTATTGGGAAAATATGAAGACAGATAGTAGATACAGCTTCAGCCTTTATAAATGAATACTTGTCCACTGCTTGCTGTAACACAGGTGTAATCAAGGTAGGGTACACGGGAGATGTATTAATTGCTTGAACTTGTTTCCTGGCCCGTCCAGAGGCAGAAATCAAAGGCTCACAGTCTTATATGCTGTCTCCAGGAAAGGGGCAGCATTCAAACTCCAGTGGCCAGTCGGCCAAAATTTTCTTTTAATGCACAATAGCAGTATATATTTGCCTTTTGCATTCATAGAAAATAAAGACACTCTGTGTCTTTTTGATGTAATTTCCAAAGTGACTTGCATTGGCTTCATTATGGCGAGAGCTCCTGAAAATCCATGTGTGCCCTGTGTAGGACACTCTCCACTACCTAAGTCAGCTAAACCACTGCCTGCTCCTCATTTGAACCTATGTAGAATATTCTATATACCCTACTAAACGGGAGGTTTTATTCCCTAGTTCTTGTTTTCTGTGTCAGTTCTTGATGCATTGAGTAGTAAAACAATTTGTAGCATGCTGTTAACACAAAAGAATGAAAAATAATACCAAAAATAAACCATGAAACTGCAATGAATGCGTCTATTTTTACACATTGTGTTCTGTCTCAAGAAAATTTCAGAAGCTTCAGCAAAAGAACCCAAAACACTTTCAGAGTATCAAATCACCATAGGGATGGCTTTCTCTTGGTTTTGCAAACTTTATTCTTCTTCTTGAGTATTTGGGGAAAGGAGAAGAAAGAACTGCAGATGTTCCAAACTTTCTATGGTCATTTACAATTATTCAGGGCAGTGCCTCTGCTGTAGACTAACTATGTGCTGTTTTGCTCGCATATTCATAAATTTTTCTCATTTGTGAGAGTCACTGAATAGAGCATGTGAATTGTTTTACCCAGTAGGTGGTGGAGCAATAATGAAGCATTGTGATTAAGTAGTGTTGGAACATCTTATCTTCCTCACTGAGTGGGAGGCACCATTAGTAGTAAAAGTAATTACCTGTGTAGAACGTGCTGATTGCACTGAGTATCTACTCCATGACACAAAGAATGTCTTCTCAACTTTGGGGACTTTAAAAGATCTCCATTTGCTGCTAATTTCACATTTTAAGCAATAGCACATAATTCCTTTTGATTTTTCTTTGGTGTCAAAATTACAAATAAACTTTGCAAGAGCTTTTTCTCCTCATCAAAATTCTGTCCTTGTCATTGGTAGCTACAAAAAGAGGATGATTGAAATATCACACGAAAGAACTGGAACTGTAAAAGCAGGGTACATTCCCAGCGTGGCATCTGGACTTGCTCGCAGCTTGGGGGGTGTCCTGCAGAACGAGACTGTGGTGCCCTGATCTACCCAGAATAGTGTTACTCTATAGAAGTGGTGCAGATAATGATTCAGAAACAGGACATCAACACTGAGCATTGAGAGAAGGTCTCAGCTTACAAAAAAATCCTTTAATGGGGGATATGTGGGAGGCTGTTGCCACTGATGGTATCAGCCGCTTACAGGGTTATTCTCACAGAAACCAATCTGTAGTAGAATACACTCTGTCCTAAGGTCTGCATTTCATAAGCATTCATCCATCTGCCTGACAGTTTCCAGTAACTTGGGGAATAAAATATTAAGATATGATGGAAATAAGCAGTTCTTTCTATCATAGAAAAATGGGTTTATTTTTTATTTCATTTGTAGATTGTACCTCTGATAGTTTTTGTATCTCACGTAGCTGTGAAATTAAAGCTTACTGCTCATCTCTACACTTTTAAACCCTTTTAGCTACTTTGAAAAACTTATAAAAAGTCCTGGGATCCAAAGGGGCCCGTGACTTTTAGGATAAAAAAGAAAACTAAGAGCGCTTATGGTTTGTTTTAGGTCTGATTCAAAGCCTGCTGGAATCACAACAAAGAGATTCTCACTGATTTTTAAGATTCATATCCAGGGTTTGAACATAATGTCTAACATAAATGCAGTGCTGCTACACTCCTGAATAGTACCTGAGCACATTTGTAATAATGTAAGGGTTAGATGACTGCATTGGGCAACATTTGTAGACAGGTAGAGTCAATTAAGATAATTGACAGCAGAGAAAAAGCCTTGTGAAGGGGCTGTATTTTCTCTGTTCTCTGTATTACTTTATATAGGCATTTCCTTTGGTTATTTTGGAAGGATATGAGGTCATAGTGATTGGAGACAGGCAGAAACTTTAATGAAGGTGACAAACTGTCATTGCATTGATTGCTTATTTCTCTATCATGTACGATCTCTTCCACCTATAAACCGGCAACATTTGTTTAAGGAATGGCATGGTTTTAGTCAACAGCCTTAACTTCAGATGTTTTTCAGAAGCTTTTGCCAGTTTTTCTGCTACAAATACAGTTTCTAAATGATGTTTCTAATTTCTTTTTTTTTTTAAGTCTCGTGAGAGAACTTTTTTTTTAACTCTCTCTCTGAATTACATCGACCTGCTTTTTTCTTAAGTATTTTCTTTTTCTTGTATTTTTTGGTTAATCTGTGATACATTTTGCTCATGTTATATATCAGTAGGGTCCTGGATAAGCTATCTGTGACCACAACTGAAAGTTTGAGGAGTATGTTTAGGAGTGTGGAAATATTAAATTGCTGAAGCCGTAACAGTGGAAATAGATTTTAAATAATCAGACAAAAAATTAACTAGTGATCTTATGACTAAAGTAAGCCCAGATAATGATTAGTGCCATGTGAAATTTGGCATTTTTTCTTTGCAGAAGTGAACGCAACATTTTTCTTCGGTATTGGTTTCCGTGGGCTTGGTTTAGCTTGATTAGAAATAAATGAGAAGTCAAAAAGAATATCATTCTAAATGAGTAAGATCCACCCAGTTTTGTGCAGAGCTGTGCAACTGCATGTCTTGTGTGGTTCTAGTTTGCAAACATAAGGTTGGCTTCAAATTGGGCCTGAGCTGATTTTATTCTTACTGGTGTTGAGTTAAGCAAAATATCTGGAAGATACTTCAGCAAAGTAGCCTGGAATTTAACTGAGACCAAAATCAGGCACATTTTGCGTGGCAGATTATATTGTTGTAATTGTGAACAGCAATTTAATGATTAAAAAAAAAAAATATTGTGAATATCTGTTGTTCATCGCTGACGTTTACAGGGACTAACTGCCATCAAGGACACCAAACAGAGAATTTCCATCCCTTAGTGTGGCATGAAAACAGTGAACAGAGATTTTACTCATAGTAAGAATATAAGTAGCATAAAAATTTGCACAGTTTAGCATTCTGTTCCTGAATCCTACTAAAATTCAGGAATGCTCCTCTTTTGCATGATACCTTTCAGTATCACTCAGGGATATGTTTGATAGACCAGTATGCATTCTGATGTTTTAAAGCATGATAATATTAAAATAGCAAATTAGCTGTGCTCCTTAAAGTAAGATTCCAGAATATTTGTGTCTCCAGCTACTAACTGTGAATGAGAACACCTTTATCTTGTAATCAGGTAGTAGATAAATCATTATTAGTGGCAAACTTTCATATTGTGCCGGGATCCCATTGTGCTACAAATAGCGCAATCATCGAAAAAGGCAATTGCTGATCTGGCTTTCTGATTAATCCAGTAAATTACAGATGTGCATTATACACAATAAAATTTTAGCCTTGCTGAAATGTGTTCCATAATTTGTATTCAAAAATACGTAATGTTTTCAGAAATATGCTGGCAGATCCTAGATTTAAATTTTCTTTTAAAATCATCTAAACTGCTGATTGTGTAATTTAACTACAGTAGAAGGTAGTGAAATATGTGCCCTACATGTATCAAACCCAAAATATACCGGCAGAGATTGATGGTCCGTGCAGATATTACGCATGTAAGGATCATGCACACAAGTAATTGGCCAGGTTTGTTCAAGAATTGTTTAGGTCAAAGGAATCTAAAATCTGAGAAAGGTTCTGGAGCGATGCAGACATGCATGTGCCTAGTTAGCACCAACAAAAACATTGCAGTTCTTGTTTTAGGAATAGAATCCAAATTTTAAATCTTGATTCGTATACATTGCTTAGACATAGCGAAACATAACTCCAAGCAAAAACTTACACAGGAGAGAGAGAAGAATGAAATGTGATGTTTTGGTCCAAGTGAGTTTCTTTAAGAAAGAAAAATTGACAAAGCATTTTTGGCAGTTAAAGTGTTATGTGGGTTTACAGTCCTTTTTGGAATATGCAAGTACATCACAATCAATATTGTTCTTGATAAAACTGAACCACAGACAACCTTTTTAAAAAAGAAACAGACCCTGATCCCTGGACCAAGTAATGAAATTTTCAAAGGAAAATTTATAATATGTGATGGAAAAAAGATGCATACACCTGATGTTAGTTACTGGGGAAAATATCAGACAGAAATTGTTAGCATGATGGGAAACAAAATTACTTTAAACAGTATTTGAACATAAAGGGAACAGAAACCTGATTAGGGAAATAATTTCAGATATTCTTTTAATTCTTTCTAAGTCCAAAAAACCCTCGCAAAAATCCCTAGAACCAATCATCAGCCACAAACTGCTACATCTATAAGGAGACACTGTGGTCAAGGGACTAGCACACAGATCATCTCCTCCTAACTCCTGGCTTTTCCATGGCTTTCAGCAGCTCATCCAGGGCCAGTCTCCAAGGCTTTTATTCACCCTGAGAAGTCTCTCTTGAGTATTCCAGCTGAATCTGATTGCAGCCTAATGTACTCTTCCACATGACCAATGACCTCTTGATCAGATGAATGTGCTTTCCATACACTGAACTAAGTATTTCCACCCTATTCTCCTTCGGTGTCTTCCTCTGTAAACTGTTGGGGATAAATGCGATGAAGTTGTGTTTGTAGAGCATCTGGGGACATGGGGTGGAGAGAACAGTCGATTTCTGGTGTCTATCTTCAAGTCTAGTTTCTAACGTTCCCCCAGTAATGCATTCAGACAGAGAAGAGTCCTGCTGGGCCAGAGGCGCCTCTTTGGCAGGGACCTACCTGCAGACTCTCAGAGGTATTTAGGCACTGACTGCAGTGAGAATTAAGCACTTCTTAAACAGGGACAGGACCTGCAGCTGCCCAAAGTCATAGGAGAAACCTATAGCCAACAAGGTCTCCTCCAGTCCAAACCTTCCCCTGCCTGCTGAATCATCTCTGGGTTTTCATAGGAGCTGCCCCTATTAGTCCAGTCACAGCAGAGAGGATGCACCCATGAAAACATCGGGGTGTTTAGGGAGAAGGGGGAGAACTACCTGGGCAGAACTGCGGCCAGCTTGCTGAAGTTAGCACCCCATCTCTTACATGGTGTTAATATGGAGATCAGAGTCAATAAAACACATGGAGGCAAAATGTATGATTCCAATTTACATTAAGGAACTTAAAAGTTGTGAAATATGTGAAGAACAAACTGTTGTGAGAAAATAAGTGCCAGCCTTCCTGCAAATTTTGTATCTGATTCTGCAAGCATGGGAAGTCTTCAGCACTGTTCCTGACTTGGCTGCCAGTTTATGTGGGAGGGGAAACAGCCATTTTGCTCGAGGGAAATATTTTTTAAAAGTTCCATGATGAGAAGGGGTTTTGTTTGTTTGTTTATTTTTGTTTTCCTGCATGAAATGAGTTTTGCAGTTTAAAATAATGGCCCAAAGGCTGAATTCTGACTCCATCGGCTTCAGCTGAGATGTTACATGTGTGCTTCTGTGTTGAGATTTTGGCAAGTTAACTTTGTCTGCATATAGATACGTATACATACACATACGCATTGTCCGTTCGTGTGTATAGATGTACACAAATTTAAGCTTTCATCTGGACTGCATTTTTGAAGAAAGTGTGTTTCAGACAATGCATTTGCCAGTTTTATGGACTGCAAAGATAAAGCACAGAAAACACAAATTACAACGGAGAAGCACAAATCTTCCGGGCCCCATCCCAGCCCCTGCCTCTCATGAAGTGGCATGTTTGTTTCTTAAATAGGGGGGCAGATTTTTTAAAAACAACTGGCCATACAGCATTTGCCACATAAGAGGCTCATGGGTGAGTGGATTTCAGGCAGAGTTAGCCAGCATTTAGGGAACAAAATGAAGTGGGAAGTTTTTCAGATGTGCTTTACTGGGGTCCCACCTCCTGGGAACAGGAGGAGTTTGGGAGTTTCTTCTGAAAAATCTGCCTTTTTCACGTAGGTGTTGGATTGGAAGCTGAAGCTTTGAAAAATCTGGCCTCGGAGGCCTATTTTTAAAATATGGTTTCTGCTTTTTCAGACACAATTTTGTGATCCCAGCTAATTAGGAGAACAGCCATGTGGTTAGACATCTGAGTGCTAGTCTTATTGCTTGTAACAATGACCATGTTAGAAAATCTGGTCCGATGTGGTTTTGTTGTTATTTTGGTTTTTGCTTTCAGAATAGGCTGGAATCTAGTTTTCAGGCTGTTTTGGACTCCATTTCTGATGTTGTAACAAATAAAGTTGCTATTCAGTAAGACTGTTGCTGATGGACTTGAATAAAATTTCAATTGAAGTGACATCTTTTATTTTCAAATGTCAGCTTCTCCCTTCCGTATTCTACAAGTGCTTTCAGACCACTGGTATGGGAGAACTGCTGCACGACTCTTCTTCGATTTACCATTCAGTCATCCAAAATCAGAAATACAAAAAATCTTTAAGTATCAATGGAAATTAAAATTTAGATCTCAAAAGGCATTTTAGTCAACGCTCCAGATTGAAAGCTTACTTGCGGTTGAGTATATCATGCTAATAAAATTTTAGGTTTATATTACGAAGTGACTTTAAGAGACCCCAAGTAGGAGAGTGAAATTAAGTATGTCATGAGAAATTGTGTCCTCAATTGACCTCTTTGGAACAGGAAAAGAGTAATCAAGGGCAAAATTGATTCTGTTTTGTAGAATTTGGCTAGCAATTTGAAGGAGAAATTACTCCATCTAACTAGCTGATACTGCAGAGCTTGATCGCCAGACACAGATACACCTGATACGCGTGTGTAGGTTTCGTGGTCGTTATTCAGAGAATTAGAGCCGACGCCACATTCAGGAAGGAGAGGATAGGCATAAAATATCTCGAAAGGCAGCTGCAAAACTTGCATGCCAAAATTAATAAGGAAATATTACAGCTTTTCTGTGGTGCTGGTTTCTCACAGAAAGCACAGACCAACTATGGGTGTTTTTACTTAGCTCCTACTAATTGTTGATGATCTCCCAGGATGTTAGAGCCTGAACCTGTTTATGTCACAAGCCTGCTTGTCCCCCGGGTACAACCGTAAAAACAAAACATAACCCAAGAGGTTTGTATCAGGATTATAGACAAAGTCAATAACATTCCCTAGTAGGAGGTAGATCTTCTATTTCAACAGCTGCTTTTATATTACCATGTTATTATTTCTATACTACACTCTTGCTAAAAATGTCAAGAGCAGTTCCTCTGTACCATCACTGTGCTGCAATTTCCTCCCTATTGTAGTTATTACTTGTGATATAACAGCATTCAGTCGGGATTAAGACCTCATTGTGCTAGGCACAGTATAAATACATAACAGGATACAGTCTCTGTCACAAAGAGTTTACAGATTGACACCAGCCCTGAACAGGAGCAGATTCCTCACTTGAGTCAAAGGCACTCTGTGTGGGCATAACAGCCTGTCTTCATTTTAAATAATGCAGGATAGCAAGAAGCAGAAAGAGAGAGTAACCGATGACTGAAGGCAAGAAGCAGCAATGGGCAGATGTGTCGTGGTTTTAGGAGCTGATCCAGCCATTACTGAAAATAAAATACCTGGTGATTTCAGTGTAGGAGAAGCCTAAACTGAGTAATCCTGCGTGCGGGTGGTTGGTATCAGGATGTTTAAATGAATGCAGTATAACACACGAGAACTCAACAAGGCCTGTTGTTGGCTCCTTTTGGGTGACAATTCCTCCTGGAAATCACCGTCAAATGAGCTCGGGGAGGTTAGGAAGGATTATGTGAATGTGTCTGTGGGAAGGACAGAAGAAGGGAAACAAATCCTTGCGGTGGCTGGTGGGATATGGATGTGGAGGCTACTGTTACTGCTGATTTCTATTTGAGGTAATTTCTATTTAGGATATTGCTAATATCCTGTTTAGTGGGAAGAGAGTTGATTCACTGGAGGCCTGCACTGCGTAAAGCATATAATGCCGGGGAAAATGAATTTTCGCTTGCTTACATAGACTCTTGTTTTGACACACTTAGCAGTGTTCCATCTCCACTGAAATCAGTAAAAAATTTTCCCTTCATTATTCTCTTCATTATGTGCCAGAGAGCCAAGGGTCTGATTCAGAGCACTTGAAAGTAAATGGGAAACTTGGTTTACATTCTGGGTCTCATTTAAGGTTAATGACGAGTGTAGCCCATCTGCATTCAGCCGTGTTCCTTGTGTCCCCTCACACTGACAAGGCAAAAGTTGTTCTCACCCTTCCCAGCGCACACTTCCTCTGACTGTGTGGTGTTTAATTCCAGGGATTTCACTGCAGTTGGCTTTTATATAAGAAAGCACCAAAAAAATGAAACAAGCAGATGTTTTCTGAGTCTTCTAGCCCATATCTAGAGTCACTGTAACGATTCTTGCCATATTCATCTGGCTGGACCCATTCATCTCATTGCCATTCTCACTCCAGCTTTGCAAGCATCTATGCTAACATCCCGGCTTGAACATCTGTATCAAGAATGTCAGGAAAACAGGTGTCAAAATTTTTCCAGAAAGCAAAAATCCAGTCCCCTGTGGCTTCTCCAGACTTCCTGGAGTAGAGCAGACCAACAGTGCTTTGCATCTTTGCTTTCTGTAACACAGCAATGGCTCCCTGCTGGAAATCATCTGGATATTAACCAGTAAAAAAGAGAGCAAGAGGGGTGACAGGTCAGGCATTCTTCCTCTGCTTTCCACTGGGGACCCTTCAGGGTGGGAGTGTGTAAAGGTTGTATTATTTTTTTTCTTACCTTTACTTGTGCTCTGGTGACATTGACCTATGTTAACTCAAAGCAAAGACCTGTTGAAGTAGGCACTCCCAATCAAGTAGGTAATAAACCAGGCACTCCCAATCATAAAAGAGTGTTTGATCTAAAAAGGCTAAAAAAAAATTAAGGATGGCACCCATTTTACAGATGGGGAATTGAAGCTGAGATTGAGCAACTTGCTTAAAGTTTCACAGAGAATAAATACACCGTGCCAGGACAGAGATAAGAATTATAGTGCTTCTGCCCTGAGTACTACATCTCCGCTCTGCATTTCTCCCCAGCATATTGCCTTATACCAAAACCTCCCTCTTTTTCTAGCACTGGAGTCGTATCTGTGTGCTTGGGATTCCAGCATGTTATAGATGTCTTTTCTCGCAACTCAGGATCACGTCTAAAGTAAAAAATGAAGCCTTCAAGATTAAATCCAGCACAGGATTTAGGTACTTAAAGTAGGATTTAAGCAGTATTTTGATACTTAAATGCAAAGTTGAGACCAGTGAGATGCTGCCAAGATACTGCGTTTTCCCTGGAAGTGCCTATACTCATTTGGTTACTCAGTCTATGATCTGAAAATGTCTCAAGAGGCTGAAACTTTTATTTAAATATATTTAGTGAATGTTTTACTTGACATGATTGAATATTTCTGTCCCTACTACCTTCATAAGCATGGATGGGATTCACAAACTGATCCTGTGGGTCTTCATCTGGTTGGCGTTCCCAGGGCATGCGTATATACGCTGATATGAGCGGGCTCATCGCAAAATCCAGCAGAATGACCACTTTCCTTTAAAACTTGGCAGCCATGAGAAATGGTTATCCTACAGTTTCATCCCCTCCCCGGATCCAGGGTATCAGAGTTCCAGTGTTAGAAACCTATGTCTTCTGCTTTTGAAAGGGCACCCGAGCCAGCAGGTTTTCAGCCTCTTGGGAGAAGGTACTCTCTACCAGCTGAAGCTATGCAGCTAGGAAGAAAATACTTAGATTAATTGATGCAGCAGAAGAGGGAGAAAGAACACTAAAATAGGAAGATGCCTTTGTCACCTAGTGGTGACAATTTACTGATGAGGATGAGTTATGGATGCTGACCTGCCTCCCAGGACTGTTCCTAAATTTTATCTTGTGACTTCAAAAACGGAGCCTGTAAAATTCTGGGAGCAGAGACCAGAAGCAGGACTGTTTCCCTTCTGTGTCCCTCAGGTCCAATTAATTTTGCATTATTCTGTATGCAGCAAAACAGCTTTTACAGAAGAGCCCCCCACTGCAAACCCAGAGCACCCAGCAGGGTAGTTTGGGGCATCCATAGTGGAGAGTTTAACTCCCCCAGGCAGAGAGAGCAGTGAACAGGTCCTGGGTGAATGTGCTAACTGCAAGGCTGCTACCAGAAAGTTAAACTTTCTGTCCCCTCAGCTGCATTTTTAAGAGACAAAAGTTATTCCTTTCAGGAGCAGCTTCCAGACTGGGTGCCGGCTGGGGGGAGACACCACCCTGCAGCACAAAGTGAGGTGTCTGGAAGACAAGACTAAAGAGTCAGCCCTGGCCTGGAGCCTTTTTAAGGGGTCGTCCTAGGCAGCTGTTTGCAACGCCTTTGACTCCAGCCTACCTCGGGGCAGCGCGCCTTAACTGATTTGGACGCCGTTCTGATAGACTCTCCTCACACGGAGCATGGGGGGCCTCGGCTCCACTCGCAGATGTCTAGATCCTGCTTCAGGAGCGGGCCAAGTCCTCCACCAAAGCGAGCTGCCTGTGTCTCGCCGTCCGCTGGCACATCCCCCCGCAGGCAGCGTCCGTGGGCCAGGAGGTGTCGGAGAGTTGTAGTTAAAGGGGTGGAAGCAGAGGTATGTCTCTCTTCCTGCCTTGTTTTCAGTACTTTGACGTAATGTGAAGCTTTTTGCCAGTTGCGGTTTTCTGAGAACAGATTGGTAAACTCTGACTTGTTGCATCAGCCTGACAGCTGACTTCCCACACAGTTCAGTGTCTGCAGTGCTCCGCTGGGGCCAAAGCTGAGCAGTGATTCATCCGCTCAAACAGGTCCAGCACACCAACAGTCTATTAGTTGTAATAATGCTGAGGATGGGTGGGAGGTAGTTTAACGCCCTTTGGACTCACTTTAAAATGTCTCTTTGTCCTCTCTGTTGCTGGGAAGTCAAAAGAATATGCTTTGTTTGAAATTTTCCAGGGAAAAAAAAGTTTCAGAATACCAAACCTTCAAATAGAAGCTGATGGCTCCAGTCTGGGCACAGACAATTGAGTTTGAGGGAATTTATAGCAAGCCTATCCTTAATGTGTCCCAGGAATGACTTGATTTGCTTGTTCTATTCCCTAGCAGAAGAAACTGTGGGGATACAAATTTAATACAGTCTAGGAGCTTGTGTTACAGTTTACTGTGTCCTTGGACAGCTGTAAATCCTCCTCTGATGTATTTGCTTAATATTTAGGCTTAACATGTTTTAACCACAAATCAGGCTACAATAATGAACCTGGAATCCATCCAACCCTTATCCCGGAGTCCCCACAAACAGCTCCAATCCCAGAGGTGAAATGATGGTGATCTACCTGTGAACATCCTGAATCCCCCCTCATTTTCTTACACATGCTGAGAATAACAAGACACAATAAATCAGGAGCCTGATCCTCAGCTCAGACAAAGATTTACATTCTCCTGTGCTGATTTACACCAGTGGAGGAGCCGATTCCACCATGAACAAATATAGTGTTTTAATCTACCAATCGATCCACAGCTCAGCTAATGAAACTTTGCAGCCCTTAAAATGTCCTGGCTCCAACTTGAATGTCTCCTGCATCTGGGTTTTCTCTCATCAGCACTTTAGGGCTGGTACTGCATTAAAAACTGCACACACGACTACAGTTAAGCTTTTCAATAATGAAGTCACTTTATTTATTGAGAAATTTCATCACAGGATACATGATTCTTGGCAGGGCAACTCCTGAGCAGGAAGCCTGCAGTTACAAAGGTATGCATAAATGTGTATAAGGGCATATTGTTTGCCTTCTTTTTATTACAGGAAGGATATGGTTTGGTTGTGTTTTTGATGACTTTTATTTAATTGTACACTGGGATTTTCCTAGACTTTAAGTTAAAACTTGACAAGTAGTTTTACCCCTCCTGTTATGTAGATGTGGGGAGAGGCTTGCTCTGTGTTTTGCACTGGTGCTTTGCAGACCCTACACACAGGTCTTCGTCCCTTGGGCATGCCTTCCTGGCCAGCAGAGTTGGCATAGACATTGGGTGGGCATGAAGACTTCCGATAACTGCTGGGGTTAATAGACACACTGGTCTAAGATGTGCATAAGAAGGATTCTGGTGAATTGATATTATTCCTTTTTAAATTTTAGTCTATAATCTTAGGGTTGTATTTGAAAAAAAAAAAAAACAAACCAACAAAAAACCAACCTTGCAAATAAATCCACTGACAAAATGAACTAGCTAAAGACATTGATGATTTCTGCTTCCTATGGCTATTTGATTGCCTAATTACAGTCATTTTGAACTGATTGCATGCTCTTTTAATTTATTTCACAGCATTTGGCTGTAAGGAAGGACCTAATGCAGGGTATTTTTTACAGAGGAGACTAAGTCTTCCTGAAAACAGATGTTCAGTCCTTTCTAATTGAGGACCTCTCTGCATAGAAGATAGGAGTGGACTTAAAGCAAAAGCCTGTTTTATCTGTCAGGTAGAAAACTGAAGGTGTTGAGTAAAAGAAAGTTTGGAAGCCTCTCTGGTTGGGCTGAGCACTTATCCGAGCCCTGGCTAAGCAGCCCAACCGTTGTTATCTCTGGCTGACTCCCAGGCTCCTGGGTTAGGAACTGCGATGGGGTCTTGCTCCAGAGGGTACCAATCTCCCCATGCAAGCTCTCTGCTTCTACTCCAACCTGTGATGAAGTCAAGGAATATAGAAATGTAATTAAAAAGGAGGAATCTGGCTGGTTTTGAACGTCAAGGATCCAGCTTCACTTTGGATCGGGGGTAAAGGCTGCATGTAGCTGTTTCAGGCGAGCCAGACAGTCGTTTCTCCGGGGCGCTGTTAAAAGCCAGACCCCTCCTTCCGAAGTGTCATTTGCAAGTATAACGACTGACTTGTCAGTGGCCTTCTTAATTGCTTTCTACTGAACCATCTTTGTTAATCCACTGTTAGATGATACAAAAATGGAACCCAAATGTTTGTTGTCAATTTTCTTTTAGGACATAATTTTTCAGATAGTTTTACCATTAACTTCTCTGCCTTATAGATCTCGTTATTTTGGGCCATCAAGGCAAAACACTTGTACTGTAACAGAGAAACAAAACTGTTGTTATAAGCGTCGTGTATTCTGAGAAAAATGCTGCTATCAATCCAGAGTACAATTAGAATTACTTTACCAGGTTATGTCAGGTTGTGAAAACAGTATCAGTAGAGGAAAAGAAAAATAAATAAGTCTGCTGTGTTTTGCTAACTCTCTGGTTCTGGGCGTTTAGTCTGGCTGGATTGGTGGGGAAGGCTACAGTTTGTTATCAGTGGTTTCACTGATGCTTGTGAATGGTGCTAGACTACCATTTAAGCTGATTCAAATGCATTCTCGGGGGTGGGGGGGTGGGGGGTAAAATGTACACAAAATAACTGCCACAAACAAGTCAGGCAATACCAAGAGTTACAATGTTACAATTCGGAAAGTTGACTCCACATGTTTTTTCAAGGTGTTTAAGTGCTTAGTTTGACTGCATAGTTACCACAAACTTTTCGGACAAATCCTTGCAAAGTCTCTCAGATGCACGAGGGAAGCTGTGATGAGATATGTAGTCATTATTGCAGAATTTGTGGCAGATGTCTGTAATGTTGTTTTTCAGATCCATATTCCGGCGACTCCTGGGGCTCCAATTCTGATGAGGGCTCTGCTGGGCCCGGCGTTGTATAAACATGAACAAAAACAGTGCCCGTGTCTCCTCAGGTTTACAACCGAATAGGCAGTAGTTATTGAACTCTGAGAATACCAATACAGCATTAATTTCACTTACAAATGGTCCAGCTGTTAATGTCACACAAATGCTTGTTCAGTCCTTTCTTTTAAGATGCGTTCTGCCTGAAATGGTTGTGCTAAAAAGAGCACAGAAGTCTTTTTACTCCAATAAATTAACTATAATGGGGGCTGATTCTGAAAAGCCTTGCACAAGGAATAGCTTTGCTGGTAAGAATAGTTTCATTAAGGAAACTAGTTTTCCTCCAATAAATGTTTGCAGAATTGGGCCTGATGATAGCAATAAAAATTGTTTCTGCAAGATTATTTTAAGAGCATTTACATTGTTTACTCTAACAAAGAGACTCTGAAGATAGTGACCTTTGAGCTTTGATTTTAGAAGTTACGTGACTAATCCCATTTTTACAGATGGCTCTTTTTTATGTTCGTCACAAACTTCAAGGGAATGCTTGAACGAGACAGGATTTAAGCCTAAGCTTCCCAAAGTTTCAGCTTTGGCCTTGTACCAGTAATTATATAAAGCAAATTGATTTCATAAGCTTAAGCTGTTGTGTTAGTGAAAACTTTGTGCAAGGAACTTCCATTTTGTTGGGTCTCACCAACAGTGATGAAGTTCACCTTGCTCAAAAAGGCTGAAATGCTGGAAGTTAATTAAAAAACCCACAAGATTCAAGAACAGCAACAAAATCCTGAAACTTTGTTGTCCTGGCAGGGACCTTCTGAAGTGCAAAAGACCAAGTCCTGCTTTGGAACCCATCTGGACCATGATTAGGGGAACTCCTCTGTAGTGCCATATTTACTAGCCTAAAGCATGTGTTGTTAATTCAGTGTGTCTTAAGTCACAGCCTCACATCTATAAAGTTTAAGCTCAGCAGGAAAACATGAAAAAGCACTCATATTAATCAGCAGTGCCAGAAATAAACCTGGATATCAGGAATTTAAACCTCATACTGCTCAGATGAATGCTGCAGCCTACAATATACAGCAGGGCTGTGTATTTCCTCCTGTGAAGGATGGATGTTTAAAAAAAAAAGGCAAAAAGTAAAGAAATGCATTTACTTAAAACACTTATCTTTGTAAGAACGCTACATAAAATGTACGTAAAAAGGTATTTTTCTCCCACAATTTAGGCAAACAGAATTTTTAGTTAGATATTATCACCTGGAGAGAGCCCAATAATAAGTAATTTAGTCTGGAGAGGGGTTTTGTACATTTCTGATTAATATTTACAAAAGGCTTTGTGTATTTTTGCTCTAACGCTAATGAGGCAGCAGATCAAGTTTAACAAAAAGGACACTGTAGATTGAAATATGGTATTGTGCCCATCAAAGTCTGCCTCCTCTCTGCTTGGCTTATGATGAATACCGTTCTTTAATAGCGGGCTGGTGTTCGTGAAAAACTTATTACAGAGACTAAGAGAGAAGCCAAGAATGAAGGAATGCCTGACTGGCAGCAATCAATCACTCCCTTTTAAAGATGAACTGATCCTTCTTTTTTTAAAGTAACACTTCATAAAAAGGTCTCAAACATAAATATGCAAAGCATTAGAGCAATTACATTCTGCGTGATCCCTGCAGTATTTCTGGTACATGGCTTGCCTTTAGTGTGGTGTATATAATGAATGCAGTAAAATGGCAAATCTCTCTAAAAGAAGACTGATATTTAGAGGAAAGTTCTTGCTGAAGAGTGTTAATTATCTGGAGCAGTAAAGTGAGATTATTTAGATTACTTTTAACAACATGTCTCCGTATAGGCTTTATTTTATCGAAGGCTTTTTTTCTTTTTTGATAAATGAAGTTGATATATTAAAAAAAAAGGCAAAGACATACAATCTATATACAGATAGCAAAAGTGGGCAAGCAACTGATATATTTAATGGCCATCACATACAAATGTGTTCATCTTTACGTGCCTAATTTGCATATGCACTTTCTGCAACTGTGCCTGCAATCACAATCATTTTACATGCAAATTATGCATGCAAACATACACAGCTTTAAAAGAAGTTGAGTTCTCTATAGGTAGTGCAGAAATATTGATCTTCCTTTAACACATATTTCTTTGATTGTGACTCCCCAACTAGCAACTCATAGACCCTTATCCAGTATTTAACAACCAAATCGCCAGAACACAACATACCACTTTTAATGCAATATGGGAGGGTTGGAACATCTAGCTGATGTAGAAGAAAATATTGGTTTTCTTCCAATCACCACAAAAACTTTGCTCTACACAGCAAAAGCACGGAGTTAATTTAAGAGGTGCAGCCGAGATATTGCATCCAGGTACCAAGAATTTTTAATGACTTAGTTATTTTTACCGTTTAGATAATACACTTTCTGTTCCTAAGGGTCTGTTACTCTTTTTAAAAACAATGCTAAGAATGGCTGGACAGTTACTGTCAAATGTAATGGGTGGTAAATGATAAAATGTTAATGAGCTAGTAACTATAGAATCTAATATTAGATGCAAACAGTGTTGTTTAATATGGCACAGTTGAAAAGCATGAGCATCGAAACAGCAAAATGTCAGTAGTGAAATACCTGGTGGGTATCTGAGACCTCCAGTGGGTTTAGACTCTGTGTAAACACTGTCAGGAGAGGAGAATCAGCTCGGGTTTGTGGAGTTCAGTGAAAGTCAGAAATATTTTCTTCCTTTCAGAATAGGAAAATGACATTTGGTGAAAACGGAGGTTCTTTCCCCTAGCAGAGACAGTGTGGGTTACTCATAAAAGCATAATGGCTTTCATTCAGAGGTGCCATATGGCTGCTTATAAGATTTCTGCACAGCACTTGCTGTAGCAGTAACTAAACAAATGGCACTATAGTACAATATAATACCTGTCAAGAGCAGTGATAAAGAATGTTTTATTTCTCTGCTCTCTGTCCTCTTTTCTCTCTTCTTCCTTGGAAGCGGCTGCCTGTGTGAGGCAGCACCCACTAGATGGTACTGCCAGGCTTCTCGGAGCTGTCGCTTCTCCTCAGCCTCCCTGGCCTGTCAGGCACTGCCGAGTGCCCCGGGGCACTGGTCCCCATCGCCTTCCCAAAGGAGGGATTTCGATGGGCAGAGACAGCTGGACAGATGTGACAGGCATGTTCTTCCCGCAGCACTGGCGCCTGTGCCAGCAATGGAGGAGTCTGGGGGACAGAATGCTCATCGTTTACGGTCTCTCTTAAACCTTAAAATAAAGCCCAAATCTCCAAGTGGTGCTCAACACCGTGGTGACACTTATGGAGAGACATCCACAACGGCCCTGAGCCCAGACCATGGGAGAAGGGCCTTTAGTCCGCCCTAGCTGAGCTGCTGGGAGCCCTGTCCCCGTACGGGGAGCAGAGGGGATTCAGCACCTCTGAAAAGCAGCCGCAGACATCTTGGTGCCTCTCATCTCCTCTCTGGAAAATGTTTATTATCTTTCCTTTTTGGGGTTAAATTAATAAATGTGTGTGTCAGATGCTAAGTTCCTTCAGTAAGATGCAGCTATAAAACACCAGCAAACAAATATGTTTAACTTGCATTAACCTCCGTCTCCTCAAGCTCTCTGAGCTGGTTAGCAATGAGCCTTGTTGGAATGTCTTTTAATTTTGGTAAAAGATGGCTCCACCTGCTTCACATGAGCAGAGGGATGGAAAATACGGCAATCTCTGATCACTGGATAGCCTTCATATGTTGTTTACAAAATAACATATCTTCTCTCTGCCTGTGTTTTTCCCTGTAGGATCAATGCAGGCTTATACTAGCTCTGAAATATATTGGCTCCCTGATCAGCACCCTAACACATACGCTCTATCATCGTCTCCTTAGGAATCACACTCTAGGGAAATTCAGTTCAAACCTTTCCTGATTAAAAGCCAGCAATGACCACATATGTAGTAAATGTGGTTTTTTGTATGTGCTAGTCTCATTTCTTAGAGTACTTCCTTCACGCAGTCTAAATTCAAGATTTTGCATGATGTATTCCTCAGTCCTTCCGTCCATCTGTCTGGATAGGCAGCTTGTTTGATGAGTTAACCATTCTGAACGTTTTAATATTTATGTGACTCTTGTGCAGCTCAGCAGTTGCTTTATGTGGGATTGCATATTTGATAAGATCACAGATTCACTCTGTGCCAAAGCTGAAGTCCTACCGAGGTCTGACTGTACTTCAGATGTCAAAAAAATATGAATAGGTGGTCTTAATGTTCTCCTCTGGTGTTATATCTGTCTATAGAGAATATAGCTTACAACAGATTAGAAGCAATAGAGGACTTGACATATACTGAGAGAGCAGTAAGAATGATGCTTGTTGACATTATCGGCTAAACCTGTAGGGGAATTTTCTTTTTTTCTTTCATTCTTTCTTCCACTCTTTCTTTCTTCCTGTGAAATTTGCTTATTTGTTCCTGTATGCCTTGCTCTTTCTACATCAAGATGCAGTTTCCCTATCTAAGATAGTTTTGTCAGTTGAGGCATTTTCAACACACTTACCTATCTATACAAGTCCTTGCTTGGTACTCATTGCTGTTCTACCCAGCTGGCTCACAGGGCTGCCTATCTCTCTGTTGTTTAAAGAATATTTATTTGCAAATAGCCTGTGTAACTCTAATTCATGCTTATTCTGCCCAGTTAGGAATTCATTGAACTAGACTGACTGTATTTCTGTGCGCCAATGTACTGCGGTCCCTCTGCACTTCAGACTTCACGTGTAAAAAGGTTTGCAGCAAATGCAATTATGTACTGAACAGATTTGTGCTTATGTCCACTTCACACTGCTTTGGGGATGCACCCGTATGTGTAAGTAGTCTGTGATCCTATGCAAATGCATTTGGCATGAAATGATGAATTCACCTCTTAGGCAAAAGAAAAAAATCCTGATTTTCAGTCTTCTGTAGTAGTGTCGCAAATAAAGCAATCCTCATGAAAGATGGATTACTGTTGAATGAGTCATGGAAATTCCTACCAAAGTTTTGTGAAATCTGAATATGCAGTGGACCGGGGGAGAAGGAGAGGATATTTCTGCTGACATGTAATGTCTTGATCCTATCTCATTCTTGTTGTTAGGAACAATTTCTGTGGTTAGATGCCCAAAACAGAGCTTGCAGACATGTGGATTTCGTAACTTCCAGTGGGAAATTGCATCCTAGCATCAGGATATGGCTCTGCATAGCGCACACTGACCTGAGTATTGAGAATGTCACCTGGGTCCTGTTAACACCAGTTTATAAATGTTGCTTTCAGAGCCTGGCTCCAGAGATGGTATTATAAATGTGCAGCGGATGGAATATTACTTCCTTGTCAGCTTTAGATTTAAAAAATACAGCATGAGACATACTAAAACCTGGGATGAAACCTGCTCGTCGGTGCTGGTGCATTCAATACAATGTACATCAGTAGGTGTCAACAGCCCATATTGGACAGTACTTCTATACTGTCCCTAATTCATGGCATGTTAAATACAAAGTAGATTCATTATTTGGGCTCACAGGCATAGACAAGCCCTGTGGTTCCTTCTCTATCTGTGGTATAGTCTGCTTCTTAGCTCTGCCCCTCAGGGTCTCCATAAGAACTGACTCTAAGCTGGTTGTGAAAGAGACTGGAGGCTACACTGCGTTGTTATTGGACTCGCACTGAACTGTACCTAGTGCTGTATGTCTTGGCTGAAGTTCAACACTGTATGTTGTTGGAATTCACGGGCAACATACCAAGATGATGTGAGGACCCAGAAGACGAATTTGCTAATATGCAATCACGGGACATAGACACTGCTTTGTATTAGTACAGTATGAATCCGTATTCAATGCTCCCCCAACTGTTAGTATACAAGAGCGACCAAAAGGCTGATTTTCCAGTGTGGAGACTTTATCTAGATTTGAAAAGGAAGGATCATAATACAGGGCTACAGAGTTTCTGTTTTTCTGAACCTGATATATTGATAGGTCACTGGAGAAGAAAATGTGGGACAGTTTCAAAGATGGCACTCTGAAGTAGATGGCAGATGTGCAGTATTGTGCCATTTCAGCTTGTGCACAATATGGCACAGGCTGGAAAACAGGAGATACAAATATGAGGGCATATTTGATGTGCCATCATCTTAAAGGATTGTTCCTTTATCAGAGGAGGGAACTGTAATCCTGTGGAAGTGCTAAAGGAAATCTAAATTGTGAAGAGTTATTGGCATTCTGTAAAGTAGGAGTATGCCTAACATGCCATAACAAGAAAAGGTAATGCAGAACTGTAATTAACACGGTTATTTTTAATTCACAAAAATACTGTTTATAGAGCTGCAGTGAAAGAATCTGACTCTTAATGAAGACTGATTGCAAGTCAGACTTTGCCTTTCGTTCTGCAGATTTTTGTTCACTACAAGAAGAAAGTGAGCTGGGAGTGAGATCATTTGTTTATAGCACAGAGTCCCTTGAGTATCCTCTCCTCTTTCATCACAGCCAGGGGGACTTCTGCTTCACCTGGCTCAGGCGCTGCAGCACAAAGGGATCATGAGGCTTTCTCCCTTTTCTCCCTGCATACGACCTGCTCCTCCCCACCTCTCAGCAGTTTCTGCTCCAAATAACAGAAGCCCTGCTTACTGTAGTGCAGTAGGTAATATAATTTCCATCAGACTGCTGCCCCAAATCAGCTTGATTGAGCTCCAGTTATGAGGCCCTCTGCATAGAGTAGCACAGATCAATAAGGCTCAGTAGGTTAGTCTCTCTGAACAGAGCACATTTTTTGGTATGGGACATTTCCAAAGCACTACACAGCCTATAGGGACAAGTGGAGAGGCTTCCAAAGTTCTGCCAGGTCACACCATCCACATCAGCATACTCAAGTCTATACCAGGCCACAGACTTTGCAGTGCTTTGTGTGTTGCACTTTTTGCTACACGTTACACAAAAGTATTTTGGAGATCTGAGAGTGGGGGCCAGTGTGGGAAAAGTGAGCCCGCAGAGCATCGTGTAGACAGCAAATGACCGGGGCTCCTCATAGGTCCCCTTTCTCCCTTGCCAAATGGATCTGGGTGGGATGAGCAGCCCTGTCTGATAGCCTTACAGCCTTCTTCCCATGGGCAGCATCTTTGCTGACCACCACGATAAGAGGTAGTCTCATGGAGCCACTCCTCATCTGCTCCAGGTCCACTTTGCTTCCCAAGCCTGTTTTGACTACAAGTTAATGAGGGATCATATGATCAGCTCAACAGAAATTGTACAGGGGTGTCCTTGCAGAGCAACTTAGGGAAGAAACTCGTTGAAGCAGGAAGAAGTCTTGCTCAGTTAAACAGTAAAGAGAAAAAACACATTTTACCATAAAAGGTATGCAACACAAAAGTTAAGCTACCCTTCATGTGTCAGACAAAGAAACTGAATATATCCCTTTCAATTCCTGTTTGAAGTATTTCCAACAAATTCCCTACACCCTTGTAGTGCCATAAATAAATGTAGAAATACCATCCATTATATGAAGTACCATGCAAGAGTCCCTTCCCGGGTTTCGTAAAGCCATGTGCTAATTATACCGCAACAGAGTTTTTATTTCACTTTACTGCTAATTAAAACTGCAATATTGTGTAGCAGTAAATTTTACTGATGATCAAAACTGTTTGTATGTCTTGTCACATAACCTATGCATTCCCAGGAAACAAGAGAGCTTGATTCTGCCTTCAGACGAGACTAAATCTGAAGGAAACTTGAATATCAAATGACACAAGTTAAAAAATGTGAGACAAGATTCAGAAGGAAGGAGGTTTTCAGATCAGCAGTTGAAAGTAGAGCTGGATGAAACTATTGTATCAAACATTTCTTCAAATCTAGGCAAAGTTTTGACTGAAGCTTGTCTGTACAAAAAGTAAATTGGAGCAGAATTATGGCTTCGTGTGGAAAGTGAATCTGGGTTGAAGTGACGCTTGAGACCCAGAATCTGCTTTGCACTTCGAAACGGGACCGATCTGAGCAGTTTGTTCCCACCCCTACAAAGGGCCACCTCGCAGCTCTGACCTCCTCTGAACTTTCAGGGTGTTTGAAGAGCGGGGCTCTCATCTCAGCATTATATATCCGCTCACCTCTACCGAAAAACACGTCAAGGGAAATGCAAAAAGGGTGCAAAAACCAAGTGAATGGAAACGATCAAACAACAGAATTTTATTTTTTTTCCCCATAGAGCCCTGTAAACTGAAACTGCTGAAGTCTGCATGGGAGTAATTAAAATGCTATATACCATGTGTTTCAAAGACTATCTGTATTTTCCACTCTGCTGCTAGTATCTAGTAAAATCAATCCCTAAATGCTGACTGCCATTCAATTTTGAGGCAAAGAAGCTTCGAATTCGTATCCTGATTTGATTTTGGGGTTGTCTGGAGAGTTAAAAACCTGGGCCTTTTTCTGATGTGAAGGTCTGTTGTTCCTTGTCAGGTTATCATTTCTCCCTTTACTTTCTTCAGGGTTTATCCAGTTTACACATATTTGAAAGGTGAATTCATCCCACTTCCAGCAACTCTTTCAGTTTTTATCTCCAGAAGTTGTGTGCTCTCATGCTGCATTTTTTTTCACTGTGTATATTTAAAAAAAAAAAAAAAAAACATGCAATTTTGGCAGGGTTGTAAGCTACCCTCTTAAAAGCAAGAAAGAAATTTTGAATTAAGAGTAACTCAGTATGGTGTGACACTGTCCTCAGCTCACCCCATTATTCCTGTGTGTTGTGGCACATATGGCATTAGTACAGTGTGTGAGATTCCCTGCAAAGCTAAGGAGAGGTAGGTTGATTTAAGGACATGGTTTCCAGCCAGATTTTCAGCTTTAACTTTAAATTTCCTTTGTGTTTGGGGAAGAGAATTTTAAAGTGGATCTTAAATGTTATTTCAAAGAGGTTTGTTTTTTTTCCTAAAAGCTTCAAGTGACACTGTCTACCGGACTTTTTAGCTGCAATTATTTTAGAAAAGAGGCATATAATGTAAGTGAAAGTATGAGGTGTTGTGCCCTTTAGGAAACTCAAGATATTTGTTTGTCTTGGTGACAGTGGCAGTCTTCTTCTAAATGCTGTCCCTTGTTGACATGAACAGAAGTGCCTGTGAGCAGAGCACTATTAGCAGGACCAAATATCTGTTTTGAATCCCCTGGTAATACTCATATGTTTAATACAGTTTTGACCAAAAAGATCATCAATTATTCTGATCTTCAGGAGCTTTCTGTTGGATTGCCAATAATGTGCTTTTTTAAAATTAATATTGCAGCATTTTGCTCAGAAAAAATTTAAATGCAGAATAAGAGGTCCTGACACTTGGAATGTGGTTTGAAAGGTTGCCCTTGTCTGAGAGCAAAAAAAATCCAATCATAAATATCTGCATCTGAAATATTTAAGATATGCAACAAACTGCACAAAAGTAAACTAAAGTATACATAGAAATCATCTGGTGAATACTTTCAACAGGTTATTTATTTATAAATATGAAAATATTTAAGAAAATGAAGTATTTTCAGACAGAATAAACTAAACCATTTTCAACTAATAAATTTATTCTGAATGATCCTTCCAGTTCTAACACAAAGGGACTGTATATTCTTGTAAGGATCTTCCATTTCAAATCAATCTTTAAGCAGGTAAGAGTTTTATGCCATGAAATACCACCTAATGATGTGTTTAGGATACAAAAGCTAATGTAAGAGTAGCAATAGCGGCTTTAATTTGTCAACATCTTCCCCCATGAGAGTTTCATAGGGGTTGCAAACACCCTAGTCATTTAAATGCCTTATTTACAACTGCATTAGGCACTTGTATACACATTCTCATAACAATACTGCTGCCAATTTTCATTCACAATTGTTCATTGGGATTGCAATTTTTAGGAATTTTGATTCCTAGTTCTATGGTGCTTTTGTTAACCCCAGTAATTACCTATCAGCTTTTTAGGCTTCTTAAGTACTCCTTAGTTTTCTGGGATCTTTTGGTAAAAGTTTACAGTTACATGAAAAGGAAATGGAATATTAAAAGAGAATGCATAGCTTCCTGCCTTATTTGGCATAGGGCCAGACCCACAGAGGTCCCAGGAAGTTGTAATTTGATGCCAGAAAGATAAGAATAACAGATATGAAAAAATGAAGGCTCCCCTGGACTCCAGACAAAGTTACGCAAAGCAATAAAAGATGCAGGTGGCGGATTTTTAGGACCTGACAATAACATTGTCCATTATTGCTGAGAAGTCATGTGTAGGGTGAAAAAGGCAACTGTTCAACAGAGCAGAGCAACATTACACTAGAGTCAATGCCAAAAGGAATAAAACAGTGTGTCAAATTGAAATTTTTAGGGGAATGCAGGGAATTACCCACATTAAAATTTGGCTGTGAACTATGAGGCTAACACCTCTTCTCATATGCAATATGAATTGAGCCTTTTAACAACTGCAGATGGTCAGAACCTGTATGTCACTTGTCTGAGCCTGTATTCCTACTATATATTGCAATTGATTTTTTTTTTTTTCTATAGCTTTTTCACATAAGAGGTACAAAGAGTGCAACATGGCTGTCTGGTCATGTTTGCATGTACATCTGTGTCCAACAGCAATGCCCATGTCCCAGTGACAGCAGCATGATTCAAACAGCACACAAAGCTAAAAAACCTCCAAATTATTAGATACCAGTAGAAGCACTGCATGCCTCTCTTTACCAGGTTGCATGATCTGCATTGGCCCTGTTCTCCATACTGGCTCCATCTTCTTCTCCAGTGGGGCAGCAGCCAGGGCCACAGGCAGGGGCTGGGGGTCCCCGGCTCTCCCAAATTCAGCTTATTCTGTCTGCAGTGTGAGGGGATCACTGCGGTTTGGGGGTCCTGGGAACTGAACAGATACAAGATGACCCCATCTTGTCAAGATGAGGGACAGAGTTTCTTGCCACATTGAGGTGGAGGAGGGAGGAAGACATAGTGATATGCCAAGGATCACCTTACTATGAGCTGGTCCCAAGCCCTCCAGCAAGGGCAGAGCCCCTGAAGAGGAGGGGACAGAGGGGACCAAGAGGGAGAAACCCTCATCCCCTCTCACAGTTCCCCTGGATCCTTGACCCAAAAGATTTCCTAGTAAGGAGTCAGCATTTGAGCAACTCCTGTTACCTTTTTGGTGTCATGGTCATGAAGGACTCAAAGGGTATTAGAAATGGTTAGGAAGAAATAGAGAGGCACAGTAAATAGGATCTAGATTTTGTGGGTTAAACTTTTCATTGGGTGACATGTTGAAACATAATTTATTTGAGTGAGAAGGTTTGGTTAGAGAAATATCATTTTGAGAGTTTTAAAGAGGCATCCTGTCAAAATAGTCTGTTTTCACATTGCTTAAGTAGAAACAGCTCTTGGTTTCAAAATTCAACATAATTGAAAGAAAAACTCCTATAAAACAAATAAATGAACATGTAAAAATATCAGCACTGGGAGAAAGTGATGTGAAATGATCAAAACTAAACACTTCAGTTAATATGATCTTTTTTTTAATTAGCTGATGACATAAACTTTTCTTCGTGACTAGGGAGAAGGAAAATTTTCAAATCTTGAAAGTTCTCACAGGATAGGAAATTCATTTCCCATCCTGTGCTAAGACATAGCTATACAGCACTTTCTCGTATTTATCTTCCTACCCTTCTATGCAGGATAAGCAGGAATATAAATCTATAAGTGAAGAGACAGGTTAATATAAATGGTTTGAGTGAATCTCTTCTCTGATCATTTTTTCCTTCCCTTGCTTGATGTCACTGTATGAAAAATCTCACAGCAACAACAAAATGTATGGTAATAGTTCAAAACAAAATTGAAAAATTTCTAAAAGTTGAACTGGAAGCATTTTTGTCAGAGTTTATTGGGAGTATTTTGTATTTTTAAAAGTTTAGAAAACTTTTATGACAAGCAGATAAATTATGAAACTCTATGAACATGGAATTAAATGGAATCTGAAAAGTGACAAACAGGGAAAAGAGAGAGCATATAATTTTAGAACACAAAAAGGTAACTAAATTTGAAAAATTGCATTAGTATATCATTTTCAGTATGTAAGCCATTAGAGAAAAAGTGTAAATTACACCCTGTAACAAAGTAAAAATGTTTTCAATGTTTAAAGGTAATTTTGTATTACTGCTACTATTACTTAAACTCTTAGCTCTTATAAATATCTAAAGACAGGACCCCTGGTGATATTACCTGTGTCTTAGGCAAAGAGCAACAATTTCAATTCCATTCAACTACATTTGTATTTTGCCAAGTGCTATCAAGCACTGGGTTGCATAATTTGCTATCTAAGTGAAATAGATATTTTTCGTGCTGCACATTTATCACTCTCCTGTGGGCCTCGTTACTGACAATCAAATCATAAAAGATGTTCAAAATTGTCATGATGCACTTATTTTCTCATGATATTTGATACAAATAGTTTCTTCTACAAAAATGGCCTTTTTTTACCATAGCATTTCAGAGTAGTTCTTAAAGAAACAGGATGCTGTTGTTTTTTAGCAGATTCTACATAGGCATTTGAAAAAAAAATAGCTTTTGGTAGCTGATCCTATTTCTAAATATATCACTCGAGTCTCATTTCTAGGAAAGGAGGAATTTATACTAAGTGTAAGCTGATAACATAGCAAAAAAAATACAGAAGAAATTCTATTTGTACCTGTAAGACTTGCATTTAATTATTTTTCTTTTCTGTCTTTTAAAATGAACTCAGACATTGTAAAAGGTAATTTTTAATTTATAGAACAGTGGCAGTATAGGAAGCTATAATACCCATATCATCTGCACTACCCCCCAATATACTATAAGATTTTGGGGAGAATCACCACAAGATCGTTAATTCCCTAGGCCCACTGAATCCTCACTGCTGTGACTGTACTAAGAATTTCTCCTAATCTGGAGTAGGAAGTAGACTGAGAACATTAAACTTCTTTCATATGAAGCCACTGAGCCTCCAGGAATAATGTTTGTGTCAGTCATGGAGGGGATATCTGGCTATGTTGTCTACAGGGTACCTTAAGCTGACCACTCCCAAAGTTCAGAGCCAGCTGTGGTTTTAAAAGAGCATGTACAGCTCCATCCCCAAATCAAGGAAACAATTCACCCCAAATAACTTGTGAAGCAGCCTTCAAGTATTTCGTCGTATTGTGCAGTAGACCCAACAGATCTCTCCTTGAGCAGGCAGTCTCCTTAAAAAAGAAACGAAGGAAGCAGGATGGCAGGAGGATGCCTGCCTGCTCTGTGAGTTTTCACTGCATTTTAAGCAAGAGACATCTTGAGGTTTGTGCTTACCCAAATACTTATGCTTGCAAAAGCAAAGCCCATAAACATTTGTTTAAGGCTGCCCTGACATACAGAGTATTTAAACTTTTCACTGCTGCTGCTTGTGAGACATATCAAAATGTACATATTTTTTCCAAGATTTTATTCCCTGCACCCTTCTTTATGATTTGATGTGCCAGTTAAAAACTGATAGTCTCTAAGGCTATGATGGAGATAGGTGATTCGTGGTAGAAATACAGCACCGCTGACCTCATGCAAAGGAACAGCTGATGTTACAGTAAGACGATGCTGGATATTTATTTGTAGGTATAGGGGAGAAATATATTTGTTAGTGAAATGGAGCTTGCTGCAGAGTGCATAAAGGTGAATTATTTGTCAGAAGACTGAAGGAGGTTTATGCAATATAGTATTATTGAGCCGGGCTATTAGCAGAGTGAATTGCTATTGTGACATGCCATTAAATTGTTTTTAGTGTCCACAAAGGTATCATTCTGGAGCAGGCTTGGTTAGTAACAAAGTTATATATTTACTGGACAGCAGCAGATCTCAGAATAAAAATAGTCTATCTGACCATAAAGTAAAATAAGAGAGAGGAGGGTCCTGTGCTGGAAAATTTGACCTTTTGCACTGCTTCCAGGCACCGGTGAAGTAACCACGAGCAATTTTCTCCAACATGCACAACCCTGCAAAAACAAGACTTTGGTCCCACTGTTTTATGTGCAGAAAGGAGTCCCAGTGAAATAGCCTGCAAGCAGGCAAGGAGTCAGAGCAACATGGAGGATTGGCTTCGCCTTGCTGCCGGCTGCCGCTTTGTTTATATGCATGGTGCCTTCCAGCATTTACATATGGCACAGAAGCTTCACCACCCTCGTCAGACCCCCTTATGACAATGACTCCAGTCTCTTCTAGTCTTCTCTCTGTTTTAGGCAGGAGGATTGTGAGTTTCTGTGGAATTCTCCAAATCTCAGGCCAGGCTATGTTCGAGCCCAGGAGGGCTGCATGGGCTCCTCTTACTGACAGTCAGTGTTGCTGTCTGACTCAGCTTGGAGTCATCCAAGCTTTGTTCTTCCCTCGGTCATTTTGGGACCAGAGTTCATATAACTATGTCTTTTGTATGTTCCAAAAGATGTTAATAATCTTCCCCATGTCCTCACACAAAAGCAGGTTACAAGCGGATGAACCTGCTAGTAGAGCATAAGGTTAGAGAAACCATAGGCACAGAGAGAAACATTAGGACTGAGTACAGTGTTCCATCTTTAACTTTGGAAAACATATAACATTACAGCATTCAATCAAATTTAGTCGTTTTTATATTCTGATTGGAAAAAGAAGAAAAATTTGCCAGGATTAACGTGTTAATTTAACAATGCAACAACAAAGAAAGAACTCTTAACTTTAGATTTGTTTAGGATAAAAAAGGAGAATTAAATATGTGTATATATGTATATATAGTTATACATATTAGATTAAATGTTTTAGAACATAAGTCAGTGAAAGAAAAGTAATAAATAATGCATAGTGAACATGTGATAATGTTTATTAAGAAGCAACAGCCTTGTCATCTTCATTTTCTTCTTCAGTGATTCTCCCCTCAAAGGGTTCACTCATTTGGGACTCCCTGCAATTTAGCCTGAGGCCACTCTCTCTAATTCTTGGTTGGAAATATACCTGCTTTGCAAAAATAAGTTAAAAGCAGAACAACTGTGCACACTGAAGGTCTCCCCATTAAGCTCCTTAAAGGCCAGAGAGTGAATTTTATGCTCTTGTTGCTGTGGAAATCTGGAGACAGACAATAGCAATCCAGAGGGAGAGAGGGAAGGAGAAGGGGAAGAAAATATGTGAGAGAGGAGACCTGAGCCAAGGCTGCTGGGCTCGAAACATCGTCCTTCCACTTATTGCTCTTCTGACCTGAGACATGACATATTCCTCACTACACCTTTCTTTCCTGACCTGTGGAAAAAGCTTTCGGAACCCACAGCAATGAGCACAACCTATGCATCCACACACACAGATCAAAAGGGCCAAACAGCCCTTCCTGCCTTGTGGAGCTCAATTTATCACCACCGAAAAGCCCTGCTCCGCCACAGGTGGGAACTGGCTCTGCTGGAGCTAACTGAAGCCTGAGGATTTGCATTACCTGAGAAGAGAAGGTCTGGGAAACAGCACAGAAATGCAGAATATTATTATTCATTAAAGCATTGTTTGTAATCAGGCACCTTTGCTCTTCTTCTTTCTTTGTCTAATCTTTTGTCCCTAGCCAGAATAATGAGGAAATTTAGACTACCAGTTAAAGAACTTTAGTACTGATAATTTGCAGTAGCTAAAACAATATGTTGACGTTAGTATGCTGTGACATATAAGCCGCTTAATTAGAGTTGCCATTTAATCTGTTTCTGTTCATTCGTTTGCACTTGACTAATATAGGAAAGAAAGTATACCCACCCAGGTTTAACAAACATGAGTAAATCTTCGTAGTGTGGAAACCAGAGCGTAATGATGATGTGTGCATAGAGCAGGCTCTAAATTTGTACCTTCAATCACATATGTGAATGCAAAGAGAGATCCACAACTGAACATGTGTTATTGTGCACAGATGTAGGTTCTCATTTCTAAATGTCTCCCGCAGTGGATAACATTAGCTTGCCGGTATATTTATGCTTTTATTATTTACTGAAACTTTCCATGGGACATAATTCTAAATTATCCTTCTGTGGTTTATTAGAGTCTATGGGATTTTATTCATCAGCCCAGCAAGGCACTAGCAAAAATAAAAAATATTCATGGTGTTCATTGTGGCGTAAATAGATCAAGAAGATAGACTTGGACTTCAGATAGAGGGTAGATAGGCGCTACAGAGGTAAAACATAACCAGTAAGAGCCCTTTATACTCTGCAGCAATGTAAAGAGGCCCCGAAGGGGTGAAATTACATTTACACTTCCTCTAAGGCCCTTTTATTGCCCATGCAGAATTCGCATCTCTTTTTCTCAATAAATGAGATAACATTCATAGTAAAACTTAGTTTACTTCCTACTTTACTTGATATATACGATAAGGGAAATGTTCAAAGCCTAGAGTAATGGAAGAGCTGAGTGAAACACATGTATATACAGACACCTGTGCACCTGCTCTGCTCCCCAGGTCATTAATGCAACCGTTTCTCTGCAAAACAACAGTGTTGTTTTGTTGGTAACGAAGTGAGAGCCAAAAGCAGGCAAGTTTTTTCTTAGGAATATATGCGAAAGCTAGAGAAGAGTTAATATTGTTGTGCTACAGAAGAAAGAGCTAGAAGTACATCAGAAAAAGAGAAGTCAGCACAGAAGCAATTTTCAAGATGAAATCCTGACTGCAGCCTTGGGGTCTGGGGTGGGGAGAACATCCATGCATCTGTCTTGGACACAAACTGTGTCCATTCCCAATGAAATGGCCCAGTGAATGGCCCTGCTTCTGACATTTTTACTCAGGAAAGATAATAGGTAATTGTTTTTACTTCTGTTTTTCAGTTAATGACAGAAGCAGAAGTACCTAAAGTGCTGCAGAAGATCTTGTTCTCAGCCTAATCAGAAGTGGGAGTGCTTGAAATCCCCAACTACTAATTTTAGCCCAACTTGCAAAATCAGGGAGATGATAGTTTAGATGAGTACATATGAACTCCAGCCCTAGAATTTTTGAAGTTTCACCTACCACAAACAACAAAAGGCATCTCAGAAACTCAGGGGAAGCAAAAGTGGATGGTCTGATATTCATCACCCCACCACTAAAACCTTCCAAGGCCAAAAAACGCGGATAGCATAAGAGGGGAACTCAGAGCGAGAAATACAAGATAAAGAATAGTGCAGTGTTCTTCAAATGATGGATTAATTTTTCAGCATAGCTAAAATTGCTATAACCTCAGTTTCATGAGTCAGCAAGTCTGATAACATTAATATATAGGAAAAAAAGTAAGGTTACACCTGGTTTTTTATTCAGCTAAGCTAAATTTGGGTATAAAACCAGACCTGCTTTTCACAATTAGAAATTTGGTTCAGCTACCATGAATCAGGTGTATGTTTAAATGAAAAGATCTGATCCTCATAGGAATTAAGGGCGCCTTTACACCACCGTAATAAAGAGGGCTCAAAATGGTAAAACCTATATTTACTCATTTTAAAAACCCTTAATAACAATACAGTACAAAGTATAAATGCAAATAAATATAAAAATCTTTTTCCTTTCTATACTTGAGAGAAAGTTAATATTAAAGCTTACTTTCCTGCCATATTTATGCAACTATCCTTACCTAAAAACAGCATCAATTTTATGTCAAGAAAAAAAAAGAAACCTTCCTTTTATTTTCCATTCAGAACTCGTTGCCTGATATCTTGGTGAAATAAGTGAATTTGTTTTGTTTAATTATTGATATTAAAATTGTTGAATCAGTATCTAAAACAAAGGATTAAGATCTGCAGTTTACAGAAGAATCTGTAACAGGAAATTTCTCTTCCATTATGTATATTAGCATCCACAGCTGGGTCAGCAGATGGATGTGTGCTTAGAAGCTTGTAGGCGTTTTTCCCCATAAAACATTTGTTGAACAAAAAAATGTTTAAAGTAGGCTGGGCCTTACTGGAACAGATCAAAATAGACACTCTTCCTTACTGCTTTTTAAAAGCTATAGCTTTACCTATGTGTCCTTCATCCAGCTGACAGCTACCACATGCAAGTACAGCTCCAATACAACTTGCCATTCCTAAGCCTAGTAGCTTTTAAAGATGTTCTTGAAATCCTTTGGTTTGCATCACTGATACAAATGGACTTCTCCCTGAAGTAGGAGTTTTCCTTGCATCAGGATTTAGAATTGCTACTTAAAGTGCAAACATTTCCTGCTGCAAAAAGATAGTTATTGTTTTCTGTTCTCACTGATGTAAATCAGTCAATAGGTTCAAACCTCTGTACCTGGGGTAAACTAGGGTAGTCAGACTTTGTGTGACACTTGGCCACAAGCAAGCCAAAACATGTCTATCTCTACACGCAGTCCCATCTAACGTAGCATGTGGAATTATATAAAAATACAAGTCCACTCTATTCTGTCAAAATGGGGCGTCCCCAGACTGAGAAAAGTCCATGCAACTGCTGTAGTCTCATTGGTGCTGTCTAATAGTCTTATACACCATGTAAGACCAAAATGATTGTTTTCAGAAGAAACCATCAGTCCGTAATTGGGGAGTTCACTTTCATCCTCATACAGGTCAGGCGGCTTGTCTGATTAAACAGCTGGGTGCTCCTTAGAGGTGCCTGCCTTTGGAGAAGTTGACAGCATAATTATCAGGGATGAGCAAACAGGTTTTGCCTAATTTTGAACCTGTTCAAATGACCTAATTTTGAAATTCAGCCTTGAATTTACAACTTACTGAATTTACAGTGCCCATGTAATTACACTGTAATTATACATTTCCATACTTGCCATAACATCACAAGAACTAATTAGATTGGGTGAAATTTCTATCCTGACTTGCACTGACTAGTAGTTAAATACATTGATCCTATTGGTTGATTCAGTGTTAATAAAAATACTGGAAACCAGCCCATCTGAATATAGCCTGAGTTACAGAGAATAATATAGATGAAAAAATGACGCACTGGATATAGCTTATAGCATTTGCCCATTATTTATGTCAGGTATTTGTAGCTGTTGTTGTTTTAATGAAAGGCTTGGTTCTGAACCCTTTGCACACAGTTTGTTTACTTCCCTGGATTGCATTAAATTTCCAGTGTTAGGAGGAAATTGGTCTAGAGTGTGAATGTTCATGTAATTGCTGAATGCAGTGAAATGTATTTGTCTTTACTATCTTTTACTGTAAAAGTTAAAGTTTGTCTTTTTATGAGTTAATTTTGTTGTAGAAGAACTGTCTATTAAATACAAGTTATTAACAATTACTGTTTATGGAAAAACTCATTTGGAAAGCTGCATGTTTAAAGGTTTTAACTACAACATTCCTTTTGAATGAGTTTTTTAACTGACTAGTAACTTGTTGATATGTGCTACTACTCATTAATATAATGTCTTTCTACTAATGTGCACTTTGGTTATGTGCATTTGATTTCTTCTGCAGACAAAAGTCTCAGAAAGAGACATATATCCACAGCACCAATAACATGTAAAAACATCTATTATAGAAAAAACTGTAACTACATTTTAGTTTAAGTGCCAATGTGCTATAGACCCAAAGAAATAAATCTTATTGGTAGAAATAGGTTTTTTATGTCCCAGTAATCATTTTGGTCCTTGTGCTACAGAGGGTCAGAGCAAGGGGAAGATTCCCATCTTGGTAGAAAACAGAGCAATCCAGAAGACTTTTTTTCTTTTCCATCAGCAAACAGATTTGTTGACAGTAATGCGCAAAAATGTGTCATTTCTGACCAAGATGTCATCAGGAAAATTGTGTCAGCTTCTGGTCACAAGCACACAGAAAGGAAGGGGAGGGGGGTATAGAAGAGCCAGAAATGTGATGGAGGTGCAGTTGTCAGGAATGTGATGGGATCAACATCAAGTCCCTGTCCTGAATTCAGAAGAACAGGAACTCACACTCAGGTCTCCCACATCCCTAATGAGTTCCCTAATTATTGGGCTATTGAGCCACCCATGGTCTCAAATTGTGGAATTTCTGCACTTTGTATACATGATCAGACGTTTATCAGCTAAGAGAACATGACAGTTAGACCTTGGGTTAATGTCTGTGTACGTCATACGTTGGCCCTGGTTTTTAGAGGCATGGTTTTGCACACACGTGTTTCTGTGTGTAAATAGATAAACACAGCTCATACTGAAGGTCACAGACACATCTGGGTTCTCAGCAAGCACAAATCCTCTGATTGAGGGGTTCCCATGTACCATTAGGCATGTGTAAACTCCATCAAACTTACATGCGAGACTAAAAGAAAAGCTCCACCTTTTCCCCAGGAGAGAAGGGGACCATCTGAATGTCGTATTCTCTAAAATGGGCTGAGAGTTGAGAAGAGCCACTGCCTACACTTTCGAAGAAAGGAGTTGTGGTGGGAAGTGGGCCATCTCCTTTGCAATGCATGGCCCTCCATGCAGCTTGCCACCGAGGTTGCGAGTGATCTATTTGTTGATGACGTTAATGGTAGCTCTGGGGAACCGGAGCCACCTACGATTCTCCAGTGGTTATTACAGTGCTTTGCCTCCCTCCTGGGAAAGGCTGAGAGGCGAGGTCCTGTTCCCAGACTCCATGTCTTTGCTCAGACGGGGGCAGTAAGAAAAATCTAGTCCTTCAACCCCATTTTTCAATATAAAAGCTTATAATCACTTGCAAGTTATTTTCCACATGAAAATTACTCTTTCACCTGCAGGCCACTGCAAATCTACCTGGTATAACCCACACAGCCTCCACTGGCCCGCAGCAGTGTCTGGGACTTGCATGGGACTTGCCCTTTCTGTTTGTTATCCCGAGCTTCATGTGATTTGGAGGAGAGGGCTCATGACGATGTCTTTGCTGGTCCACCAGTGAGCACTCAGGGTTCACGTACAGCTGGTGGGTTTACAGCGACGGAGGCTTCGAAGGTCCTCTGAAAACCTCTCTACTGTACCATAGACCTTCAGTTGTGGCAAACTGAAACTCTGTATTGCACGCTCCTCTTTCACTGCTGAATGAAAGGAGCCTGAGGGATCATTAGTATCCTTCCATCACTTCCTCATTAGTTCTTAGATAGTGTTTTAATGACAGCTTGAGAGGCTCAGCATCCTGCCCTCTTACTATTTATGATCCCCACAGTGCTAATGTGCACTTAATGAGAAATTCTTGTCTTGCTTGTAAATCCTGTAGCCGGCATTCAATTTATTGACAGATGTTTGCTTGGGCCTCTTTAAAATTACTTCATAAATCTTCCAGGATAAAAGGCCTCAAGTTTGGTTATTAAGACAGGCCCTTGTTGACAGTTTCATATTTAACTGTTTGGAACTGGACTGTCAGGGCTGTAATGGAGTGCACGGCGGAGGGTTTGCATTCTTCGGGCTCATTTACCATGTTTTCTGCACCTATCAGGTTTTTTCTTTTTGAAGTGTGTTGACTGTCCCTTATAATCCCTTTAGTTAACTTCTCTGTGACCTCTTTGTGCACCGCACTTACTCATTTAGCATATCAGCGTGTCAGCTGTGATGAAGTGTTTATGCTGATATGAGCTGAGGGCTGAGCAAGCGCTACATGCCAGAACCTACTGGATGTAATGCTGATATGAACTGAGGGCTGAGCTAGCACTTCATGCTGGAGCCTACTGGACATTTCACAGAAAGCCAAAAGTTTGCCGCCTCCTTCTTCCACCCTCACATTTTATTATTTTCTCCTGCTAGGTTTGGGGCCATGTCTTGTAAAACCTGGCAAAGGGCTTTTCCCAGCAGGCTGGGGCAACTGGAATTTGGAATGAAATCCCCGTGGCCCTTGAAATGCATCCTGAAATGATTTCTTCCGCTATGTGATCTCCAGCACGCCGAGTGCTGTAGTCACATCTGTAGGTATCAGTGCATTGTGTCTCTAATTCCTCAAACCTGCTTTTAGCTAAGGAGCTGGTGTTGCATCTATGTAGCTCTGTTTGCCACAGGTTACTCTGAGGAACAAGGACCAGGCGAGAGTTTTCCACTTCTCTCGTGGCTGTTCAAAATCTCACAAATGTACCATTGAGTGACATATATTAGAGAGGTCTGGTCCAAATGCTGTAGCATTTAGAGTGTGTAATGACAGCATTTTAGGCCATTGTTTTAGAAGAGAGGCTTTTTTTGTCCTCATAGTGAACAGAAAAGATTAAAAATTTAGTGAGCTGCTAGAAGATTGGGATGATTCAAATAGCTATTAAACCCATGACATCAGCCAAATCCACTCCACTTAAGTCCGTCAAAAACATTCAGATCAGACATTGGACGGTAATGAGCATCTCAGCTGAAAATAAAATGTTTGGGCTTTTTTTTGCTTACTTGGTGGTGCCATGTTACATTACATTGCTTGAGTAGTGTCACATCACATTGTGTTACTTCTGTGGGATCCTCTGCTGACATGACATAATGCTTTTTATACTTACAAAATATTTTTGATTGGATATTTGCCATCCAATTGCTTTTGTTTAGCCGTTAGGTTTAGTAAAATTCACAAATATATGTATTAATTCAACTAAACAAGGAGCTGAGGTAGTTAGCTATCTATCTACAATTGGAGCTAGCTAATTCCCTGTATATTTGTGCACATGAGGGGAGTGGACTTTACCAAGCTTAAAAGTCTACTGAGGCCCAGGTAGTGTTCACCTGAGGAACTCACTGAGGCATGAACGGTCCCACAAGGATCCTTGCTTAGATGAACTGAACGTGTCTGCGTACTTTTTCCTGAACGGGAGCCAGAAAAGCCTCTCCATCAGAAGTCAGACCCCACAGTATGTTTCTGCATTCTTGTCTTGCAATTAATATGAATTTAAAACTATACTAAGCAGGAAGGCCTCAAGGAAAGGATACCAAAGGCAGGAGGCCCTGAGATAAGGCATTAAAGAGAAAGGGAAAAAAAAGCAGTTAAAGTTATTTTTTAGCAATTTTGCTAGTACATCTAACATCAGTGAACGCTAAAAGGCCCAGCAGGCACTGACTAGATTGTGAATACAGCCAACGTAAGAGGTTAGATGCTGCTTCAAATTTAAAACAGCACTATTTGTGTGAGTTGCTCTGTCCTCCTGTAACTTCTAGGAGTAACAGAAATGTAAGACCCTAATGCCAGCAGTTATATATGGGCATTTATGGGTTCTGTAAGTGAATAAAAACAGGATGACACTGACTGGAATAAGGAGGAGCCTGAAAGCCCATGCAGCTGCCACCATCATCTTCAGTCTGATGAAACTTGGAGTTATCACCACCATATTCCACAGCAGCTGAAAGTACTGAGATTGAAGGGGAAGGAAGAGGAAAGAAGCACTATTAGTTGGGATAAAGAGGTCTGGGAACAACAGAAGGAGCAACCAGGCACCCCACGTTCACACCGTTTGTCATCTATTTTGATAGCTAATGTCACGTACTGGCAGGTGTAATGGATGACAGCAAACACATTTCACTAAATGTCTTTGTCCCAACATGCTGCAAGGGACATGTGAAGAAATGACTATTTTGCAAAATTTTGATATATATGAAGTCTCCTTATTAATAGCTTGCTACTACTCCCAGCTGGATTCAGTGGTATAATCCCCGTTGGGTTGGAGAGGAACAGGATTGCACCCTGAAGAATTTGTGCTTAGCTGTTACTTCAAGAACAGATTTGCCAAAGAAATGCTCAGAGGAGAGAACAGAGTGTTCCAGCACACACAGGTAGAAGCTGGTATTTCAAACTGAGCACACTGGGCAATCTTTGCTCATGATTCATCAGTCAAAACACGTCAATTTTATCCCAGAACAGCTAAAAAAAAAATCTGCAACTACTTGACAAGTACATTTTTGGTGCAGGTCCCAGTTCTTTCCCAGTTGGCCCATTGGCTTGTCTGTCAGCATCTCTAGCACATTGCGGAAAATTAACCCTGCAGCGTGTTCAGTTTGCTGTTGTCCTGTTTTTCTTGAGTGAGTCCATTACTTGAGATTCTCAAAGGTAAAAAGAGCAATCTGGCACCAAATTCTCACTAAAAGTCAATGGCAAGTGGGCATCTAAATTCCCCAAGTGCTTTTAAAAATCTTCTCTTCGCAACTAGGATTGCCTTTTGGTTTTGTTTCATATTCTGTCTTAAGGTTCCACCTGATCATCTCTCACTTGCTTGGTTTGGTGAATTTTATCTACTGGCTCAGGATCTGTTTGGTTTTTGGTCTCTCTGGAACACAGTATTTTTTAATTGTCATTACAAATTTCAGACTTTTGCTACATGGGGTTATAATTCTGCCTCAACAGATTCACAGTTTTGATCAAAGCTTAAAATATACTTGGCGAGATCTATCCTGATGCAACAATATTGACATTACAGAATGTTTTTTTCTTGGCATTATCCTAGTTATTCTTTTTTTCTAATGTACAGTGTTCTGTTCTGTAGTATGTTTTCAGGATATTCTTCAGTGCTTGCAGAAACCCCTTGTTAAATTTACAGAACTGCTATGTATCCTGAAGGATATTTTAATTTTCTCTCCTAATGGAGAAGGATAGCAGCGGAAATTCTACTTGCAAGTTATCTTTCTTAGTGAAAAACTGCATCTGTTTCAAACTGAGAAGTGACTGTGGAAGCCAGAAAGTCGCACTCAGCTGTATCCTCAGGAAATAGAATAAGAAAAGAAACTTTGCCCCAGGTGCTCCAATTCAGTCTAAGTCCAAGTTTCGCTATGAAGTCATGTTTCTTCTCCTGAACGGGAATGAGCAGACTGCAGAGTATAGCCGGACTGAAGTACGAACAATAGATGGACCTGTGTAGAGTGTTGGTTTGGACACTTTAAATTTCTTGCAGTTTACTGTCGTTCATATCTGTGGTTCCAGTTCATTTGTCGTCATAAAAGGGATTTTAAGTTAACTGGTTGCAGGTTGCAACTGAAGGACGCACAGGCCAGCACTAGCCTCCATCACTGTTGGTCTGCTGAGAGGTTGTGTCATTAGTGCTAAAAGTGTTTGGACCTGCACTGTACAGGCACAACCACATGTTGTTCTCTCCTCCGTCTCACCTTTTATACAGGGGCTTCTGCCGCTGCTCCATTTGTCATGGCAGAAAGATATAAAAACATGCTTTCAAACTGAGACAGAGCTTGAGCTTTATTTAAATTTGACAGTGGCCCATTGGACCCCCACCATACTCCTCCCTTCATTTCCTCCGGTTGGAAAAGCACATATCTGTTGGCCAAGTAATTTCACTACATCACATCTTCAATTGCTACTGTTTGGTGTGATCATTTCTTCTCCTATATCCTTAGAAGAGTTGGGTTTTGCATCTCAAATCCACTGACATCATAGGTGGACTTGATATGTTGAGCTGCCTGATGATTACTACCTTTCTGCTTTCCATAAGAATCCTATTTTTAATTTACAGAAAGACAAAAATCTGTCCATGCAACGAAAATTTTCGGTGATCTATGTGGGCTACCATTGACAGATGATGAAAGGCTTGATATTAATGCCTTGAATATGTATAATCCTGAGCCATCCATGTTCTAGGGTTAGCAATCATTCACTTAATTTTATACATTTCATCACATTGACTTAATATAGTGCATGAAACCGTACCGGAGCACTTATATTAGCCTAGATAGTGTTAGAAAATCTGAGGAATTTGCTCCAAAGTTCTCCCTAGGCTATTGCTGCTGATAATCAGCATCTAAAATGTGATGAAATTTCTTTTCTTAACTTTGCCTGCATACTTAGTTGTATTTCACGTCACTTTGGACTCCTGATTAGTTTTTTGTACACACAACTGTAAGCATCAAATTCAATAAATGTGCAGGAAAGGCAGCATTACCACCCAGCTCCTTTTGAAAATGCAGCCTCAAGGGATATATTTTCATTGCAGCACGTTGAGATTTTGTCACATGACATTCGTTAATCTTTTCAGAAACCCTACAGTTGAATCGCGGAGAACGCTCTGTAAATGTATCCCTGCATTTCCAGCACGGGCAGAAAGACAAGCCAAAATTTTTCTTTGGGTCTAATTTTGCTACCTTTATTCCATGGAGCTGTGTTTACCCATGAGAGATGATTTTGTAAATAAGGACAAGTTCTGTGACTAAGGGCGGAAGAATTGTTCGTTTGCTTTATCTTTGTCTCAGGAGACAACGGCATTGTGTTTGCTCTGTAACAAAATCCGGAAAAGGCTTTGTAATATAGTCACACAGAAGGGGAGCGTCCAAGAGTTGGCTGTGGAGAGCACGAATGGATTTTACACTCGCAGTAGTGGCAGTAAGTTATTTGTAAAAATGTCCCCACTTAGGGATTAGAAAAGACTGTCATTCTGTCTGTGTGCTAAGTCCTGCTTTCTCTACTCCCTGTGCAGTCTCAGGGAGACTTGCCTTTTTCATGGCTGCTAAATATTCTTTCATTACCCAATGACCAGTTGAGCTCCCTTTTCCTCTCCAGCTGCTCTGTAGGAGGAGAGTGGCAGGACTTAATTCTCTTATCAAGAAGGACATCGCAGGGTAAAAAGTTCTGCACAGTTTTTGTCAGAGCTCTGAGCTTATTGTCTGCCGGCTTGGCAGTGAAAAAGTGGCTGCATGTCTCAGGCAGCCTAAGTGATTTGCCTGCAAAAAAAATTCCTTCTGAAAACATGAGTGATTTTAAAAGAAGCTTAAGAAAGACCTGTCTGACAGAAAATGGGTTCAGAATTAAATTTCTCCATTTCTCAATCATTCTTAAAGCCAGGATTTTGGTTCTGTTCCATCACTGAGAAAAATGAAATCAAATGTAATTGTGGATATGTCTAATCCAAACTCCGACCGCAGCTCATGCAAAGTTGTCCAAGCTGATTTCCCAGGCCAGCCGGGTGCCAGGGCAGCTGCCAGCGCGGCTCCGGAGCCCAGGCGGCTGTCTGAAGCCAGTGCTGCTGGAGGTAGATCACTAGCGTGACATTAGTGCAGATATGTCTGGAAGAGTTGCAGTTGCATCTTCGGGTTGCTGTTTAGACATACTTCGAGTCTTAAATTGCAAAGCCATTCAGGCAGCCGCAGTCCTTAGTCTTTAAACTGCAGCTTGCTACTTAAAAACTACTGGTTCCGCTGCGCCTGCCTCCCTTCCTCCTCGAGGCAAGGCCCCCTGGAACAGCCTCATGACAATGTCCTGGTCAGCTCTTTTCTGTTTAAAAAAAAAAAAAACACCAACCAAAAAACCAACAAACTTGATTTCCTGTTCTGGTGAGCCATATATCACTGACGCTCCCATCTGTGCCGTTTGTCTGTGACAGAATGACAGGTGTCATTTATCATTGGAGCTTGAGGAAGCTGTGGGAAGAGGGATTGAAATTTTTTCTGGAAGCAGTCAGTGTCTACAGACTGCCAGATCATTAAAAAGGGGGCTTTCCAAAGAAAGCTGTGTGTAATGTGATTGCACTTACTGTCAATGACAGGCTGAGAGAAAGAAGAAACATCAAAAAAAGAGACAGAGAGAGAGAGGGGGAAGGATCGAAAGGGAGAAAGGGAGAGAAATGAAGTTTCTGCCAGGGGCATTTAAAGCTACAGCACAACAAATGCAGGAATCTTTTTTTGGTTTGGTTTCAATATCTGCATACTAAGTAAGGCCTTTGGAGATTTTAGCTCAGCTTGGAGTGCCAATAAGGAAACCAAAACAGGAAACTCCTTTAACAGCACTTATTCGCATCACATATTATTTAGGGCACTGTAACAGAGTTTGTACTTTAAGGAGTGTGTCTTAAAGCACAATGACTTAAGACTGGAATAGGAGCTAGCAGAGACAGGAAAACTTATTTGGTCTGCAGCTGAAGCTCCTAATAAATCAAAGGGCAGAACTAAGACCAGATACAAGGCCCTTTTTCAAAAAAGAGACATTTACAACGTCCTGTTTGCATAAGGACATTCAGGAAAAGCAGCATAATATCTTTATTTCAGCACCACCTAGGCAGGCTCTGTTTGGGGATTTGAGCTGAATCTTTTTTTCTTATGGTAAAGAATGCTTCTCATGCTGCCTATTACAGCAAATTGTCCTCCTACTTGAGGTACACGAAACCAAAAATAAGACTGTGTATTTATTGGGAAAAAAATTGCAAGAGACATAAACCAAATGTTTTAACAACAAAAAGAAACACAGAGAGAGAAAATAGCATTTCTTTTTCTCTATTGTTTTTTATGGTCTCCTTAGGTTAGCTGTGTATGCTTGTACCACACACTACTTTTAGCATGCCTCTTTCTGCAGGAGCTGTATCATACAGCCAAATTATAATCTGTATAACGCAGAGTGGCTGGGGATTGCAAGGGTATTGCACAGAACTTGGTCACACGTGTTGAAGGGTAATGCGGGTTAGCCTGGAATAAGTCATTTCGGTCCTTACTTCTGTGAGAATCTGTGGCTGTGTAAAATCCCAGCGTGAGGCTCAGTGAGTTACAAAACTGAGGGCCAACTAAGTACACAAATCTGGCTGTATTAGTGATTGAGGGATTCAACATCAAATGTGTGAGTGCAATGCGAATCTGGTTTAGAGAGATGACCCAGGGCATGAACTTTCTCCTCTGGGCTCTCTTTAGAGTGATGGTTTTTCCTGCAGGCCTTTGGGAAAGACAATACAGGAAAAAAAAAAAAACAAAACAACAACAAACCAGATAGATAGATAGAGGAATTTTCACAGTCCCTTTCACAGGGTATGTAGGAAAGGGGAAAATCATCTCCTACTCTTCTGCCACCAAGCATGTCCATGTAAAGACAAGGAGAATCCAGCTGTGCTGGATAAAAGCAGGATCCATCTTATAATTGAGGTCCTCCTAGGGAAGTCTGTTCAGTTCCCAGCTGTGCCATAGGATCTGTGAATTGCTTTGAGAAAGTCATCTGATTTCTCCCTGTTTCAGTTTCTACTCTTTAATATCTCCTAGTCAGATTTTGATCTCTTTAAGATAGGAACCATCTTGTAACACCTCAAATGCATCATGTCTTGCATAGGATGTCCTGCTCTTAGCTTCTGTTTCTTCCTGCAGCTCCAATACAAAGACTGTAATTGCTAAGGTTATGAAAAATGAGCATTCTGCCTTATGCTTAACAATTCAATTAATTTATAGCAGTTGCATGTATTTACATAGGTATGTATTGATTTACACCAACGTTTGCCTCTATGGAGAGCTTCCCCTGGAATCAGTGAGATCAGAACAATCAAATAGAGACCTAATGACTTAGCATATGTAAGTGTAAGTGATGATATTGTTCAATTGGATGATAAAGTTGTTACATGTGTTCCCACGTAAGTTTGTTTGTACACTCTTACCAATGTGTTAAATGCCATTATATCATTCTTATCGTCACCAAACTCAGTATCATTCCTTTCTGGCATTGGAACTGCATAGCGTGTGTGCACATGGATATACATATATCTACGTATACACACACACACATACATAAACATATTTATACAGCAGATGCTAAAATATTTTTACTAGGTGAAGGCAAATAATTTTTGCCTGACATTTTATTTTTGAAATGTTGGACTGTAGTTATACGTGCTTTCCTATGTGCAGGAGATTGGGTCAAAAATGCTTTAAATGTCATATCCCTGGTGCAAAACAGATATCTCTGTTTTCAGCAGCTACATGAAGGAAGCAGAATATAAAATCAGGCCTCAAAGTCATGTATATGGTTCTGTTGACATTTCTTTCTGTGGGGTGACAGAGGCTGTCCCTGTCATTCTCAGCAGACTACACCTGTACTACTCCTGTAACACTCAGGTTTGCCTATGGTTGAAAGCTTACCTGGCAACATTTCCTGTGGGTCCATTGGCAGATAAGAAAAACAGATGACATGCCATAGACACACATATCTCAGGGGAAACTACAGGGGGCAACAGATATCAGCATCACATTTTAGGATATTTGCAGTAAAGTTTGTATCCAAGACTTTCAGTTCAAAAAGAAAAAAACTTAAATTATTGCCGGTGTGGTTTTGCTTTGAAAAAGGAATTGCTGTTCACAGAAATAAGATTTTGCCTTCTGGCCAAGTGGTTATAATAGTGAGATCTGGTTAAATACTTCATTTCAGCACAGCTATTTTTTGAGACTAAACGCTGTAGTCTTTACTCAGCCAATCCTAACGCTCGTTTTATTTTGAATGTGTGAGGAACAGTTAGAGATCACAAGATGTAGACCAATGTGCACAGCAAAAGCTTCATTAGGCTAATGGGGAATTAAACAGGACCAAGGTATAATTTACTCTCGGCAAAAGAGGGGAGATGGAGACTGAAAGGAAAAGGGGATTCAGCCCCAGATTGAAGAAGTTTGTGGGACTGGAACCACTCCACCTCAGTCAGCCTCAGCAGCTCATGGGCCAGCATCACCAGACCGTGTCACAGCCAAAGCCTGGCTCAGCTCCAGCCTCTTTCACAAACCCTTGGGAAGTCCATACTAGTGTGCAAATGCCTTTCAGAAAGGCGCAGCTGGGAGATGTGGTTATGTAGATACTATTTGTATAGGCTGGCTTGTAAGTCAAAGGTATGTTTCTGAACCACTGTGGCCCCTGTAGCAGCTTGATCAGAGATGTTCTTCGTGTCTCATCATAACCCGACTGGCTTTTAAAATCCATTGCTTTTATTGAATTTTGTATGTAGAAAAGAATGTCTCTGCAATCGTCCTGCTGGTGCTACCTGAAGGTTCATTTAGACTGTCAGCAGTTATCCCCTAGTTACAGGCTTCTTGAATAAAATGTGTGCCCAACATTGTCTGAACAAACCTGAGTCTAATATTTATACAACCTTAAAACTAGTTGGAACACAATCCTGCAGGTAAATATCCCATGTTTGGAATTACGTATTTTTCTGTTTGGCTAGTAATATCTTGGTGTTGCAGAGGATGTTTGGTTCATAGCAGATTCCAATAGCTGAACAGCCAATAATTGCACAAACTGAGGCCATAGAAATCTTAGTTTGTTGGTAAGATTCTGGATTACTTGTATCAATAAAATTACCAGTTAAAAAAAAAACCAGTAAAATTTGGGATCTGTAATATAAGTAGTCGCATCCGAATGTCCTACAGGATCTGTCATACATGCTCTGTTTTGATCTGGTGCTGAATGCAGTTTTCCAAGGCTGATTCTTTAAAATTAAGAGGAATTATACTATAATATGTGATAGTCTTCTGGCTTTTGGTCTTTATTTAATTTCTGTCAACTAGAGAAAAAGATTTAAACTGTAGAGGGGAAAGAGGGGAATCCATCAATATGTACATTTTTTTCTCCAGAGATTAAATAAAAGTTTGTGCATGTATTTACATTTTTTCTTCCGTAGTATATACTGTACAGTTATATTTGGAATGGGTCTTCAGAAAAGCTGCAGAGGAGTTAATGAGAATAGGATGTTTGTACAATTCTGTAAATATTTTTTTATATTTCTGGGACCAGCTATCATATATCTTGATTCTTTCTTTCTGAGCTAGCCGGCTCACTTGGACTCACGTTTAGGTTAAACCTTTGGCAAGAGTTCAAGGAGCAGGGAAACCAGCTGAGGATCTGGTCCAGTGGGCGAGATCCAAGAAAGCTCTTAGATGCCGAATGTGCAGTTGACATGGATTTTGGGAGCCTGAGCCCAAGGGTGAGGGAGAAGAGGGGAAGTTGTGCTGCCGTGCATGCCCAGAGCTACCAGCAGCTGAAGCTTCAGCCAGTACGTCCTTCCTAAGCCCACATACGGTTCAGGTGTGGGCCTCACTGTGTTCCCCAAGAGCTAGACACATTCACTTGTGGCATTGCTAATGCACAGGGAAATCACAGTTCAGCGTAAAGGCGGTTTGTATCCTGGCTGTCTAGGAAACTCTCTAAGAGAGACCATCTGAGATGATATTTCTCTCTCACTCGCTCTCTCCTTCTCTCTTTTTGCTTAAACTCTATAGGGCAGATGTAAAGGTCAAGTCAATTGATTTGTCTGGGTAGTAGGGCACTCTCAGTGGAGATGCAATTCACGGTTTCATAAAGTCCGTTGGTATGGGCTTGACTCAAGGTTTCTGAGGAGAATCTACAGTTAGGAAAACTTCCATCATTGTTTAGAGCCTCTCTGTTATTTGTCTTGAAATGATTATATTTCAAATTTCTTGCTAAAACAATTTCGAAATGCTGATAGGTATATTGGGAAAAATAGACACTAAATATATAATCCATGTTCTCTGTCTGTATAACTATGAAATGCATCTTGTTCACTTTTATCTTTGTCACAGAATGATTGACATATAATATCTCAGCTTGACACCTTGATATTGGTGATCAGAGTAATTTGTTTCAACCTGCATGCTAAACCCTCAAGGTTAGATATTCCTAAAATATAAACATAAAGGATGGATTACTGCTATCATTTCTTAGTTTATAATCTCTTCTTCCCAGCAAAGTGCTAGTATTCCATCATAAAATAGCTGATTTCTTTCTATAAGTAATCTCAGTGTCCTTTTTAACTGTACATTTCTCTTACTCTTTAATTGTAACCCTGAGTTATTCCTAGATTGTTCCTAAATACATTGAGGTCGTCGAAGTGAACTAGCTATATCCATGAGCTCCTATGTGCTTTGTGATGTACCGTATAGAATGGGGCACTGGTCTGGTGGAAATAAAATCACATTGTCAAACTTATGAGAACAGTATTGGTGCTCCTTTTCTATTTTGTTGCAGCACACCATTGTTTCTTTATTCTTCATCTTTACACATTGCAAATATACCTAAACGAATTATTTCGATACTTGGAACATAACATGTAACACCCTCCTTTATTGACTGGGCTTTATAATTTATTTAGTGACACTTTTGGTCTCCTTCCAGCAGTCCTGTGAAGCTTTAGAAGGTATCAGTGAGGTTGGAGGAGAGTTTATAAAGCTGATGTCCTGTTGCACACAGGCTCTCTCACACAAACGTGCCCACACACAGCCTCAGCACCTCGGCACTGAGGTCCAGACCAGACCTTGCCAGCTGCCGTGCAGATCAGCCTCACCACAGAGCATCCACGCTCTTCTCTGGAGCTGCTCAGTGACACTGACAAAACCTTCTGCGTCTCAGTCTGTACAAGCTTTTACCATTTTCCTGGTTTACGTATATCCTATTTAATACTGAAGCCTGCTTTTAATCAAAGTCACTGGACTGAGATGGATCAGCTCTGGGGGTGCTGCTGCCATACTGCCTGGTAACCATGTCACCAGTGTGACGCTGTCTCTGTTGGCCAGGAGTAGGGGCAAACTGGGACTCTAGTGGGGGAACCCATGGAAATGCTACTGTGTGTGTCGGGGACTCTGCAGAGGGTCCTATTCCTAATACTAGGATAGACATAATTTATGGCCAGCTTCTCCCTTTGTGGTATTTCTCTGCTGTTAAAATGAGAAAACTCTGCCTTTTCCTTGGGAAGGAGGGCTAGACTTGTCAAATAAAAGGCAGTTTTTAAGTGTAACAATATTATTTACAATTATATTTTTAGCAGTTTTCTGGTGCTTTTTCAGATTTGAAGCCAAGAGTTGGTGTTATCCCATAGTGAGGAAAAAAAAATAATGCTGTTTGGGATTATTGGGCTTTTGTTTGAGTAAGAACCAATTCATCTTTGCCGATTTATTATAAATTGTCACTGAAGTCCAAATAATTGGAATCTGTTTAGAAAACTGTGTATGAATCATATGCACATATGCAAACACACATAAGCACCCCTAATTTGGGGGCCTGGTCTTGGGCTGATACTGCCATTGGCTATTGCTTTATAAATCATTTATTTATATGTTCCAGCTACTTTTAATCTCTGCCTATCCTCTCTTAGCCTCAACTTCTTGTACCCATGCTAGCTAATATAAATGTAGAGGTCAGAAGCTTCTTTCCCTGCACAGCTACTTTACTTATACTATGAAGTATAAGCAAAATCGTGCTGCAAACATTGTTTGCACCATCTACCCATCACAGCATTTCACTCGTGGTTAAAAAAATGCTCCAAGATCCTCCAGAATTGAAGGTGCTATTTAAATGTAAATTATTATTTACAATATCTTATGCTTGATATAAGTTTTTGGGAAGTTTCATCTTTACACTTGTTTGCAGCAGCAAATCCTTTCATAGCTATAATTTATATGCAAAGATTTTCCCTGTCCTATCACACATTTTCCAATATGTTTTGATGAAGTCTGAATAGTTCAAATTGAGCTCTAGCATTGTGCATTTTATTTATTTCATATCTTATTTGTATTAAGTTTTGTCATAGGTTAGGGTTTGCTTTTATATTCCAGTAAGAGAGGATATAGAGTATGTGATTATGCAAGGTCTTTGTTATTTATATATACTGCATCCTGTGTGTGTGCTGCTCTGGTGTTCGAGTGAAATGCAGGATTCTATTTTAATTCTCATGACTGTATATGATCATTAACAGCTACTGCACACAGTAAAAAATAAAAACGCAATTCAAGGAAGTGTGCATATAAATAAATATAAGTGAGCACATAAAAGAATGAATGAGATAAATTGGTTCTTTTCAAATATCTAACTTATCTTCAGTTTAAGGGAGGCATCCTCTGTTCTGTCTCTGCTCCAAATGGTACTTAAAAAAAAAATTAAACATAACAATAAAAAGGAATTCATTGCTTTAATAACATTTTCATCCATGTGGTGAGGGTGGGCTTCCTTTTTTATTTTTTTCCCTAAGATTGCAATTTTGAAAATAGCAGGAAAAGTCATAATGTATTGAACATTGCCTTGCCATTTCTTAACCCTTCTGAATTTCAGTTGGTTTTGGTATATGTATTTGCTGATGCATTGAAACATTCGGCATCTTCCTTATTCCCTTTCCAGTCAGCAGTTGTAAGGATAACCCTCGCCCCCTTCCGTCCAGACGCTTGTCTAGGGCTTATTTTCCATTGTTCTGTTCAGCATCTGCTCACCATCCTGCCTGGGAAGAGAAGCAAGGTCTTATCTCAGAAATTTTATCCATCAGCTCACTGGCAGCTGTCACTACAGTATCTAAACACCATACGCAAGATGAAAGCTTCTGCTTATGTTTCCCTGTAAAATAGGAAGTTCATGTTCCTCCCCATTTTAAACGGATTGCTCAAGGTATGTAGATCAGCACTGGTCGTTTTACCAGGAGAAAAATTGTTGAACTGTCATTACGCTCTACTATATTGATTTACAACCAAAAGCAATAACAACATCAAGATATTTTGATGAAAAGCAGATGACTGTCAATCCTTTTCAACCTGGAGAATCTCTGAACTCTGGAGGCTGCTCCACATTTGTCCAAGGAGTTTTCGCTCTTCCTTTCCCTCTTCCTACCTCCACTCCTCTTCTTGTGACCCGGGAAAGCAGTGAGCTCAGCCTTCCTCCCCTTTGCTTTTCCTCAGTCCTGCCTTCGATGCTCAGTAAGAGTGCGGTGCACTGAGGCAGCCTGGTGCTCTTCCATGATCAAAATAGAACAGAATATATATAAATATACTAGTGAAATAAACTAGTGAAGTCTGCTTTTCTCTGGGGACAACCAAATTGAGATGAATTGCTTTCTTTTACACACACACAAACTCATTTTCTGTCTCTTTCTGTTGCACATAGACATACAAATATGTATATATTTACTCATAATGAAGTTAGACAAAAAGCAAGTGAAAACTCAACAAATTCAATGTGGTGGATGAACATTTGGACTCACTGATGTGCTGTGTCTGGACTAAAAGTGGAGTCAAAAAGAGAGCTGTGAAACAGAGAGGCAAGCTCTGACAAATGCACACATCAGCAAGTGGGTTACGGTAGTAGCAGAGCTTTACATCCTCCAAGCAAAGAAAGACGGAGTCCTGACGGAGGAGGTGGTAGAAAGATCAGGCATATTAATCCCCATTTTGATCATTAGAAATTATTATGTATTACTTCAGATTCAGCCTGAATTTCAGGGGAGCTTTCATGTTATTGAAGGTCTTGTACTGTGCTGCTCTAGCCAACTTTAATTCTACGTAACAGGACAGTTTATTCTTCCTTCTTGAAAAACTGGGTTCTTCTACCTGCATTAGGCTTTGGCAGGCTTCTATGTTTAGGTTTCACGGTATTGTTTCAATATATGTATTTCTTAACCCAGAAAAGAAAGATGGCCTAATGATTAGAGTATGAGCTTCACACTTCAAAGTACTCTATGTATGCAAAATACTGTACGCTGACAGTGGACATGTCACTCAGCCTTCCCTATGTCTTTCTTTCCTTTCCGTAAAACAGGAATAATAGGACTTCCATACCTGCCCAGGCTTGTTAGGAGGAGAAATGCATTGAAACTGGGGGTACCTGGTAGGACAATGCCAGAGCTGTGTAAGGAGCAGTGGTGGATGTGTTACACCTTTCTAAATGAAAGGTGCAGAGTGACTTGCCACCACTCCTACCACAGAGTAATTCTACAGAACCACTTGGCAAAATAAAATAGAATTCTTATAGAAAGGCAATAAAAACATCTCTAATACAGCATTTTGGGACTCAAATGTTTTTCAAATAAGGTAACTACTGCCAAAAAAACCCCAACCAGACACAAACGCGGGCCTAAAAAGTATTCCTCCTCTGGTTTAACTGCAATTTTTGCTCCACCAAAAGACAATGAACTTCAGTGCTTGTGAGCAGCTAGTCATTTTTGACAGCACAGGGCTTCTGCTGTATATAGTACAGTATTTATAATGTTTCTGCAAGTGTCTCTTTGATTGCATTATTCCTTTGTCTGACCTATACTTTCAGATAAAAGTGTTTTGCTTAGAAACTACGTAATAAATCACCTGTAGGAAACAGACATGTTCCTTTTCTATCAGGGACTAAATGTGAAAAATGGTTTAAAAGAAGCTAAGTGTAAATGATGGAGTTCTGTTACCAGTTTTGGCTTTGCTGAAACAAAGTAAAGGTAATGTACAGGAGGCATATCTCAGGGTCACTGCAGTCATATGTCAAATGCTGTAATAGTACTTGATTTGGCAAAGAGATCAAAGAAAAGCTTTTTGTTATTTTTCTTCTGTATGTTGAGAAATGGGATAGGTTTTCTCCCTTTTTATAGTTAATATAACTATGCTATATTTTCACTGATCCTAGATGAGATCACCCGCTCCAGAATATGATTACATTTCAGTAGTTAAAAAAAATTACATAAGTACTAAGCATGATTTGACCTACCTTTCCTGTGTCAGACTGCTGAAATTATTTTACATTTATATAAATCCTAGCTGCTTTGCACCTTTTTGTAGCTAAAATAAATGCTATCCTGGGAGCCAAGGGTCTCATGGTGGACAACTTATTGCATGTTAAATGTGTCACAGTAAATCTGCAAGGGGTTTTAAGCTGAAAAGAGAAAAAATCTTTTTTTCTCTTAGAAAGCTAGACGAAAGTAAGTAAATTAATTTCCAAAGTAGAGGAACCAGAAAAATTCCTTTTCATATTCTCTTCTCCTTTTCTGCAATCACCATGCCAAAAAAAAGGAAAAGTAAAACAAGTTTTAAGTTAAATAGCCAGAGACAAATCCTGAAGTTATATAGGCTGCAGTGATTATATTTTTCAAGCCATGCTTTAAAAGGTGTCATGATATACTATAGTTGTCTTTAATGCTACAGTTATCGTATATTAAATAAATGCTAGTGTCTTCTTCCTCTGCATGTGCATGTTATACTTAGAGACTTATTCTCCTAGTAGGTATGAGGTTCAGGTCTCACCAGTAGAAGATTAATTTCTCGGGAAGAATTGTTACTAAAGGAGCAAGTGTGTTTCATAGTGGAGGAATGAGGCTGCAACGTTCCTCAGTGCCCTGTAAACCGTTTGGGAAGGACAACCTTGTCCCTCAGAGGACAGAGCCTCAAAATACTCCCCATCTCCTTTCAAAAGAGTACGTACAATGGTTGCTGGGTTTGTGAGTTTATTTACCATAACTTAGGCTAAGGAAAGGAGCATCCCTTAAGAATTATTCACAATGTTACATGTAGTTCCTATCTTACATCTTTTTTAAAAACGCTGGTGAAATTAATGAGAAGTGACAAAAGAAAAGGAAATCAGCTAACGATGTGGTGGAGGTCAAGCCTGAGGAACGAGCACAGTGGGTTAAAACACGAACACAGTAATGTAGGTGTGAGCAAATGAACCGTCTAATAAATAATTAACAATTAATTTTCTTCTGTCTTTTATCTTTACCTCTTTTTTTCTCTACTTTTCTACCTTGTGTTTCTGTTTTGCATTTTCCATGTTCCTGCAATTAATTAAAAAACAAAATCAAAGCGCAGGGTTACAAAGTTCCAGTTCTGAAATCCTGCCGGAATGAAAAGTTCTGCTTCTCCGATCCTATTAGTTTGTGCTCATTTTGAGGGCTGGATGTGCATATTTTATAGCGCGTGTGCACGGCTCAGAAACGGCTGCTCCTCCTAGGCAAGCAGTTCACAATACAGCCCTTCTACTTCTGAGCAAAGGAAGCTTTGTTTTATAAATCTCCAATGCAATGTACATGCAATTTTGTGTCATGTTATATTGTCATATGACAAGACATGAACCAATGTAAGCCATCGTAATGCAGCACAATGCATTGTATGAGTTACACCTTGTCAGGTTTTTTGGCTTCAGAAAGGAGCTTTTTTCCCAAAGGTAGCAAGTGATGCTATAAAAAAATCCCTGTGTTACCTAGAAACTGACAGATGCCCCTATTTTCTGACTATCCAAATTAAATTTAATCTGAATGTGTTTCCACACAGCAAATCTAAATGTTGCTTTACTTTTTGTCACTTCCCAATTTTAATGTTAGTCGTTTGCTAATGTGATTAACTGTTTGCCTCAGGCAGTTAAGACTGTGCTTTGTCCAACTGGACAACTGATGAGCTCAGCAAAGTTTAAAGCTCCCTGGCTAAGAAGGGATCAACATCGGAAACCTATACACTGGCCTGAGGAAGGCTCTAGCTTTGCAGATAGTGAACATGAGACTTCGTTATGCTGTCATTAAGCTAAGGAGATATGCATACAGCTCGTCTGCTGTTAGCTTATCACATACTGCCTCATCACAAATGCAATAGCGCATCATTACCTGCATTGTATACAGTGGCAGAGACCACTGTAAGGGAAATAAATGTTAAATTTTTATGGGTAAAACTAGTGTGTGGGGCGAATGCTATGTAGAGTAAAAAAAAAAGTATTTACTTTCTCTATTTCATGCAATTCTGAATTGTTGTCTTGTGCCAGCTCACCATATTCCTTTATTGTCCAATGCCTTAGACAATAGTTAAAATCCTGACAATGAATTCTTTATTGCACAGAATACCAAATTACAAAGGCACCATATGCATACCATTTCAGATAACTCTCCATATAGCGTTAACACTCCTGTTTGGTGGTTGGGGGGTAAGTATTATAAAACAAATTATACCTGTTTCTTTGAGCAATTGCACAGTAAAATATTACCCTCAAGTTCAAAAGTTACCTCCGAGTGTGATACTCAGATTTTAGCATTATTTCACACTCAGTGTAACTTTTCTAACCCTTAGGAAATATTGTACCACTATTCCCTTCAAAACCAACCAGTTTTTTATACTGTATATATAGTGCTGTCCAAGCACTGTAGCAGAGCTAGTGAGAAATATTGACTGGAAGAACTTCAAGGTTTCCCAATGATTTTTAAAGGGAAAACACCTGGATTACTTAGAGACCTTGCACATGCATTTTCTTCGGACTGTGACTGCATTTTAATAGGTAGCAGTAGTACTAGAAGTATATTCCTATACCAAATAACTTCCTTCCTGGGTGAATTTTTCCCCCCAGCAGCAGGAGCTACGTGTTGCATGTTACCAGTTAAACTCTATTCCTTCATAGGTCAAGGTCTTAGAGTGAAACTAGAGCAGATAACCTAGTGTATCTCACAGTGAATATTTTCAACAATTATATAATTATTTTCCCAGCACACTTTTTGTCAAACTGGAATTAGACCAGCACCATTTAATGAACTGAAAGATTCAGAACTTCTTTCTTTTCACCTGGTTCCATGTAAACAATGTGTTCTTCCACATCAGAGTTAAATCCAAACCTCATCTACCCAAGCCCTGGTTTTATCAAAATTTGCTGTAAGACCTTACAGATAGAGCCATATTTTGTATCTGGGTTGGGTGAAAGAAGAAATTGCCCTTTAAGGTTGAAAGTAAATGGCAAAGAGAAGCATCCTGTCTCCATCGCCTCCTAAACTTTTCTCTATTTTCAGTCTGTGTGCTCTCCCCACTTTATAACACACTCATCACAATTAGTATCTGGGCACCTACTAGTAATTCACTTAGCCATGGGACTAATCAATAATGATTTCTGAAAATCTTTCATTCTTGCATTAGGCTCCTGACACACGAACTGTGTGGAAGACCTTCAGGTGTGTATGTGGTGGTGATTCACACTCACTGAAGATCTGCCCTGCGAAATAGTAACTCCTAACGCATGGTGCCTGGGTGAACACAACCCTCTGAAATGCTGTGTCTTAGCTTACCATATGGTATCCCTAGAGCAGGGTTCAAACTCCTGGCCATTTTCCCCACGAGGAGAGATCTTTCTTGGTTTTGGAAGCCTCTTACTTCTTCTCTTTGTGTTGAGATAAAGTGGAAGTTCGTAAAACATGAAGAATTAGTGGCACTAAAGGCTAAAATCTTCAGTATTTACCAAAAAACAGTAATGCAGCACCAAGGGGAACCAGAACATCGATATTCTGTTGAGGGTCCGCTGGCGTGAGAGGTGACCACACTTAAGGTAGAGGAGATTTGTATCTGTATGGTAAATACCTATTTATCAGATACCTTTTCCTGTTCATTACATACACTGGCAAGGTAGTGCCTCTCCAACTCTCCCCCGGCAAATGCAATTTTAAAACAATGCAGAACAAAGAAAAATGTGTTCCTGATATAATTATGCCTTGTGCAACTTAAATTTTAGACACTCAGTTTCATCTCTTACTTAAATGTATCTGTGTATTTTAATAGGAACATTCAGCTATGCTTTTATTAATGCAAGAAACATTAAAGCACTATCCCTGAATACTAAAGCCTTAAAGGGCCATTTCAAACAGAACCTGTCATAAAATGTGCTCTCAAGCGTGTCCCCTTTAAGAGATTCAAGAATTAAATGTTCCCGTATGTGAATTTTATTTTGTACAGCACATTTGCTTTATGGCTACAATTAAGTTAGATGTGCCGATAACAATGTCTGCTTTCCATTTTAAATCGCACATTTCAGACAGTGTGCATTGTTTTATTATCTAATCCACATGCTTTTAATTGCAATTATGGTCCCTTATGAGTCCCCTGGGAGGGCATGATTGCAATTAAAAATGTAATTTAAATGTTAATTAATTACATTCATTTTCTAAACTGGGAAAATTTCATTTATTATTTTCATGTGTTGTGCACTTATCCTAAATGCGTTACCTTCTAAATGTTTTTTTTTTCAAATTAAGTGTTATGTTTATAAAACAGGGTGTTTAATACCCTTTAAAATTTTGTTAGGATGTTTATACAAATTATTACTTTAAATTAATTGTTTCCAAGCTCTATGCACAATTTATGTGTGTCATGCAAGCCAGAATAGAGTTGGTTTTTATATTCTGCTGAAATGACATTAACATGAGAAACAAAAAAGTTGATCAGAGATGTGCACAGTTACTGTATGTACTCTTAGACACTTTTTGCTGGACAGAAGAAGAGGCTTTATTGGGGGCCAATTCTCAATGACTTTGTTGATTTTCTTAGCGGTGGTTCACTAAAGACACCACCTAAGCTAAAGAGGATGAGTGCCCTCGTCGGCCTGAGCAGACTGAAGTCTCATAACAGGTTTTGCAACAAGTGTAACAGGCAGCAGGCAGAGAGAGAGAGCTTGTTAAAAATAGAAGGCAGAGAATCGTGAATCTAGTTTCTTAGAAATGATAAAATTAAAAACATGCCATTTAAAAAAAAAATAGTTATTTCTATTGCCTTCAATTTTTTTAGTATTAACCTGCAATCATGGTGGCCAGAAAAATTATGTATTACACGTGAAAGCTGAGATTTGTACAGAATCTCATGACCTTAAGAGCCAAGGATTGATGAAAAATTATCAAATATCTTCTGAATGGTGCGCAACCAGTGTTGCTGTGTCAATGAGCTTGCAGAGCCACATGCATCAGTGTGGAAGCCTGTCCAGAACCACGGATATCATGGGCTGGCTTCCTTCTGGTTTTTGCAAGCAGTATTTAAAGTCCAGTACTTGGAATAAGAAAACTCCTTGAAATCTTCCCTGTGCTGGCTGGCTTCGGTCACATCGGCGGGCACTAAGTCAGGTCCTAATGGTTTTGAGTCACTGGGTTCTGTAATTAAAAACTGATTAAAGATATCCTGATCCATTCTATTATCTTATCTTTACAAAAGATATTCTCATTACAAATTTGTGGTCAGTTCATTAAAAAAAAAGAAACTGTAATTTATTTTCTCAGAGACCATCACAGAACAAACCAATTAAGTCAAGAAAATTTGGAATTATGATGTTCTGATAGACTAGCAGCTCCTCTGAAGAGCAAACTGAAGCTAAAGGATACAGCTGAAAGATTTTTATTTTAAAGTACTGCTGCCAGTTGTAGCTGTACAGACATTCTTTTGGAAGGGTTTAAGCATTAAAAAAAAAAGTAAAGTTAAACGAAATTGAAAAATATCTATTTTTCAGTGAGGCAAGGCTGTCCACACAGCCTTTTTGATTGATTTACCTAATTGCTTAAAAAGTGAAAATGAAAAATAGTTTAGGTAGAATCAGTGCTGAGGGTTGCATGGCTTTCTTACAGAGGAATTCCTGGAGAGCAGGTACACACGCAGGCCACAAACACAACAGGGCGAGTGGGGCATGGGCCTGATAAATGCAGGTTTTAATAAGCAGTTACCAGCCAGGTGCTCACAGGAATTTGACCCAGATCTGGGACCACTCTTGATTCCTGTGGTGCTTGGTGTGTCCCCTCGGCACTTCCATCTGAGCTTCTCTGTTTGTGCTGTCTGTGCCCCTCACGTTTTCTTTGCCTTTATTGCTCCTCTCACTGGAAAAGACCGAGAAGTCAGTGGAGGTAGCTCTGCAGTCTGGGTTTTGTGTTCTCAACTGTAGCATTAAAACAGTGAAAAAAAGGGAAGAAAAGAGCAAGAGCTTTGTAGCCAAAAAAATAATAGACTGCTTTGTACCATTAATGAGAAGGAAAAGATTAATTAGTTCGTTACTAGTAGCGATAGTCTAAGTCTGGTTTAGGTGAATTAGCCTCTTTGTATAGAATTTATTTTTCCCATTTTACCCCTCCAAAATCACCTGTAGTTCTGAAGTGATAAAATCCTCAGATTTTTTTCTTTTCATTGGTCCTGGAAGGCCCCAAAAACACTGCCGTCCCAGTAGTCCCAGTGACATACACACTGCCATGAAATGCCACAGGAACCCACACACTCATCACATGCAGCTTCTGGGCATTGGCCCCCACTTCAGCCAAATCTTTACCTCCGATCTGGGGGGCCTCATTATAGATGCACAAACTCTGGAAGTTCTCCCTCTGTTCAGGATGCTGCAGTTCATTTTGTGATGAGGAGATCAAAACAATTACATGACTCCTGATAACCCTCATTGACTATCTATTGAAAAAATCAGATTCTAAATAAATTACTATTGTACTTTTAAAGCTGTGCATGACATGTCCTACTTACTGGGTGACCTAGATAATTTCCATAAATTAACCTCTTTTACCTTCTATTTCCCCTGCCATCCTGCTGTTACCTTCCCACAACTGCTCCATCACTACGTAACTCGTCGGGTGGATGGAGAAGACAGTGATGCTGCGCTGAGTCTTAAAGTGACATTAAGAACTTACCTGCCTAAGTGTTCATTTGCATCTTGCTCACTAGACTTGTCATATAGCTGGGGAGATAATATATTATGAGATGTGTCCTGAATTAGCTGTCAATTGTAGTGAAGCTCTCCCTTAACTATGTGAGGAGAAGCTCTTGAATGACCCTCATTCTTGCCTTTTTTTTCAGCTGAGATGTTTCATTTTAGTCACCCAACCCCAGCCGATTTTATTAAGTCTGCTGTCAGCTGTGACCCCTGCTGAGGACTGGCAGGGCTGAAATAGTTATGCTGCCTGATGTCATTTGTGGCAGCTACAGATCCCACTCCTGCTTAGGCACTGGGGACTCTGTTCCTGCAGCAGCAACCACTGCAGTCACAATATCAGGCAAAACGAAAAGGCTCGGGGTAAAAAGCCACGTTGCATTCTCCAGCGCTCTGTGCTAGTTGAACCACCAAGAGAGGCTGCATGCCGGTGGACACGGTCTCATTGGAAAGGTTTGAATAGTATGTGCTGCGCTCTGGGAGCAGCCAGAAAGAACAGAGAAAACGTTAGTGTGTCGGGGAAGCCGAGCGGTGTTTCACCGCTGGCCTCGTCTGGGCAACGAGTTGGTGCTTCTGCCAGATACGGAGTCAGTGTTTCTCCCACACCCATGACAGCATCACCCTGAGGTGGTGTTTCCAGTCATTAGTTTGTTTTGGGAATTCCTCTGCCGTGCTTGACAAGCACAAGGAGCAAGTCTTGTTGCCCGCCTTGGGTGCAATCCTGCACGTGAGTGGGAACCACTCTGCTGCTGGTATAGGGCAGTGCGCCGAAACAAAGCTGCAGCCTGCCCAGTTTGCAGCAAATTGCTTCACTGGGGTGACTGTGGAGCTGGCTTGAGCCACCATTTTTATGACAGTAGAAATACATTAGGTATAGCTAATCCTGTACAGACCTGCTTTCCATGAGTCTGTGATCAAAGCCAAGGTTAAGGGACTGTCGTGGTTTAACCCCGGTCGGCAACTAAGCACCACACAGCCGCTCACTCACCCTCCCTCCCCTGTGGGATGGGGGAGAGAATTGGAAGGGTAAAAGTGAGAAAACTCATGGATTGAGATAAGAACAGTTTAATAATTGAAATAAAATTAATAATAATAATAAAACATTGTAGTGAAAAGGAAAACAAAACAAGAGAGGAACAAAACCCAGGAAAAACAAGTGATGCAACCACTCACCACCCGCCAACCAATCCCCAGCCCGTCCCCAAGCAGCGATCGCTGCCCCCCGGCCAGCTCCCCCAGTTTATATACTGGGCATGATGCCATATGGTATGGCACAGCCCTTTGGCCAGCCTGGGTCAGCTGTCCTGGCTGTGCCCCCTCCCAGCTTCTTGTGCACCTGGCAGAGCAGGGGAAGCTGAAAAGTCCTTGACTGGTGTAAGCACTACTTAGCAACAACTAAAACATCAGTGTGTTATCATCAACATTATTCTCATCCTAAATGCAAAACACAGCACTATACCAGCTACTAGGAAGAAAATTAACTCTGTCCCAGCTGAAAGCAGGACAGGGACCAGGAGGGCACACTGTCCTTTTAAACACCAAATTTGTATTCCATCCATATCGGTTTCTTTACCTGGAAGGCAGGCAACATTTTCAAAATTTTGTTCACATTAATAATTGCAACTTAACTACCATTATTCTAATTAATAAAGATCTCCTCAAAGCTCAGTGAGGGAAGAGCTGCTCCATCCTTTCCTTTTTTAATGCGTGTGTGCACAAGTCACTGCCTCCCTGAGTAGCCTGCCTGGTAAGAGTGATGTTGAACTTGGTACACCGCATGCCTTAGCTACATGGGATGCCTTCCCACCCTGCAAGGAAGAGTAATGTAAAAAGAGAGAAGGTAGACCTAAAACTTAGATGATCCAATTGTAACTGCCTGAGATCACAGCATATTATATTCTTTACATGCCAAAGAAAGTTTAAATCCTGGAAGAGTGATACTTTATCGTCAAGGTAACCAGAATAGGTTCACCAACAATTTACGTGGCTGTTAAGTCTATTTACATGCTTGTTTACTTGGCTTTTCTCTAAAAGGAAAAAAGTAGTTACCTTAGCAACTGCCTTATCACATGGTGCTGAGGCTTCCTTTGCTATCAAGTATCTTCTGCAAGGAGCTCACAGACCCATTTCGTAGGCACATCTGCTTTACCCAGTGGAGTCTGGGGATAGTCTGCGGATTAGTTTGTGGTGTGATTGTTTTAAGGGCTAAATATTGCATCCCAGATGAACAGTGAGATGCGTCCGTGCCTCCTTGGCTTTGGGGGAACTGTGTGAAGACAATGCCAGGGCAGAGATGGGGAGCAGTGCAAGCCGGGAGGTGGCCGTGCTGTTTTGGAAGGGAGGAGAGGTTAGCTCTGCTGCACTGCAGAGTGGGTGTTGGCCCATTTTATTTACTAGATATCACCATCAAGGATCATTGCTCCAGTAGTCAACCCACCTCTCCCTTGAGATCCTACCTGCCTTGGCAGAAAAAGTTTAAACAAAAAATATGAGTCCTGGGATGGTGGCATGTAGATACCTACTGGGTAAGGAGTCATTAGGCTCTTCATGTAAATTACGAGTGCGAGAGTTTGCTGCTTCCGTCCCCTAATCTGTTTCTGGAGTTTTGTACTTAATCAGCTTCTGCTCTGATCAGCAACATGTGCAGGAAAGCAGGGGTAAATGAGATGCTGGTGATACTTTTTCCTTCCTTGCCTTTCTTTTCACAGAAGATTTTGACCTGAACTCTGAGTGGGCGTACTGCTGTCTGGGCAAACTCCCAAAAGTTCAGCAAACTAAGTCACAGACTTGGGCTGTGTTTGTGTCTTTATTTTAACAGTGTTTATGAGAGAGCTGCTTCATCAAATACCCTCATTTTATTTGCTTTCCTTGCTCATTTTATTTTAATTTGATAAATGCATAGAGACTTCAGACTGACTGCAAGGAAACTCTTATTCTAGAAAATGATTCAATTTCCTTGAATGATCAGGGCCAGATTTTTTAGGATAGTTACACATCCTGAGATGAAATCCTAGCAGGATTTTCAAAAGAACTTCAGCAGATTAAAGCCTTGATTCCTTTCTAACCTGCTTAAACACTTGTAAAAATGTTGTTAAGACTCTACCTGCACTTCAACCTTCCTAAATACCTTTGAAAACTTAGCTCTTTTTTGTATCTCCATTCCCCCAACTACTTTGTCTTCCATTTCTCAGTTCCATTTGCACCCCATTTCCAAAATCCTTGTATGATATTCATCTCCACTCTTGCTGTGCTCTTTAGAATTTTTTAATAATGTGACTTGCATTATTTTCATCTCTTTTAACCTTTTATTCATTATATTACTGCTCTATACTAATCTAATTTAGCTTGCACTTTCTTTGTAGCACAAACTTAACATGCTGTTATAAGCCCAGTTACTAGAAAACAGGTCTATTGCAGTATGCGTATTGCAATATTGCAATAACTGTACTAGTGAATAATAATGATAATAACTGCTTTATACAGCTCTTTAGCACAGAGATATTTTCCTCCCCTTGAATCCTCAGGGCCTGAGTCTGAGGGAGCCTAATGGCCTGATTTCTGCAGCAAAAGACTCATGGACCTGGAGTTTCCAAACCATTTTGCAGCCTCCCTCCAGAAGGTGACAGGTATCCTTTACTTCTGGGGAAAGCCTCCCTTCCAGCCTGGCACCATCGCAATCCACCACATCACCATGCTCAACCGCTCCATCAGTTCCCCTTGCTATTGACAGAGCTGCAGGGCTGCAGGGAGAGGAGCTCACTCCAGCAGTGCCACCGTGCAGGGAGCTAACGGGCTGACATGCAGTGTCCCCTTCACAGATAAATATTGATTAGACAGCTTGAGGAGTTGGGTGTCCTGAATAGAGAACTCCAGCAAATATGCTGACTCCTCCACGTTTTGGGGTTAACAGATTATTCTGTTTTGGCCTAATCTGTCCAGCAATGCTAAAATCAATATTAAACTTGTCCTGTCACTATACCTTCCTCCTGCTGTGAGCACATTCTCCAGACCACACTAGCGCTTGGAAAGTGCTCAGATTCATAGCACAGCTCTTGCCTTGGATCTGGCACTGGCATCTGGTGTCTTTCCATGAGGAAACACCCGGAGCTGGAGGCACATGTGCAGAGCATCCTGCGCCTCCTACCCCCCTTGTCGTGTTCTTCATCCAAGGCAACTCATTCATCGAAGCAGAGAGCAGCCTAATCCCAGCGCAGACTGAAATCTTTCGGAAATGATCCTCACAAAATAAAACAGCCACCAGCACTGCATGCAAGAGTAAAACACTGGAGACAGCAGCATTTTTTTTTTCCTGAAATCATGTAGCAGGTTCTCGCCTGTTTCGTGCTGCCTCCAAAACGGGAGTGGGTGTATTTACTTATTTACACACTAATGACAACCAATAATAAATACCGTTTCCCACCCAAAAACTTCAAAGGCCTAACCAAAGCAGGCCAACTATTTAAAAACTTACTCCCACTTTTTAGGATGGCAGGGGGGTGAAGTGAGCCACAAAGCAGGTCTGTGGATTTGCTCCGTGTCCTAACTCCTTGACTGCTGAGCCCCTGAGCCCCATTTGCTTCTTTTTTCACTCTTTTTAGCACCTTACTATAAAAAGGGTTTTCCCTGAGTTGTGTCCCACTCACTCAGCAATGCGTGGCACTTTTTAGGGTATCCTTCAGGAACACTTGGCTGATCTCCAGCTGCTCGGTTGCCTTTGTTGCTTTGTTCGCACTTTCTCTTCTCTGAGTAATTTTTCTTTGAAGTTTCTAAAACACTAATGAGCAAAATATAACCACTTTGTCAGATTTTTCCCTTTGTAAGGTGTAGCTGGCAATTTGGCACAAAACGACCCAGCAAGCTGCATATCGGCTGGTGAGACAAGTGCGATTCAGCCGGTGGAGCCTCTTCATGGCTGCGTTTGGTCCCCCAGCTCCCCGCGCCAGCACTGCAGCTCTGACTGCCTGGAGCTGCCTGGGTGCTATGAGGTGCAGGGGTCTTGCAGTCAGTGCTGGATATGGCCTGGGGTCTGTTTTGGAGATAGTTTGCTGCACATTTCTTTTGTGGGCAGACTTGCCATGGCAAAGTTGCTTTTGTGCCTCAGTTTCCCCTGTTTTAATAGTTTTGTCTGTCAGCCTTTCACCTCTTTATGATCCTTCTCCAGGGAAAAGACTATTTCTTATGCTGTTTTGGAAATGAATGTCATGGGCCTGTTTATACAGTGCAACAGAAAATGCACCTTCCACTGGAGACATGCACAATCGTATAACCCATTTTCTCTGCATTACAAAGGTTTGAAACCTTTTCCTTCTGCTGTGGGGCTTCTCTTGGTTAAGGGCCACGCACAGGCCATGCCATTGTGTACCTTGTCCTGCTGCATCCTGGAGCCGGCCCCACGGGCAACATCACCCACGAGGTTCTCCCACTTTTGTGCAGGCTGGCAATATGGTTGAGAGAAAACTTTGCCCTGCATTTAGTTCATAATATGTTCCCTCTTCCCTGCTGTCTTCAGGCAGCCATAACAATTGTAAAGTGTCCTGTTTCCCCACCCCATCATCACTGGATCAGTATTTGCCATGGTTACAGACCCGAAGGGTCATGCCTGTGCAAGCTGCCTCACCCAAAATACGGTGACAGCACGTAACACAGACCCTTGCTTACATACTGTCCTTCAGCCACGGCCTTTTATATTCCTATGATGATCTCAAGCCAATTAGTAACTGCAAAACCTCTCTCTCTCTCACACATATTTCCTTATATGCTTTCCTTTCACTAAGGCTATAAAGAAAGCACGGAGATGGCTTCTTATATGTCTAGAAAAAGCTGAAAAGTCATTATCCTCTTTCTAGTGCTGTGGAGAACTCTGGTGACCAGTTCTTCTGTGCTTCCTTGGTACCAAGACCAGTCCCTTCTTTAATACTTTCTTAGTTGTCCACTTAGGCTGGAGATACCTTTCCTGTGTGACTAACTCCCTTCACAAGTCACCTTCACCTCATCACTCCTTGCTATTTTCTGGCCAAATGGTGTAGCAGAGGAAGAGTGATCTGTGCTTCAAACAATGGCCCAGGAGACCAAGTTTCTGTTGCCAGCTGTTTCAACGCCCTGCATGACCTTCACCAAACCATTTAACTCTGTCTCAGTTTCCCCATCTGTAAGGGGATATGAACATTTGCAGAGCACTTTGGACTGTTATTAATTCTTCATAGAGTATCTGAAATGTGGTGAACACTTTAGGATGCTATAAAAGTACAAAGTATTATTATTAAACTCAGGAGGAGGAAGTAGCTGGCCCATAAGGTGCTTCCTTCATCAATCCTTCAGAGGAAGGTCCTTATCTTTATGACCTAAACACAGAATTTTTATTCTGCTCTTGTAGAGGGTTAATGGGTGTATTTTAAATAAAGCTCTTCTGACCCAAGGTGGAGGAGCACCATCAAAATGAATGAAGCTGATGACATCTTAGATTTTTCTTATGCATCTCAGTCTAAAACAGAAAGCAGAATTGCTTTGCATGCAGCGCAACGGTTTCTAATCTGCAGCGGAAGGCTCTGCTGAAGTCACTTGCAATCGGCCCTTTCCTCTTACTCTCCAGTAAACAGTAGACACAGGGCGACTATAATGGCTTGACAATAGTTGCACACCCTGGGGTATTGCTGCTCTCATGAAAAAAAAAAAAAGAATGTCATGGACAAATGAATGTTGACAGTGGCCATACCAAACAATTCAAGAAAAAATTGCAGTTTTATACGTATTCCTGCTCCCTTTGTCAATACTTTAAAGATGGTTCTTATTTCAGAGCAGGTATTGATTGTGTATAGGTTAGGCCCCCGGTTCCATTTGTCATTTCTGATATTATAGCGTGTTATCGTTTAAAGCTGTAATGGGAGAGGTGGCTGAGCTTAAAGCAAGCTGGTTGTCTGAAGCTTTGATAAATGGCTAGATGGTCTTTGTTTCTGCAGCAGTGAGCAGTTGGCTGCTATTTGCTTTACCTTTTATCCAAGAATAACTGTGTGATGGGTTCTGGAAGTGAACAGTATCATTTTGTCAGATGTGGTTCAGAACTAGCCGGGTGGTCCTAGCAAAGCAGCTGAGGGATTTTTAACACCCGACAGGATGTGAGCAAAGGCCCTGCATAAAACTGAAACAATTCTGGCTCCACATGGCTGCTTTGGTCGAAAAGTTCTCAGAGTTGTTTTTTAAGGTGAGAGGACAGGAAATGCTGGGGGGTGGGGTGGGGAGGGATGGTGCTTTTAAAAGCAATGCTATTCATATGGAAGGATCTTATGAGAAAGATCAGAAGACAATAGGTGGATTAGATTTCTTTGATGAACTAACAAACTTGAAAATTTTTTGCAGATCTAAATAAAAGATCTGCTTTTCAGATGCAGTGAACAGCCCCACCCCAGCCTCTGAAAATCAGGCCAGTACAATGTTTGTGCCTGGGAGTCCACAGGATTGCAGAGGGAGGGAGGTAGCATACTCTCTTTGCATTCTTTCCTTTTGCATCACTTACATTTCTCAAGGTTTTGGTATTGCTTGCATGAAATCACATCTGTTTGTCAAACTCAAAATGCAGGGCTGCTTTGTATCTCAGTTCCACTTCATTTGAATCACCAGGAGTCTGGAAACGATAAGTGGTCCTTTTCCCAGTAACAGACACATGTGATGTTTTGGATTTGCAGAACCTCTTCTATCGAACTTTGGCTTCACAAAACTAAGATGACACCTGTGGATGTTTCATGTCCTGATTCCTTTGAGTCAGGCAAGTTCCATTTATAATTTCAGTTCAGACCAGTGCAATACCAAGGTCTGCCTCAATCTGTGTTGAAGCCTGTACTGAGCCAATGTTATAAGCAAATGTAGCTGGAGGAATCAGTAACACACTGAAATTATATCTCACTGGTTTGACAACTCAGCCCTAATAACTCCATACTCATTCCCAGCCTGCTTGTGTGTGGGGGGGTCTTCAGTGGAGCTTTGGAGCACTCCTCTGCATTGCTTCTGAATCAGTAGCATGTTGTCTTAACAGGCCGGCTCTTGAGCCTTCAGGTACCTACCCTTTGTTAACTTGATAATCTATGAGTGAGAGTTCAGACTACTTACTGTTCCTGCCTCTAGTAGATTGAAATGGTAGCTCTTAATCCTATCACTAAAGTTGAATTGCCCGGACAAGTAGCAGCAGATTGATTCCACCAGTTCTTTTACAGAAATCACAAAAGGCTGCTCAACAACCGAAATAGCTCAGACTTCAGTGCAGCTCACAGCATGATGGCAGGGGAGCTCTGCTTTTGTGTCTGTAGGAGGAAAGAAGTTACCTTTCCTGGCATGGAAATAGAAACCAACAGAAAAGTTAGAAGTCAATTCTGCAATTCTTAGTCTTACAAGTAACACTAAGGTTCACCAGCTCATCGGTTTTTGTGAGATTCCTGTTAGCTCTTAGCTTGTGATAAACTATATATACTGCAGAAAAAGTTGATGGCACACAAATGTGTGTAAGCCGTTTGTAAGACTGACAAGATAACAAGGATAGCAAACAAATAGAAAAGAAACCAATGAGATATCAAACCTATGCAGAAGGTACTGGGTCTCTGTAAAGTAGGAACCTCCCCCATCCCTCATGCGCCTGGTGATTTAAGCCAAATCCAGGCTTCTGTGGCTGTTTGAGAAGGTTTAGGCAACTCTTGCACCTCTCTCTGATTGTGCCTCTCTGCTGTTCCTGGCTTTGCCCGGAGCTGTAGATGTAAAAGTATTGCAAGAGGGATATTTCTGACTGTGCAATGCAGCCCAGCAGAAATAGGCCATGCTCGTAATCTCTCAGCATAACACCATCTCAGGAGACCTGGCTACCCATTTTCTAGCCCAAACTGAGGATCAGATAATTGACGGTCATGGTGTTCTGATAACACCTCACACCTCCTGTTGGTTTGCGTGTGCATTAAAGGTCACTTTGCACTCTTCACAAAAACACACTTGGCCAAAATGTCCCTGTTCACAACGCTGTGCCTCTCTGGGCCCCAAAGATGACTGAATTTCAATGAAGCTTTATTCTTCAAAATGAAAGGTGCTGTCTAACAGTAAAATATTGTTCTATTAAATTCAGCCCATGGCAGATCCACTACTGAGGGCTATTGAGGCAAATAAGAGCAGGGTGATGGCAGTGTGTGGTCATAAAGTTGCAGTATTCAAAAATGTAGAAAAAGCAGGTTGTCAGATTTCAATAAAGCAGTGGAAATGAATAGATACATCTCAGAGCTGGTTGCTTCCTAGTGGGATGGAATTTGAATAATAATATCACACTTGAACCAACATCAGGCTGGATTAATGGCTAGCACAGGCAGAGCACTAGTATGGTGAAGCTGCAGCAGCAGTAGCACCACTGTAGGTGTTACTAATGACACAGAGCAATGCTTCTGCTTGTTAGCACACAGAATGAAAAAAATAGGGGAGGAGGAATCTGGGAATTATTGCTTTAAGCTGCAATTTTCAACAAAGAAATCTTGCCATTCCAAACTGTCTAGACCTTTAAAAATAAAAGATGTGCAGTATTTACAATGCTCTTCAGTATTCATGAGGCTTTGCTGCTTGTTGTAAGGCGAGATGAAAACAATACTCAGTAGATTTTCATAAGTGACACGCAACTGTAAGATTGATAGATGATGTGGATTTAATGTATGTGGAGTTCAGCGCCAACATAAAAGCTGTGATGTACCCAAACACTGGGTTTATTAAATCCCTGTTTCCTTAAATGATCATCCAAAGCCTTTCACCACCTTCTTCTACCAGAAAATAAAGAAAAGAAGGTAGGAAAAAAGAGAGGAGGGAGGGGAAAAAACCCCAACCCAGGGATTCCCCTTAGTTTTGGTAGAGAATTACAATATCGGAACTGAAAGAGACAAATATTTAGACACTCTCTCTGCATAGAGATTAATGTGAGAGTCAGAAATACATGGAATCCACTTAAATTGATGTGATTTAGTTATGAATGGTTAAACATAAGTATTCCTCTGTCAAATGCCAAAACCTATTGTATTAACTCTTTCCTCTCCCCAGCCCTCCTGCATAGCCTCCTAAATCTACCAAATTCTTCTAAGAGCCCAGGGATCCTCTCCCCCACCTCTCTGTGTGGCAAGGCCAAAGTACAGCACAAATTCCCTAGCCCTGCTCCAGGAGAGGACTTGAGGAATACATCAGGTGGGTGCATGGCAGCTCCTGCCTCCTACCCCCTGGGGCAGACCTGCTCAAAGTAGGAGAGCAGCGCTGGGGGAGCAAGGGCACAGCAAACTACCCTCCTTCAAAACATCAGCCGGGGGAATTGGGGATGAAGTTGCTGACTTGCCCAGAGCCAGCCTTCGCTAGGCACACCCTCCAGTCTCGTTGGGACCTGTAGGTCAGCTACCATAACCGTTGTCCTCACGAGGCATCTCCCATGCACCTTTGCTAATTTGAAACAGCATTTCACCCTTTGTCTGACATCAACTGGATTATTTTCTCTTTCTTTCCAACTTCACCCATCAGGCTGCATTCTTATGAATTAGGATTGACTTACGCAGTGTCCCAAATCCTCTTGAAAATGATTTCTGAGTTGCTTAATTTCCACTGTCTCTAGGGGTGCAACACACACACACTCCTTGATAACAGCCATGAGTAACATTTTCTGCGGCGCATTTGCAGCACTTTTCAACAAAGGTGTATTTGCTTCTTAGTGGAACATTTCACTTAGTTTCAGGGTCATTTCCTGTGACAGCTGAATGTCTGTCTTCTTTATCACCTCAAGATTTAGCGAAATGATATAATTAGTATAGTTGTGCTCCTTAACCCAGCCAGCTGCGCTGGAAATCAGGCCATTTTAGCTCAGTTGAAAGGAGCAAATAGCATGCAAACTGAAATCAGGCTTTCTGCTCTGGACCAAATTTGACTTTTTTAAAACTAGTAATGATGTTACCATTGTATTTATCTCTTGGTGTGAACCATTCCCTCTGGACTAGTTAGCAAGCAATCATTTAGATACTCATTTCCCATGGTGCTCAGTGGTATTGAAAGACAGGAGGTTTGTGCTGTGTCGTGGGAGATGGGACCAGGAAACCTGGCCTATGGTGGAGACTGAAGCTGGATACAGCTGAATTCAGTTCCTATCAGCTCTTCTCCCTGTACTTCTGAACCAGTTATTTTTCAAGTACTCTTCTGTTTGCAAACAAAAATTTAAATTTCAGTTCTTCCCTGCCCTACTTCTTCTCTTCCTTAAAAAAAGAAAAAGGCTAATTTTCCCAATGAGAAGTTTGACAATTTTTTTCACTTCAGCAATATTTTCTACTAATAAAGCTTTCTCATGAGCTACACTGGCATTTTTTTGTAATACAGAGGAAGAATTTAAACCAAAAATTGGGGAATAGGGGACAGAAATGGAAGGGAAGGAGGTCAGTGCCTGTCCTCTTGAATTTATAAACAAGTTGACATAACTGACTGTGTTCACTCCCCTTTAGTTGCTGGTAAATATCTGAGGAAATTGTTTGTAATAGGAATGTTTATTGGAAAAATAAACTTCAGCAAATACTTATGCAAAACAAATGGCAAATCCAATCAATCCAATATGACAACACATTTGCTTTAGAAATTTGAAACCAAGGTATATATTCATGCAATCAAGGGCAAAGAAACTTTTGTGTACCCGGTCCAAGTGTCTGGAATTGCGAACCTGCATCAAAATGCTCATGACAAAGTGATACCTTAAGAATCATTTGCAGAAAATATTTTGAGTTATGAATAATATGCTGAAGGAAACTTGCAAATTGTACATAAGGAGCTGAAAATCATCAAATAATTTTTAAAATGTACTTCCTTGGTTTTGCTGCCTGTGTAAGAGTGCTCATACTTTGTAAAGTCCTTAGATTTTCTACACAGATTAGAGTGCATATGCACATAAAAATACTCATAATCACCAGAAGAAAGTGGAAAAGGAGTAGAGAAAATGGATAGCTAAGACCCAGCAAAGAGAACAGGGAAGAATGGGAAATAATATGTGCAAATAAATAAAGGGAGTGTATTACGATTGTTGTGCCTTCTGAAATATGCCTGGTTGTGCCTTCTCAGCTGTTTCACGGAGTTGTTCCCTCTGGTAGAAGGTGCTTTCCTTTACCTACGAAAACTTGCTTAGTGTTGCTTGTCCTCTTTTGTTTTGTTTTTATAATTGAGTTTTTCCATGTGTGAAATCCCAATATTTTCTCTAAACCATGAGGATTAAATGCTTGAGGGACTCAAAGAATTTTGACAAATCGGAAAGATTCAGGAGAGGCACAAAACTTGGAAAAGTTGGGAGTTCATTCACCCCTGCTTTCAGCCAACATGAGCACATGAGCTTGTCAAAACTGTGGCTTTCTTTTTAAAGAATTAAGCACAGTGGGGAAGCATTAACATGCATATCTAGACCTTCCTCTCTCTGCTTCTACTCATATATTCTTTCCTTTACCCCTCTTTTCTCTCCTCACCTGTTTATCATGATTTTTTTTTCTTGTTTAGGTTACTCCTTTTTTAAATAGCCAAGTCACTCCCATCTCAGGCTGTTTGCATTTTTGCACCGTGCTCATCTGCACGCTTTCAGATGGGTGTGTAAGGTGCTGTGTGCCTCAGCACGGGCTCACTCAGAAAGTCACCCCATTTGTGTATTCCTTTGTTTTACAGGCACGAAATGGATGCTCTCCACAATGGCTTTGCATGCATTTCTTTATCAGTCTGCCAGTCTTCCTTGTGCAGAAAGATGGGACTACCCAGTACCATTACAGAGGGTGCTATCAGTTCTCCCAAAGAGGTCTTAACCTGTCCTTTAACTTCATCACTATACAGCTAACCCTTCATTCAGTCTCTTGGAAGCTGATACTTGGGTTTTCCTCCCATTTCCTGTGCAGTATTAAATGTATCACAAAAGTGCCCTGTGCTAGTTTTGAAAGATAAAGGTGAAATATACTCTTTTGGGAAGTAAATAATGGAAGTGCTGCTGCTGTATTTGTGGATGGTAGGTCACGCATCTCTGTAGCCACTAACCTTCATGTGAACGTGCAAGAGTGGCACCTGAGATTAAGCAATGATTTCCTCTTCCTGGCCTGCAACTCAGGGTGTTTAAGTTTGCTTCTCATCTCTACCATAAATTTGCAAACATTAGATGGACGGACTTCCCGATCAGTTCCAGCACCTTTCTGTCACAGGCACGCTTCGATATACAAACATGTGCCCCTTTCATAAACTCATCAAGTCCAGATTTCTACATGGCCCCCAAAACAAGTCACTGGATTTCTCGATGCCTCAGTTCTCTGTGAGGCAGAGATGATAGCGCTTTCTTTGTTTTCCCTCTGAAGATTGGCATTTCTGCATAATACATCCAGTGCCTAAAACAACAAGGCTCTCCCATCGCCTGGGCGTTCAGCTCTAACAATAATAAGATGAAATTAAGAACAGGCACAAAAAAAAGAAAGCGAAGTGCTAAATAATAAGGAGGTTAAGACCAGTGTTTATTGGATTTACTTTCCAGTGCTGGGCTGTGGCAAGTGTACATCTGAGTGCTTTTCCCAGGGAGGTAACCTATCATGGATGTGGCTTGAACTTTTATTTGTGATTTTCATGAGCCTTCCAGAGCGGTGCGTTCCCTACACTGAGGTGACTACTTTGAGTTCGCTTTTTTAATTAAGGTTCTGTATTGTAACTAGTCAATGTACATTATTGGGAGAATGAATGTCAATGCCAGTGCTTTTTCTTTCTCTCCTTTATCTTTGTCAATGATTCAAAGACATGATTTATGGTTAGTCTCCGTCTTTCAGGATCATCCATCAAGCGCTGGTTTCACTACAGGGCTCGAAGTTGTAAATCATGCAGAAAGGCTGTCACTCATCTCGCTTAACCCTTTAAACACAGGGATGGAAGAGGAGGGCTGTTCTTCACAGAGTTGTAAGAAATAGCAATAAAATGGTCATGAAATTGATGAAGTTAGACTAATTATAAAATTAATTGTTCCTTGTAATGCAATAATTATTATGAGGGACAATTAAAAAAACAGGACATGACTCCACCCTCCAAGTTCATTCTGAGAACCTGGAGGACTTCAGGGCTCCATAAAATATGTCACTTTTTTGTTTTCTCTTTTGAGCTCCTTTCAGATTTTTTCGTGTCCATTACAGACGTGAAGAGCTGAGCTTCACTTTAGAATCAGTCACAGGCTAGTTCTGATCGTGACCTTGCAGTGACTAAAGAAGGAGTGCAAAAGCCCATTAGCAGCTGCTATTTTCAGCTTTGTAAATTAACAGTACTTTTTCTTCTCTCTCCTTTTCCCCGCTCCACCCCTCCCGTTTTTTTCTTTTTTTTTTTTCCTTTCTTCCTTTTTTTGGACAGGAAGACAGCAAAAAATGAAATGTGTAAGTGGCATGGGAGCTTCCACACTTAGCCTTGTCTCGCAGGCTTGAGGACTGGTGACAGCTTTGGCCAAGTGGCTGATTGCTTCTCCGTGTCCTCCCCTGCCAGCCCAGACCGCCGCTCCCAGGTCACATTAAGCACTAACTTTTCAGACAATGCCTCCACCTGCTCCGAGCACAAAGCCAGGGAGACTGGCATTAAATAATGAGGTGTCTTTCTTTTTTATCTTGCTATTTTATTTATTTATTTTTGGTTCAAAGTGTCGGAACTTGGTAATGGAGGGTTATTAATGAAAAATATATGTTTGGGGTCTATTTGTTTAGATTCCGCAGTGACTTGATGGCAATTTTATCCCTGAATTATGTATGGCTCTGTTTTGCCTAGGCAAGCTGATACAAACAACAAATATAGTTAGAAAAAGATATATCAGTAAATAAACTGAAAGGTTGTAAAATATGAATGTTTATCATCCAGACGGTGCCGCTTCTCTTCTTTTTTACATGAACTCTACTTGAGATGGTATTTAGGAGCTTGGGACTTCTTCTGTTCCAGCAATCGCTGCAGCTTGTCACAAAAACAAATGACACCAGAGGGAACCTTGTCTTACACCGTATTCTTTTGCATGAACCTCAGTCTTCTTAAGGTGCTCATAATTTAAATTTATATCTTGATTTATTGGAAGATAAGATCCTACCCTTCTTCCCTTACCGACCCATGCTCCTTTGAACCCAGGCTCCTTTCCTTTTCCGTTTCAGTATTTAGCATCTGCTCACCTAACTCCAGGTGAACGAGAAATGCAGAGCACCAGAGGAAGGTGTGCATTCAGGATGATGGATCCTGTTTTATTGTGCTGAGGGCAGACAGAGCTCCCCGCTGGTGGGGCATAACAAGCTGCAGCCTTCCCCGTTCCCTGTGTTAGCCCTCTGTGTACAGAGTTAATTCCTGCTATAAAGAATAACACCTGCCACTGCTTTGTGAGCCTTGTCAATGATCTGAATTTGTAAACAGGTCTTTTTCTGCATCTTACAGAGTGTTTGGGTGGTGAATTGAAAATAACTTTGGGGGGAGCAAAGGATAAGATGTTTAAGTGTCCGACAGGATTAAGAGAAACTTTTAATCCTCCATCTAGGAGATAAATTCTATTTTTTAAAATATCATCCATTGCAAGCATCGTGATAAATTAGCACTTGTTTTATTCTGGACTAAGTCTCATCCCACAGGGATCTCCAACAATTTCTGCTGCTAAAATATAGCATAGAGGAAATTATAATTTTAGCATCTCTCTGCAGTCTTAATTAAGACTGTTCTTCTGATATAAAGCTGTGGTGTCTAATTACCACAAAGCTGTCAGAAAGTAACTTTCAAAAAACCTGTGTCAAAAAAGAATTGGGAAGACGAGAAATATTTATTCAATTACAAATTTATGGTGCTAGTAGATTTAAGTCTAGCAGTCAACATTACTACTAGTTCCTCTCTCAACATCCCACCTCACAAGACAAATTCTAGTTCCAGCTCCTCTTCACCAAACAGTTGCTTTTTGTCCAGGCAACATTTGGTAGGTTTGTTTGAACAAATAAAGGAACGTTTCCTACTGTCTTTTATCTCACACATTCACAAAGTACCTGAAGTTTTCAATTTCAGTGCATTTCACATCTCAAAGCCAAATTCTGGCACAAATGTCCATCCATTTTTACCTTCAAAAGCACGCAGAAACTCTGCAGTGCAAAACTATTAGTTAACCTGCAGCAGAGTCAGGAATCCACTTTGAGACTCAGTTCTAGCTCCTGTTTTTTTCCTACTGAGCATGTGCCATTGCCTCTAAAAGACTCATATTTAAGACAAAACCTGCTCTTTTTTTTGCCAAGAAGTCAGCACGGCCTGTGCTTGCTCATTACAGGTCCGACTTGGAAAGCTCATGAACCTCAGCCAGGTTTTGATGACCATCTCCCTAGTCATGAGGCCATGATTGAGCCAAGGGTTTTGATTTTGTTGCCAGCTTATTTTGTAGCTCTACCTGCTGAAAGTCCCTTTTCTAAGATTTGCATAAGGTAAAAAAAAAAGAAGAGGTAATATGATGAATGCTGACAGGTACATTTGCTACAATTGATTAAACACTTTTGCCATCCTTACGATTTTCTTTCACCCGCCTCGTGTCTTGCCAGAAAGAGAGGTGTGAGTGACTTTGTCATTGACATTAAACAGTTGTATATACTCCTAGCTGCAAAATGCTATCCCCAGAGTTTGTTTACTCGATCTGTATTTCCAATCAGTGCAGAAGGTTTACTAAAGCAGTTCATTACTGATTTATTTATGATGTATTTAGATAGCAAATATGGTTCTGTCAGCAGTTGCTGGCTAAACAGTGTTGACAGACATTAATAGCATATGGTATAGGAATGGAATTATGATCTTTAAGAGTCTTTGTGTCTCAACATACATTTACAGTTTGCATTTTTCCTAGGTAGAGAGACAGAGAACTTCCAAACAAGAAAATAGTGTTTCTTTTTCTTTTTGTAACCTTTGGGGTTTGTTGGTGGTGACATTAAAATCTTCTGTGCCTGTTTAGCTGTTCAATTTAATGGAAGACAAATTCTCCCAAAGGTTTAATTTACTCTCACAAACTGAAATCACTGCATTCTCACCATGGGAAATGGCCTTAATTTTCCCAGCCTTCAGTATACATCAAGCATATAATTCATTTCTCCCCCCTCAATACTTCCCTCATTAGAAAACAAAGTTTTTGATATTTAAATGTTACATAGTTTAAGTTGAGAAACAGATCTTCTCAGCCCCGTAAAGTGCATTTGCAGGCATGATTGCTTCTCTCTGACAGCAATAGATTTATACAGGGTGGAACAGAAAAACACTTGAATTTTTGACCTTTAATTGTCTGCTTCCTTTAACACCAACATTTTTACCAGTGTGAAGGAGAAAAAGCAAAAAATGTGGCTGCTTATAGAGGAAGGAAGAACAAGTAGTGGTGAAACCACTTTGTGGCAGTTGATACTGGTTGGGGAGACTAAATTTTGTTGGGAAAGGCTAGGAGGAAGAAGAATTTCATATGAGAGGTTGCCTCTCAATCACATGAAGACAAACAAATTGGGAAATAATATGGGAAATCATCTGATCCTTCTTTTTAGATTAATGATAATGGAGGAGGTGAAGTGGAAATACACTGTTTAATTTCCAAAGTAATGGGCAACATTTTGATTTCCATAAAATGGAGTTAATAAAAACAAATTCTTTGCTGGAATTAGATTGCTTTTCCATAGGATTGGCTGGCCTCAGAACTGCTTCAGAGCCTCTGCTAACACATATCCAAAGCTGTCATGTAGAAGACAAGGAAGAAGGGGTCTTTGAAGAAATGCTCAGGTCATACAGAACACCAGTGAGTGTAGGTGTGCTATTTGCCAGGAGTGTGAGGGCTTTTGAGTAACAGCTACATGAACGATTTTTTTAAAATTACTGTTATTTTGGATACATTGTTAGAGAGTTTAGGATGCAGGCACTTCCTACTTCCACTCTTCTTGGCAGCAAAAAATGAATATATATGTGTGTGTGCATATATATCCACCAGACAAAAAGAAACACTAGCAACAAGAAGAGGTTCTGTACAGAAAGAGCCAATAAAAATAAAACATAGAGCCAATTCTTCCTCTGCCTAAATCCATTTGCTTCAAAAGAATTACACCAGTAAGAAATTTATCTTATTGTACATGGAAAAGTTAACATGCCATTCACATCTGAAAAATTATTAGAAATGAAACCCAAGTATGGGCAAAGCATGCTCCAGGTTAGAGTCAGGCTTATCTCATCAACACATGAAGTGTGATACAACCCAAGAGCTGGTTGAAATGAGCTGACTCTGTAGGTAACCACTCTGAGAAGTTTGCCTTTCTGCATCTTACAGGTTTCCTACTCCTGCGGTGTCATAGGTCTGCTAGACAGTGGCCACAGTGACACCTGATAGCATGTGGCTGTTGACAGCTCTGGCACGTGCCAGCGGGGCCTCCTGAACAGGGTCTTTGGAGAACTTCTCTGTTTAGGCAAATACTTTGGAGAAGGGCTGTTGATGTGGAGCACTGCTGCCTTCTCTGGGAGCGTTAATGCTGCCACTGGCTTATGCTTATGGACCAAAGACGTTAGACAGTAAGTGAGTTGCCAAGAGATCTAGCTTGTTTAAACTATTTTTTTCTGAGGCAGCAGCAAAAATGGCCAGTTTTCCTGGTTTTTCTCCCAGTCAGTGTTTAAAGACTCTTTTTTGTAAGAGGCAGAGTATTAAAACGTAGTGAATTCTTAAATAATGAGTTAAAGGCAGTTTCAGTCTTTCTGAATCTTCTTATTTTAAACATGTTTTTCTCTCTTTGTTTGTGTAACAGATTTCCAATCAGTATAAGGGAACTGACTGCACAGAAGGAGCAATGAACTGGCAGTACAATACATGTTGAAAAATTCAAAAATTCAAATACAGACTAGTCAAATTCCAGCTGTGCATTGGTGGATACATACAGTAATTAGCCCATGTAGACAAGGCAAATAGGTAGTCGTTCAAGACAAACCTTGTGCAGGTACTAGCTAGATCTGTGATGTGCTTTGCCTTCATTTAAATTTTAGCATAGATTGATAAACACATTAAAAAAATCTTTTTTTTTTAGGTGTTATTCCTGGTAGAAAGAGGAGAATCAGCCAGAAATGCTTTAAAAGGGAAGTATTGTTTGGATTTGAACCTAGTGGATAAACTGAAAGTGTTTAGACAGACTGTAATGAAGTGTTGTTGGCCTCTGGTCTGTAATAAATGCTTCAATTTTATAGCTCCAAATCAACTTTACCCATAAAATCTCAAAGGACTTTCTCTACTTAGCAAATCAACTAGGACTTAGTGTCCATAGCCAGTGTATCCTCATGTATTATCAAAAAAGCTGTGCAGATCTAAGCTTATACAACTCCCACTGATATAAAAAAAAAAAAATTTGGAAGTGTTACTTTCACATTATCAGTAGTTAGTCCAAAATCTGTGTTTAAAAAGGTGCACGAGATTTTTTCTCATAAATAATTGGATTATTGATAGCAAAGGGATTTTACTGGTGTGAAGTCCAATCCTCAATAAAATTATTTAGTGGGTTTCAGTTAAGAAGTAGTCAAGTTAATGTCCAAGTCGTTCCTTTTATTAAACAGTTCTTGTTCAACATTTCTCCATTTTTACTATCATTGTGCACTTATCACTCTTTATTTCTATATGATTTCAGTCATTGCTTCAGGGGTCTTAATCGAAATATTAGTGCAGATCCTGTAACACACTCTCACAATAAAAATGCGGTTTGAACATGGATGTAAATGTAATGTGCAAAACCCCTTGAAATGCTTCAGTTTCTAAATGCTCTCTGCATCCATTTCCACCACAACTTTAAGAAAGTAGAGTGGTTTTTCTTACTGATTCTTTCTGAATGCCCTGATAATAATCCTGCTCTGTTCATCCTTCCGATTCCCAGCAGAATTTCAAGGAAAAGCATTGTACATGGATTCACCTATTGTCATAGAAGTTAAAGCCCTGTTCACGTTTAAGGAAACCCTCTTGGACTGATCTCTGCTCTGCACTTGTTTTGTTTGATTTATCTTCTGTTGTTCGTAGTTTCACTGATCACTTTCTTATTACTTTTACACTTCCATCCATTTCAGTTTTGTACTCCTTTTCGAGTGATTTCTTATACCGCCCCTGCCACCTGCTCCCACCTGATGAATTGTCTGCTCAAACTGTTGATCTTGACCTGGCATGGTCTCTTCCACAGAAAATAAATGATGCAACACAGACATATAATGATGCCTTAATAAACATCCCAGGTACATTTGCTCCTCTGCAGAAACGCACAGCTTGAAAGGTGGTGTCCCAATTGCATGCTGATGCCTGGGAGGCAGTGAAATGGAAGAGGTAGGAATTAAAACAAAAATTGAGAAGTTTTGCTCTTTGTGTGTATTTAACCACACTTGAAAATTCCGTGGACCTTTTTTCCAAGCTCTTGTCTGCACTTACACTTGTGATTACTAGAAACAGCAATAAATATGTTTTAATTCTTTAAACATTTTAAATGGCTTTTTTTTTTTAAATGGCTTTCTTTATGTTTGGGCTTGCCTGCAGCAGCAATTCATTTTTCAGAAAGTCAGTATTATGAGTAATTTGGTAGAGGTCAGATGCCCTCTGTTGCTTTTCCTTCCAAGTCTGAGTGAGGCCCCGGAAAAAAAATGCAGGGAAGTTTATAAGGATTTTTTATTCTGTTACAGAGTTGGATAGTAGAGACAGTTAATCCACTCTTTCAGCTCTTTCAGGATTCTAATGTCTGGATTTTTGATCCACTAGGCTGCTTTGTGAATTCCTGCAGGCCTTAAATCCAGTTATGATGGATATAATATATAGCTTTTTTGTACCCAGTGAGGTCCCTCACTTCAGCAGTGGTTACATCATGATACCTGTGCTGAAGAAGTCATTTCTGTCAGTAAGTGACCTTTCTGATTATTGGATTTTTTTACCATAACTCATAGCTGTTATTTCTTGCCGAGATTCAGGAAAAGCTGATCCTGTGCAGCTGCAGCCTCCTGTTGTTGCTGCCTGTTTTTTTATGCTTTGTCCCATATGATAAATTTCAGTTATCACTTAGGACAAGGCAGGAATGCAACACTGAGGCTGTGGTGATTATGATCTGTAAATGATCTGTGTACTGGCCCTGGATCTAAGTCCTTCCTTGGATCATTTGAAACACAATTTGAAAGAACACAGCTTAATATTTGTGTTTCAATAATTTTTCTTGTTTTTTTTCTTTGAAATTTCTGTTATTTTAATAATCTTGATAGATACTTGGAAACTATATTTATTTTCCATATCAGTCGGAAGCTTTTTTCTTTTGACATGGATTGATTTGTTTTGCACAAGTTTCTTGCAGAATGGAACCAACAGTACTAATTTTACTACTGATAATTATTAGTATTCTTGCTATTAATAGGCCTTCATATCTGCAAGGAAACAGTAGGGCAGCATCCCAGATTGTCTGGAAAAAGAAAGGAAAGCACTGGAGGGTATCAAAACTGGGAACTTTTTGGGGCAGGAAGACTTTTGTTCCATGTTGGTAAAAGATTTTTGTAGTGCAGTATTGGTGTTGGGGGCAGTACATTAACAAAATTACAATGGTAATAATAAAGCTGCTGTATATTCACCTGATCTATTAAGAGAGTGATAAGATATGATTCCCCCAAAACTTTGGGTAAAAGTGATTGCAAGTTCATGCTAAGAAAGCCAGCACGAGCCCACCTGCAGTCCTGCCTCTTGCAGAGGGAGTATTTTGGGCAGATCCTTAAAAGAAGTTATTTCCATCTTTGAAACAGATTTCAAAGGATCGCAGATTGATTCTTATCACAGTTGCTGATGCCTTCTCACCATTGACTGCAATGAGAAGTGAAAAGCAGGATCAGGCCCTCTGTGTGCCTGCTCCCTTGGGCAGAGAAATGTCTGAACATTATGTAGGTGGATGCATTGTATATATTAAGTACTCTTTTAGGTGGCTTGTTCAGGTATCCTTCATTCTGACAACAGGTAAGGGATAAAAAAGAAACCTGTGGACTAGCATTAGTAGGTGATCCCACTCTGACCCGGACTGTGTCAGTGCCAGCAGGAGGAAAGCCTTCTATCTAATGAAACTTCCTTACCTAAGGACTGTGTTCTTTTCCACAGCATAGAGTGAATTTTGGCTGTTGTATGTGACTCAGGAATGGTGTTGTGCATGTACAGACTGTATGTTTGAAGGAGATGTTTTGACCTTTCTCATCTCTGACTGGTGTTGCAAAGATGGAGTGATGTAGAACAGAGGTTTTGTGACAGAGTAATAATAAGAAAGAATCTGACTGCCAGTTGCTTATTACTGTATCTCTTTTAAATGCCAAAACCTTCTATGTTTGCCTTCAGACAACACTGAGCACCTAAATCACCATAGTAAACAGATATAGAAAGAGACAGAAAGGTTAAAAGTGTACTCATAATCTCTTGCTTTTCCTCCTAAACATGTTTGATAGCAATATTGTTTCTTAAAAACAATATGACCTCATTTGTAAAGCAATATCCATGCTAAACTAGTCAGCTGTTAAATATACCCGGCACCGTGCATTATGATGAAGCTAAACCAGAATTTCAATTATTTTCTGGACACATTTAAAATTATAATACTTTACTGGGTTAGTGTTATAGTTCATCCAAATTACTCACAAAGTATCATATCAATCTCTTGCAACTGCTTATTGCTTACATATCTGAGAAGTTAGTCGAAGTAAGATGCCGTCCGGGGTAATGACCTTCATGCTGGCTTAGTGCTTTGATGGTTATGTGGCTGTAAGTGCAGGGATGTCTAATGGTCAAAAGTCAACGTTTGTTGGCCATAATATTTGTCACAAAAGAAACAGACTATTCATTTGGACCAACATTTGCAACAGTATGTTCCTGAAAAGAAAATAAAGAGGGAAAGAGAACACTTGATGATCTGTGCATTCTTCCTTAGTGTCCCTTTTACGCTGAAATCCCAGCAAGTGAAAATTCACACTTCAAAACTAGTTGCAGTTTTTTATTGCCTGGAATGCAAGATCAAAACAAACTGAGATGATGAGGAAGATATATATTTCATTATACTCCCACTTTCTACTTATGTGCCTTATCTAAAAAGATGTTAAGAGACAAATGATGTTGCACCCATGGTTTAACCAGCTATGGGTAACCAGCACAGATTTATGAATATTACTGGCAAGTATGGCTTAAAGCAGATCTCACTGGAGCTGCAATATGGCTGTGTATCCAAAGGGAAAATCAAAAGGCCCACTGCTCTTTAGACAAATGTTATAATAATAGTGTACTTTTAAAGCCATATTAATATTTTTTTAAAATAGGCTGCAATACTAGGTCCTAGTCAACAAGTTATTGTGACTTCATGATTCAGTGACCCATCACTGAATCATGAAGCTGAGTACTCAAGTAGCTCTCGATTTTCGGTTCGCCATACGAGCACAATGCACTTCCCAGTGTGCTCCTGCAGAATGTGTACAAGAAGCAGCATTTTGCAGTTCAACAGGCAGGGAGGCTGGGATTTTGAAGAGAAAACGGCTGTTCATGGAGGTTATCCATAAAAACATCTGAGCTTTGAACTGACCCTGTGTGACTTGCAAGAGGCCACCTCAGCAATCAGTGGCAGATGCCGGAGTTATGACAGTTGAGCCTGTCTCTTAGCCCCTTGCTCTGGCAGATTTTCTATCAAGGCTGACTCATTTAATCCTGAGTCACATTACTGAAATCAGGCTGCTATTGTTTACATATTAATAATTGATTATTAAGTAATTATGGCAATGAGGCATCATCATGCCATAGCCTCTCTTTATGGCAGATAAGCCTACCTGCTCTTACCCCAAATGGGACAAACTTAATACGTTTATGAGCTTTCTTGAATTGGGGCTTAAATTCTTCTGCATGAGACTCTGTACTCCACTGTATTTAGCCAAGCTGGTCTGTTCTGAATTGGAGAGGCCAAAAAATAAGCAGCCTTTTAAAAATAATAATCAAATAATTTGTCTCTCACGTCGTGCTATTCAATGCACCGAACAAGCATCAGTTAACAGAAACAGTAATTTCCCACAGTAGCAGACCATACCTAAACACTCAAAAACAACTGTGTGAAGGGCTAGTGCTTCAAGATTTTTACACCTTGAATGTAGTAATGAAAAGGAATATGATTATATGGATCTATTTTTAGAATAAACATTGTGCTTTCATACGCAGAATTCTTCACTCTGATCAAGGGCCTTTCAGGAAAAATGTTGATCTTTCACTAGTTTATTACATCTAATCTGTCCAGCTTCAAGTGTACCCCATGTACTTTCAAAGCCAGGACCGAACTCTTTTCAAGGGGAATATATTGTAAAGAAATGCTGCCCATGACATAAGCCATGGATTCAATAGAAATGAGTCAAAGATTTATTTTTTTTAGGATAAAAAGCAAGTGTCCATAAACATAATCTTCATCTTCTTTCTATTTATAATTGTATTTAATATAAATGTACTTCATTACTGGAGAGCAGTCTTCATGGCCATACAATAGCAAACAAATTCTTCAGAAGCATCTTTAATTATTCATTTGGCTGTACTATATTTTATGCTACTTTTCATAAATGTTAATCTTTATTATTACCCTACCAGGAAAAAAAAGAAAGAAGGAAAGAAATACCTGTTATTAAATGACCTATCAGGCTGACATGGATAAATGTTGGTAGCTATTTAATTGTTTCCCATCTGCAGTTTTATACAGTTTCTATCAAACTGAAGGGTAATTTTTTTAGTAGCTGCTTATTTTAAATGTACAAAACCCTTGTGTGTAATTCCATTAGCTGCCCTACAGCACTGCAATCTACAGTTTCCCTGAGGCTGTTGTGAAATATTGATGAAATCCTTGCTTTTGTGGCTTCCTCTGATACACTAAACATTTGTCTGATGTTAGTTGAACTTGAATGGATCTGTTCAGAGTTATATCAGTAGTGACTTCAAAGGCTGTAAGGCTGTTACAGTTTTTTTTACAAACTGAAGTTTCAAAGCCTTACCATGTGGTACTTTAAAAAAACAAAGTTCATATCAAATGAACCAAAGTGCTAGCAATACACTGGTAAGACTCATTACAATTTCAATTTATATAGATATATATTTTTTTGTGATTCTGATTGGTAGCTCATGCCACTTAAAGAAATTTAGATTGGTTTTTAGGGGAACCTAGGCTAATGAAAGAGGGAAAACATAATTTGAAACTTGGATTTTAAATGAGGTAATCTATACATTTACAAAGCCACTCTGCTGTTTTCCACAACAAATAAATAGGACAAGAGAAAACAGAATAAAGGCAAAGAGAGAAAAAAGTTTCAGACTTAGGTTTTCGCCACTAAAGTGATTTACACTGGTACAATTAAAATGACTAACGAGGAAAACATATTTGCTGCTACTGTATTCCTTTAATTGTTCAGGACCAAACTGCATTTTGGAAAGCACCCTTTGTGTCTGTACTAGTAATTAAATGCAACACATATTGATGTTGTGGTGATGTGATGACTGCTTGACACCTGTCTAAAACTCTGCCCGCCAAGGACGGGGGAGGACTTTGGCGCGAGGAACGGGCAGGTGAGATGGACCGGGCAGAGGCGGGGGTCTGCTGCTCCTGCGCAGCGAAGGGCTGTGAAGGTCGAGTTCTTTGCGTTCAAGTGATGCAATGATTCATAGCTTTCATTAGAAGCATATTTGTTGAAAATACAATCTGGAGAATGTCAAACACCTTCAGCTGGTTGAAACAATGAAATTGTAAGTTATAGGGCTTTGTAGAAAATAACAAACAGAAATGTTTTTAATCAAAGGCGAATTATTCACTTACACCGTAAGCCCTCATGTAAGGAACTTGAACTGTTGGCTCTGAACACGGTGAAATCCATTTCTGCAACAGCTAGCACCTGGCAATTCAGCCATTCAAACTGACTGAACCCAGAGCAAGGCAAATATGTCTGAAGTTGCTTTTTTTTTCACAGTATGTAGGCAACATCATCCTTAAGGAAAATTATTCAAGTAAAAACTCCATACTTCTGTCCCTGCTATTGACTCTCAGCTCAGCAGAGCGCATCAGCTCACCTCTCTTTTTTCAGTCTTCCTTTTGTTTGGGTTTTTTTTGGTTTATTATTGGTTTTGCTTCGAGTTTATGGGTCACTCACGAGCCCATTCCCTGCACATATGCTTCCAGCTACTGATCATTTTCATTTGACTCATAACTGTGTAGGATGCAATGTACGAAAGACATAATCTGTTCTCCTTTGTGCTGCTAAAAGTCCCACTGAAACTAGTGGGTATTTTGCCTTCTTAACCAGTAGGAAATTGGACATTTAATAGAAAACTTTATAATACAACTCTAATTAGAGTACAACAAAATGAAAGCCCCAAATTGCTTCATCTCAGCATCATATATAAATAATGGTTATGGCTCCATGGAATTGCCTTTGCGTGTTAAAATTCAGCTATGGCAGAAGCCACTCCAAGTTTTCTTGCTCCTAAACTGCAGTGGCTTGCAAGCTTGGCACCACAGAGGTTGCTTCTATCCTCCAGCAGTGGATGATAGTGGATGTTTCCTTTCCTACTCTGCAGTAGGCAGAAATTCATGCCCTAGTATCAGCTGCTGTAACTATTTGAAAAAAAAAAAGGTCTAGAAAAAAAGCAAAGGAATATTGGGAAAAATCTCTCCTTTGAGATGACAAGTCTTTTTGGACAAAATTGCATCACTAGGGTGGTGACTGAAACTTCCTTACTGAGCCACTGCAAAATGAATTTGGATGTCATGGTAAATAGTGATAGCAGCAAAAGATGCAAATACCTTCCCATTATCCAAAATAATTAACTGGCCTCCCAGAAAAGAGGCAATTGAGCATATTCAGCCTTTTCTGAGGTTGAGAACATGTAAAACCTTCCTCAGCATGCACATAGCTTTAGGAATAAGCCTCACACTACCAGGGTGTTTAGACCAGATGACAGAGATGCTCCTTCGTCTCCTGCACCCGTCTTTCAGAGCCAGACGCTCTCTGCTCCCTCCATGGTGAGAATGGTAACTTTTCCCTGCATTTTCTTTCCATCTTGCAGAACTTAACAGAAAGTTATTTCCCTGGTACAGAAATTGTTAACATAGTTTAAAAAGCTCTGAAATGATATAATTCACCCTTGTATTACAAATTTCATGATTTGAGAGGTCTTTCTGTGAAACTCCATGTATTTCCAGAGTGCTGCATTGGTTTTAGTCCTGTTAAATTCCAAAATGTCTTTGATATAAGAGTTATGCAACAGGGTAGGGCTTTTTTTCCCTCAGTTGCCAATTTATCTGTTCAGTTGATTTTCAAACTGGGATGAATCTATAACTATGAACTTCTACAAAGAGCCAGGTTAAGATTTGTCTTTGGGTAGCTAATGTCGTTAGACATTTTTGAGAAAAAGGAATGAGAAGTGGTCATTATCCATTATCTGCATGAAATATTTCAGAGAAAGAAACCACTTCTGCCAAACACAAAAAGATGTTTGAGCTGAAGCCAGACAAGAAGGAAACAAGATCACCTTATAGCACTGTGAGATTGCTCTACTAATGATGTTATTTCAAGTAAAAATGGAATATATATATGAAGAAGTGCAGATGGTGCATGGGTTTTACACGGATTAGCAGTGTTGTTCTGGACAATGATTCACTGTCCCTTTTCTTGGCAGAAAATAAATTTTCCAGTCTTGGAAAGAAACATGTATATATATATTTTAAGAAACGTTTCTCTATGTGGAAAAAGAGCAAATTTGAGTGAAAATAGCATCCACTGGTGGAAAAGTTAACAGTCAGAATGAACACTTTAAAAAAAAAAGATATATTCACACTCTACAATTCAAGGTCAGAAGTGACGTATAACGTGGTGCGAATTCCAGGTTAGTCGTGGGTGCGAGAGCCCAGAAGTCAATATTGGATTGCACATCCCTGGGAGCTTAGCTCAGTGCTGTGTCCATAGTAGGGTCAAGGCTTCATGGTGGATGTGGATGGAGTTTTAGACCCCTAAGTTCAAAAAAGGACCTACTTTCTTTTAGTTACTCTGTAGAAATATGCTAGAAATATCTAAGAAAATGTTATCTTTTGAAGTATAAAGAATCAGCTGTTTATTACAACCCTTGTCCTAGAGAAGCAGATTTCTTGAGTTACCATGAATCCAATCACAAAGGCACAGAGGGGAATTTTCAAAAAAGTTAAAACATTTTAGAATTGTATTTATGATTATTATCCATACGATGATATTATCCTTACTGATGTAATGATTTTGGCGTATGCTATCTTGGGATCAATCAGCACTAAAACCAAATACTGTATTTCCGTTTAGGAAGCCAGAAATTGCTTCCATTCAATGCTCTGAAGCTCCTGGGTTTTGTCCGGTCTTCAAGATAGTGAAATTTCAGTTCCCCACTTCTTCAGGACTGCACATTGCCCATCTTACATCTCTGCCTGGGCCTGTTTAATTTTGGTGGGAAAAATTCTCATCTGGGAAAAGGAGGAAGCATTCATCTGATTACTGAGTTTGGATTTCTTTAATTTTTTTTCCCTGTAAGACAGCTATATATGAATATCTCAGAGGTTTGGAATGTCAGAATAAGCCTGGGGGAGAACTGGTGAGAAGAGAACAGGTCACTCAACAATTTATTATATGGACATCAGTATGACGTGCAAAATTTATGCTACTTATTACAGACACTGCATTTAAAGCATGTGGGTGTACACATGTAAGATGCTCTTTACTTATAAAATAAATAATGCAAAGTCCACTTAAATTAATGTTATTTCTGTTAAATAGCTGCATCAGTTCATATCAAACTTCATGTCCAATGAAATCTTACTAAAAACCGTTTTTGGAAGGACACATGCATTTCTTGTACCCTAGGTTGTCTGCACAGAAGAGGTCTCCACTGTCCTTAATATGCCCACAGCAATTTAAATCATTTGAATAAACAGAAATGGTTTTACAAGTAGGATACTGAAATGCGTTTTCAAAGCTGCCCAGAACCCTTAACCATTAAAATGGACGTGACTCATGGTTTTGTGAAATTTTTATGGTGCTTTCTAGTAAGTTACTTTTACCCCTTTCATAAGATTGTGTCTGTATCTTATACAGGCACAAAAAAAAAGAGGATTTCTCAGCATGAGTTACTCTTCTGTAAAGGTTATAGTAAACATGTCAATGCCTAATTAAGCAGAAAATTTTATCTGTATTGTGGGGGATGTGCAGCTGTCTGGTACTTCTGCTTCTCCTAGTAAATCCTTTTAGAAGGACAAAGGATATTGTAAGGAAGAAACTACTGTATGTGTCTTCCAAAGGAAAAAAATTACCTTCCAGTGAAAAATGGGTTAATAGTATTCAAAGAATTGGTGCTGAAATGGAGAATCAAATTTACATGGACCCAAAGCTGTGTGAATGCTATTTGTTGTCTGTTTTGTCTGATTCCTTCATTGGATTCCCTCCTTATTTTTGTTTTGCTCGGTGTAATATGCTTGGCACTGTGATACATCCTGGCAAGGGGCCAGCATTGCTACCTACGCTGTACAGTATCTCTAACACCACGAGAACCATGTCAGTCCGGCTCATCAGTTCGTGCTGCTTGTTTAACAAGGTTACTACTCATGACGTGTAGGAGCTTTTGCCGCCTCCATGTCCCTCCGTTCTCCTTGTCCCCCTGAAAAACATACGAGCTCAGAAAGAGATGCATGGAAAGTATTATCTGATTATTAGGGAAAAAGTTTAGGGAGGAGAAAAAAATATTTTGTTCTTAGTGTTGTCTTTGCTGCCTGCCTCAGTCTGATCATCTGTAAATGGGGCTACTAATATTTGCTGTACCCCAACACACTACTAAAAAGCTTATTTTTTAGTATTTAACACTTAATATGTAATATTTAGCTTCTTTGCTGAAAGCATCTGCTGAAGAGCACAATGTTCCTACTCTTATGTGATTATTATTTTATCATGCTAAAATGGTGTCCAGGTCATTTGCTCATAGCCACTGCTGTTATCTGGTTGTGAAGCTGCCTGGTATCACCCCTGCAGTAAGCCAAGCTCAGCTCTAAGCTGGTGTGATCTGTGCAGGTCCTAAGACCGTGGGAAGGGTGTAGGAAAGATGACTCGCGTGGGTTTCTTAGCCCATCCACAGAGAGCGCCATCATTTCCCTCTTCTTACACCACAGCTTCATCCAGGAAAGAGTTCCTCTAGTTCTGGTTCGTCTCTTTGGCTTGACGGTAAACATGTGTTGAAAGGGGTGAGATACACATGCAAATAGATTGCAAAATAAAAACACATACCTGAAAAAACTGTGGAAGGCTTTGTCCATATGTTAATCAAAATGCTTCTACCTTTCCTCCCCATCCCTTTTGATTTGCTAAAAGTATATCGTTTGTGCAGGAGTACCAAATTCAAGGGAGCAAAATGAGCCAGATTCTCAAAAAGCCATAAAATGGCTTTTCTCAGAAGATGGGAAGAAATTGGATTTTAAACAAATAACACTTTTAGGGTCATTTACCTTGTGCTTTCAGAGCTTTTAGGGTTACTTCACAATTACAAGTACTAGAGTTTTATTTTATTTTTGCTTAGTTATTTTTAAGGGCAGCTTCGAGTTGGGGGTTTTGGCAATTTTTTTTTTTACATACTTACCTGACATAAAAAGCTCGATCTTAAGCAAACACAACAAAGTACTCCTGAGACTGCAGTGCAGTCACTGGGGTTAGCAGCACTGCATTTACACCTAACTGGAAGAGCTCATCAACTTATCTCCTGTGAAGACCTGTGCTTCTGAAATCAACATTTAGTTTTGATGAGTGGCTGCCAATAACAGTGAATTATTTCAATGTCTGCTTGGATTGTGCACAACAGCTTTGCTGCGGCTCTTCTTAGAAAAATTACACTGGGGTTTTGTGAAAACATATCTGAACCATTCGTTCTGCTCCATCCCTTCTTGTGGGGGTCTGGGAGTGAATTGCTGACTGTGTTGAGGCATTGTGAATTTATCCAGTGACTGCAATGGAGCCAGTTCACCTCTAAAAATCCTCTTCTCTAATTCTTCAGTCTGTTTTTAACCAGGTTATCTCCTGTAACTTAAGCAGAATTACTGCTGATATAAGGCCAGGAAAAAAAAAATAACTGAATTCCTTAATGAATTTGAAAATTTACAGTTCTTCCAGTATCAAGTTGGTCTTATTAATTAAATAGCTAATTTGTCAGAGAAAATCTTCCTGGATTGTTCTACTTTTCTGGTTTTACGGTTAACTTTGGTCTAACTCTGTCACATCCTAATACTGTTCTGTAACTTCCAAGGTTCTTGCCCTGAAATTTATGGATTTGTTTTTACTGAAGCACAATTCGCTTTTATGGTACACAGTACATTACTTTTCTAAACAAAAGAGTTCCACTTATGCCTATTAGCGCTTTCAGATGTTGTGTTTTGACATATAAATTATTTGTGTACATTCTAAAGTGCATTTTAGGTGATCAAATGGCAAAATGTTACTGTACCTAGGTGATGCTATGACCCAGGAAGATTATGGCAGTTATTTTCTTCTGTTCCTTGCCAATTCTACCCTTTCTTTCACTGAGGCTAAAAACAATTTGATAGAATTGAAGCTTTTAGTATAAACTTTAAATTCTTACATATGAATTTTCCAACTGTCCCATTACAGGACAGTTAGAATTATACTCCCATGACAGAAAAATTATTAACTCAGAATCTCTGGCAGTTATAAAGAATTATGATCATCTGCCAATAAAATGCAGCACCCTTCACAAAAAGAGACATCATTTGGCTTTTTTCGCTTCCAGAACTAACAGGCAATATAGTTGTAGATGAAAAAGAAGTCTGGTAAAGAAAACACATAGTGAAACTAGAAAGCTTGAACTGTAGTATTCTCCTTTAACAAGGTATTTCATATGTTGACGTTACATTTCAGGTTATGTCCAAGAGGAAGATTTAAAGCAAGAGGAAGATATAAAGGAGGAGGAAGAAGATGATGACGACAACAACTCAACTGCTCAACTCCAGGGCAGCAATGACACTGGCACGGATGAGGAACACGAAGTGGGTCCTGAGCAGAAAGGGAACTTTAGTTACCAGAATTCCCCTGTCAGTCATATATCTAACCAGGATGGAGAAAATGAATCACTACTAAGTGATGGTAGTGACCATGTGGCAGATATTAAAAGCATTTGCTCCAGAGAGCCACGGGACACAAAAACCAGCACCCATCCCAAAGCCCAGAATGAAGCACATGATTGCATGGATAAAATGACAGCAGTCTATGCCAACATACTGTCAGACTCTTATTGGACAGGCTTAGGGCTGGGTTTCAAGTTGTCTAACTCTGAAAAGAGGAGTTGTGACAACAGAAATGGAGGGAACAAAGCTGATTTTGATTGGCACCAAGACGCACTGTCAAAAAGCTTACAGCAGAATTTACCTTCCAGACCTGTCTCGAAACCCAACCTGTTCAGCTCAGTCCAGCTCTACAGGCAGAGCAGCAAAATGTGTGGAACTGTGTTCACGGGCGCCAGCCGGTTTCGGTGCCGGCAGTGCAGCGCTGCCTATGACACATTGGTAGAACTAACGGTTCATATGAATGAGACAGGTCACTACCAAGATGACAACCATAAAAAGGACAAGCACAGACCTACCAGCTACTCAAAGCCCCGAAAAAGGGCTTTCCAGGACATGGACAAGGAAGATGCACAAAAAGTTCTGAAATGTATGTTTTGTGGTGACTCTTTTGATTCCCTTCAAGATCTGAGCGTTCATATGATAAAAACAAAACATTACCAAAAAGTGCCTTTGAAGGAGCCGGTACCAACCATTTCTTCAAAAATGGTCACTCCAGCAAAGAAACGTGTGTTTGATGTTAACAGGCCTTGTTCCCCTGATTCCACGACAGGGTCTTTCTCAGATACTTTTTCTCCTCAGAAGAATGCGAACCTGCAGCTATCATCTAACAACCGCTATGGCTACCAGAATGGTGCCAGCTATACATGGCAGTTTGAGGCCTGCAAATCCCAGATTTTGAAGTGTATGGAATGTGGGAGTTCCCATGATACCCTGCAGCAGCTCACGACCCACATGATGGTCACTGGCCATTTCTTGAAAGTCACAAGTTCAGCTTCAAAGAAAGGAAAGCAACTTGTTCTGGATCCTTTAGCTGTGGAAAAAATGCAATCACTGTCTGAAGCTCCAGCCAGTGACAGCCCAGTTTCAAAATCAACCAGTAAATCATCTGCAGAATGCATAGCTCCCACCTCCGAACTAAAAAAAGAAAGTAAAAAAGATAAAGCTGATGATGCAAACAAAGATGAGAAAGCAGTAAAAACTGAGGATTATGAAGACACTCTTCAGAAACCACTGGATCCCACAATGAAATACCAGTATCTCAGAGAAGAAGATTTAGAAGATGGTTCAAAGGGTGGTGGGGACATTTTAAAGTCCTTGGAGAACACTGTCACAACAGCCATCAATAAAGCTCAAAATGGAGCGCCCAGCTGGAGCGCATACCCCAGCATCCACGCAGCTTATCAGCTCTCAGAAGGAGCTAAACCATCTTTGCCTGTGGGTTCCCAAGTACTGCAAATCAGGCCAACGATCACCAATAAATTGAGGCCGATAGCTCCAAAGTGGAAGGTCATGCCTCTGGTCCCCATCTCAGCAAATGTGGCCCAGTGCACTCAAGTGAAGAAGGAAACTGATGACAAGGAGGAGGTACAAAAGGACTATGCTAAAGAAGGCGTCCAAGCTGAGCCTGCCTCACTCAGCCAGAGCGAGAGAGAACCTCTCCTCAAATCTGAAGCCTCGGTGGAGCAAAAAAAGACAGAACCATGTCCCTTGAAAGAAGAAGACAAAATTAAAGAGGACAGTGGAAAAGAAAAAACAGTCCTCAAGGAACCAACAGCAGCTTCTCTTAGTAATGGTTGTGCTGCTGCCAACCATTCATCTGAACTGCCTTGTGTCAACCCTCTCAGTGCGCTGCAGTCAGTACTGAATAATCACTTGGGCAAAGCCACTGAGCCTTTACGGCCTCAATCCAACTCCAGCCCCAGCTCTAGCACAATTTCTATGTTCCACAAACCTAATCTCAATATGATGGAGAAGCCAGTTTTATCTCCTGCTCCAGCCCCACCAAAGCCTGCAAGTGTATCCAGGCACTATTTGTTTGAAAACAATGATCAGCCTATTGACCTGACCAAATCCAAAGGCAAGAAAGCTGAGTCAGCTCAAGCACAATCTTGTACTTCTCCACCTCAAAAACATGCTCTGTCTGACATTGCTGACATGGTCAAAGTGCTTCCCAAAGCTACTACACCAAAACCTGCTGCATCTTCAAGGATCCCATCTATGAAATTGGAAATAGATGTCCGACGCTTTGAGGATGTCTCAACAGAAGTCTCCACTCTTCATAAAAGGAAGGGCAGACAGTCAAACTGGAACCCTCAGCATCTTCTCATTTTGCAAGCTCAGTTTGCTTCCAGCCTCTTCCAGACATCTGAAGGTAAATATTTATTATCAGATCTAGGCCCACAAGAGCGCATGCAGATTTCAAAATTTACTGGACTGTCAATGACCACCATCAGCCATTGGTTGGCAAATGTCAAGTATCAACTTAGGAAAACCGGAGGAACAAAGTTTTTGAAAAACATGGACAAAGGACACCCAGTCTTTTATTGCAGCGACTGTGCATCTCAGTTTCGAACCCCATCTACTTACATTAGCCACTTAGAATCTCATCTAGGTTTCCAAATGAAAGACATGAACAGGCTGGCTGTGGAGCAGCAAACCAAGGTAGAGCAAGAAATCTCCAGAGTTTCAGTTCAAAGATCTCCTGAAACAATAGCTGGAGAAGAGGACACAGACTCTAAGTTCAAATGTAAGTTGTGCTGTCGGACATTTGCGAGCAAACATGCAGTAAAACTTCATCTAAGCAAAACACACAGCAAGTCACCAGAACACCATTCACAATTTGTAGCAGAAGTGGATGAAGAATAACTCTTAAGGTATGCATGCTCTATAGTGAGTTTTAATGTCATCATTTTAAGGAGGCTTCGTAAGACATTCGTACTTTCTTAAATGTAGGAAAACAGTATAAAATGCATAATGTACTCCTGCTTCATTAATGTAATTGCATGTACATATCCATTTTATAATGTTTTCAAGAACAGAGCTTGGTAAATGCATAACCACATTGCCCTATATAGAAAAGTTCCTTCTTATTAATATTTTCAAAATAGCTTTTTTCCCAGTTCTCACTCTCTTTTTTGTTTCCAAGAATTAATCATTGCACATCCTATGCACTTCAATGTGGAATGCAACAACTAAATGCTACTGTTTGCAATGAGAATGGAAAAAGCAGAAAAAAAGCACTGAAAACCAAAGGATTCTTATTGCCTCTTTCAGTGCAAACACACCAGTAAATCTGATTTTGATGGGGGAAAAGACGACAATCCAAATGTCAAATTAGCAAAATCTTAATTATTCCAAGTTTCTCATAATCTCAGACCCAGCCTCAAGAATCTACAAATAACTCTGAAAAGTTTATATCTAGAAGTTTGGTTATTCTTTTGTTGATATTTGGATATTCAGTTTTGTAAAATATTTTAATATTTTACACTTACTTAAACACTTACTATTGTGAGTGGCCTTTTTTGTCACATCATTTTAGCCTATGTCTCCATCATTCCTTTTTTAATCTTTAAGATGTTTGATTATATTTTTCATGTTGGTGGGAGTGCTAGTCAATCCACAAACATCACTGACTTCAGTGCAAGTTTTTGTATAACCTGGGGGGTTAATGCTTAATTGAGGAAGCAGCTAGATTTTTTACAAGCTTAGTATTTCAAAGACCTGTTAGTAGGATACTGCTACGTTAGTGTTGCTATTTTTTGCTGAAAGATACACCAACTGAAGTACTGCCACAATCAATGTTTATAACATGTAATGTAATATTCAGATGGCACACAATTTTTGCATTTTTAATTTTACTTGATTCACAAACTTGAATATTCTTGATTTAAATAAATATGCAGAACATCAACTAAAAGTCCAAATAGAAGTTTTTTGTTCTAACAAGTTTATTTCCAGGAAGGCTCTGTTAGTCATTCTCAACAATTTCTCCAGCAGACTCAGGCTCTGCTTCTGTTCACAGAATAATCATGTGCAGATTCGGATTTTCTCCAACGTGTTCATTACTTGAATACCATTCGGAAAATGAATTCGTCAGACAGTCAAAATTAAAGATGTGTTGTGAGTTGTCACTTACGCCACCTGCTATTGTGGCTATTCTCTGGCTAATTGAGGGTGCAAGCACTTGGAGGATGAATACCCGTTTGTGTGAAGATTTCACATTTGTTTGCTGCAAATATTCATGAAGCTTTAAGAAACACTTTCTGTGTACAGAGCCAGCACAAGGACTATGCATCACTTAAGCTCCATTAAAAAGGCTACTTTTGAATAATTTAAACCACTAATCAAAGGGTTACTTTGGGATGGGTAATAGAAGCTATTACTATAGAGTATAACGTCAGTATTCAAGTGCAATAACATTTAAGTTTTGCATACATCTTGTACGTGCTGTCTGCATTTGACTGGATTTATCCTTTCTGCATATTTTAGCCAGCAAAATTCCATCTAACTCAAAAGGCGTTTGTTTTCTAAATAGGGCTTACCCCTATTAATACCCTTAAGTTTCTATTTTGGCATTTTTAACCCAACGTTAGAACTCAACAAATTGATGTTCGTTGTTTATCTGACCATTCAAAATCAACATATCTGACAAAATATCAGAAAACTACAAGAGATATTGGTTAGGAAAAATATACCATACTTTGTTTCCTTCCCCACCAGTTAATGATTATTAAGACTCTGACATTCATAGTTTTCACACAAGAGATATCAGAGCAAACCAATAATTTGGGTACAATCACACAAAAACTATCTGCCAAATATATTAATATAACAGTTATTTTGGCACATTCATGGCTTAATACACAACAAATATTTTAGATTCGGTCCTAAAAGCACTGTGTTATTACTAAGAGGCAAACCAAACACCCACCTTTATAAACATGTTACTATTTCTGAGTGTTCGGGGAACAAATACAAAGAAAAAAAATCTCCAAGGGAAAAAAGAGTGGTTTCTGCATTGTAATAACCTGCACAGACACATCACGGGTATTATTCAGGTGATATGTAACTACATAAATAAGGTACTGTCCTTCCTGCCTTTGGGTACCGAGAAATTGCTGTCCTCTTAATACTCATCCATTTCTAATTTATATCAAGATGCAGGTTGTATCTTACCTTTGAAAAAATATATTTAAATTGCAATGACAGAGTGATAGCACTGTTATCTGGAACTATAATTTTAGTTGGTATGCATGATAGCACAAATTGTATGAAATGATGGGGTATTTTGGGTAGCATTGTAAAGATTTTATTACAGTTTTGAAGCCGTAAGCTTACTGAAGTTCTGACTATGTTAGAAGCGTGGAGGCCAGAGTTTATTCATATGGTTTCTTCCTGAGATCTGCAAGGAGACTAAATCAAATAACAGGGATTTTCAGAGTTTACTTATTCTTACCATGTTATTTTTAAGATTCAGTATACATTTGAATAATAACATAGAGGAGAGCATGGTATTTAGAAACAAGAAACATAAAGCATACCGAGATTCTTAAAATGCGCACATGCATTTGCGTTTACTTCTTCTAGGCAATATTGTAGTGAAATGGAAATAAAAATAGAGAAAATATATGGAAATAAATGGAAATAAAACAGTGGAAAGAGTACTCAAAGTAGAGAAATACATAAAATACTTTCTATATTTCAGTAAAATTTACTATTAAAGGTTATATTTTAAAATGTTAGCTATCATTAAAAATATAAATGAATAATCTGGGTTAGTACTGTAGAAAAATGTGTTATGTATATGGATTTATTTTTAAGACCTCTGTGAGGCTGTTTATAAGAAATTTGCTATAAATTCTTCTTAAACGTAAAGACATATATATCTGTTTTATATTCATCTTTGGTGTTTTCTTGAATTCTTCTAACTGATATGGGTTTAGTAATATAATGTAAAATTATGTGTAATATACAGCAATCAGACATCTATATTCTTTTTCATTTAACCTGCTTCAAATTTGTTTTTATTGCTATTCTTCAAAGAAAACCCATGAACATTAGGGAACATGGCTTTAATTAGAAGTAATTTGTATGTTGACTTATACCTTTGAAGAACATTTGTTCATATTTTCAACTAAATTAGAATTTTTATGTTGTCCTGAGAAAAAAGACAAGGCAGAATTGTGTTTCTCACTTTAAAGTCAGGTGAGATTGGCTATAAACTGGGCAGTAACCGAGGCTCTCTGTGGTCTTCCCTACAACTTTTTATAGAAATAACTCTGTCTAGAGTCAAATTTACCAACTTGATTGGGAAGATTTCTTTTTTGAAAGACCCTGATAAGTAAACAAGCAGCTACCTGAGATGAACTAATTTGAAAGTAAGGCTGCTGCAAAACAAAAAAAATTTGTCATAATGATAAACAGCTTTTCTCTCTGTTTCCTCCTTTGTCTTTTTTTAACCATCAAGTTTAAAGCTTCTACAGTGCTTTTTTTCTACTTTATAGGAGACAACTGACATTCTGTGGTAAATGGAAGAAAGAGCAGAGCAGAACTGAAAATCCTCTAATGCACTGACACTAACTTGCCCTCTATTGTTGAAAATGAGCAGGCAATCATGATTGTTCATCAAATGGCTCCTAATGCAGTTAAAGCATTCAGCTATAATTTCTCCTTGCATTTATAATTACTGTCATAGACTGCACACCTCAGTGAGCAGATTAAAGCTATAAACTATTTAGCCGTAGCTTTAAGATGAGGAACTTGATTTGTCTGGCAGCAGTTATTTGTTAGAGAGCTTGACACTTCACATAAAAATGACTCAACTTGATGAAGAACAATGCAGTTTAAGCAATGCAGTGATTTTAAATCAGTCATTATACCACGCCCTGTAAGAATTGCAAAGCAATTTGTTAAATGATATATAGGACACGTAGATAACTGTATGTGTTAAGTATACCAAAATAGAAGATTTTTTTCTTCTGTGGATTTTATTTTCTCATCCCTCTAAAACAGTAGGAGCTGCTCTGAACATCATGTTCCACTATTAGCCAATATTGGTGTTACATGGGCAAGGACAATTGCGTGAATTAGTAGTCCAAAATTATATTTTAGAGAATTTAGCTTGCTCTTCGTCTTTCATTTCTTTTTAGCAACAAACATGAAAAAGTGAGAGACCCTTTCAGGAGAATCAGACATGCTGGGGCATAGCTGCCTGCAGTTGTGTCCACTGTGATTTTTAAGCAGAATTTACCAACAAAACTGAGGGTTCTGTTCACCACATCATCAGCCAGAAGGAGAGGGTTCATTGCAATGAAAGCCTGGAGTATTCAGTTCGAATGGGACTTTTCTGACAACAACTTGTTGGAAAATGATGACTTCTCAATGGTAAAAAAATTCTGTGGGGAAGTTCCATTTTAAAATAGACTTTTGTTGGGATAAACTGGGTAAAATTGCTGAGAAACCATGAAGGCGAGAAGAGGAGACAGGGGAATAGGAAGGGCAATAGGTTGGCCTTTGCTATGCTGGAGGAGAGACACAGAGCCCACCCTCAGCAAGGAACTACCTCCAACCCATCACTCCTCCCTCAAAATAGTCCTGTTCTGGTGAAGCCCCAGTTCCCCTAATCCTTTGAAATTTATCACTGTTTCCCCAAAGTGGTAGATCAGGATTTTTTTTAATTTAGCATTTTTAAATCTTCAAAATTTTCCTGCATAGCTTTTTTTTAAATCTAGCAGTAGTCCTTGTAAAACCAATAATAGTGTGTTCTTGGCTTCCCTGAGAGCAGGGTCAGGCCAGATGATACATCAGAGTGTGTCAGCACAGATACATCAGTGCAGATTTACTTGCTTTTTATGAATACTACAGGTTGCTATTAAGATCAGTATTATTTAACATTGCATTAGCACATCCAACCCACAAGGTCAACCCATATTGTTTCTAGGCTCTGTATAAGCATACTGCATATGATAGTTCCTGCCCCCAAAAGGCAGGAACTCTTCTGCTCCCAAAAAAACAGCAACTTTTCAGTATTTCGACCAGATTTTCGACCAGTGCCTTGAATAGCACCTACCTCCTCAAGCATTCAGTATTCATAAGGATATAAAAATCTTGTCTTCTCCTTGCTGCGTGTGATATTATTAAATGCTACAGCCTTCATAATCTATAGCAGAACATTTTTACCCAGTGAGATTTCAAAGGAAGGGTATCTGAGTCTTATGTATACATTTTACACATCAGCAATCAAATTGCAAAGATCAATAACAAAAGGAAAAGACATGAATGGTATCCAGCCCTCAAAAGCACCTTTCAATAAAAATAATGTAATTTAGCAGGATGATCACTCAGTGCAAATATGATGGGGCACAGATGGAAAATGAGGAACATTATAGATACGGCTTTATGGGAGGAGGAAAGGAGGAAGAGATTTTTCACTATTTATTGGGATAATGAACAGATAATTCATGATTATTAAGCTGTAGTCTTCAGGCCTCATTCTGCCATCTCTTCCCATCTCCTTGGTTCAAACTGGGTCTGTTTGTGCATCTAGGCAAGGTCCATTGGCCGAGGAAGGATCAGGCCTTTACGCTAGTTTTCACACATCAGCGGCATCTCACGGGATTTACACGAGTGCAGCTCCAACTCAGGACCCTGCCTGTGAGAAGAGGAATGAGGTAGAACAAGCAACGTGCAGCACAGAGCTGATGTCGTAATTGTGACGGTGTTTCTTTTTCAAGAGCATCTCACCTTCAGGAAAGGGGCAGCAGATGCTGGGTTTTCAGCCTGTAATAACATTAAGACACTGCACCAGGTAGCAAGATCACAGCCCCTGAGAGAGCCAAGGGGACTGGTACTCATCCTGCCACCTCCCTGTGTCTGGTGAATCGCGTTTTTCCAAGAGCGCGAGTTGGCCAAGCCCTTGAAGGTGGCAGTGGCAGGAAATGTTTCCTACACTCAAGTTTGGAAGAGGGATCCTGCTCTGGGGTGCAGCATTGGCTCTGTCGGCTCTTCTGCTTCGGCAGATGGGCAGACAGGACGGCTGTGGGGCATGGCAGAGGCCGGGCAGCGAAGAGCAGGGCACATCAGGGGTTGGAGACAGAGGCAACAGCAGCAGCTTGCTGGAGCAGAGGGAAGGAGGGAGACATGGGGCTGGGAGGGGACTTGTTCATCGTAGTAAATTTACACAATCCAGTTATTAAAACAAAACAATTCCTCCTACCTCCAAAATCCCTCCCTGCCAGCACTCAGCGCAAGCTCTTCTGCCAGGGGTCAGCCCATGCAGGAGTGGGGGAGGGAAGGATGGGGGAGTGGAGGAGGTTGTCATGTCTAATGAATACCCTGAATGTATCAAGATATATATTTTTTTCATTTCAGAAAAGGTTCCATTAAGAGGGAGACAGCCCTAACATGTGCTTTGGCCCCTCATCAGATTTATGAGTATTTGCTCTGCTCTTTAATAGGAAACTCTGCAGCAACTGCCACCTTGCCTGCTCTCCCTGAGATACACAGTGGCTTCTCGGGGAAATGCACTTCATTATTAATGTGAATTTGTACGTTTTTATGACACTGCTTGGGGGAAGGGGCAGGCAGAGATTTCCTGGTGATATATGCTCATTTCTAACCATTTATTGTCCCAGACAATCGAAGAACAATGATAAACATTGTTATAGAAAGTAGAGGGTGCCGCAGTGACATTTTTGAAGGCAAAGGAGAGGTGGCTAGAGTGGCTTTGATGTCGTCGTTTCCCTCCACTCCACCTCCTCCAGCAGCTGCATCAGATCAAGCGACAGAGTGGTCTGTGTGGTGGCAGTGGCTGCCTCCCCTTGCCTGCCTGTTCCTAGGCCAGCCAAGACCATTTGCTCAGTGCTTTGCTACAGCAGAGGGGGTACAAATGAAGGAGGAGTTCATCCTTTGGGAAGCCTGTACTGCAGAGGATCCCAGGCCTCAGAGTGAATGGATGCTCAGAGTCCCCATGCCTCTGTACCCCAGCAGTCTGTTTTCGATTTAGTATCAAGTCACCAGCATGGAAACTCTGTGCACACAGCAGCAGCTGCGAGGCAAAGCAGACCAGGGAGAGACAGACGAGGGTATGAGGTGGTGCTTTACCAGGGCGTTCTCAGCATCCTCCGGTTTCCTTTCTACTACCATGCTCATCCATGATTAACACAACTGTGCAAGAGCTCCAGGAGGTGAAGAAAACGGTGGATATAGGCTCCATTGGAGAACCAAAAAAGTTCAGCCTTCAGGCTCACCCAAAATAGAGAGATCAGGAAGGCCATGACCTCCACATGCTCTTTTGTTCCCCTCCTCTGCCTTTCCCAGTAGTGCTCTGCACCGTCTGGTGAAGGTCAAGGTCACGTTACACTGTGCCATGCAGTCCTGCGAGCTCCAGAAGCCCTCGTGCTTGAGGGACCTTCCCTGGTCCCCGTTGGGATATTCACTCTCTGCATCACTGCCATGCTGAGCTTTCTCTGTGCTGTGGAGCCCGTAGCCTCCAGCTATAAGTGAACGATTGCCATGTTTTGTGTTCATATTCTATTCCCTCGGCCTAAATATGCACAATCCTTTGTAAGAGGAGATGTTCCTGACAGCTGAACACTGCTAAGAGTTTCTTTATGACGTTTTTCTGCTCTTCTCATAAAGCTGAATAGTAGTGAGGTAAGAACATCAGAATAGCCATACAGGGTTAGGTCAAAGGTCCGTTGTGTCCATCCTATCTCTGACTATGACCAGTACAACAGTGTAGTGTAAGAACAGGACAGACATGTGGCACCATTCCAGAGCACTCTCCAAGCCGCCAAATTTACAGGGAGGGACTTCTTCAGCTGGAGGAGGTTATCTTCCCCTGCTCCCAGAGCTGCAGAGAACATGCAAGAGGTCTTCCTGATAGCTGCAGAAACTTGGGAACAACTGTGAGGCCCTTGGGGTGAGCTCTGGAGGTGCCCCATCCCAAGGCAGGTTGCGGAGGATGTACAAACCAGCCCATGGCAGTCAGAACGGTGCTGAGTCTTCATGCTTGCTCTTTGCACGTGGCTAAGGAAGGAATTACACCCAGAATGCAGAAGTGATATCAAGCCTCCTGACCTAAGGGCATCACACTTTATTCCATTCTCTGTTCTGCTTTCCCTGGGAGCTTCCTATAACGCAATAAAAATGCCACCCTCAAAAGATTTCTCTCTCAAATGTATGCAGAGCAGGACTTGCAGTCTTACTGCAGAGCTTATACTAGCACGGACCAGTAATTCAGAGGAGGCAACACTGCTTGTTCTGTTGCACATGGGTAATACTAGTTTGATCCCTTCTGGGTTTACTTTCAGCTTTTCTAAACCTCCGAAGCACTCTGTGTGCAGACAAAAGTGGTTTTCCCCTCTCTTGTTGGAGAACTGTTGAAATCTCAAATGTGAAACTGCTGTTTTCATAGTCATTTAATGAAAACTCACAAACACTCCCTATTTCTGAAAACCCACAAGTTTATGCCATGAGCCACACAGATTACCTGAAATTTTCTATCATCTCAATACATGTAACTGATATCCTGGTGTAGTGTACAGCTGCTGATAGATATCTCCATCACACAGCTCCACCTCTCCACTTCTCTCTTATTTCAAGCCAAGATTTAGAAGAACCTTTCTGTCCAGTTCCCTGTCTCTGCCCTCTGCCGCTCTTCATGTGATCTCTGTACAGTCTCCCTGTAGCCACATGTGCCTCAGTGCTCCAAGCACAACAGTGGCTACATAACACTGACGACATTTCTGGGGGGCAAGGCAAGCTACTGGCACTGATGACTGTTGGGACTGTGTCCTCATGGCTACCAACTTTCTTTATAGGGTCATTAAAAAGCCTGGTGTTGCCTTTTACCCACCTATTGATCTACATCCCAAGAGACATCACAGAAGAGTCCCTCTGAGATGTAACAATACTGTGCCCTGTGTCTGCCTATGTTCATGTGAAGTGAACGTACGGCTCATCCACTGGAGAAGGGCAAACTTAATACTTCCTTCATGCTCGCGCAGCTCAGGGGCAAACAGCTGCGAGTGGATCAGTCTTCAGTGAAGCTCTCCCTAGACTAGACACACACAGACAGATAGGATGTGGGTGGGCTTCCAGGTCAGTAATTCACTTCCCTCCATAATCCTGTGCAGCCCTAATCTGTTGGCCTTGGTTTTTCACAGTGCAAGACCCAGGTTTGTCGTCCAGGGAAAAGACGATGGGGGAGGTAATTCTGTTTATTTGATCAGTGTTTTTTTAAAACGTTGTCTGTGCTCCCAGGAATTATGTGGTGGCCTTTTTCTATAAATCACAAATGCACAAAAAAATTACTCTCAGTACTTTTCCAAAGAGATTAGGGTGAAAGTTCCTACACTCATATTTCATGTCTGGAAAAAAATATCAACAAGAGTGATAAGTATAGTCAAAATGAGTGTAAAAGCACACCCTGTCATTTGTTTTCCATGTGCCATATGTTTTCTGAATCCTGCACCTCCCACATACAAATTGCATGCAATAATGTGGGGTGCACACATTACTCAGGATTATTTAGTTAAGCCTTGCTAATATAGAGGGAATTAACTTAGGTAAAGTCAAGTCAAGCCACTGTGCTTTGTTTTGGTTTTTTGCTTATTCTGGATTCATAGAGTAGAAAATTAAAGATCCCACTGTGCCAGGCTTCATGTCATTTGGTTTTAATTTAATTCATCTATTCAATTCTCCCTGTTTCTCCTTCTCTTTGAGTATCATCGGTAGGTGGTCCAAACATCAACCAGAAGATTTACTGGCAAGACTAAATGTATGAATGCTATGAACACATTGTTTTTCTGATATGATTTAATGACCTTTTTGGCATTCCCATGGCTGTTGAAATCTTCCATAATAATTCCCTTTGGCAGCCAAAGCTCCTGTTGATCAGGTGAAAGCTGATGCAAATGTCAAATGTCAATAAATTTGTAATCCATAAATGTAATACTTGGTGCTGGAGTGAGACAGGGTTAACCAGAGTGCAGCAGGAGACGCCTAGATATGAGCTATATGTTCTTATTGTGAACAGAAAACAGACAGGAAAGGAATGCCACCTCCAAAACCTCTCCATAGCCGAGCTCTTTTCCTTCTCCATACTCCCTGTTCTCCCTGCATGTTTTCCGAATTGCTGAGCTTTGACAAAAGAGGGCTTTATGGCTTGCATTTGGCAGAGCGAGTCTGGTGATGCAGGTTCTGTCCCTTGTTCTGCTTCTGACTCATCCTGTGAGGCTGGGATTTAACTTCTCTGTTTCTGAAGGAGCTCTTTACAGTTCAGAGGTTTCGGAGGCTTCAGAGTTTGATCCTGGAAACGATTAGTTATGCAAGATATTCCAGTAAATTAACAAGACCACTTACATAACTTAGGTGTTGCAGGAATGAATCATTACTCATTTATAGTTTTAAGATGCTTGGAAAGGGCGAGCCATGTATGAAGCCTGATTTTATATACAATAAAGACATAAGAACAATCACATAATTTCCCAAGAGATTTTCTTAAGGGGCCTCCACTTTGACCTTTGACTCTGAAAAGCTCCAGTTTGTTTGACATTGAAAAAAAGCACGTGTGAATACAGTGCCATGAGCATTTGCACTTTGAACATGCTGGGGCTGAACACAGCTGAACTGGAAAAGGCTGCAACAGCTAATGTACTGGGAAAATACAACAGAGGCATTTACTTAATAACTCAACTAATTCCTTTAGCTCACCTTGTAGAGATTTAACCTTTGAATGAGAGAGTCCCTAGTTCAAAATCCTGTGTCTCCTCTGTCCTGATGTTAATTTTTAAATTATATATCATTTTTTTAAATTATACATCATTGTTGAGAGGCCCTTGTGTTGAGCATTACAGGCTATTTTTCATGTCTAAAATGGGGAATTATAACTGAACATTAGCTACTGGCTATAAATCACACGGAACAAAGTGGCATCTGCATCTACTCAGTAACAAGAGTGGGAGAATTGTAACTTACTTAAAACGAGACAGGAAAGAGGACACAAATGCAGTAGCAGAGATAATTGTGACTTGAGAAAACTAATGGTTCTTCCAACCGGGTGATGCTTTGGGCTCCCGTTCTCTGGAGCTCTCCACAACCAGCCTGGTAAGTGCATGGTCACAGCAGGAGCTCAGTCAATCTGGAGGGCAAACACGCGGGAGCCATTTCCCTCCCTCCCGCAATGCCACCTAGCATGCTGCCGTCGGGCCGGGCTGGGCTTGGGGTAGGGGAGAGCCTTTTCACAGCCTGGAAATAGCACTTGTCTCTTGCTCTCCCCGTCTCCTTCCAGTGACCACAATTCCCTCTCCCTGGGATATGATTTTATTTCTAATTGTAGCTAAAGCCCAGGTAAGGAGGAGGCAGCACAAAGCTATTAACACAGCAGTTATCAAGGCTGCTGCGTACAGGCTGCCCAGCTCCTCCTCTGCTGCTCAGCTCACCAGGCTGCTGCTCCTGTGCCTTTCTGAACGGCCCACTGATGATACAGTGTCATCATAAAAGACAACAAAATAAACCTAAACTTCTCGCTGAGCCTGGCCTGCTTCTTGCATTTGTCTCTGCTGGCCTTTCTTCTCCCCCTTTTTTTTTTAGTTTCCTCACTTTTGAGAAAGCTTCCAAGATCTCTTGTGTCCTCACTGGGGCAAGCAAGATCTACCTGTTGCCTGGTGTCACTGGAAATTATTTAGTCTCTTTCTAAAAGAGACATCATCTGGAACTCTACAGCACCTTGCACAGTGCGGTCTTGTGTCTGCTATTGGTTTTGGACACTAATGCACCAATAGCTTAAATTTAAGAAAAGCCGACTATGCACGTTTCAGCCTAAGATGCCAGGGGTCTCCCAGGATGTTTGTTGCTGCCTGTCTGTTCAGATATTCCTCGTTTTGGGGGTCATACATCTTCATCTGTACAGCACCGGCCGCTGGAGCTGTTTAACAAACTGTCTGAACCGAATGTAGCCAGGGACTTAGGATTAGTTCTCCCTGCAATGCAGGTCTCTTCTTAAAAAGACCACAGACCTCCACAAAGAGATTTTACTGAAATTAAAGCTTTAGGTTCTTTTCATAGCAGACAATAAAGAAAGCAGTTTTTACAGCTAGGCCAAGTCAATGTCCTGGCAGGAGGCATTTGCTCAGGAGCTGCCACCAGGACAGGGGTACCAGGAATCCTCGTGCAAGTGAAGGTGACCTGCTGATTGATGCAAGGTCCTTTTCTGCTCCCTTACTCAGTGTCCCAGTCTGGCAGGTGGGTGCAGTGTTTCCAGGATTAAATTCAATAGTCGATACTTTATGTCCCTCACATCTTCCTAACAAACCCTGGCCTCGTTCCAGCACTCCATCCCTGTGCAGTGGGCTCGGAAGCAGTGGTCCCCAAGCAGTAGGGTTTTGTTCTGTTTGTGCAGTGCCAAGCACAACGGGTTTCTGGTCCAGGACTAGTCTCTGAGTAACAGTAATTGTAATAGGTGCTTTGCTGATTAGAGGCAAACTTAAGAACATTCTTAAAAGCTTTGCAGAATAGAGGCCTATGTGCTATGTATTTATTAGGCTGTTCGGCAGTAATTCAGACAGCTGAGAATTGTTGAGGACCTGGTCTATCTAATTGTGTGTCTAAATCATAGTTTCACTGTGATTCAGAGGTACTAACGTTATAGTCTACACAGAATGGCTTAGGTTATATGGTCAGATTCCTGCAGATGGTCAGTTTGCATCATAAAATTTAAAATTACAACTTGCACCATAAAGCTACTGCCTCAAATTTATTATATATTGCAGCACAACAAGCAAATTAATACTAGATGCAGTATATGCCCAGACATTAATGTGAGCAGAGGATGAAATATTCTCCTCCCAGCTCATTGGTACATGTTCCCTTCAGAGCAGAACTGAATTGCCCAGAGTCACCAAAGAAGAGGAAGTCACCAGGAGCGCAGTCCTGCGCGGTGCTGGGCTCCTGGCTCCGGGGACACGGGAAGGACATCCCACACCTTGCGGCATGAAGCCCCAGGGCTTCTGAACTTGCAGTTCTGTTCTGTGCATCATGCATGCAAGAGCTGAGCTCTCAGCAAAATCTTTTTATTATTCGTCATAAAGAATCACAACTGTGAAAAGCAAACTAGGGAAGGAGAGTGGGAACAGGCAGGCGCTCTCCCTTGGACCAGTGTAAATCAGGAATAACTCCACTGCAAGTCTGCTGAATTATGTTGCTGTCATTCGGACATCAGACCAGAATCAACCCCTTTACCTGCAATAGATGAGTGAAATATCTTACAACTGTGTGTCCAGGAGCCTGCTAAGCTTCTTGCAGAGTTGCTGTCAGTATGCCCAGGGCAGAAGCATATTTTTTTTCTTGCTGTTGTACATAAGGGCTCTGCTGCAGCCGACAACATGAAATGTGTTAGTTCGGTTTGTTCAAAATGGAGTGTGTTTGTTAAGTGTTGCCTCTTTGATGTTGCGCTGCCATCTCCATCTTTGTCATCATTGCCCATCTTTTTCAATCTAATGAACTCAAACCATCAGTGCAACTTAAGTTCGGCTGTCTGTTCTTGCATAGTTAATATTAAAAATGTACTAACAGTGTGGCTGCAAAATCAAATTATGCACATAAATATGCTGGCATAGCAGAGGAGGCGGCAGAAGCTGAAGTTAGCAACATTGATGCCAGTTCACATTTGCAAATCAACCGTCAATCTGTCATTAAACATGTTATCAAATGATGATAAGTGTATGCTTCTTGCTTGCATTGGCGCGCTTATTCCCGATGTTGATGTGCATTAATGGGATAATGTGCATTAACATAGTCTTGCTTGGATGAACACAAAACATTTTTTATCCGTCTCAGTTTGTTTCCCCCTGTGGCCCCCAAGTAAGTGTTTTGTGTTATCAAATTGCCAAAAAATAGGAAAACACATTACTTTTAATTAGCAAAAATTTTGAGTCATTATTTTTTTTTAATTTTTATCCAGACTATCTCCTGTGTGTTGTCAGTCGAGGTGGGGGGGACACAGAAAAACATTGCACAGCCTTCTTTAAGTAAAACGATTAATGTCAGAAACTGAGAGACTGACAATTATGTGCTGTCTTAATGCACTGGCCTTTCATCGGCAGTCCTTGCTTTTGACACGAGTGATGGTTTCAGTTCAGCGATATGAAAGGCAGGAAAGGAAACGATCTCAGGCATTCCCAGCCCATTGTGTGGTGCCGCACTCAGACATGGCAAGCAGTCCTTGAGCTGGCTTCAACAGTTTTGCATATGAGCCAGCAACGGCTGTACCTAGAGATTAAACAAGAAGCTCCAGAAGAGCGTGGCTGCTCTAGGAGGGAACTGAGTTTCTGAAGGATCTTCCCACGCATTTGCTCAACTCCATTATCCCCTCCCGCGGGGCGCTACATAGTCAGGGCTCCACTCACAGTACATGCTGCCGGTAAACTTCCAGGGAAATAAAAAAAAAAATCCTCATTGGAAAGAACAGAAAGTGACTGAAGGCATAAAGCCATTAAAAGCGTCTGATTATGACCCCATGATAGACCGAGTGCCTGCCCGTCTCACAGGCTCTGCCCCAGCAGCGCCCAGGAGGTGAGGGCTCAGCTCATCGACTGCCTGGGGAAGGCTCCATTGCCCTGGGAATGATTTGAACAAAAATAAATGATAGTATTTTTGTTTATTGCTTCTATTTAGAATTGAGTTGTTTGTTTACTCAGGCTTTTGGAAAAAGTTGAGGTGGAACTCTACTGGAGCAGGAAAAGCATCTTTCACACTGATGGGACTTTAAGATTTTCAAACTCTTTTTAAAACGTAAATGAAGCAAGTTTCTTCCCACCCTTTGGAGAACAGCCATTCTTTTAAACCCTTTTATATTTATGCAACAGGGGCAAAATTGTGATGATCTACCCAGGTTTTTACAGTAAAACAGTAATAGTAATGAAAAACAATATGGATAGTGTCTGGTCCTGTTCAAAACACCAGGAATTCTTCCAGGAGTTTTACTAGGACTTTACCAGTAGTGTTATCAAATCAGGCTCAAGAGTTGCCTTAAAGGAAAGTCAATCACTTAAAGTGTTTTACTTCTAGTTTATGAGCTGGAAAATAAAACTTCTTCTAAAACTTTTATGAAAGACATCATATTATTTATGTGTCTCTAAAATAGCAACTTTTTCTCATATAATAGAAGTGTTTATAAATTACTCTTAGTCCCTGCTTATGACTACATCTAACCTCCAAACATGGTTTGGGATTTGTCTTGTATTTTAAAAAATTATAACTAGTGGAATAGTGAGCTTCTACAAACTGTGAACTTTTTGGTAAATGGGTCAAACTTCTGCTCACTCTTTCTTTTTTCTCGATCTAATAATGCCATTAACTTTAGGCATCCTATTCAGGTCTCTGATTTCTATTATCTGGATGATTTAAAGAAAAAATAAAAGGGAATAATTATTGATTTTTTTTTAAATTGTCTTGAATTTTTAAAAGTCATGCGTTGCATTTCCTATTATTTCTAAATTGTGGATACATCAGCACAAGTTTCATAATCATAAAACTCTAATAGCAGTAATTGTATTCCTGTTAACCCTAGCTTCAGCAAGTCCTCATATTTTCTACTTCTAAACCAAAGAGCTTGTCTTCTAATACAAAGAGATTGAATTTTAAGTATATTTTCTGTTACACATCCACTACTGGCAGAATTTATCCAGCAATATATTTTTTTTTACAGTTTTGTAGTTTTATGTTGCTTCTACTCCATGAGCTACCTTGAAATTAACTTGTCAAACATTCATCCCACTACTTAGAGAAGATTCCTAATCAGATGAGTGGACCAATTTGTCATGACTTGGAGGAGAGGTGTTGGAAATCAGATGGCATTAAAAAGGCTCGCTGTGAAGGCTGTGTACGAGGGACTCCTGTAAGGCAGCTCAGGCTAGGCTCCTGTAAGGGACTATTTGTATCAGAGATGGCATTTGGAAAACCAGAGCGAGAAGCGTGTCTTGGTGTCTCACTTTCCACGTTGACTTTGACCCCTTTAATATATCTCCCTCAAAGTGCTTTGTCGCCAGGGCCCAGCTCGCTCTCTTTTTGGGCGATTGGCAAATACCAGAACAAGGTGCAAAGCTGTAGAAAACGGAACATTGCAAAACTGAACCCCAACCCAAATTATTGGCCATATCATGCTACTATCTGGGAGAAGTCTGGACCTGGATTTTATCTTTGCTACTTCAGCCAGTCTCTACTTTGAACAGACGTATTAATCAATCAGGTGTATTTACCAATTAATGAAAATTTACCAATTTACCAATTTTCATTAAGCAGTTCGAAACAGTGAGATGCTGTGTTATTCCTCGGTATTCATTTATCAAAGCAAATGTTGAATGAGGGATTAGCAGTACCAGAGTTACGCTATTTTCCTCTCTATTCTCCCAGTCTTTATTCTTCATACTCTATCTTGTTCTATTATCTTAGGCCTGACTTTGGAGTGTTTTCAGTTTTTGAAAACGGCAAGTAATTAGTCAATATGTTTTCACCATATGTATCAAGCTCAGTAAAGAGGCAACCATTGGCCTTTGTCATGGCACAGTAAGCGTTCGTTTTCTCAGCACTTCAAGTTACGCTGAGCGTGTGGTGAACGCCAAAGAATTTAATGAGGAATTTTACAATGAAACATTTGACATAATAATTCACAGTTCAGCGCAGTTCACAAATTTGGGGTGAGTCCCCTTTTAAGATCACCTCTGTTTGTGCTGTTCACACTAGAGATCTTGCACGAGCTGCTTCTCCCCTGCCTGGTGCCCTGTAGGAGCAAAGGGGCTGTGCAAAGGGTGGATGAATTGTTATGACTCAAAATGGTCCCGTTTTACATCTTCTTGGCACAGATGCCATGTACAACAAGGGAGAATTCTTGAAACCCTTTTTCCCTTCCAGACTGGCTTTTTACTTACCCCAAGCTAGTTAATGCATACTTTCCAGATAGAAATTTTTGCTTTAAGGCTTCCACTGTTGCTGACTGTTAACAATCTTAAAAAAAGGTCAGAATCTGATCTTAACACTGCTGATATGAAGTGGCATGTGCCCAAATTTTTCCATCTCCTGAGCAAAAATATGTCCAGTGTTTTCTAGAGAAAGATGGGATAGACAGCAGCCTTGCCTGTGCCGTTTTCCCCTCTTGGGAATATTGTATTTCAGTTATCTGTGAACAGGTTTCTGCATTCCCTGATGGGTTTCTTTAGATTTGCAGATAAAACATTTCAGCTCAGACTCAGTTCAGTGAGTTACAGGTATTTTGTTTAACATTTTGGGATATATATGTATAATGATGAATAAGAATGATAACATATTGTTTTACTGCAGTCATGATTTAAATTTATGTGGCATTGCTATTGAAGTCAATAGGACTTTTTCCCGAGTATGTTTTGCAGGGTACAGTATCATTAAAATATGACAGTTAGTAGTCTTGTTTATGTTATTATATTTAATGAATAAATATATCAGTCTGTACATCAAACTCAGTTTTGTTTATACTCTTTAATTGTAGTCTTATCTCCCCCAGAAGCATGTTATATCTTTTAATTTTATAATTATCCACTTTATTCATGTGTGACACTACAGAACTGCTGCTTATATCCTATGAGACATCCAAATACAAACAGATGGAAGACAAGCAACCACTAAGAAATTCAGATCTGGATCTGAATCCAGCTCCATATTTTCAAAACACTCCACAATTTCAGATCCAAGGTCTTGGTTTGAGCTGTTGTGTAAAGGAGCAAGAGTTGCAGAATGTGAGTCTAATTTATATAGCATCTCTGAACATGAACCGTCAATAGGGATTTTACATGATCCTTCAACACCTAAATGTTGTTCTCTGTCTCTTGAAAGAGACCCAAGCTTTAAAGGCAAAGAGGGAGCACTTCTCACATTGCCCTTTCTGAAGTTTTTCAAAAAAGGAATTTAAGATTTATTGGGCTAGGGAGAGGGAACAGAAATATAAGCACAACTTTTTAGCCTAGTGATTACAACACTTGGCTGGAAAGGGTAAATGCCAGTCCATGCTCCAAGGACTGTTTTGTTTGAACCGAAGCCATGAGGCGAAATACATTCAGAGTCCTTGGGAGTAAAACCTCAAGGTTTACCTCCCCCAGGTAAGGAACCCTCACTAGGCAGCAGAATTGTGTCCATGCCCATGCCCATTTCTTCCCTCTCAGTTTAAGATTCACTTTTGTGAAGCTTCCAAAGGCCAAATGGAGGTTGGAAAATGTAGATTTGAGTCCCCTACACCCTGGATGAGTGCCCTGACTGCTCTAAGCCCAAAGAAATCCATAAGTCAAAGCAAAAGAGTTTTAGAAGGGCAAATTCTAATAGAATTTTTAAAGAAAGTCTACAGATCCACCTTCTTATAAATCTCATAGACTCTGAACCCTGAAAGGACGTAGAGTAGAACGGAGCAAAAATAACCGAGTAGCTATATTTCAGCTATAACTGAGTAGATTCCCAAGGCCCCAGACAGATATACCCTACAATAAGGGATCAAACTGCTCTCAGCATCTTTCTGTTTTCCAGGTCTGGCCATAAGCAAACCCCCTCAGAGCTTGCTGAATTTTATAGGTTCCCTTCTGAGGCATCCAACTTCTCCTAAGCCTGAAAGTTAACTGCCTGCTCAAAACATGCAGTTTCCCAAAACTTAGTTATCCAGCCCCTGTATCCTTCTTTACAGCTGAGTGAGGGCGATGCTGTGCTTTTCATCAGCACAAATTCCCTGGGGTGGCACTAATTATGAACCAATGAATGATTTGGCAGATGGGTCTCCTCTAGACTTGAGTTAGATGTGTCAGTCCATCAGCTGGGGGGCAGTCAGCAAACTCCCATACCTTGCCATGGAGCAAGGCTGTTCGAGAAGAGCAACTCTTCACTCGTAGATTGCATCCAATGCCAAGCTTTCTCATTTGGGATCTTTTGCCAAAACAGAGTTACAGGAAAAAAAGCCAGAGTGAAAACTCTAAAGGTATGATACTTACACTGTAAAAGTTATGTTATCTAATTACTTGTATTATAGTGCTGAAAAGTTTAGTAAAACATCCTAGCTGTTACACATGTGTATAAGAAGGCAACTTTCACATGATCCTGCATGTTCTCCTTTAAAATTTTTCTTTTTGTCTGTTGATGTAACACAACAAATATTTACTGCGTGATGCTGTTTCCAAAGGCATTACCTTCTTTTGGATCCAGTATCCAAAGCATGTGCAAGAGCAGGCTGGGAAAGGGGAACACCCATGTATAAAACCATAGCCCAGAACAAGTTGCTGAGATTACAAGAGAGCAGCTGGCGAGAAGAGACATGTGCAGTCAGGTAATAACAATAAAAAATAAAAAAGGGTTAAGTTTCCCAAGGTACATAAGTAGTTTCTGAAAGCAACATCTTTACTTAGTATATTTTTTTTCCTTCTTCTTAATCGGTTTACCTAGTTGCTGGGCAATATTTTAACCTCTTCGATTTTAAAATCTCCCTCACCTATTTTGTGTTTGAACAGAACTTCTAGTAAGTGCCCTCACAAAAGTCACCTCTAAGGCAGTCATCTAAGGAAGGGAAAATCTGCTTAAAAGACTGACACAGCCAAAGTGAATACTTTTCTCAGTTAGCACTTGAAGAAGAAAATATCATAATATTTAAATCAGTTTTGAAAACTTTCCATGAAAATAGGGGAAGGGGAAAAAAAACCATAAAGCACTAGTTGAATACAGAGAGAGGCCAAAGAGAGTTCAGTTACCATAGCGATTATTACTGGCAATTGGTACTCCACAGCAGATTGGGATCTGTTACAATATTTTTATTAATCTTTTATCTTAATTGGTTATTTATGTATTTTGGATCCATCTCTGTGCAGGGTCCAGATTTTACTCTTTACCTGTCACTCTTTTTGACATGAAGCAGTAATGACTGTGCCAGATATCAGGCATTTCCTCGATTTGTAAACATTAGCAGGGGTCACGAGTACACAAAACACCACGTGGACAAGTCACTGTGCTTGGCTTTGCCTGGCAAAGGAGGAGGGAGAAGCATCACAAACAACGACTCGGTCTCTGCGAGGCTTCATCACAAGCACTCTTCCGTGCAAACCCTTATTGCCATTATAATTGTGATGATTTTTTGTGAGTACAGCAGAGAGGATGCAGAATGCCTTTTCCCCGTTCAATTTTCCCTCGTGTATATGCCAGCCTAGTCATTTAACACATGTGCGTTCCAGGGCATAAACTGGTAATTTCGGAAATACCCTATTGCAAAGCCCTTCCCTCTCCTCCCTGTCTTCCCTTCCTAAAGATTCATCCTGTCGCTCATGTGTGTTGCAGCAACTGAAAACACCCAGCCTTTTCATAGCCACTTCAGTGGAAGTACGCTTAAGGGACAGTGTTAAGGGATGTTTTTAATCAATTGGCTTCTAAAAATTCAAGTCTTAATTTTTTTAAGAGCGCCCAGTCCTGTACATACCCAATGTTAAATGCATTTTAAAATGCTGCTAGCTTTTTTTTTTTCCCTGCCACACCATTTGCCTTTAGGGAGGTATTTTTTCAGGATGCATGGGATCAGGCAGAGCCAGCTGGGTTTTCATCCCCTTTCCCCTCTCATCCCCAGCCTGTTGCTCCCTGCCTGCTTCTCCTCCCTTTCGGGTGCAGGGGCACGGTGGAGCACAGTTGCAGGGAGATGCCAAGCAGGGAAGCTGGCTACAGAGAGTGCTCTCAGCTGCACAGTGTGAACAAAGTATATTAAAAAAAAAAAAAGAGAAAGGGAGAAACATGTTTTTTTCGCCTCTAATCTTCTTTAGTTATCATGATCTCCAGGGTTATTTGTAATGATAGTAGGCACTGCATTTCAGATGGAAATGTGATTTTCCAAGCTGACGGTGTCACTTTAAGTAAACAAAGTTAATTCTGCTTCCTGCTATGCAAGGCCTAATCTCATTACCCAAACCACAAGTAGCATAACAGAAAATATTCCCGTCTGTCAAAAGAACTTAAAATAAAGGTGGAAATTGTTTTTATGTTTCGTCCCTCTTCTTCCCGCCAAATCCCTCAATGGCCGTTAATTATCACATCAGATCTATTTAAACCTGTTCAGATCCCCCAGCTTCTGCCCAGGGTTCCTTTTTCATTTGATGTGCCTATAGAATAATAATGTTTATACTGCATCTTGGAGTTAATGCTCAGTTCTGATGAGCTGTAGCTAAAAGATGTGAGCCAGAAGGCTGACCCATTCATCCTGCTACATTCTGCTCTAAGGCGGCAGAAACCAGGTGACAGCAGGTCGGCTCAAGGCTCTCCCAGAGGTGATCTAGATTATGCTCAGCCCACCTAAAATAAAGAGAGGAAACCTCTGAGCTAGAAACAGTCCAACAGGGAGCGAGGGGGTTAAGATTAGGTGTTCTGAACCTGTGCCTACAGCTCCAGGGGATTCATCGGCCGCTTGCATACACGCCTGTAGTGGGGGAGGTCTTGGCTTCACCCAAGCTGTGTGAAATGGCGGAGCCAGGCAAGCCCCAGTGCCACATTACCAACACCACACAGGGACAGGTCACGGGCACACCGCTGTATTGAGTTTGTCCAGCCTCAGCACACTCACAGGCTTCTCCCAGGCAATGCCCGGGACTGCTGCTGGTGGGCAGAGTGGATGGGGCCAGTGTTGTGCTGAAGGGAGCTCAGCCACCTGGCCATCCCAGGCATTTAACAGTAGACCAGTGCTGAACAGCAGTCCCAGACCAGCATGAAATAGCCCCATGGCAGTGCAGCACTGGTGAAAGCAGGGGGGGGGTCTAGAACAGAGGGCAAGTGCTGCGGCGCTGATATGCATTTTCCAGCGCTCATGAAGCAGGGTAACTGCCCTCATTCCCATATCATTTCCATGCGTGTAAATCCAGAACAGCTTCCTTGGATTTAGCTCAGTGTAAGTTCATTGTGATTTACATGGGGAGGGGAATCAAGGAATCAGCATTGCAGACTCCAGCGGTTGCTCTGCCGGCACAGGGAGCAGACCCCAATGTTCCCAGGTCTGACTTTAAGCAGAAGAAAATCCAAACATACAATCTAGTAATTCTCAGCTCATTTCAAACCAGCAGCCACCAATCATAAGAGGATCATTCATAACACTCTCCAACAACAGTGTTTTTCATCCCTTCTTCATTTAAAATGACCTTTATGTGATGATAATGTCTGCCTTGCTGAGCCTTAATTGCTTAATTAGAGAAGCAGGTTGTCTATTAGACAAACATTTTTTAAAAACTGTATTTTTTCTTGCAAGTATGCTGTTTTCTTCATTTTAAGCTCATCAGCAGTATTTTAAAAGCTTTAAAAAGACACTTTCAAGTGGTTATAGTTTGTTAGTTTATTTAGCTGTTTGAAGGTTTTGTTTTCCACTCTCTTCCTGAGAGGTATTTACAGCAGGAATCCCTCCTGTTAGGAATTTCTCTGCCTTTCCCTACCACACTTGCATAGCACTTTGCAAAAAATTCTGGTTTTCACTGAACACCTGTTATAGGTTCTGGGTGTGCCTGGGAATTTATTTATCATGGACAAGTTCTTAGGGCTGAGCAAAATACCCTGCACCTGCTTCACACATGGAGAACAGAGTTTGTGCCCTCACTGAATGGTCTGGTAAGCCTTGCTCTGAGCTCTGACTGCTGTGTTCTCCTCGAGCTGGCCTCTTGCAAAAGGTTCAGTTTTGTTTTCTTTCTTATATGGGACTTTTGAGCGGTATTAGCCTATTTTTGTAGTGGTGTTTTTAAGATCTAGCCAATCTATCTATTACTGTAGGGTTGCTTCTGACTGCATGATTGTTGATAGTTTTAAAGAAGTCGATTGACTCATTTGTTCTGAAAAGCCAGATAGGTTTTGCCTTAGGTTGGATTTTTTGGGATAGCATTATTATACTAATGTGCTACACTGAAAGCAGAAGGTTCCAGAGGTGATTTGTACTGATGCTGATCACAGAGATAAGTTACACCAAAACAGCATTTCTGAAGTAAGACTTGGGGCCGGAGTAGCTACATTCATGCAAAAGCCTCTGCCATAGCCAAGGCAGCAAGAGCAGCATTACAGGTCCTGCAAGCAGCCGTACGACAGAAATAAGAAGAAACACTTGAGATACCCCAGCCCTGAAAAGCAGCCATAGATAATTCTCCCCAGAAACAAGTGTTCTCTTGCTGTGTTCTTTATAAAAGAATACCTTGCTGAAAATAGAGAACATCACCATAAAAAGTAAAAAGGTGAGTGATAAATGACTATGATGGGGAAAATGGACCAGAAGCGACTTTGGGCAAAACTGGCAATTAAATTATTTGGACCACTTACAGTGGTAAAGTGAGAAAGTTTGGACTCTGTTTGTAAAAGGACCTTGGACTCATTTTTGGTGTTTTGGATTCCAGAAGGAATTTCAAAGGCAACTTGTCTGCCTCTTCCCTTTTCATTACTGCATCAATAACATAACGCCTTGAGCCTCCGGTTGCAATTGTGTCCCTGTTGCTTTTAGCACAGTACAGGTGAGCAATGAGAAATGCTCCTCTCCACTAAAACTAGCAACCCATGTAGCTGGGAGGAAAGAAGCACTGTTATCCTCCCTGGGGGATGCACGAGGAAAAGAAAAGTTAGTGGCCACATTGGGTAGTAAAACCGGGTGAGTAAAAGGATGCCCATGTTATTTGATGAAATAGGGTATGCAGGAGGGGCAATAAGCAGTGTCCTTCCCTGACACCAATGAGCATGACTTGTTTTCAGGACTTTGAAAGTATTTAAGAACTTTGCTTACATTCATTTCAACCTGGGTGTTTTTCAGGATCTCAGCCATTCTGTCCAGACTATTCATCTCTTTGCTAATAAAAATTCAGAGCATGGCAGGAGTTAATTGCAAAAGGTGATATGTCTTCTCTTTGGATAGTTGTGTGTGGTATTTTTGGGCAGGCTTTCTCAGCTCAAGCTCCAAGCCAACAAAAAGCCAGGTGGCTGCGTTGGCATGGTGCAGAGCCCTACGTAATACATCTGATGGAAAGCAGGGTTTATTAGCTTGGCACCGCACTCCCTGAATTTCAAGGGTTTTGGATAAGTTCTGGCTGGCATCCCATTGGGTCAGACTTACCCCTTCTTATATGTGCCTAAGGTAACAGGGGAGTATGCAGTCCTGGTCTTGCTGATTTGCAAAATTCACGTGACCTAATACCTGTGTAGCTTGTAATGTTATACGTGGGTTTTTTCGAAAGCTTGTGTCACTTAAGTACAGGGAAAGAAGTTGAGAGAACATTTTGAGGTGGGGCAGGAGGTTTGTGTGTGTGGCCAGAAAAAGTACTTGCAAATGGCAAAAATTGATGTTTCTCTAGCAAAGGCCAAAAACACTTAGAAATGATCTATGTCTAATATATTTGTTGTACCCTGAGGTCATAGAGGGATGTGACTTTCAGGGAAAAAAATGATAAAACTTGCAGTTTTGAAAATATGTATTTTACTTTAGGGCATTTTCGAAGGCTTTTTTATTGTGTCTACATCCACTATTTCACTTATACTTTTCAATTCCCATATTTTATTCATGATGTCTATTTTAATCAGTTTTGGGTCAAGCCACTGTTCTCTGTTAATAGTTTGTTACAAATAACATTGCTTGGATGCTGGAGCCTCTCTGAAATGACACCCTGTGATTATTGAGGTGCAATCCAAGTAACAGGCAGAATGAAGTCCTTTTGTGAGGTTTGGATTTCTTCTTCCATTGCAAAGTTTCTCTTTTTTACCTAATTCCACTCAAAGCCTCTGTAACAGTTAGGTCATGTAGCTGCACCATAACAGTTCCTTGTGAGGAAGGTTCAGAAGTGAGATAAAAGAGTTGCAAAGCAGAGCTAAAGGAGCCAAAATATCTGGATTCCATTTCTGCCCACGCTTTTAAGACAAATAAATATAAATCAGGGAGAGGTGCATCTGCAAACACACACAAAGGCACACACCATGTGTGGGATGGAGATTGGACTGGTGCTTGCATTGCCAGAAGGAAGCATTATCTGCAACAAGTCTCCATAAAAGCATTTTTTTATTGAGTAGGCATAGAAAACCAGGGTCCTGCCTAATGTTCAACATGTGGCTAGGGTCTATCAAGTTTATTGAAAATGCTCATTTCCTTAAAATTAAGCACAATCTGATTTACTTTGTTAAATCCTTACCTGCTTTTTGCAATTTAGATCTCAAAAATCACTACTTCCCCCCCACCCCCCAAATGTAAGAGGAGCTCCTGGCAGGGAGCTGAGCAGCACAGCTCAGCGTGCGGCTGGGTGCCCTCCTTCCTGCGTGACCCTGGCCCAAGCAATACGCATTCCCAAGGGGGACGGTAAAGCCCATTGCATAGAATATGCTTTGCTAAGGCAGTGTTGCTGGCTTTATTCTCCTCCTTTCTCTCCCTTTCTCTTTGTCTTTAGACCCTGAAACACATGTAAAAGTTCATATTTAATTCAGCCCACCTTTGTAATAAATTAATTTCTGAGAAAAATCTGACTGAACTGCGTTACAAAGGAACTTGGTCTGTGCAGCATGTGAGCATTACCAGGTTACATCATTATGATCAACAATCATTTTGATATTTAAACAAAAGAGGAAACATTTTTTCGATGTCATAAAGAATGTCTCTGAGACCATAACATCCTATTAAGGCAAAATAAGGCTGGCGACAAAGTCTGTTTGATTGGATCTGTGATCTGCCGGTTTCTAATGAATGGAAAGAGAAAGGCACGAGCAGTAGACTTGAAAATCAACTAGAATTTCTCCTTCCTTTACTGCTTGTATAAGACTGCTCTCTGTAGCTTCAGCAGTGGAATTCATTACTGGGGATAAGAACACAGATTAGGTTAAAAGAGCTTTTCAATGACAAGACCTTATTCACAAAGGAGTGCTTTCACTCACTCCTTTCAGGTTTGAAGTTTTCTGATTGTATATAGTGAGTGATATATTATTATAACAGTTTGTATTACAGTAGTGGCCAAAGGCAACAGAAGCATCCATTTTGCTGGATACTTTACATATGCACATTAAAAAATAATCTCAGCACAAAATGTCCATATGATTTTATTTCTCTGGTGTTTCTTTTTCTTTTTTAAAGGAGTATCTGGTTTATGGTTGCAGTTTTGAAAACTGTTACCTTGTTGAGCAGTTTAGACTAAGCATGAGTCAAAGACAGCCTCTTTTTTTATAACTCAATCTTCCAAAGTCTGCTATAAATGCAAATAGCAAAGAGATGCCCCAATGTTAAGATGCTGATACTCGCATAGTATAGAAAGTGCCAGTGTAATATGTGTGAAATAACTTTATCACAGGCCATTTTGTAAGCTCTCTTCAGAAGAGAAAGTTTCCCCAAGTAAAAATGTGTAAACTGTATGCAAAATTGAGACACTTAAAAGAAAAAGGAAAAAGAGCAAAACTAATTACAATCGCAGTTACTGTACTTTTGTTCCTTTCAAGCTTTTTGCTAGACTTTCTGTAATTGAACAAAGGAACCAAAGTGAAGTGCTTGTCTGTTGACTCTGCATTCTGCAAACCAAAACCAGGTGAGCCTCTGTCGAGACTTTCTTGGGCTTTGCCTGCTAGCCCTTTTGGCAAATGCTAAACTTAGTTTTAAGCTCCGATTAAAGATTTGCTGAGGACTAGGGCCTGATCCTTTTCTCATGTTGTTTTCCCATGAAGGAGCTTCTCTGAACTCAGACGATTCACTCCTGACTATAAGCGAGAGCAGAATTGGGACATATGGCACTATATCAAAAGATCTATTAGATCTCTCAATAAAACAAACACGTCTTTTGAAGTTGTTTAGCTGTTTCTACAGCAAAGCAAGAACTTCAGAGAGAACACTTTGACTACTGGGCAAAAAGGAATCCCTTTTTCACTCTTCTCCCTGCCCTTCCACCTTCTTCTTTATCCTCTTTTCCCTATTTGACTTTTCTTCTGTTAAAATTTTTCCGAAGGAACCTTTAAAGTCAGGTCTACAGTAAAACCTTCTGCCAGCATAGTAATTTTGGTTAGGGGTGTCATTCTTTTTTTTATAGCACTTCTATATTGGTACAACCTTCCACATAGGTTCAGCTGTACTAAAGGAAAAAAAGTGATTTTGCTGATACCGCTTATTTCATTGAGGGAGCTAGTGAAAACTTAACTGCTAAAAACACTCTTTTGGCAGGACAAGCTGCATCTGTATTAGTGGGGTTTGCTGGTGTAGCTGTATCTGTAAAATGTAGGGTCGACCAACAACTTAACGCTCGAAGGTAGTCCTGTTGAAATGTGCTTTCTTTCAACTTATTTGGCCTCCATATGCTGAAGAAAGGATGGTTGTAGCAAACTAAATTCACGAGACTAAAACAAGCCTTATAAGGGATTAAATTCAACTCCCTAAACACAACTTGTGCAACTCCCCAGCTTGACTTATGTAGCTTAATCTCATCTGGTAAAAAGTATAGCTGTGCTAAATGGAAAACCCATGGCTGTGGCTCTGGCTCTCTTCCCCTTTCTTTGATGATAATATTATCATGAAGATATTATTCTAATATGCCTCAATTTCCCCACATGTGAAAAAAAAAGTCCTACTGTCTGTCTCAGTGCTGTAGAGGTTCAGGAGCTTGACTGCAAGGCGTTCTGACATTTTGGTACATAGAGGGTATGAACAGTGTTGTTAATACCAGTTTAAGAGGGCTCGCTGGCCAGTTTGTACTTGTGAAACTGTAGCACCACTTACTGGTTTTGCTGGAGAAATTCCAGCCACCAAATCCAGGCAACGTTGTTTAGCTTCTGCTGTCACCATAACTATTTCCTGAGAGCTGGAAAGATGTACTCCTTCATTACCCTGCTTACTGTAGCCCAAAGGATCAAAGATAAGGATTATAATGGTTGTGTTCAAGCAGAGTTGTTGTTGATTGGGATTTATCCTTTTAAATATGTGTAAGTCATAGAAAGCTTTCCAGTCAGAAATATTGACTTCATTGATCTGTGCCAAGAGCAGAAGAAACCCATGCAGGCTGAAGTGGAAAGGCTGTGCGAGATGCTTATAATAAAGATGTTATCTGATAAATAAGATATTGCTTTATTCCTGACCAAGGAAAATTAGAAATCCAGACTTTAAGTACACTGGTCAGCTCATGCCAAGTTAACTGTGGCAGCATTAGTCTTCTGTGATCAATATTCAGTACTGGGATCTTGCATGCCTGTTTCTGGTCAAATGAGATAGCTACACAGGTTCTGATTCTGCATTGTTTATGGGTTTTACAAGGCGAACATCTGAATGAATCAACTTCAGGAGCATAATGAACTATAAATGCAGAGAACATCACCTTCATCACTCAGGATAAAGTGAATGTAGTGTAGGTCACAATATTGCCTTTGCAAACAGCTAACATCCCCTGACTGATTAGCTGAGATTGCAGAGGCTGACAAGGGAGGCAAGTGGGGTTAAAGGTGCTCAACGTAAGTGGAGTGTGAATTGTCACAAGTGGGGCCATCCCTTAAGATGGGTTGGAGAGTCTGAAAGTATCGGTTCACATGAACAAACAAAAAGAAATCCTAAAGGAACAACAGAGTCGCTGCTGCGTGCACAACGGCCAGCTATGAGGCTTCCTGAAAGGTATGCTTAACATGTGGATGGCAGGGATGCAATTTCGGAGCGGGATGTTATATTATTGGATCTGGGTCTTTTGCCCCATCTGGAGCAATATCAGCTCATCAGCCTCCAAATACAAAGTAGAGAAAGGAGGGAACTATCTCAACATCGTAGTTTAACGCCAGCTGGCAACTAAGCACCACCCAGCAGCTTGCTCACTCCCCCCCGGTGGGATGGGGGAGAGAATCAGAAGGGTAAAAGTGAGAAAACTCGTGGGTTGAGATAAAGACAGTTTAATAGGTAAAGAAAAAGCCACGCACTCAAGCAAAGCAAAACAACGAATTCATTCCCTACTTCCCAGCGGCAGGCAGGTGTTCAGCCATCTCCAGGAAAGCAGGGCTCCATCATGAATAAGTGACTTGGGAAGACAAATGCCATCATTCTGAACGTCCCACCCCTTCCTTCTTCCCCCAGCTTTATATGCTGAGCATGACATCATATGGTGTGGAATAGCCCTTTGGTCAGTTGGGGTCGGCTGTCCCAGCCATGTCCCTTCCCAACTCGTTGTGCACCCCCAGCCTACTGACTGGTGGGGTGGGGTGAGAAGCAGAGAAGGCCTTGACTCTGTGTAAGCACTGCTCAGCAATAATGAAAACACTCTCTATTATCAACACTGTTCTCATCCTAAACCTAAAACACAGCACTATACCCGCTACTAAGAAGAAAATTAACTCTACCTCAGCCAAACCCAGCACATTCTCCACCCCTTGTTCCACACAATTTACATCATGCTCAGGTCTCGCGCTAGCCGATGCATCCTTATTACCCGCCACCACCTTTCCCATCCTTTGATAAAATACAAAGGTATCATTCCCTTAGTCTAGGGACCATCCCTGTGAAATGTCTGTAAAATGTCCACAAATGTTGATGAAATGTCTGTTGAGTTCATTTAGTCCATGACTTTGGGCTCCATCTCATATGGTGGTCACTCAGGACAGGAGAGTTGGTGTGCTGCGTGGAGTTACTGGGCACCAAAGCCAGCTCAGGTCAGGTCACTGCTGCACATGTACTCCTTCTTGGAAGGCTTGTCCTGCATTGGTTCAGGTGATTCCTGCTATAGTAATTCCTATAACATGCAACTCAAATCCTGGGTTACAACAATTTAAAGGCATTTCCATTACAATCTCCACCCCTGGTCCCTTTGGACCAGACCATCAGGTTTAACATTGCAATGAACTCCTCCCGCTGCTTCTGCTCTGGCTTGGACTTATCCACAGGCTGCAGCCCCTTAGGGGAGTACCTGCTCCAAGTGGAGCCTTATCTATGTGCCACAGTCTCTTCAGAAGTAAACCTGCTCCAGCATGGCCTTACCCATGGCTGCAGTCCCTCCAGGGGTGTACCTGCTCTGTTGTGGGCCTATCCATGGTCACACACTTTGAGGTGCTCCAGCATGACCTCATGCACAGCCACTGATGTTTCAAGGTGTACCTGCTGCAGCATGGGCTTATCCTTGGGCCACAATCCCTTCCGAGGTACGTGCTGAGGCACAAACATAACCACGGCCACAGATGCTTTGAGATGTACCTGCTCTGGCATGGCCTTATCCATGGCCGCAGACACTTTGGGGTGTCCTACTCCTGCATGGACTCATCCACAGGTCACAGTTCCTTCCGCTCAAGTTTGCTCTGGAGTTCCAGCCTGTCCACTACAGCAGCACAGAAACAGCAGCGATGCCCTGGCCATCTGCCAGCCCAGGCACATCGCCATTGCTGTTATCAAAATGTTGCCAGGCACAGCACAGTAAGATGATGAGCAGTACAGCAAACAGCGAAAGCAAAAAGCAGCCACTAATGAGAACTAGACTCCAATATACAGTAAGGCAAGCAAGCCCCATGGCAAGAACAGAAGCCTACCAATTAATAGCTAAACAGCAATAAGAGCTATAAATTCAATCTAATCTAGCACATTCCAATCAAATCTGTCATTATCTCAAACCCTTCAAGCCCCACGTTGGGTGCCAAAAAGGCCTGTCGTGGTTTAACCCCAGCCAGAAACTAAGCCCCACACAGCTGCTTGCTCAGCCATCTCCAGGAAAGCAGGGCTCCATCATGCGTAATGGTTACTTGGGATGACAAATGCCATCACTCTAAACATCCCCCCCTTTCCTTCTTCCCCCAGGTTTATATGCCAAGCATGACATCATATGGTATGGAATATCCCTTTGGTCAGTTGGGGTCAGCTGTCCCAGCCGTGTCCCCTCCCAACTTCTTGTGCAGCCCCAGCCTGCTCACTGGCGGGGTGGGGTGAGAGGCAGAGGAGGCCTTGACTCTGTGTAAGCACTGCTCAGCAGTAATGAAAACATCCCTGTGTTACCAACACTTGTTCCAGCACAAATCCAAAACATAGCCCCATACTAGCTACTATGAATAAAATTAACTCTATCCCAGCCAAAACCAGCACATTCAAAAATACATCTCCTGGTACTGTAGTGACTATCACAGACTCGGAAAGAGGGTCAGTTTGCAACCACTCTGGCCAATACCCATTTTCTCCTTCATTGGCAGCAAGGCTGTTCTGCCCAGCCCATGTAGGAAAAAACCCACCCGGTTTCTGCAAATGGTCCTCTCCTTTAAAAACACAAACTTCTGTGTTTTCCACAGTACATCCTCGGTCATCCCCCTGCCTTAAACTTTTGAACCCTGTTAGTAAATGCACCGTGGGCAGAGAAAGGGGGGGAGTCCTTACCCCCATGGAAAAAAACCCGATCTGAAGAATTCTCAAGGGGACAATTGAGCACTATCAAACACAACTGCAGTAATACTTTACTGTCTGCTGCAGATATTGAGCCCTCATTGCAGTAATTGTCACGGTGACAGAGCTGGGAACACTTGCTGTAATTAGGACAGTTGTTTTGTCATGTGTAACGATCTGAAGAGAAGCAAGGAAAAGAGGCGAATGAGCACTAATCTGCTATAGTGTAGTGAAGGAGAACCATGCACACACACACAAAATACGGCACGGCTGCTAATATATTGTAAATTCAGATGAGCAGGCGTTTTGAGAAGGTGAAGAAATAAATGTTAAAACAATACATCTTTTCAGGGGAATTGATGCTCTCTCAGGTGTCTGACTGTATCTGGAATAGCAAGAGCAGATGTTTTCCTGTAAAGATTTTTTGAAGGTGATCCTGCTGATATCTAACAAAAATCCTCAACCAAAACCATGTGTATATAGATATATACATGTGTGTAGACATATGGGGTTTTATATATATATATTTAAGGAAATTTCTATAGGTGGCATGTATGTTCCTCCAGTTTGCTGCTCCAGCAATTCGAGAACATACAGCACAGAATTAAGAAAGCTGGACACTCAAGTGTGTAACCAGTTTAAAACTATCCTTCAAACTATTTTAATTTCTCTTAAGTAGCCACTTTAGCCTTCCTTTTCCATTTCTTGTATGCAGACTAGTGTTAAAAATAAGCACTATCTTTTTCTGTTGTGCTCCAAAATACCTTCTATTCTGATTCAGTGAGCCTGTAATGGCTGTTATGGTTGAGTTTTATCTGACAACAAATACTACCTATGTATCAAAAATTCTTGGGAAACAAGACTACAACTGTGGATTTGTAAGACCCAGAGCTATAGGGTATCAAATACCTCTTGAATATTAAGGAGGTAAGCATTAAGCATTCAAAACAAGACTGTAGTATGGATTTCTGCAAAATTAACATCATTTTGAAGCCAACCTCTCAGTCAGATAAACTACCTCTCCCTCAATGCCTGATCAGGCAGCATTCCTGTATCAATCACATAATTTGCTTACCTCCAAAATTACCTGTAGGTAACTCAAACTGCTGCTGAGAAGTTAAAGGGTGGAATCAATTCATTTGCTAATTATGACACCCATCTGGTGTAAACCTTATCTCTACAGATTGCTATTGCTGTATGAGGTACACTTAGATAACTGCAAGACTATTCAAACAAGAATTGCACTAACAGTGGTTAGAGACAGTAGTTTAAATTTTGCTGATTGAAAATTTCCCATGTAAAGATTTTTCTATGAGAAATTGGGTTTTCAACTATTTTTTTCTGCTTTCCACAAAAATTTTGGCATAGTTTTTCATAGCTGGAAAGATCTTGCGGCAAATAACACTCGCCATTTAATGTTCTTTTTTACTTTTAAGCTAAATTTAACATTCATATTTTCAGTTATTTTTTAGCTTTCCAGTTTTCACTTTTCAATGAAATCTTTCCTTCACTACTGAAGCCAATCAGAGGTTTACCATCTACTTCAGTAGGACCAAGATTTCACCTTTAATGTTTTACTACATGAAATCATTCTTGTAAGGATCATAAATGTCCCTTAGAGTTTATCAACCTGTAACCTGTATTTTAAAAAGGCTACAGGGATGACTCAGGGAACAACAGACCACTTAGTCTGATCTTGATTCCAAGTAAAACATAATGATTAACCCAGAACTCTATTAACAAAGAATCAGAGGGTAAAATACAATTAATGACAGCCAGCAGGGTTTCAAGGAATATAAATCTTGTCAAATAAACATACTGTCTTTTCAACTGGATTACATGTCTGCTTGAGAAAGGTAACTGGGACGATATAATATACCTGGATTTCTCCAGGGCATTTGACTTAGTCCACCTGATGTTTTGCCTCATTAGGTATTTAAACATGTGTTAGACGTTTTAAACACTGGCTCACCAGTGGATCTCCCCATGTATTGTTAATACAAGATACCACTACAATGCTTCCTCTTTCTAAATTGTATTGGCTATATAATATTTGTACCAATGATCCAAGCAATGATGTAAAACACGTTTGGTAAAGGCTGCAAGGTGACACGGGACTTGATGGAGCAGCAAATAACGAGGAGAAAAACTTGCTACGTAGGAGCAAAATGAATCTGCAGGTTAAGGGGTTTCAGTCCAACAGAATTCATTTTAATACAGTCAGATATAAAGCAAACCCTGCAGGAACAAAGAATATAGATTATAGCTATGGGTTATATCTACTTGTGTCTTGGAGTAGATATATAGATAGACAGTCACCTCAACTAAGTTCATAGTGCAGTGCTATGGGGAAAAAAACTACTCTGTATAAATAAAACCAATAATAAATTAACAAACAAAAAAAGAAAGCAAATTAAACTAAATAAAGCAAATAAAAGGAGAGGATTTTATTCTTATATGCAGCTTTAATTGGGTCACAGTGTGAAATGTCCGTGTTTCAAGATATGTGAAAATCTTCTAAAGAAAAGTTAGAGGAGGTCAGCAGAAATGACCTGAAGGCTGGAAATCCACCCTTGTGCTGTGAAGTTTAACGAACTTGACATATTCAGCTTATCAAAAATACTGAGAGATGCTTTGATTGCTGTGTGTAGGCATCCCTACGTGAGAGCCAGCTTCTTAGTCTAGCTGAGAAAGCATATTTAGCTGAATATTTATGTTGACCAAATTTAGCAGTAAAATAATAACATTATATTAAAATAAGACACAGTTCCTAGTTGTGAAGGTGATGGAAGCTCACAACAGTTTCTCAAGTGCACTCCTGAGTGCTTTCTTTTCTTCAAAACAGGATTAACAGCCCTTTTGAAGCATATATATAAAATCAAGCTAGATTACAGGGAAATTTTATTGCAAAGACACAGTTTAGAACTGGTATATTGTGTGTACTTAGGTGTGCATGTCTGAAAGGACGTTTGCATGTTTATGCGTGACAAAGCAACGCAGCTCATTTATGTGAACATTAATTAGTGTGTTTGTTTCGTATGAGGATATTAATAGATGAGATTAGGCCGCTTGTTCAACTAGACAACCAAATAATCCTGTATGTTTTCTATCTGTATGAAGCCCTTTTCTTAGCTTTAAACTAGCTCAGTAAGAGAATATATTTGTATTTACTCTCTTGTCAGGTAGTTAGGTATTTTTTCTACTCTGTGTGTTGAGTATTTGTTTCATTAATTTGAAAATTGTTTTAATTTCTGTGGTCGTTTTTTTAAAAAAAAAAAATCATTAGAATTTCCAATGAAAACATTTTACTTCTCAGAGAATTTTTTTTTTTTTCTCAACATCAGACTTTTGAGATGTGAATGTTTGGGGCCTTTTGATGAAAAGTAAAAAACTTCTACAGAAAGCAGATACCTTTCTGCTGAAAGATCGCCTTAGTTAAAAGTCTAATTTCCACTGCAAAAGGGAAAAAAAAAGTTTTCGAACAAGAAAAAAATCAGACAGCTCCAGTGTCCTGCATCAGTATCTGAACCTTGCCAGCACTTCTGAAAAAGAAGGGATTGACAAAATAATTCATTAACAGGAATGTTGTCCTCATGGAGGGGATTGAATAGCTGCATGAGAAACTTTAAAGCCTCCTTTGTGTATCCAAACAGAAACATGGCTCAAAGAAATAGGCATCTACGGCAGTTCGGAGTGCTGTGAACTCTGGGCTATTTGTGGATTGGCTTTGAGAGAAGTTGCTCTTGATTTAAGAGTACATCCTAATACACCAGCAGACTGGAGACCGGGGAGACTGGCAAGGGAAAGAATAGTGCAGAGAGTTTGCCTGGCAACAAAGGCATAGCAATTTGCTCCAGCATTGTTGTGAAAAGAAGATGCCTTTGTGAGTAGAGAGACATGTGATAAGTGTAGCATGAAAGCGCCGCGGAAGTAATTGTTCTCCTGAACTCAGCTCTGGTCTGCTCCGACTCACAGTGGTCAAGGTCTGAAACGAGGAGATCTGTTCCAAGTCTTGCATGTAACAAAGCAACTTAAGAGACTTCCTTCCCTGCAAATATATCCCTTAGCTGCATCTGCTATTACTGCAATTGCCCTGAGCCTTAGGATTTTTGCATCGATGAAGGAAAACACAGCAGAGAGTGGAGGCTGGCTTTGAACAAGGGCCTGTTTTACAAATTTTAAGACAATGATTTTGGTGAACCCAGATGGGTGCAACTGATAAGTGTCATCCATGGTTCTGTTTGCCAATTGGATTCAACATCAGTGTTTGCTCTTAGTATCATGCTACATTTTGGGACATCTTCCATCGTGGTGCCTGTGCCATACTAGAAACCTGTCAGTTGTTTCTGATGCTTTTTTGTCAGCTTCCCCTTTGCACTTGAGAGTGATGGTGGGTCCACAGCATTTATCAGTCAACTGATGCTGCTCCGATCCTTGCCCAAAAAATATTGATGCCAACGTCCCCACTCAGACCATTACGTACTGCCCCCCTAGCTGTTTGTCCACCATGAAGTTTGTCATTACACTGAATTAGGAGCTCTTTGGGACAAGAATTGTCTTCAGGCCACTCACTGAATACCAATTTGCAATTTCCAGGGTGTTTTTGCTGCCGAGTGCAGCAGTTGCGTTTTGTGGTGTGTGCCGCTCCTGCAGGTGCATTTCTAACCCACCCGCAGCAGCAGTGCGTAGGCTCTGGCAATCAGCAACCCAGCTCTTATTAAGAAGCAGTGGATTTTCCTTAAACTCTGATTAACCAATTATGTTTCTTCTGATTTAAATTCTTCTGTCATATATTTCACCATAGGACGGAGCAGTTTACTGAATGTAAAGAGGACTACCACAGTTGTGTAAATGAATGAGATGTTTTCTTAAAATAACTATTTATACATGTAAATCTCTCTCTGGATCTTCTAAACACTTCACATCTCTCCCTCTAACTCATGCAGTGGCATCTCTCTCTGTCATGCATGTCACATGTAACCAGATTGTAAAATCCGAAGAGCAGAGGGCATGTCTCTCTTCCTTTTGTACAATGCCATGTAGTGGCTGGAAGGATGAGGGAGAGATAATATTTTTCTGCCAGGGACACAACAAATTAAAAAGCCTTCTCCCTAATACAAATTAAATTTGAGACACTGTTTATTTTGAAACAGCCAGGTTAGTATTTATCTGAAATTGGTCTTAGAAAATTGATTTTTTTTTTTTGAAAGTACAGTTTCAGCCCAAACAAATAATATCATGTAATAACATTACTGGAAATTCCTGGTTTTCAATTTCTGTTTGGCAGTATGGGATCAATGTAGTTTTGGAGGAAAAAACCTGCAGTTGTTAAAATCACAATGAAATTAAAACTTGTAATATGAAAAAAAAAATATTAAATTCATGTGGCATTTCCTATGCACTTTTAAATGACAAATAAAAATTTTCATTGATTTTTTTTTCAGAGATTAAAAAAATGAAGAAAAAAAAATATGTCTAGTAGCAACAATTAAATCTTCCAAGTTAATTTCTAAGTTAACTGGAAGAGGTATGAACATATGTAACTGTAAGGTGATAAATTGTTCATGCAACAAAACAAAACAGCTACTAAGAAGAGCTAATATCCATGCCTTTCACTTATCTCCTTTTAATATAAAAAGTATTTTCCACATTGTCTGCCTTTCAAAATTATTTTCCCAGGTTGGGAATAAAGTAAATTAAGCTGTACAAAGCAAATGCTCTGATGCAGTTTGCTGCTACCTACTTAAAGCCTCCAAGTGAGGCACCTGTGGATATATATTTAGCTTTTTGCCTTTCATGGAAATCATTAGGTGGCCTGGGAGGGAAGACAAATGGCATGTCAGGGCTCCTGGGAAGCTGGCAGGTACTTGTAAGGGATGCAATGTCCACCATTACATTTGGCAAAAAGAAGAGTTATTTTGTGTTGTAATGAAATACGGCAGACAGTGGGGGCAGCTTTTACTTTTCTCCGTCGGGAAAGAGGATGGAGCAGAAGACTTGGAATAAAGGTTTTTAGGATGAGTACTGGAAAGCACCCACATGGTGGACCAGGCTGGCACAACGTGGTTGCTCTGGCCCTGGAGACGTGGAGCTGCCCCGTGTGGGGTGGCACCAGGCTGGCGGGGTCCTTTTCACCTGCGAGTGCACCTTAAGGGCTCTGGGAAGGCTTGTACCTGCTGCTGCAGATCACCAAAGGAGATGGCTTGCAGCTGCTGACCCTGACTGTGTAGAAATATCTGGAAAAAGATGAATCTCTACTACCACTCTCTCATAATGCTGCCAGTGCTGTAAACTGTATTTGTGTGGTCACTACCCCTCAAGATACAAATGGCCCATCTCTTACTTGCAAAAACTATCAATTAGCATACCATCCTTCATCAGGATAGGTGGCAGGTTTGGGTTTAATTCTATATTTTCATCAGAAAGGAACTCTGATTCAAGTGTGCATTAAAGCTGGAAAGCTAATTTTTGAGGGATCATGGTTGAAACTTATTTTAGCTTTATATTTTTCCTCCTATCATGAAGGAAAGTAGAAATAAATGAGCTTAATTCACCATTCAATTATGTTAATTTATAGCCCTATAACCCCAGCAGTCATGCTGACATATAAATGATGAAACAGAGCATATGATCAGATCCTTGTTTCTATGAAAGAAGTGTTAAGCCAAGGGTGAGTGAAAATTTTGTAGACCAGTAGTGTATAGATGGAAAAATGCAGTTTGCCCAAGGATCCTGGAAAGTATTTTGTCAAGGTAGTTAATTATGATGTTTTCTGGAATTAACACGGAATTCTCATTTTGGAGAAAAGTTTCTAGCTATTTTAATAAAAATAAAAAAAACCCACTGTAAACCAAACCTAAACATTTAATTTAAGGAAAAACAGGACAATTCATAGAAATCGAAGTGGATACTGTTTCTTTTTCATGTGCGTAAATTTTTTCTTTTTGAGTCAGCCCAAAATGGAAGATAATGATAATAATTTGGATGCTGAATGAAACATGTGCATAGCGCTACTTAGATCATATTTATTCCAGAACTCATATCACTTTCTTCAGTGAAACTGTATCATGACTAGTTTTGGACTGTAATTATTAAACTGTTAAGCCCAGTCACATAAAGGAAATTGAGAGATGCTATTACCAGGTAGCAGAGTCAATTTTCTCTGTCATGCCATGAATTTTCTTTAGGTTCCTGATAAATATAAAAGTGTTGGTGAGCAAGGTGGGATGTGGTGAGGTCAAGGGAGAAGAGCCGAAGTGCCTTGCGGTTCGGTGAGCTCAGCAAGCAGAGGCATCACCTACACGTACAGTAGCATCGTGCATCTTAGGTCACTGGTGACGTAACAAATTCACATTACGTTGAATTCATTTCCCATTGCGATCTTGAACTGGGCATCGGTGCTCCTGCTCGGGAGCTGAGGCAGGGCTGTCCCACGCGGGCTCTGCACACAGACGCTGCCGCGTTCGAGAGGACTAAAGCCCCTGTCAGTTCATCTTTAGTCCTCTTGTCTCTGAGCTAGTGAGCAGAACTAACATAATCTTAAAGCTTGTTTGCTCAGGGACTTGAGTTTTTCTTTCAAATGATAAAAATCTCTTTTTTCTAGCTCCAGTGAAAACAGAGATTTCAGAAAGTTGTAAGGCCAGCCAAGTGTGCTGAAGTAGACTCTGGCTCCTACTCACTTGCTGGCATTTTTTGACTATATTGGAGCCTGGTATATTAAAATGGAGTCCCGAGGGCATTTGAAGCTACAGTATGTATCTTTGGGGAGGAGATTTGGCAACCTCAAACTCTCAGGCAGGATTTACAAAAGCTACAATAAACCAAAGAAAAGCTCGTTAAAAAAACACTGAAAATTTTCTTGTTCACAGTAACACCCTTCTCAGTCCTCTAGTGTTATAAATACCATCAGTAAACTGAAGTTTGTAGCCAAGGAGAGAAACAAATAGCCAAGGGACAGGTTAGACATGGAAATGTTCCCGTACAATGTCTGATTGTTTCTACAAGTACTCAAGTGTGCACACAACTGCCTGTTTTGCATCTATAAACGTGTGTGTTTGCACATTCATTTACCACATGTACCCTGTACCGTGTGCACAGCAACTTTGTATAGATAAAATTTATTTCACCCAACACACTTTTCTGTTGAACAGTATTTTGGGCTGCACATCGCATTACACTCAGGTTATTGTTCTGTAACTAGAAGATAACGTTAAATGGTGATCTCCACCTCATCCTTGTAACAAAAAGAAAGGTGAGAGGTGCCAGAAAGTAAATTTGCACTTTCAATGTGAGTTTTTGTATTTCCAAAGTGGCTTAAAACTAAAATCTTGCGTATTGATACACAGCTTGCAGATAGCTTGTGTGCTGGGTAGTCCCTTTTTTGTCCCTATTGCTATCTGTGGCAGTAGGACAACACCGGCTTGCTGGGCTGTGGAGATGAGGTGCAGCAGAGGACAGTAACTTCTCAGCACCACGTAGCTGTTCTTAAACAACTGCCTGAGTACTGAAGAGCTCCACAAGCCACTGCCTCTTCCTTTCAAAGCAAATGGGCACAATTTCAAAGCTACTGGCTTTGATATCCTCATTTTAGGCAAGTAAATACAAGTGAGGTGATCATTAGAAAGCTTGACTGTCCGTAACTCTGTCCCCTACCCATGGGCCCCAAGAGAGCACAGGAGGCTCAAACCAAGTCACCAGAAGTTGGCAGGTTTTCTTGTGTTTCTAGAAAGTATGTAATTTTTCTTAATCCTTCCTGAGCCTAATATCTGATAGTGCATCTAATAAAGCCTATAAGTAGTATTTTATGAAGCTACAGTTCCCTCCCAAGCTCACCAGGGATCATTTTTCTCTTTGAAAAACAGCTCATCATTAGGAATCAAAGATGTTTGATATACAAAATAATTTCCCAAATTAGGGTTTGTCAAATGGAGGTTTGAAAATCTCTCTGCTTCTTTTTTTTCTTCCCCCTTCTCTCTGTCTCTCTCACTCTCCCCTTTAGGCTGATTATATCTTGCAACCAGAGGCAAAATAAAATTGTTCCACCCTTTTCCCTCCTTCCATCCCTCCCTCTGCCTTTCCTTATTTTACCCCCTCTTCCCGACGGTAGCTCAGCCACCACGACACCCGCACCAGAGCTGTACCCCTAGGGCAGCCGCATTATCCTCAGCACATCCAGCAAAAGCTTCATTAAATCGCAACTACCTTTGCAGCACCCACCGGACACTCGCGGCAGTCCCCAGGGCTCCTGGCAGGGCAAGAAAGCTGGTGGTGGAGCCGGGCGAGAGGGGGATGTGGATGGCTCTCCCTCCTCCAAGTGCCAGCAAACAGTTAATGGTTTAATACTTTACAAAAAAGTCAAGACAGACTTGTGATTCTTGATGTTAATGAAGGTGTCACACATTGTCTAGAGAAAGTTGTGCCTGGCAATCTTCCTTTTTTCGGATGCCTACACCACTGACATTTCATCTCGCATTCAAAGAGCACTACCTTAATGAAATGCATAATTAACATATTCTAATTGTGCTGAGCGCTGTGATGATTTTGACAGAACTCACTTTCCATGTCTAATTTGATGCTAATTTAATCTGTTCCTCTCCCGCTGACATGACCTTTCTTGATTGAGTTTCACTGAGGAAATTTTTTGATGGATTGATTTATCAGCATTGCAGAGACAACAAAGGCTCAGGGTGCATGACAGAAAACGGAGCGGGAATGGCCCTCCAACGCCTGCACGCTCTGAACTTTCTGGCTGCAATGTCCTCTTTCCAGAGACTGCTTGTCTGATCTACTGATGGAATTCAAGAAATGTGACATCTGTGTGTGGGTTTGATCTCCGCGATAAATACAGTAAATATCTTATTGTGCTTCTGAATCCCTTGGAAGGAAAACTTCTCCCTTTCCTGCTGCTGTTCTGTAGGAAACGGCGTGGGCCACCGAGCAGCAGAGCAGTGCCAGCAAGGGCAGGCTCTCGCTACGCTTCTGCCCTCCAGCAAGCATCCGGGGTTTGGGGACTTTTAATTAACCTGGTCATTACTGGCTATCAGCAAAATGAAAAGCGCAGTGAAATGGGGATGTAAGATACATCACAAAATGTAACCTACTTATTAGGTTGCTTCATCAAACTTTCTCTAATGCTTACTTATAGATGTGTGTGTTTAATATCCAGTATGTGCATTTTATAACATACACACATATATATACACACACATTATCTGTACAGATATATATACATAATTTATGGATTGTGTATATATGATTATACCCTCATTCAAACATTGTAGAGAAGGTTTAATAATCCTCCTAACAGTTGTGAAATATATTAGCTATATCTCACAACGCAGAACACAAACGTGTGCCTGTGGGAACACACAGGTGTGCAGTAAATCCCATAGGGAAATATCGAATTTTTCAATTGCGTCACAAAACTTCTCTTCTGTATCAGGTGGCCTGTATCTGTTGCTTTGTAACGTGACAGCTTCTCCCCACCCTCATACTATATCTAGTTTATTATACAGGTTTCTGTATCAGAAAAAAAAGCCCTTCCTGACCCTCACAGTGATCTCTCTTACAGCCTGGAGCAGGAGATTTGAGTTATCTTTGCATGTTACACTACAGCTGTTGCTGGTCATAAATTTAGAGTTCCTTGTACTGCATTAGCATGTGCTTTTTTGCTGCTTTGGAAAAAGAAGAGATAGCATCTTACTTTAGAGATCATAATAATATTTAATTGACAATATTGTTGAAATTAGTATTATAAACACCAGTCACATAAATTCTTATTTTTTTTGTTTTAATGTTTCAGCTTGCTGCAGATTTCTTTTAAGGAGTTAAGACACGCATGTTCACTTTCTTTAGGAGTTGATGGCATAGTTTAGTTTTAAAAAGGACTTGTTGATAAACGTCCCAGATTGTTTCTTACCAGTGTTTAAGCTACACTGAGCAAACAATAGATGCTAAAGGAGGCAGGGAAAGCAAGTCCAGAAAACAGAGAGAGCTGGCAATTCTCACAGCTAGGGCTATGAGCTGTGTATATACTGCACTCACATGCAAACACGTAGCCCTGTGGATTTTTGCTTAGTCCATGATCTGAGAACCTGTTCAAGAAGAGCTCACGTTCAATGAGCTCTGCAGAAAGCCACAAAGGCAGTCTTGAAAAGTACTGTAGCAGCAAGCCTGGGGTGGTGGTTAAAGCACGCAGCCAACACCAAATGGCTCGCTCTGGAAGGGGGCTGTGCCCACCCGGCACCCTCGCGCTTTGATTTCCAGCCCGCAGCCCCACGCTGTGCTTCTCCCCACGCATGGTGAATGTGTGAGCGTGGAAGAACGAGTGGTCCTCATCCCTCTTCTGACGGACAAATTGAACGCTGAACCCTAACCAGCTTAAAGTAGAACTGGATTCAGTGATGCTAGGGAATCAAATTTGGTTCTCAAGTGCATGGGTTTCTTTATTTGTTGGGGTTTTTTTGTTTTTTTTTTTTAAGGGAACTCATCTTGCAATAGAGTCTTTCCTGTCTTGATTTCAGTCCTTTACCAGAGGAAGGGCCAATGCTGATTAACTCACAGATCCCCTACTCTGCAAATGAAAAAAAAAAAAGAAACCCTGAAAGATTTGGCACTTATGTATACATTCTGGCTAAGTCTGTTGGGCAGCTGCATACCAAAATGTGTAAACCACGTTATAACTGTGAAACTATGAGTCATTCAGTGTTATTTACCATTGATACTGGCAGGCAGCCTGATCTGTTACTGTAATTATGTCTCTGTCTCTACCAGCGAGATCAAAAGTACAGAAATTCCAAGTAATAGGACTACAACTATATTAGTAGGGTGAAACTGAGCATCTGGATCGGAGAAAAAGTTATTGAGTGCACAGTGTTACAAGAGATCAAAGAGGCAACCAAATCTAATAAAACAGTAATAATTGGTAAGCTCCACTTCCAACATATGGAACATCAGAATTTGGTATTAAAATGTTATTTCTTAAGAACTTAAAAAAAATTGGAGAAGATAGTTTGAGGACATACAAGACTTGTGTGTATTTTGCTCTAGGCTCAGTATTTCTGAAAAGAAATCAGATGCCTTCATCCATATTTAGGAGACTAATTTAAGAACAATTTAAAAAAAAAAAAAAAAAAGAAAAAAGAAAAAAGAAAAAAGCCCATGTCATCCTAAAGAAATCTTACTCGGATATTTTCATCTGTGGTCACCTGGGTGCTTCTGGTTATTTTACTGATGAAACCAATTGGAAAGAAGGGGAGTGGAATTGAGTTTGCAGCCATGCCTGTTCATCAAATGCTCTTTTTCATTAGAACAGTTCACTTCAATAAAATCCTGGGCACTTTTGATAAGACAGTGTTCAAGGAACAAAGCTGTTAGGAAATGACTTCTTCATAAGTCCCAGCAATAATTTTTGGCCTTAGAATATTACTTGGTGTTTTTCATTGTCAGTCGAAAATGAAAATGTAGCATTTCAATTGTAACCCATTAGAAATGTAGCAAGGCACACTGTTCTGTGCAGTTGATCTACAAATTGCACCAGAATACTTCTGTGAACTTTTGATCTGCCAGTACTCATGGGGGAAAAAAACAACAACATTCCAAGAAAATGCCCATTAATTTGAATGATTGAATATTCAAGGAGAAGGTTTTTCCTTATCAAGGTTTCTACAGAAGGAAAATGAAAATTAGTAAAATGTGTTTAATATAAATAGAACTTGACTACTGTATGAAGGAAAGTTTTCAGCACTGAATGCTTTGCAGATGGGTGCATCTTATTGCAAAATGGCTGAGGACAGAAATGTTTGGAACACGGAAAGGAAAAATTTAAGGTATAGATATAGATAGATGCAGTGAGTCATTCTGTCGTAACTGCATCCATATTTTGGTATCTCCATTGTTCAGATTTGTTTCTGACGGAACTATAAAAGCTATGATTTATATCTGTGGAAAAGTTACTTAGTATGTAGGCCTTGCACAATATGGTTTGTGAGAGAACGAGTTTGGAAAGACACGCTGGTAGCTAGATAAAATGCTGATTAAAATAGAAACGTGGCATGTTTTTCAATGGACCATGGTGCTATTTTCATTAGTATTTAGTATTGTCTATTTTTTGATCAGCTCTCTGACATCTTAGGAATGATAGTTATGACTCATATAACCTCAATTCTTGTTCTAAGAGAACATCATAGAAAATATTTCTACAGTAGCCTTAAGGGATATATGGTAAAGCATAGGTTGTGGATTCATTACAAGAGAGTGGCTTCCCATCAGGTGACGGGTTTATCAAATATTAAAGCATTTTGTATTCTTCTTTCTTCCAAAATTGAAAAAGCATCTGGGAAAACCATTTTGGCCTTGAATATGTTCAGGTCTGCCCTTTATTTTGGAATATTCTGAAGGATTAACTCACAGCTCTTTATTCATGTCAAAGAAAGAATGCTAGGAAGATAGGATTGTGTGAGCTGCGCATTTGGACTTAAATTAAGAATTCAACCCCACGTCTATAAAAATGAGCTGTATATGTACATTCTCCATAGCCCTTGAACTTCAAAAGCAAAGGGAGCAGCTGTCCGTATCTGTGCTTGTTGTCACTGTCCCCAAGAATTGCCACTTTTGAGAAACCCACGACCATATATATATATATATAATGTGTTATAGATATATTAAATTCCACTCCCAATGGAATCAACAACAAAACAAACAAACAAAAACTTGCAACGCCGAAATATCTGAAGCAAACCTTTTTTCTGAGGAAATATTATTGAGGTGCTGAACAACATTTGATCACTTGCAACCCTTTCAACTGACGTTCTATTATTCACATGTCTCTTTCATTATGCAACAGATGGTGAGTCCTGTCGCTGATTTTTTTCTTCAGATTCACAAAACTTCAATGGATTGTAATATGACCCTAAAAATGGGTAGAAAAAGAAAATGCTTGTTAAGGTTTTATCTTTGATAATAATCCATTGACAGAGAATAACGGCTGACCTCCTATAAACAAAAAAAAAGACACATTTGCCTTATTTTATGAAGAGCATTTGTCTAAAACATTTGACTGAGCTGCAGAATGTGGCCTTCAGCTGAAATGAAAGATGGTCCTTCTGTTGCTACACAAAGCCATATTTGCTGCTGCAAAGTGCAAAAGGATAGGCTGACAAATTGATAGTATGTCAGGAGCGTAGCAAACTTGTATTCGTCTTCACAAACATCTGCATATTTGTGAAGATTCTGAACACAAAATATTTCATTTAGAGGCTTCATTTGGCAAATTTAAGATAGCCATCATGCTGAGGTCTAAACATTGTTAGAAATGTCTTTAAATGCAATCCCTCTGTCTGCTTTCCGGTCACTTATTAATAGACAGTTCACAGTGCTAAAAGACTGGGGGGGAGTCTTAGAGCAATTAAAAGCTATGCTCCATATGCTTTTGATGTTTTTTTATCTCATCCTAGACTAACTAGATCCTGAATTATTATGCCATGAGTTATTAGATCAGTTAGTTTTCAATAGTAAGTAAAATAATAATCACGCTTGTGTGTGTTACCCCTCCTACTGATAGATTTTAAAGTCGTTTTCAAACATAGGGCTCAATCTGGCAAACACTTGCATATCTGATTAACTTCAAGCACACAAACATTCATCCTACAGCTGCACCTACTCATGTCATGAGATGTGCTGCTGAAATGTGACCAACTTTGGGGTAAAAAACACCATGGGATTGTTTTGGGGCCAGATGGGAGTCATCCATGCCTTCTAACCTCTAGGAGCTTAATTAGGTCCTTGAATTAGAGTCTAGGCTCTCTCTGCAACCAGGAAAGCAAGGTATAAACCTTTGGTGGGATATTTGGAGCACTTTGGTTAAGTGCCAACTTTTCTCCTTTAGCTCTAGAGGAAACCTGAACTGCTAAACTAAGTATACTTGGAGTAATACTAGTATTTAGATTCAGCCTGTAGAAAAGGTATAATTAAGATTTGAGAATTTGGATAGTTTTGTTTAATATTGACATTAATATTATTAATAATACAAAATATTTTCTCTGTAAATCATTCCTTCATTTGCACCTCATTTTCTGTGATGATAAGAGTTGCAGGAGGAGTTCAATAACTGTTCAAGTTGAGGTTCTTGTCCTGTAAAAAAAATGCATGCACATACTCAGATTGAGCTGTTTGTTTGTCTTTTAAATCAAATTTCTGGATGGATCAAGCCAAGCCAAGATATAAATGTTTTGGTTTTTTTTTTTAGACTACGTATGCTTGCTTTAAGGCATAAGCTAATTGATATCACAATATCGTACTTCGGCAGTAAAGAAAAGTTGATAGACCAGATACTCCACTGCTATAAGAGACCATAAAGCTTTTCAATTTTAACCAGCGAAGAATCTCATTGAATACACATATTTTTGGCAGCACTGGCTCTTTAGACACTGTAATAAGTTGGTCTTTCACATTTTTGCAAAAAGTCTTTCAGGCTCTGCCTCTTTGAGTTAGGCAAGCACGAAGGAATCAACATGAGTCTAACTAAACAAAAAAATCAGCCCCAGTGCCTGATTCTTGCCAAGAACAGTGCCCCAGAACTAGAGCACTGCTGTGTTTACTGGCCCTTTCATAACACTGTCAGTATCGAAGAGTTGGTAAATAGAGAACTCATCCAGGAGGCTGTCAAATTCTTCTGCACTGCTGCACACCCCAAGATGATATGCTAACTCCTCTACCACTTTGCCAGTAAGCCTGAGTTTAGAGGCTGGGTCAAGAACGAATGACACTTTTCCAGTAGGCTGTCCTTCAGGGGAAATGATTTTATCTTCTTATTTTTTCTCAGTACTGACATGAAAAGGGAACTATTTGATGCTTTGAATAGAGAACAGCTATGTACTTATTAAGTACCCCTAGGTTTCTTCATATCATCACCTCCAACCCATTGCTAATTCTCAATCACACTTTAATATTCCAATTCATGCATCCTAAGCAGTTTGCAAACATTCTTGAACCAAACCAATACTATTTGTATTACAGTAGCCTTCTAGAAAGCTTGAAAAACAAAACAGTCCTTGCCCTAATGAGCTTTGAGCCCGAACAGCAGGACAGACAGAGAGTGGGCAGCGGCACAGGAGACGGCGATTTGCCAGGGGCATGCTAGAAATCAGTCGTGGGATGAAGAATAGACCCTGAATCTCTGTTGTTGTAGGCGGACACTTGCTCCCCAGACCACACGGCTTCCTTAGCAGCTGGTGCTCCTTGTTTTGAAGATTGCTGTGGGACTGCAACTACAATTTCATTAATACAAAAATATTAGAATCCTGGTAGATGTTTTACTGTGTTCAGGCAGTTATTTGATCAGTTGACAATTTTGAGGTTTGATGCTTCATGATCAGCACTGTCAACCTGCTGGACAGTTCAACAGATTTTGGAATGCATTGTGTGGCAAAAGTGCATAAAGCACTGTTTCAGTTTCCTGCTCCAAGTCTGCTCACTGATTCTCTCATCCTACATGTCAGGGAAAGTAGTGATGTACTGCATGAGTGATGCTGAATCATTTCCACCCATTCTGAGAAAAAAAAAAATAGAAAAAAAAGAGGGACATGTATTGCAGCAGCCCAGGTGAATCTGACATTCCTGCAGATGTGCAATAACATAATCCGCTTCTTTTCCCAAGTTCCTCTACTACGGTAGGCTTTGTTGGCACGATTAGCCTCCTTGGTAGCATCCTCCAGAGAGAATTCTACGGAGATGAAATGCAAAAACTGCTTTAAAATGATAAGTCACAAATAGGATCTGCCACAAGGCAAAACTAGACACAAGAGACTCATAAAAAAATTAAAGTATAAAGTAACAGAGAAAAACCCAAATCTTCCTGACTACAAACTCATTTGCACACCTGATTTGTTTGCACAGCTTCCAGGATACAAAAAGCACAAAGGCAGTAAAAAAAGCAGTCAAATGACCAACACAATGGCCATTGATTCAGGCATTAATTTAGCACAATTTTCATACCCGCTAACGTGACGGGTATATGTAGCTCTGTTTTGCAATGTTTGTAATTTTTCTGCATGTGTGTGTTGCTGAAAATTTGGTCTTAACAGCCCTTGTAACAAAAAGGGAGACAATGGGGGGAGGGAGAATAATTGAGGAAAGCATTTTCTTAAGTTTTAAGGATTACAATTGTCTAACTACTACTATCATCGGGATAAAACTAATCAATATATCAATAGCCCTAAGATATGAGAGTGATATATTTCTCCCAACACATTCGTTTCACGATACTGCAAACACAAACTTCTGACCTACAAATGTAAAATGATATTTCAGCATATATGGACTCCTTCCAGATTTTTTTTATCATATTCTTAGTCTTCTTTTTGGATCTTGGAAATTTTTTTAATTGTTTTGATCTTGGCCATCTTTTTGCCCTTCCTTAAAGCAAACAGTTCTGTTATTATTTCTGTATAACAGTAAATATAGCATAAGGAGTCCTCCCTTTCCCATCTTCCTCTCCTATAATTCCATCTTCTGAAAACTTCATACTTTTGAGGACAACCCAGTCCAAGTTAATATATGTATTATCTGGACAGGCAGAAATCTTTAATATTCCTAAATGTTTTCAGAGTAAATCTTTCAGTTAAATTCTTCACTGTTTTCATTGCTCAGAAAAGTTACCATTCCTCACTGTCCTCTTTGTCAACTACAAAATATTTAAAGGTATATTCCCCAGGTTTTAACCTCATCCTGCTTACCACCTACCTCTCTATTTAAGAGGTGTCATTCATTGTATCACCCAAATTATAGACATTCTGCAGCCCCAGTCTGTACACTTCTACTCTGATGGAAATCATTTGCAACTGAGTGGTGTTTATACCAAAGGAATGAATCCTGCTGCTTTTCATTTTCATGCCTGCCATTGCCATTTCCTTGTTCCCTGAAAAAAATAACAAACAGGGTGACTGGAAGTGCAGTGCCTGCTCATGCAGTGCCAGCCACAAGCAGCTTACATGACTGCAATAAAGCTGGTTGAGATGTGGGATCTTGGTTCTGACATTAGTGGACAAAGTTGGCCCACGGATAGTCCTGACCGGTCATATTGATCTCACAGTAATGAAAAGCAGGTGGATTGCTAGAAGAAGAGCAGCTGTGAGGTGGGTGACATAAGTGAGTGGTAAACCCAAAGGTCTAGCAGGCATTAGAGACGTTAGCTTCATATTCAACCCGTTCAAATGGGAGTGTCATGATAGGAGTTAAAGCTTATAAGCTTGAGTGTGAAGTGGCTCTTGTTACATTTTAAATTCCAATTCTGGATGTTGAACCTTGACCAGTCAAATGAATGTCTCAACTGCTGTTCAGCCTTGAATCTTGAATCCCTGTTTTCACTGTACCTGTGCTAAAGGAAAAAGCTAGACTTGTATGGAGTGATTAACATCAGGACCGGCCAGGAAACAATAGTTTCACTCTAGGAACAACTTCAAGATTTTACACATTCATAATTTGTTTCTCAGCAGTGTGAGAAACCATTAAAAAAATTATAGCGGGGACAGAGAAAAGCAAGAACCACTGCAAAAGTGAAAATGGCCCAGTAGTTAAATTTGGGAGGGTCACACTCAACACTATCCTCTGATTTAGGCAGAGTGAGATCTGAACCTAGGTCTGTTATGTGTTTAATATGCACTCTAGCCAGTGAGCTCACTTGTGGTCTCTGGACTGTACTTTTCTTCGACCTCAAAATTGCTAATTGCAGTGAAAATGTCATCAAAATGCAATAGACACATTTCCAACGATCATTTTTTCTTCCAGAGAAACACAACAGTAGTGGACAGTATCGTATATAAAAAATTAAGTTCCTGACATTGCAATTTGGAGAAAGGCTTGTTATGTTGGTAACAAATACTTAAGGGAAGTGCTGTCAATAACATAGTCGGTAAGAGATTTTGAGCCCACTGAGCAAGAACTGCTACATAAGTATAAATTAAAAAATATTACTTGATATGCTTCATAAAATTATGCATTGGATACATCAGGCTAGTTCAGGGACCTATTGTAGAATTTAGGCTTATATAAGTAAATTTAAGATCTTAGTCTCTGATGAGTGTTCACAGCAAAGACAGTATTCCTATCTATTTCTACTTCTAGCACGTTTTTCTTTTGTATGCATGGAAATTCCGCTTTTAGATCCAAGGAGTGGCATTGATAGTCTCCGTGTGAGCCTGTATGCATGTGTGACATGTAAGAATTGCATCATGGTTTCATGACATCATTAAGATTGGATTCTGACCTCAGGGTGGTTATTGGACCATACACCAACCTCCATCTTCTAGTCAGTCGAGCATGTTTGGATGTGGTGAACATGTGGTGGCTGCAGCTACTGACAGGAACTGCCAGGCATTCAGCTGTGTCCAGACAGCTGTATTTCCATCCATAATTAAATCATCAGATTTTTTTCCTATTTTTTTGCTGTGTCAGGTCTTTATATCACGCACAAGTATATTCGGTAAAGCACCTTTCCTCTTATCAGTCAGGTATGACCAAGTTTGTCTTTTGGAATTATTCTGTAAAGACTGAGGCATTGATTGTCATCTTACATGAACCAGAAGCAACAGAAAAATTCTTTCACCTCGTTCCATAAAGGAAAAACATTTATTTCTCCATAGGCAGAGAAATCAGTTCATGTAAGATATGTCAATTAGGAGTGGACAGCATCATGGAATATTATTTCTGAGATAACCCCTAAAGTAGCAAAATCGATTAGGCCTGTGATACAACTACTAAAACAACTGATAATTTAATCTTAAAACTCTCCTTCCACATATCAGGAACAAGAGAAGCACAGAAGAATATATTAGTTTGCCAACTGTGGTTTTATTTGGGGATAGCCTGGGCATTTCATGTTCAAGAATTCATCTAACGATTGTTAAATATGTGCCTGATTGAATTTACCACATAGGTTTCTGCTTTTCTTTCCCTCCCCCCAAGCACACTTATGGTATCATTATGCAAATCATTGTGCTAAGAGGGTATGTTGAGATGTGTGCTACCAGTCCATGAAATAGCAGGGAAGTGGGAGGGAATATTCTGCAGAAACCTTTGGTCTGTTCCGTGACAGTGTAAATCTCGTCACACAACTTGCAGTGTCAGGCTGTGAAGTGCACACACGAGATCACAGCGACCACATGGTTCCAAACATACATCCCACTATGGTTCCCTGAAGTGACCTTTGGAGACTGAAACTAAGAATATCAGTTCAAGGTCAAGTAGAAATGGCTTTTTCTTCCTGAGATTCAACTCTCAAGTCCTCCTGAGATGCTCTGCAAGGGGAAGGAAGTGCTTCCACTGCATTTCTAGAGAGAGCAGCGGCTCAGTGTGCACATTATTAGGTATTCGTGGTAGAAATAATAGGTTGGCTAGGTCCAACTTTATTCTCGATAGCAAAGAACTAAATAGAGGGAGGAACTCCAGCAAAACAGGAGCATATCGCAGACATTGCATACACATGGGCAATGTGCCTCCCTACCTGCCTCCACTTCAGACCTGTTCTTGTCATTTGGCCACCATAAATTGGTAGCAGTCATGCAAACAATTTTCATTAATCTAGAATCAGGCTTCCCATCCCAGTGATTTCTGGGGTGGTTTTGTATCATCCCATGCTGTGGAGGATTGCAGTCTGGTTACAGAAAAAAGGAACATTCCACTTTATTTCTTAGCATTGAGAAAAACAAGTCTAATTGGCTTCTGCTGTGCTTTAATAACTAAAGAACAACAAAGGCATTTAGTCATTCACATCATTTCCTGTTTTTAAAGGATTTTAAATGCAACTCAGTGATTATCATTAAAAAGTAGCTACTATGCAGACATAAGAACTATTTCATTCTTTAATTATATTTTAACAGGTATAGATTCGATGTTCTTGACATTTATAAGAGGTCCTTCATTTCCAGCAAAGTAACACAATGAAATATCCAGTCCCACAGCTTGATCACCTTTGTGTGCATATATTCATGTTGCCCGTAATATTACACTAGCCCCGTCTATGGAGTGGTACTCATTGAAATAGAATCAAAGGAAAATGTTTCTACTCTCCCACACATGAAAAAAAAGGGTTTAATTGATTTTTTTTTTCTCTTCTGTCTTTGGCGTTTCGTTGACTGGAAATCCACTATGGACTCAAGAGCTCCTTCCTCAGTGAAAGTTTCCCTTGTTGAACTACATGATTTTGCAAAAAATTTTTTGAGTTGATTAACTGATATTCTTTGAACCCCAAAAACATACTAACAAAACTATCTTGTGCTGGTTTCATTGTCTATGACTGACGTTTATAGAAAACCTCCACAGTTCTAGCAGGAGGCTGAGCTGGGCCAGAATGCTGGAGTTACCATGTTTCAATTCCCTCTTACAAGGACTGGCCAGAGCCAAGTTCAGCCCATCCCCAACCTTCCTACGGTTCAACGACGACGATGACCTGGGTTTGATCCTGTCTTCTGTTGACCATATTTTGAAAATGTGGAGCTGTTAAAGGACGGAAGGACGTGCATGGCTCCAGGGTGCTCAGAGGCTGTGGGGCAGGTGGAGAGGAGGCAGTGGGGTCGCAGGCAGCCCACAGGCAGGAGCTGCTGCTGGGGACCAAGAGGGACTTTGTGGGCAGAGACCAGGAGGTTTCAGAGGAGAGTGAGTAATATGCCCTTGAGGTATACGGATCTGAGCTACCTGTCAATGGACTCCAGACATGTTTCTTGCTGCCTCCTCTCCCTCCGTGTCACTCTAGCATGACCTTAGCAGTGACCATTTGACAAAGAGAGAGTGATCAGCCATTTAGGTGCTGCTTCTGTTAAGAAACCCCCCCCCATACGATGTGTGACAGGGGGTGCTACACGTCAGGGGCTCAGCCACAGAGGAATGTGCATCAGCAGCTGGTGAAAGCAAAACAGGTTTATTTTGCAAGTGTCACACAAGCATGGCTTGCGTGGGTTTTTTTGTTTCCATGTACCATAAGTTTCACTTCAAGATTTTGGTGTGACTGATGCTAAAATGCAAAGTAAAAACCCATTTGAAATTGCTGAGTATCATCTTCTGTTCCTTGAACTTGGATATTGGGGAAGCGGGGGGGGGGGGGGAAGAAAACCCTTCCCTTCTGCCATGCTTTGTCAGTTGTTTGATTCGGTTTGTCTGGCATGATACATGCCTGCAGAATCCACCACCGCGAGTCTGCAGACTGCCATAATACCCACAATAATGTATAAATACATTAAGCAGAAGTCCTGATTTTGTAGGATTGCTGTTGTTTTTCATCCTTCTCTGTGACCAACCCCTGCAGATCTGGGCCTCAAAGAGGTATTTCATGACAGAAGGAGCTCACAAATGGTGTAAGATGTGTGTCGTGGAAAGGTTGGCATCATATTTCTTGTGTGTGAAAAGGACAGCAAAAATCACCAAAATGGACTATAATAACTGATTCCATAGAGCTTAAAACTCCCTCAAGGCTGAAACATCTTGGGCCTTTCTGAAAAGAGGCATATATTTCGAAGAGAAGGGAGGGAGGAAATAAAAAAAAAAAGCCTAATCTTCTGCTGATGTGGCCTTGGCAATCGACTGAACTGACAAGGCTGTGTATTTGTAAAACAAGCTGTGCTAAGTATTTTTTCGGCCTCGTGTTTAGAAACACACGGGGGGTGGGGGGAAAGAATAAATATGGAAATCAAATGTAAAAACTTCTTGCACTCGCAACCGGCTTCCCGGAGGGAATTCCTGCCTCTGTTCTCTGCTCTTCCTCCACTCAGCAAAACGACTGCCAGTCATTAAGCGGAGCTGTACGGCGCTCGCTGTACAGTAATTGAACACCAATGGGCCCACCCTCATTTGCATCCCCCCTCTCTTGATTGGCAGCTGTACATGAAATGCCATATCAGTTGAAAGTATGTTGTGAGCTGGCACTAATGATCCAGTGGCTCCGGGGAAACCTGCCATATTGTAATTCGGCTATCAGGCATGAAAGAAATAATTCTAAGTGCCAGCAATGTGAAGCCGAATAAATGTTTCAGTGCTGCAGGTTGCCAAGGGTGACACTTCTGATTTAGTATAAACGAATGCCCCGTTGCCTTTGGGGTTGGGGGAGTTCGCATTGTATCTGAGATGTGTGTATAAAACATTAGTATTAGAAAATGGCTTCGGCACGGGATGGGAAACAGAGGCCTGGTCCCAGGCGGCACGGGAATGTTTACAACTAATGACTGGATGAAAGGATTTTTCTACCTACTGTAATGACAGGCAAAATAGGATTTGCTTTCCCTGAGATGGAGAATAATGGCTATGTTAACTCTGCCTTTCCTTTTTCTTTCTCTCCCTAAATGAAATGCTCTTTTGTAAAGAAAATCACATCTATTTTCTTCAGTGTAATGGAGGGAGGTGGTGGATTTAACTCCTTGGGAGCACTGGGGTTTTGGAGGGAGGGAGGGAGGGAGGGAGGGAGGCGGCGAGGGGGTTAATGGGTGGCCTCTCCAGCCAACCCCTCATCACCTATCATAGGCTTCGTGCCAGGAAAAGATTTTTCAGTAGCCTTTATACTCTTGTTTAATGTTAAAAATCTGGTGAGAGATGAAAGAAAAGACTCCTGATGCCTTAAAAATGTAATGCGGACAGTTTTCACTTTAATATTTCAGCTCCTGCATGTTAGTATGTCACAAAAGGTGAGACTGGAGGGACAGGTGTCTGCAGACACTTGAAAATGGGAAGACAACACATATGAAGAAGCTGGCGCTCTCTTATTGTGACTGTACACACACAGCTGCAGTAATTGTAAATGTAGCTAACTAATTGCATCTGCACATGGGATGATGGTGGTTCTGCAGTAACTGCAGATGCAGGTACAAAAACCTGCCAGTAATTCTTTATCTTTTTAAGAACAAAATTCTCTGACGTTTTGGAGAAAAGTGCACGAAGGTGTGTGGATGGTTTGAACCTCTTTTCTTTCCGTGTCAATTCACAGATAAGGTAAACTCTTAATTTTGTTATCCACATGCAGTCTGCCTTGCAAAATGGCAATATCTTCAAATTTGGATCACTTCTATTAACCCCGTCTTTAACTTCAGCAGGGTTATCTGAAAACCTGGCTGGCAGAGAAAAAAAGCACAATGATGCAGAAAATGAATCCATTTCTTAAAGTTCAGCTTAAAGCTGCTGCTTTGCTGAGACCTCAACCTTTTCTGTTGTCTGTGTTATTTCATTGTTTTCATGTATCCTTATTGTGTCCCTTTGTTGTCTCTTGTTTTATACTTTTATAGTAAGTTCTTTTGGAACTGAAGCTATCTCTCTGCTTTGTACAGCACCGGGCATGGTGGCATCTTTCTCATTGCCTGGTGTTTCAAGGTATCAGAGTAATGCAGCTGATAACATTGAATAGCAGGTCACACACTTATCAATCCTCATGGATAAAACAGAAACTGGACCCACAACAGGGATCCCCAGGCACCATCTGAGGTGCTGCCTGTGAGCTGTTGGGTCTTCTCTGCTCCCATATGCATCAGTGAAAACTGAAGGCATTCGGTATCACTCAGGATCAAATCCTGACTGTTTTGTTGAGGTTTTTATTGTTGTTATGGTGCCCCATGATGAGATACCATCTGTAATTTGTGGTCAGCAGGGATGCAGGAAGAAAAATGACAAATTAGAAGCACAAAATGCTCTAAGATGAATGAACTACCTGAGAAAGAATGTGTGTCAGCCTGCAATTTATGAGGATAAAACATCAAAGCTGACAATCTATTATCAGAGATCAGATGAAGCCTAAAATTTTGGATATAGATTTGAATAGCCCCAAACAGAGGCAGCAGATGGATTGGTAGGCTGATATTCAGGGATTTCATTTGGCCCCTCTTGAAAAAAAGGAGGATTTCTTTCAAACCGTGGCTCTTGATTTAGTTTCAGATGTCAATCACTTGGCATCTTCAAAACTGCTTGGAAAAAGTGTTTTGGTTCAGCTGCATCTCAGCATAATAAGCCTTTCAGAAGTGTCTGTTCAGACACTGAATATTATTCCTGTTATTTCTGTGCTGTCCTGCATCATCTGTATCCAAACAGATGAGACTGGAGAAGAGCTGTATGTACATATGAACTTCATACATCCCCAGCACGTTGACATCCAGTGCAGGTTGCCTCCAGCATTCTTAAGACAACCTAAGGATGGCTGTCCTGGGCCAGGCCACAGGCCCACCTAGCCTGACACGTTGTCCCTGCCAGCGGCTGGAGGGGGACTGTGAGACCAGTGGTGACGGCCTCCCCAGCATGTCACCCCAGCCTGCAGTTCAGGGACAGCTTGCGCCACAGGTTGCATCTGTCTTTCATGGCCCTCCATGTCCATGGCCTTCCCCAACCATACCTCATCACTTCTTGGATGCATTTATGCATTTGGCGTCCATGGTGGCAATGAGTCCTGCAGGTCAATCTGATGCCATGTGAAAAGTGTTTCCTTCTGCCTGTTGCCAGCGCTCTGCCCAGTTCCGCAAGCAGCACGGTGGGACGGACCGGCAGGATTTCCTGCTGAAGTTCCCAGTGTGTTTCACCGTAGCTGCAAAGCCAGAAGAGTTTGCTGGCAAGGACTGTCCGAAACACTTCCTCCTTTCAGTCGTGGTCTCATCAGGTGCTGTCACTCAGGTGCAATCGGATGGTCAATTCAAGGTCAGTTTTTTTAAAGGAATGTCCAGTCTTTGGGAAGCAGAAGGAAATAATGTTGTTGTCTCCTTTGATTAAAAAAACCAAAAACCCACACCTCTTCACTTCTCACAAAGAAGGGCTGGTTCTAGGCAGCTTTGATTTACGCTATCCGTATTCTAACTCTGCATCCCCTGATCATTAATCCATGGCTCAAAGATTTTCAAAATAGCTAATATATATAGGGTGAATTATTGTTTTCTCTTTTAAGTATAATGAATGATATATTTGTCTTTGTAACACACCAGCTATGTTCCTGATTTTTGTAACAAGTCTCTTTCCTAATATAAATGTCCCCGAAGCAAGCAAGATGATTTCAGTAATTTGAGAATGGAATGTATTCCATGAAAGTTAATAATATGGCGCATCCCAGAAGTAAGACAAATATAAAGACGTACAAACCAGATTATATCATTTTTATTTTTATAGATGAAAATCCTGGGAAAAGCTTCTCTAAATTACCTAAGTGTAAAAACAAATCCTTTGTAATAAAGACAATAATTTATGCTATAATGAAATTTGTCACATAGTTTATTTTGAGTTATTTAAAAGGATTAATTTTGTAGATGCAGTCTGATAGATCCAGAGTGTCTTTCTGCAGGAATTGCCTAAGTTTTTTCCAGAAGTGGATCAAAACCACAGTGAAAGTGTGAGCTAAGAGCCAGCCATCTCTCCAACTGTCTGCGTTTAGCTATCCACGTTTGTAGCTGCAATCACATGCAAGCCATGCAAAGTAGGTGGTCAAATGCATGCAAAATTCTGCTTGGCCAGTATCAGAAGTAATAAATGTGGTAAGGCAGAATAAATATGCAAAATACAGTACTTTAACCTAATAACATGACCACTTGCAAGCTTTAGCATAACACTGAAAATCACTAATGGAGCACTGTGCAGATTTTCATGATACAAGCAGTCAAGAATCATGCATAATGGAACAGTGCAACAGCTAACAGCAGATTCACACAAGATAATTTAAACTTGTTTGTATGGAAATGAAGAACTGATCTTTGAAGTGGTCCTTAATGAGATGCTGCTTGATCCTCTCTGTATCCGGAGAAAGTCTTCCGTTTTCCTTTTGCATCCGGCTCATGTTGCTGGGGTACAGAAAAAGGACTTGTTTAAATTATGAATGCCAATTTGCATCTACATGGTATTAGGTGAGAACTAAGTGCTGCCAGTGACTTCATGTATGCTTGCAAAATTGTTATTGAAAGTTAGATATGTTTATAGTCCGCTCCTACACTATACGTTACTCAGCTTAGCGTTCCTTGTCAGTATGGCAGTCTTGACCATACCCACAGCTTAATGCAAATGAATCCAAAGAGATCGTAATAAAATTTTAATATGGATTAAAAATACAGGAAAGGTATTACCATCTCACATGTATGTTCTACAACAGAACAAGTACTAGGAATTTTGTTTTTTTCTTTTCTTTATGGACTTTTTCATTCCCACTCATACGCCTGAGCACTGCAACGTGCTGAAAATAGTTCTGCAGTTTATCACTGAAGCTGTAAAACTCCACTCTCAAAGGGCTGGAAGGCAGAATCTGTGCTAGTGCATCCTGGAATATGTTAAACTACCGCGAAGCTTCTGAGCAAACTTGCCTATACACCGTCAGAAAATATTGCTGAGTGATCAGCCTTTTCTAAACCTTAGCTCTATCTCTGAAAGCGTCCATCTGGCAAATGAGGCTTTGTTTGTGCTTTTGAAAGGCAGAGGGAAAACATTCAGTTGGTTTTTTCTATCTGTTTGTTTGTTTACACAGCTCAGGAGATTAAGGAGGACTTATTTAAAGTTAATGATTATGTTCCCATGAGGGGAAAACACCTTTCTGTGAGCTGCAGGTTCCCTCAGCTATTTTTGGCTTCTGATGGGACATTTCTGCCTTCAAAGAAAGCAACCACAATAAATATCTTCAGATGACATTAGGCTCCTAGCCTGCTTGCACGCTTATTTTTCAGACTTCAATTTAAGAAGGCAAATAGTTCTCTGTAATGAAACAGGGAGGAGGAACAGAGTTTATTGTGGTTCATTTGTTGGGGTTCACGTAAGGCCACAGCAAACTAATACCTCTGGGTTAACTGACTCTATAAAGAGCACCGTGGAAATCTTCCTGCTTTTAAGGCCTGAATGAAGCAGTAGGTAGGGCTTGCTCAGATGCACAGGAAAAGCTCCTGTAACTGTTCCCTACTGATGGGTGTATTCTTTAGCAAGGGTCACCCTCAAAGGCATCCAGCCTCTCCAATGTGACAGCCAAACATTTCTTGGCTCTCTCTTCTGACCGTGGTTACGGACTGGTGTGGGGTGAATATACCTCATATCAATCAACTTAAAAGAGGTGTTTGATGGCTAAACATAGATCTCATTGGAAGAAACTACTAGAAAGAATATTTGGCTTTCAAAGGAAGACACCTTATGAGACCTAGAGCACCTTCAGTTTGTACCGTGCTCAGCAGGAGCGGCTGGGACACAGCTCCCAGCAGGATCCTTTCTCTGTGTTCACTGGGCTTTAAATTAGCCCCTTCCTCCTGTGGGTTTCATTCCTGATCTCTTCACCCAGGTTTGTCGTCACTGGTCTTTCTCATCAGCAGGATGAGCTGCCATTGTAAAGCTGCTGAGGATTTCTGAAGTTCTTTCGTCCCTTGTACAAGCAATAGGAACCAACGCTTGGTGTCACATGCTTGCTTCACGTGGTTGTGTAGTGGGAGGGATACCATTCATGAGATCAGCTTAGTCCCATTTTCCAAGGTCATGAAAAAATACTTTTTCTAATGCTATTTAAGTTTTTTTTAAAATTTAAATGTAGGCGTAAAATCATGCAGAATTATTATTTTTCTTATTATACACATTTTAAGTGCTTAATTATATTCAGAAAATCAGTCAAAGCAGCAGAAATTGTTACATCTGTTCAGTTAAGTTCTGGTTGTTTTTTCTTGTTCCTTCAATCCACCATTTTCTAACGTCAATAGCATTTACAAGGTTATGCTTTTGATGAGCTACTTTTCTGGGAAGTTCTTTTTGGACCTGCCACCTTTGCACCCAGTCGATGCAGAAGAGAAGGGTCTCTTCTGTGTGCACCACGTCCCAGCCATGCTCAGCAAACACCAAGCGACTGGTGCTGAGCACCCATGGCTGGGGGCTTCAGGGCTTTCAGCCCTTTGGTGGAAACACCCAGCACCTTCTTGAGCAGTTTATGAGCTCCCAGCTCATACAGAGGCAGACAGAAATATTAGAGGACTGAGATGAAACTTTAGTTTATTTGTACACACACTTTTTTGCTAGAAATGTCACGTATGTTTTCTTTGCTTTTACAGAAGCCCATTAGGATCTATTCTGCTTTGCTATGTACAGAATTTACACACACAGCTATTATTATTGCCTGAGGGGATCCTTATAAGTTTTATAGCATCCGTATAGATTTGACAACTTGCTGCATCTGATTAGTTATTGTGTTTACTCAATGCCCTGAGCATAGAATGGATACCCAGGGCAGGCCCAGGCCTCAGAGTGAGATTCGGTGGCAGATTTGGTTTTTGCCTTCTGTCCTGAGCTAAATCACTCCACAGCCACTGCATTCCCCAGCCACTCATGGTAAGAAATGACGGCTGCACAGCCCAGCCTCTCCTCTGCTTCTTCACCAGCAATGCCCCTAGCCCTGTTTTTAAAAAAAAATCCAGGTCAAAATACTTTCCCTTTGTCATTTACCCACAGGTAAATTAATGGTGCATTCAGTAGAAATAATTATCCATTAATTTTTCCTCTGGATCACTATCTAAGCATGAGGACTAAAAAGAAAATTGAGATGTCTGCTCTCCTATTTTCTCATGTAGATGACTTTCATGGGTCTGTCTCATTAAGGCTAGTAGGTGTTAATAGTAGGTGTTAATATGTAAATCTGCTCCTAGAAAGGATGAGGAACAGTCTGTATTTCAACATGTTGGCCATGTAATTACAGACTGATTACATGCTTACATATGTGCCATTTCTAGTGGGACAAATGAGAGATGAGGAGGCCGGTAAGGTCACACATCTACTCCAGAGGTGTCAAAGCCCGTTCTGTGAAGAGGGCCAAATTATGTTTTTAATTGTGATCCAGGGACTTGCACTACAGCATTAAGGTCACGCACTACCCTTGATCCACAGCGGTCTCCTGCCGAGGACCCTGGGAGGTTTGCATAAAGATCAAGGCTAGAACGAGACTCTTAAGAAATAAAGGAGTTCCCCATTAATAAAGGCTCCCAGTGCATTTGACAACACTCAGTGGGGAAAGAAGACATTATATATGGCATGCTTTAAACTACAGCTAGCCTTGCCTTGTTTGCATATATTCTGGCAGCAACTGGACACACGCAAAGAGAGCAACTGCAAGCGCAAGGTTTTCTGGAAAGTCTTCAGAGCTCCTTGTGTCCGACTTCTTATATGTAAATCCCCGTGGTTGATGCTCTTGCCATTGTGGTTACTATTTTCTTTATTTTCTTACTGGGAGAAACCTGATTTTTGGACAGTGCTGTTTGTCCATCCTCCAAAATTCCTTCCAAGCTCCTTAAGCTTTCTACTGAAGCATACAAAATAATTTTCCATACCTGAAAACATAGGACTAGTGTATTCAGTGATTTTTAGAACGGGTTTGAAATAACCTTTCAAATAAAACTTGCGCAGGAAGGTCTTATAAAATTGAGTCTGAAAAAATATTTGGGGTCTTCCCTGCATTGTAACCACAAAGTAATGCCCCAAAGAGGAAGATGTAACAAAATCTGTCGGACTGAACAGGCACTGATTGGAGCTTATGTCTGTGTTAGCTGAGCAGTCAGATCGCTCCTGACAAGATACTGTGGAGAGCTGATGTTGCATGAACTTTTTGTTTTGTTTCCAACTGAGAGCACGGCTCTGCACTCGCCAGCGTGTGTGCATGCATGCCCACGTGTGTGTGTGCATGCGGGTGCCCATGTGTGTGTTGCAGAGACGGTCACTAGCTCATTTCTACCAAATTAGCCTGCGAAACAGTTGGGGTTGCACTGCCTGATCATTGGTACAGTTACAACAAATAAAACATTTTAATATGAGCAGTCACTGAATGTTTACTGTATCATATTGCTGGGAGCTGAATGTGTGCCAAATGCTATAACAGAAGGGAGCATATGAACTCCAGAATGATGACACTAATAAGGAAATTACAAAAGGCCCAACAAATGGCATTTGTGTTAAATCAATAATGCTCTGTTTGTTTTTTTTTATTCTAATCTTTCTTCTAAAAAAAAAAAATTATCTTTCCAAACAGTTGGCAATTCCCATTCTTGTTCTTCTTCCTGAACATAATTAAAAACATGTTGTGGCGTCTACTTAAGACATCAACTTTCCCAAGCCTGTCTTGTCCACTGCGTTTTAAACAAAGACACTTGTTTTGGCATTGTGCCCTTAATTAATCATTTGAGGCTTTATTGCTGTACAAAAAATGTCTTTGTTTAATGATTCATCACAAGCCCAATTTCTGCAGAACTTAATCAACTACAGAACTAACTTTCTAATCAGCTTAAAGTAAAAGGAAAAAAGAGAACAAGATTGCTTTTGGTGTATTGTTTTGATAAAGAAACATTCGTTCAAAGCACACTAGTATTCTGGGCTATTTATGATTTAAAACTACAGAGACCAGATTGGTCAGTTAACTTGGGATTTCGGGACAAGGAAACCTGGTACTTATTGAAAAGCGTGATCCTTGAAGTCCTCACCAGCATCACTGGCCACCACTTTCCGTGCAGTGCAACAGAGGCTGAATGGCACTGGGCAGGCTTCTTGTGAAAAGGGACTCCAGACTTTGAAGATAAATTTGCAGCATAAAGTTCAGTATGATAGGAAAGCAATAGTGAACATGGCTGGTTTTACAAAGTGCAGAGATTATTTTTCACCGTGTTTGCTTTTTCCTGGCTCTTTTTTCTCTTTTTTTTGTTATTTTTTCTTTTATAATGTAACATTCTTCCGTTTTACTTTCACTTTAAAACTCCTATGGGCACTATCAAACTTCTGTTCTAGCAGTAGATTTTTACAGTAAATGAGTTTCCCATAGGACAATATAGGAGAGTATTAAATTTTCTGTGATTGTTTTGTTCTTCCATTTGATTTGGAATAAAACATTCAAGAACAAGGAGTTCAAGTCCTTAAATGACACAGAAGAAGAGTTGTGCTTAGTGACCACAAGCAGGACCCCTAGCCCTTGCAGCACTGGAAGCTATGCAAACACATCGCAGGATACACTCCCTGCTCCGATACAGATACACAGATAAAACACACACAGATTGTGAGATGATAGTCTTTGGCTCGTTGTGCAATTCATCACATACAGCTGAGGTGCAAGTTAAATGACTGACATCTGACAGACACAGATATGATAGCTCAATTATTCCAGACGCAGGAGCAAAAGCTCCTCTGAATTTTACTTGAAGTTGTCAGAATTGCACCAAAGTACCCTCAAGACCAGCTTTTTTTTGAAATTAAGGTTTTATTTGTAATAATACAAAAATTCCCAATTTTCTAAGCAACTGTACACAGCTTGCACTGTGTCAAAACATGCCTACATTGAGTAAATATATTATTACACTATGTTAATATGTGTTACGTAATGGTCATCTATATTAATGTATTCTTCATGTAAGATAATAGCATTCATTTACTTGAGTTTACAGATTATGCCGCTATCTACATGTGGATTTTTACTGCAGAATTGCCTTTTTCAGGTCAGATAAGGTATTTGATTTAATACACAATGCCACGCTCCCTGTATTGCAATGAGTTGTGCCAGTCCTTATTACCCCCCATCCGATGAGTTTTTGGGTTGGGCTGAAAACAACAAAGGAGGTTTCTGTGCTTATCGTCACTTCTATGTCCAGAAGGTGTTAACATCATAACTAAGCTCTGCAGGGTCCCCAGCACAGGCTGCCAAAGCAAGACAACAAAACAGCAAGACCCTTTGCTTTGTGATCATCTCTTTAAGTCTAAATGACCCAAGCGCCAGCAGTTCACCCGTGGCACCCATGGGAGCACTGCTCACACCGAGAGAACTGAACCTTTCTCCCGTTAGCATCCACTATGATGAGAGAACATTTCAAAGATAAATGTTGTTTGTTTGCATTTGTTGATTTTGATAGTGGTATAAAGTGACATAAGGCAGGCATGTGCAGTGTGCAGGGTTACCAGCTTAGCTTCACAGCCAAGAGATTTTGCAGACTGAACCCTACCAGAGCTCATCTTTGACCCAGCAGCAGCACAGGATCTGAGCCCTGCCATAAACGAGCTCTTGCAATCCTTACCGTGCCAAAGTCTCATTCACCTTTGCAACATTTCCTTAGGTTTTTGGCTAAGCACAACAAACAACCAAAAAACTTTATTAATACCCACCCAGTGCTGAATCCTCGCAGCACTCGTGCCAGGCAGCAGCGGCTCAGTGTGATGGCAGCTCATGGAGGCGAGGCGGCACGGCAATTGTCTATTGTCTCTCCTCCCAGGAAGCCTACTTAAAAGCATAAGACATGTCCTCTGGCCTGATCACCAGGGTTACTTTTCTTTGCTACTTGGCAGCTGCAAAAACGAAACCCAGCTGTAAAAAATAAGAGTCTCTTCTCTATTTGGCAAGGTCTCTTTGGAGTTGGAGTGTATGTGTGTGTCTGCGCATGTGTGTCTAGGCAGGACGAAAGCAGACTTGATTAGCAGTTTAGTCTGAACATGTGTTTGCCGCCAATTATATTCTTATATGTTCACAAGTGCTGAATGCCTGGTTCAAGTTAAGGTATAATGTGCGTGTGTCTGCGATTGTGTTTAATAGACTGCTGAAAATCAGGCTGTCGCTCTCCAACCCCAAAGTAAGGCACACTAGCGTAGTACTGCTGTTGCTTTCAGCTAAGCAACACCCTCTGAGCATACAGCAGGAGCAGAGCTCAGGAGCTGCTGGTTACGAGTGATGTGCTCTGGTCATTTGGCAATGCCCAGCTTTCCATAATGCATCTAAAACAATTCTGTGTGCAAAAGTCAATTTTGTAATTGCAAGGAGAGGAACTCAGCCACAAAGTGATGGATTCTGATTTTTTTCTTCCCATTAGGATGATTTAGAATTGTACAATAAGCATCACTGCATGGCTGCTAGATAATGCATGTTATTAATTTGGCACATACTAATGCTCTATTTATGTAATATTTCATACACTTTGCAGAGCTTTATATTCAGAGAGCAACCATAGAACTAGCAGACATTCAGGTCTGCTCCTGCCATTTCATTTTTTCCTGAGCTCAACGAATTCCTGAATCGCACAGAACGGGTTTCCTCGTGTTCTCTCGACAATCAACCCTTCAGCCAGTCAGTTGGCCCCTAAGAGTATGGGAATAGCTAATAATTAAATCCTAACTCTGAAGCTAAACAAATGAGGACAAGTGATATAATTAAAGCAGAGAGGTGTCTGACTTATCATCCTCCTTAGAACTTGCAAAGTGGCCTGCAAGGGTCTCTGGGTTTGTGCTAGAGTTTTTAATTTTAATCACTTAGTCTTGCAGGAAGGGCATCTACTCCTTTATTTATCAGGGCCCAGACACATTCTCCACCTGATGGAAATATCCGGTAACGAGCCAGAAGGAGCCACACTATTAACTTCTGGAGGAAGTATTAGGGATTGAGGACTTGTAAATCTGGATCTTATTGTGAAAATCCAGCATGTAAAGACAGAGAAGAGTGGGAATCTACAGGGAAGAAGTTGGAAAATTGAAGCAGGTAAGAAAAAAATTGGCATTCATCTGAGAGTAAAACTACAGACAGAAGAGTGACCACTTACGTTGAGTTAATTTGGGAAACAAATAGCTGAACTTTGGGTTCCACCTCCAGGAGTGTTTGTATAATTTACTCTGCATTGGTACTCAGAAGATCAGTGATGGCTAGATCCAGTAGATCATTCAGGAGAAGTCCTGTCCTGAAAGACAGCAATGTAAAACATGTCTCAAATGATAAATGAAAGTTCTCTGTGATTAGCTGGTATTTGAGCTCCTTCTTGCCCTCCTACATTCACTGCTTACCCCAGATTTCAGTATGTGTGCTTTGTGCAGTCTCTCTACTACGCCCATGTTGATGTGAAGTAGAAAAGGTTGTTGCTAAGTGACATGACAACTGCAAAGTGCTTTTCAATTTCTTTTTCTGCTTTCTACTCCCACCTTCCACATACATCCTGTACGGAGAGTTTGCTGCTGGGAACGTCCCCGTCTAGCAGCAAACACTGTGTGACAAAGCTCCAGGTCACATTTCTCACAGAAGTGGCACAGAAGCTACTGTTGCTGCCCTAGCACTTCTTTCAGTTGGAAACTTGGGATTGACCAAAGATCATTCCCGTTTGTCTTTTCTCAAGTGTAAATCTGGGTGATTCAGCGGCCAATCTGAAATGGGTTTGGTGGCAACTTCCCCAATCGCATGTAACAGTTCCCGCGCTCTTCGTACACAGCAAAGCAAAGCAATCAGCCCAAATGGGCTACAGCACAGCCAGCCTCTGATCTCTGTAACTCAGCCCTGCAAACAGAACCTAAGACGAAGTTTTGACGTAGCTGCCCTTGCTGCTTTATCTATGCTGTGGCTAACTGTCGTGGGCTGTAAAGCACCAGATTCTGCTGTAGTGGAAGATTTCTATTTACAATACCCTGCTGGTAGTCTAAATCTCTATTGCTGAAGCCCTCCTCAAGTTATTTCATCTATTGGCTCCATGTAGGAAAGTAGTTTAATAATAAAAAAAAAAAAAACCCAAACACAAAAAACCAACCAAACTTCAAACAACTAGATTCTTTGAACTTTACCTCTTGCAGCAATCTTTATACTACTTACATCTCCCTGCACTGAGTTTCACTGGCCAAACCGTATCCTTTTGTTTTGTGCCAATACAGTGACTGTAATGCTTGATGGGCCTCATCAGGACCTACCACAGTGAACCACAGCTTACCATAGCAAACCACAATAAAATGATAACAGTAAATAGCATTACAAATCTTCTGCATCTGTCTGTCCTGGGTCCTTCTCTATTCCGTACGTAGGTTAAGCCACGGCTTCTTGCCACGCAGAATTTGTGAGTGAAAGACTGGCATTACGCCTGCGCTGTCTGTTCTTTACCACATTAAAAAGGTCATAAAAGGATAGTCAGTTAAAAAATCCTGGTACTGAAGAGAGCCTTTGCACCGAAATAAATTCCAAGCAAGATTTTTTTTCAGCCTGGGGGGAGGGGAGCTGCTAGAAAAAAATGTGAGCTCAACTATTAGCTTTCCACTTGTAAAACTTCATATATCACTAAATATATTGCCCGTAGAGGACAGAAGCTGTTAAGACGGAAAAGAATTTTGAAGATGGATGAATGACAAAGACAAATGAAGATTTTTATTTTAGCAGAAGTTTCCAAGTGCTGTCTCTGGGTTGGGAGGGTACTGTTAATAAAGTACACTTGACATATAACTGTTCAAGTTCCTGAGAAACAGCTTTGCTTTAAAGTTCGGTAGAGGATCAAAAAGAGTGAATTCTCTGTTTTTCTCTATAAAAAAGAAAAAGAAAGCCCTGAAAAAGGATAGGTTTTTTTGGGAAACGGCATCTATGCCTTTTGTCTTTTCTTCTCTTTGTGGTCCAGAGACAGTGCGTTGACTGACTTCTTCAGAAAGGAGATCAGTGAAATTGTCAGTTGATTACTTCTCCTTGATTAGCATTTATAAGAGCCCTGTGATACATTATTTGCATTCCTATTTAGCCGTGATTTTTGTGGGGCAGCAATGATTAAACTTGTCACAGGACCTGATTGACAGGGTCAGATCTTCACTTTCTACTCTTTTGAAATTAAAAACAAATGTGTCAGCTCCCTTCATGGGCCGCAGCGCTGTGAAGCTTGCTTGCCTTGTCATCGCAGATAGGTCAGGAATGTTTTAATTTTAGGGATGGATTCTGCTTGTCAAGCAGAGTGTGATGGCGTGTAGTTCTGGAGATGAGATGTGAAGGGTGTAAAACAAAGAATGGAAAGAACAAAGACAAAGACACTCACATTATTAGACAGATTTAATTAGTCTGAATGGATATTATGCTAGATGAAGCAGTGAGCTGTGAAATTAACCCTTGATTACGGATTGGCGGATCATGCTCATAAAGAGAATCAAACCTTGGTGAATGGGAAAGAGGTGCTGTCCTACCCTCGCAGCCTTCATCCCCACGACCCCTTCCCAAGTCCAAGAGAGGGTGAAAATCTTTGAAGGAAAAGCTGTTGGTGGTGGCATTTGGGAAGTTAGGGCGGTCTCTCCCTTTTTCCCGACGTCTGAAGCTAGCCTGTCCAAAGAGCTGAAACCAGGCAGGTTACATGGAGGCAGATTTTTCCTGAATGATGGTGAGTAACGACTCCCACCCAGTGCAGCCCCTACCTTGCGGGTGAAGGGGTGCACAGGCAGCACAGAGCCCAAGTCCCCTCTAAAGACGTATTCCCACCTCATTCCTGCCTCCCTTCCCACCACTACCAAGTAGGTTGGGTATTTCTGCTTGAAAACATATTTTGTTATGATAAGCTGTGAATTAATACGATATTACTCACCCCCAAGTGAGGGTTTAGGCTTCAGAAAGGCTGGTCTATACAGCCTCTAATACGCAAGTGCCATGATGTCCCAAATACTGAGATAGTGTGGGAGATTAGGGTAATGACAATCGAGAGGGTGCTGTGCTGCACTGCATCCAATGCTGTACAGAAGAGGCACTTCAGCCTTTTGTGTGCTTCTCATCAGCATTCCCCAAAGCACCGTATCAAGAACTACTCCTTCTAATTAGCACTACTGCAACGGAAGAAAACAAATAGAAAATACAGTGTTACTCTCTTGTTAGTTCCTTGTCATTTCTTCCAAGTTGTTCAACTAATGGAGTAATCAGCCTTTATGTTAAAAAAGAGAAAAAAAAGCCAAAGGGCATTAGGCGCACTAATCTACCAATAGGTGTGAGGCCCCTGCTTCCCTCTGGCACATTTGAAATGCGTAGTTTCAGTGCAAATTTGCATGCTGGAGGCTGTCAGATTAAAAAAGAGTGAGACATGAAAACAAGTTGGGTGAGAGACTGCCTAGAAATGGTGGCTGATAACTTACTGAACAGCAGTCTTACCTCTTTAGTCATGTTGAGCCTCTGTAGGTACCATGCTGCACAGTGTTACTTCTCGTACCATTTTTTAAATGTGATATCAAGAATTCTCATTTTTACTTACTATATATTAACATTTAAGTGGTCTCTGTATGTGGAGTGAAAAGAACCCTTCGATGAAAGACCTACAGAAGATTAATGAAAGTCATTATCGTTATGTGATAGCAGAGAGTTACTATCCACAGGAAGAAAGGAATTTCTGCCTGCACATCTTTTCTCCCCTGGTTTCCTCATGTCTCTTTGAACCCTGAAAGAGAAGAGGCAGCATGAGAAGGTGATGAGGGAATAGGACATGACATGAATCCCATTGCTAAGTCTACTACTGAATTTCTGCTGGTGTTAGAACAAGTCACTTTGCCATTCTCCAGATGAAAACGATTATTTAAGGACAAAAGACTAGGACTTATCATTAAACCTGAAGACACAGACTAGTTCTTAGGCAGAAAAGCCTTGTCATTGAACTGGTGTTTATGCAAGCAGTCACACATTAGTGTTACCGCTTTCAGGGGCCTCTCATCAAAGTCTTTATTATTACAAACCTATTGAGCCGTAACCTCAGCTGCTGTGAATCAACATAACTCTCCTGAAATTAATGATGCTACACAGTTTTACATCAGCTGAGAATCCGGCTCTTCCTTTCTAGCTGTTTATATACTATTCAGCTAAATTATTCCAGTACAAAACACACAAAACACTGTGCTCCTCCAAGAAGGATCTGCTTTCCAGACCCAGCATTGGCCCCCTGGGGCAGGACCCTTGATCTGGGTCTTCCCAGTCCCCAGTCTGGAAGGCCAAGTGGGTCACAGAATAATTTAATTAAACAGTTTTAATTTAATTATTTGACTCAATAGTTCCTTGCAATCTCTGCTGCTTTCAGCATGAAGCAGTGCTTTGGTTACCTGTTGCAGGGGAGGGCTTCACCGGCAGACGTGCTGGTGCAGGCACGTGGGTCAGCCGGGTTACAGCAGGGCTGTGCAGGAGCGCTTGCGTTGGACATGCTGCCTGGAGAGACTGTTGGCCTGTTTTGTAAAAAGAAAGCAAAGCATATGAAACCACTGGGAAATGCAATTGCCAATAAAAGGGAAATCTCTGTATCTTCCGTCTCTATATTTATCAGAAATGTAGGTGAGTTTTTTGGTTTCTTCGTTTTGCACTTGCCACAGTTCTCTCTCTGGCCGCTGAGCTTTGTAGCTTGTAAAATCTTAACATGGCTGATTTTGTCATTGTGGTGCTCCTCCTGCTCACTTTGCAGAGAGAGAGACTTCAACGAGTGCATTCAGCTTCAATACGAAACATCAGCAGACAAAAGGTATCCAAAGGAGAGGTTTGGACAGAACCATTCAATGCAGAAAATGTTGAGTAAATGCTCAAGACAGCCCTATAGCATTGCATATGATCCTTCAGCGAGGAACAATAAGCACTTACGTATGGAATACAATGCACACTTCCTTGGGTATTCAGTTTTATATTATCGTCCTGCTGTTCATGAGTATAGCTGAAGAATTGGTGCTAGGAGCACTGGCCCCATTTGCAGGGGCATTTCTGCCTGACTGATAGGCCTCTATAAGGAGAGTAACTCTGTTGAAAGCAGGGAATTAACACTGGTGTAAAACAGGTGTGAGCAGAGCAGACTCACACTCTTCACCCAAAGCGGCAGCTCAAAATCATTACGTTTCTGCCTACCACATACAGTGTATATTTTCTAATTATATACGCAAGATCCTCGCTCACCTGAGGTTCAAGTTTGCAGCACCGTTTCTCATCACTCACTTAATTCAAAGAGCAAGAGCAGTTACGCGCCCCCCACCCTTCCTTTATTTTTCAAACTGAATTGTTTCAGTGGTAGCTTGGTGTGTCAGCTTGTAAGTCTATAAAACAGTTTTCTACCAGCTGGAAATCCAACATGCTACATGAATACATAACAGTGCCTAACCAAGAAGGTTTGTAATTCAGTAATTAGCTGTAATTAATGAACACAAAGTGAAGACTCATTTACAGTTTAAATTATCACATTAGCTCCTGTCACCCTCTATGTACACAAAACAGCAGGAATTCAATTATTTTTATTCTTCAAAGCTAATTTAAAATTTAAGGAATGCCATTACATGAAATAATAGGTAGGAAATGTAATAGAAATCGCTGAGAACAGTTGGCCATCCTTAGAATGGGAGGAAAAAAATGCTATCAGTGATGATTTGGAAATGTTGTTTCATCTGTGAACAGATGAAGGATTGAAATCTACGCTCCTTTCAGTGTATTTAAAAAGAAAACGAGTTTGGTGGTTGCTAAGTCTTTGTGCAGGAAGAGCCATTGTGCATAATTGTAAAAGCAGTTGATACTGATAATGCTGTTGATAGTAACATGATGACAGCATGGAAATGCTCACACCATTATCTTTAATGGGGCTGAGTCGATTGCAACAGCATCGAGCCCCTGTAATATTCACCAATCTTAGTTGTGAAACTTCAGCCTAGCAGGCCTTAAGTAATTGTCACTTTGCAATCTGCCTATAGTTTGTGTGTGTGTACGTACGTCTATGTAAAACGCTTTCATTGTGCTTTTAAACCCACCATGATGTTTCTCTCTGCAGCTGCCGCTGATTTTTTTTTTTCTCAAACAGTTCAATAACGAGAGAATTCCAAACCCATCTGATGCCGCTTCTGTAGCTCCCACATATCTGCATTACAGCCCTTATTTTTTTGTTCTTTATTTCTTATTCAGTTGCCTTTTCATTTTAAATAGGCCACTGGAAGCTACGTCGTCTAATTTTTCACAGGTGATCGACTGCTGAGTTGTGGGTTTACGTAGACAGAGGGAAGGTAGCGATAAGCCAAAGAGAGAGGATTCTGTTAGGGAAATGCAGCAGTAATTAATGAATCCTGCCAGTAATTGGGAAGGTGTAAGCCTCTGTAATATCGTAATGATAGTCATCCGTTCTGTGCATCCCCCGTCACTCTGAACGATCCCTCATCGTCTCTGTGATCTCAGACACTTAGCCATGCAAATCTTCCTGACAGGACTCTATGTCTTTGTCTCCCTAATTGGACAGTATAGAGTTGTTTATGGATATTGCAGACATTTAGACCTCAGTTGGAGGTTGTTCAAAAATCGTTAGCAAAGTTGCCTTAACAGCATTGTCAAATATTTATTCCCCTGTTTCAATATCTGTTTTTAACCCAGGCATGGTTTGCGATAGATTTAACATTTTGGAGATACACCGTCTCGTTCCAGGCTCCGTTTGAGATTGTTATTAAGCCATTTTCCTACAGAAAAAGAGAATAACAAAAAAAATATACCGTAAGTCCTCATTTCTCGAGGATAAAACAGGAGATTGTAGGGCAAATGTGCTGCTTTTTAATACCATTTCCATGGGGAAATATTAAGAATGCTGACAAAGGCAGTTCCACTTACAAAAATTACAGGAAGCTTATGGGGCAAAAATTCCAGTTTAGTGTAAGCCAAAATAAATGGGGAATAATCCCATTCACTATACCACTTCAAGTGAGAGCAGATTAAGAGTCTGTATCATATATATTAGAAAAACTACATCTTTTTCCTTGGTCAAGACTTGGGGGGTTTAATTCTTGTATATAATCATCTATTGACAGTAGGTGAAAAGTAAGATATAACAAATGCATCTGATGTTGCGCTTTACCACATTTTTTTCTTTTAGAAACTTAGTACTTGGGGGATTTTGCATTTTTGTGCATAATGCTTTTATTGTATACGGCTTGGGGATTTTCTGAGCGCAAGGGAAAGTCTTGCAGAGACCTAGACCATGAACACAAGAAGCAAAACTGAGTTTAAGGGAGCACACTGGAGATCAAAACCAGGCGGTATAGCCAGAAATACTTGCGATTTGGAGTGTCAGGGAGAGAGATCAGATGGATCAGGCAACTGAATTTACAGTCCCTTGGTCATATGCCATTTTACTCAGACAAGTTGTCCCACAAATCAAGGGGATTATTTGCCTCAGTAAAAGATGATCAGGTCCCTCTTTTTCGTTACTATTAAATTAAGCCCCTAATCCTGCAAACAGTTAACTACATACTTACTTTCATGGCCATCTTGTCTCACAAGGCTGCTTATTCTAGCAAAGGTAAATTTTAACATGCTATATATTTTTGATAAAAGATCAATATTCAACTGGAATAAAACCAGAAAAAAAAATATATGCAAGAATTTGTCTAAAATAATAATTTGGCAATTTTTTTAACCCAACTCTATTTCCTTTACACAAACATAGGGTGCGAAAACTTCTGTTCATGGGAATGTTTCTAGGAAGAATTTCTGAAAGTATTAATTTGCGCCTGTCTGGCAACTATCTTGAAAGCTGTTTGTAGTTTTGGAAATTATTCAGCCAGGGAGCAGTAGAAATGACACGTTGTATAGTTGATTAATATAGTAAATAGCAAATTACTGAAGGGGGAATAATCAAAGCCTTAGTTGCAGCAAATATTTACCTTATCTGATTTCTCTCGGGTTATTCCAGAGTTTTAGGTACCTCCCACAATCAAACCCAAAAGGTAAAGAAAACAAATTAAAGTAAAACTATTTGTAACAGAAGGGAAGGAATAGGTTTTTTTCTCTTTTTGGTGAAAAATTTCTGCATATGTGTTATAATTCTCTATTTTAGCAAGCTCCTGTTTTTTTCAGTTGGTGGGTCTTTTTATAATAAACTTACTCTTCCCCTAAAGCATTGCTGATGTCATCTGTAAACCCATAAGCTTTCCACCCCTCTCCCTAAATTGCTGATGAAAAAGTTGTGAACTACAGGGCACACAAAAAAAATCCATCTCTTGAAGGTCAGAGAAGGCAGTGAACTGCCTGAATATACAGCCGAACACATCCACAACCACATCCCATTCAAGCTCACACTTCGCCATCCCTGAGATCATTGCAAGGACGGGCTGAAGCGAGGCTGTCCCACCTCTCGGATATCCCTGCTACTGACCACGAAGCCCCGTTTCCCACAGCCTCTGAGGGACCCCTGGACAGAGGTAACAGCCTGGCTGGGAACAGCCCAGAGTCACCCCACGTGCAGCTCCTCCATCGCCAGGCTGATGCCACCAGGTTTCCACTCCCGTTGTGCTACCGGTCCCGGCGGGGACAGCACTGCAGGACAGGATCAGACTCTTCTCCCTGCAGTAGACAAAGCAAATTGGCTCTAGATGTGCCTTCTAGAACCTTCTCCTCCAGAAAATGAATGTATTGGCATTTAGGTTTTTTTATACACACACATACAGATATATATTTAAAAATCCCACGTTTAGAAACTTATGTTGGTGCAGCAGTCTGTGACACTGAATACAAGCTGCTGTGCAAAGCAATTGCCAAATGTTTACATAAACACATAAATAAGACAAATAAATTTATTTTCATTATTCATATTTTCTGCTCTTTCTTTTCCTTTTTATTTATGCTTTATACAACAGTTACTGTAAATATTACGATAAAAAAAATGCCTGCAGTGGACAGAAAGATGATCAAAAAGCCCTGATATAGCGCAATTCATGTTTCTTCTTTACAATCACTAACGAATCTTAACTTGAACCGTGTTATGTTCCCATGTGAGTGATAAGCAATGATTTATTATGAAGTGTCACGAAATCGGAATGCCATACAGTGAGACATGAGCTAGTGGAAAATGTGTTCCCTGTTTCCCAGCCTCATTACTCAAAGATGCAGTGTCCCTTTCTCCAAGTCTAATTTACCTGGCTTTTCGAGGCACTCTGATAGCAAAAGGGAACAGCACCAGGAGTGAAATACCTGATCCGGGCTGTGCCATTCACCTACCAGCACAGCTAAACACATTGCAACGACCAGGGAAAAGGGTCTGCCTGGAAATTCAAAGCTATTGCTGTATAAAACATTTGCAACCCTAATGATGCTACCCCCAAAAGCAATTGCTTAGGATTACAGCATCCGTTGCCTCATCAGTCCTGTCAGTGCATGAAGAGGAAATAAAACAGGCATTGCAGAGGAGACAAACGGACAAGTTTTCTTTATGCGTTAGAGTTTCTTCTACTCTCTAATGATTCCCGTCACCCCATGATCCTAATTCAAGTAACTGGCATGTGATATATTTTGTAGATAAATCAGCAGCAGAAGAGCATGTGCAGTTCTGGCACCACAGAGTAGGTGATTTACTTGTAGCTCACACCGAGTGCACTGGTTTGGTTTTTAAGGTGGGAATTTGTGTTTTAAGTGCTTCCTCACAAAGAAAGAAGAAACCAACATACTGTACACTAATTCATGTAAGCAGCCCTCCTCTCCTACTGAGTAATGCTTTCTGCAAAAAGTGGCTCAGACAGGCATAGTCTTAGATTTTAAGCATTTTTCTGGATGTTTCTTTAAAGGCCCTAGTCCTCAAAGCACTTGAGCTCAGTCACATCAGTGATGGAAATAGGTGCATCTGCCTAAAGATCAAGATTTGAGTGTTTCCATTCTACAGTAGAAGAGACACATGGAAGCGTGAGCCTTCCCAAGGAGGTATGGCTTGGATGGTCTGGGCACATTGTGGAGCAATCAGAAATACGTGCTGACACCTGGAACAATGAACCATATTTTTCTGGAAAGGCAAAGGCTCTACCCATTAAAAAAACCCAAATCTTTTTATCCAAAAACATAGATTTAATCACACCTGACTTGTTAAAAATTTACCAGCAGTAGCAGTTTCTGTTTCAGAACTTGATCCCTTTCTACCAGGAGAAAATGTGATAGAAGACCACAAAGTTAAACTGAACAAAATAAACTTGAGAACAAATCTTATGTCCTGCAAATTCTTCCATGTGAAAAAAATTTCTTATATCTAGGCATGTTACAAGTAATTCAGTCTGTCTTAAGGCAATAGGAGCTGTTGTTTTTCCTGCAGAAAATGTGGAAATCATCAGAAGAAAATTAACCAGAACTCATCCCTGTCTGAAAGGCTGAGACACTCACAAATTTAAAAAATCTTTTTTCTATAGAAATGCTTTGTACAGAATCTTTGTGAAGTACAATCCAGAGAGTAGTTGTCTCACAGCACTGACAATGTCTGCCGTTCCAGAGGAGACAGTGTGTGATGTACCATCCTGAAATATTGTCAGCAAGTCTGGAAATATGAAGGCACTTTCATAGAAAGGCAGGGATGAAAGGAGAGAGGTTTGGGTTTGCTTTTTTGTTTTGTTTTGTTTCTTAGTCCTAATAAAATGTACCAGCGTGCTCTTAACTTCTCCCCTCCCATTTTGTTCAGCAGAGAAAGGGAACATAATTCTCCTGCAGAAGAGTTACAGTGTTCAGGAGAGAGGGAAGAGGTACAAATTCCTTCCTGGAGGTGTTCGCTTTAGCGGGTGACAAGTTTCGTGTAGTATCAAAATAGCTCTGAACGCAGAGATAGGATCAGCACCTCCCTGCTCTCGAGTGTCCCTGACTCTCTCGCCATGAATCTAGACGTTTTAATGGCATGGCTCAATAGGTGGGGCTGGGAGAAAACCACCCACAACAGCCTCCGGTTTGATGATTAAGAAAAGCTCTTCAGAATTGAAAAAACGTGGGGTTTAATCTAACCAGGAATAACATCACAGGGGAAACAAGGAGGCAATTGAGGAATTATGCAGCAGTTGAGTAAACAGTTGCAGATGATCAATTGGCCTTTTTAAGCACCTAAATTAATTGGGGAAATCTAGCTTTAAGTGACCTGCCAGTACATCCTGACATCCACCCATGTACACCTGGGACTTGAACCCACCGCCAGTGTCCGGACAGTTGAACTATAGTTGCTTTGTCTTATCTGCTCTAAATTCACTTTTTTCAAGGTGTGTTACAAAAGCTATTTCTCTTCTGGGATCTATACAGGTGGCATTTTAAAATGTAGCAAGCACCCCAGTCTACAGAACCTGCTTGTCACAGAAAATGACACAGTTTGCATGTGACCTGTAATGACAGTTGCTAGTTGAAAAGAAACCAGAAATTCAGTTATATCTTCCACACTTTGGTTGCAGCTGCCATCAACTAAATCTCTCTCCAAGGGCAGATGGTGCCCTGTACAATGAACAATTTAATCTTTAGCAAATAGAGAAACTTTGCCAAAAAATCCACGGGTTTTTTTTCTCCAAGAATAGGCTGTCAATAACATGTGCTCTCAAATACATTGTGATTTGATGACTATACTTTATTTATAGGAAAAACCAAAAATTAAATGTTCTCTCTCATTTTTTTTTCTTTACAAGCCTGTGATCCTTCCCGATACCCCTGTACTGGGCTTTGTGTGCAGAAGCGATTAGTAGGGGCCAGTTAAGTGTCAGGATATTTCTTTGTGCCTGTTAGATATCATGTGTGCTGTTCTTTGTTATTGAGCATGTGTGTATCCTATGTCACCTTGAGGCCCAAGCTGAGATCAGGGGTGAAATCTTGGCCTTTCTCAACACAAGTGGCAGAAATCCCACTCTCTCCATGAGCCCAGGGTTTCATTGCGTCTCTGTGAAGACATGGGGAGCTGCAGCCCCCAATTTTTCATCTGACTCCATCTATCAGCAAAACAGCTGAGGCGTGCAAGGAGGTGAAATGATTTGCCTAAAGCTATGGACCCCAGATCTCTGGGGGTGGGAGCCGGGTTTTAGCACCCGGCCTGCTCTCTTCCCTTCCTCTCCTGGTGAGGACGGGCTGAGCATGCATTGCTTCTGGCAGCAATGCTGGTTGCCCCTCCTGCACCCTCCCTACACCCAGCATGGCTGCCTTAGCTGCCTGGGCCCATGTAAAGACCTGGATTGCCCAAAAAAATTCTTCTCGCTGATTTTTCTCAGCCTAAATAGCCCCCTGATCTGTGGCATCATACAGTCGGCACTGCTGAGTGATTGCATGTGGAGGGAGGAACGGGGCTGCTTCAGCCAGCAGCGCTCACTTCCACCCTTACCACACCTTTCATTTGCCCGTCTTTTGGGGAATATGTCTCATCGTTCTTGCTTTTAAAATACTCCTGGATCCTTTTCTAGTCATTCACAGAAGAAAGTGCCTGCCCTCTGGGGAACTGCTCAGGCTAACAGATGTCAGCATTTTCGCAAGCCATGTTGTTCAGGTGGATTTGGAGGATCTAACTGTATTTGTTCAGGGTTGTCTAGTAACCCTAGTGAGCCAGGCACTGCTGCACATACTCAGTAGCTCTGATTGGGCTGCTTGTTGTCTAGAAAGACACATATATACTTACAAATAAAAATATATTTATATTTGTACATTATATTTTTATTTGTACATAAAATACAATGTATATGCAGAAGAATTTTTGCATCTCTCTCAGGTCTCAGGTGGCACGGCTGGTCCACATCCATGCCTGCACAGGCATGCCCCTAAAATGTCAGCATTGCTGTAGCTGTGCAGCACAACCACGGTGTTTGGTACTGTTAGTCCACAGCTCCTGGCAGCGTCAGATTGCTGTGTTCACTGCACTGTGCACAATACAAATAGGCATATGCTTAAGAGTTTTGCTGAACCAGGGTCACAGCTAAAAAATCTGTCACACAAAACTATATGCACAGATATCAGAAGTTTCTGAAAACAAGAAACGCAAAAAATGAAAGGTTTTGGTTTTGGGGTTTTTTTTGGCAGATTTCAAGGAGATTCTTCTTTTATACCCCAAAACTGTTGGGCCAGGCCAGCTGAGGTAAATCAGCATAACTTCATTAACCTCCTGCAGATAAGGTGTTTTGCACCAGCTGCAGATATGCGCTCTGATGATCTTGCTGCTGAAATCCAGAGGTCTTTTATCTGGCCTTGGCCTTAGTCTCTTAGCAAAGTATCTTCAACAAAGGGTTTTCTGAGATAAATGAACCTTAATGACTTCAAGTTTTCATTAAATGTAGTTTCCATCATCCCAGGCAACGAGGTCTCTAAATTCCTCCACCTGGGTGTTACCGCAGTCAGACAATTTTGTATTTAGGCACACACACCCCAGGAACATCTGAGCTAGAGCCCACAGTTTGTTTCCATTATCTTGTCCCACATTCTCATAAGCTTAGATCATGGGACAGAAACGTGTTTTGCTTTTACTGTAAAGGAGACCCTTTTTCCACACTCCCCTGTCCGTGTGGCTGATGGCTTGGGTTGAATATGCAGAGTCTGACGCCTTCTGCAGGGACACAAAGGACTCGGGGAGCTGCTGGTGACTGTGGTGGGTTGTGCTGGCGTGTCCTCCTCTCCCTGTGCTCCGCTGCTGGGCAGAAGCTGACTGCTTCTGTGCAGTGCACGGTGCGGTTTCTTGACACGACACCCTTCGGTACGAAGAGCATTAGGGACATGTTCCTGCTGGCATCATGCGGAGCCTCTGCATGTGTTTGGGTGGGTGCTGCACCCTTAGCAAAGAACGAAGAAGAACTGAAAGTATTAGTTTTCAAGAGGGTTGTTCTTACCTCTCCCAAAATGCTTTCCCACCCTATTAGAGTGTGTTTTCTGAAACAAATATGTTCTATTTATTTATTTAATGTGCTGTTAAATGACCTTCTGGAAAGCTATTCCTGCCGCAAGGCTTTAAAATGGATGGGCAGGCATAACTTAAGAGAGCATGCTCCTTACAATCAGGATGAATCATTTGAGTAGTTACTGTTTAGATTGATGTAATTTTAGTTATAATTATGGGTAACGAGAAGGCGTTTAGAGTCTGTAATATTGTAATTCATGGTGAGAGGAGTCCTAAATGAAATAAAATATATCCAGATTTGCTTTTTCTCCCTATCTAGGTATTATGCACGTAAGCATGATTCTTTAAGGAACAGATTTTCTGCTGCTGTAAAAATCTAGCAAAAGTAGGTCAAAAATGACATCTAGAGATAACATGTTTGGTAACCACAAAGGGACTGTCTGTGTCTTTCTATTTGGCCTTTTAAGAGTCCTGCAATTTATTACTGTAGGTACAGCTGCAGCATGAAAAGGTTTTGATCCATAAACTCCCATGGACTTTGGTGGGTGGATCACAGATACATATTGTCATTTTTATTATCCCATTACACTAATAGAAGATGATAAAATGATAGTAGCAAAGATCTGCAAATACAGAAAACCATCATAAACACATGAACCTGCTGCCATCTGCCTGGCTCTAGAGTACCATCACACCTCAGACCGTGCCACTGAAGCGGTCGGTGTTCTCCTGCAGAACCCTAAAAGCAAACAGTGACAGCAATCCCCAAGCGAAGGACTTGAAAACCACCCCATGAGCAGACAACCCCTGTCCTACCCCGCAGGAAGCTGCGTCATTTGGTCAGTGTGGCTTTTGGCCACAGAGGAAAGGGGGAAAGGAGACTAGAGAGAGCAAATAAAAGCATGGGATTTGGCACGTGTGTGCATGTGTGTGTGTGAAAGAGCGAGCTCACCGCTGCTGTTGTGAGCCAGGAGCCATGCAGGGGCTAAGGAGCACAGCTGAGCAGCGCTGGTGCCAGCCCGCGGAGGCCGGACACATGCGCGATTAGCTGTTGACATACAGTTGACAGTTGTCTCAGGTTGCAGACATGTTTGAGAGTTCCTATTTCAAAGGTTTCACAGCTGTGTTTTTATGGCAAGATTTGAGTGAGGAGAGGGAAGCTGTGCCACGGACAAGGAGTGGGAAAGTGCTCGTTAGAAGGAATCCTGAGTCCTGACACATCGGCATTAAAATAGATACAACTTTTTACATCTGTTGATGGCTGATAATTAATGTTAAATAAAAGCAAAGCTTCAGTATCTGCAACTGATATTTCACATATGCTGTACAATACATCAACATAATGAACACCCTCAACTGCATTTTCATAACATAATTTAAATGATAGAGTTTTCATTATGGTACAGGTTGAACTACATTTCAACAAATGCCCAGGAGGCAACAAGCTTTGCCCCTCAAGTGCTGTTTGAACAGCCAGGCTGCTATGCCCTAGACTGTGGGTGACAAGCTCTCTACATACTCCCTGAATCTCTTAGAGACTTGATAATGAAATACATAAACTATGACCCTTATTGATCAGGACTTGCACTAATTAATTTCCCAAAGTCCTGTCCCAGCCTGCAGTGATATCAATGCAAAAAAAACCCCAAGGATGGAGACTTTAGTTGGCCAAAAGACCTAGGGGTGAAGTACTTATCCCATTGAAATCAATGGCAAGTCCCAATTGATTTTAGTCATGCATGGATGTTGCCATTAGTCAAGTAGATGGACGCTTAGCCTCAAAAGTTTCTACAATTGTCACAAATGGCTTTTATAGCAGTGCTAAACCAGAACTGCCTGCACACATGCAGCAGTGCAGAGAACCCCCTCCAGCTCCCGGGCTCCTTGCTCCATCTTACCTTTGCTCCAGCAGCAAAATCAGTTGAAGAGCCTTCCACCCTTCCTGGTTGGTTGTGCAGTCTCAGCCCTGCACTTGGGCCTCCTTTTGGAAGTGTTTGTGTGGCCCCTTGTGAGCTACAGCAGGGCTGGATCCAGTTTACGGCTGGGGTGGTGCAGACCCATGGACAGCTGCAGGGACACAGCTGAGGATTTTATCACACCGTGGGGTGGAAATGACAGGAAGGGGTGAGAGCTTCTGAAGCAGGCTTGTTGCCGGAAGAGTTTCTTGTGGACCTGCACCCTGACTGATGTGTGTCTGAAGAGCTCTGCCAAGGGTTAACGATGTCCTTAATGTTGCTCTCTGCATGCTCCCCTTGTGACATGGGAGTGACCAGGAATATTATTAAGCTGATTTTACAGCCGGTCTAATACAGAAGTCCAAGGACCTTCCTCACAATGAATCAAAATAAAAGGAGACAGGAGTTTGGCTTTTCAGTTTTCCAATCCAAGCCCTCGATAAATATTTCCCACTGGCAGGGAACCAGTGCTCTGCAGTTACTTTGCTTCATACCAAGACTCCTTCCCAGATTTAGCACTCTCAGTGATACTACGTGCTGCTTAATTGTCCTAATGACATTCTGGAGGCAGAGTTGAATTAATCAACAGTTATCACTCCTGTGCTCAGCTGTTTCACCACCGCCCCTCATGTTGGCCCATGCAGGACCAGCCCATAGCTTCTGTGTCCTGCACCCATGAGGCTGGCAGATGCTCTGCACGTCAGAGCCACTACAGAGCTTGATATGATCCAAGGCAGGACTTACGTGGCATGCCACATGTAGTTTTCCATTCTGGTGAGGGCTGCAAAATCTCCTCAGAAAGGTAAAGTCAAATGCTTGTGCCATTTCCGCAGTCTGCACTTGGACCATTTGCAGAGGGTGATTCCGCAGCTGAGAACTTGGCCGCAGAAGCAGAGCCAGCTCATGGCATTACTGTATTTCAGCTCTAGGCTTTACAATGGTAAGGCTTCTGGACTTCTTTGAAACTTGAACAACGTGTAAACTGCCACAGCTTTGTCCCTTTGCAGTGAAAAATAATAGCTTTGCAAATGTGAATTGCTCTGGAGCGTTACCTCTGAAACCTAAAGACAACATTTTAAAGTGTCAACATGGATTGCTTTTAATATCTTTTAAGTGGGAATAATGATCTAAGGTATTCACCACAATTTCAAACCGACTTCCATGCATCCTCAGTTGCCAAAAGTCTCTACATTCAGCTGCCAAAGCCTCTTCTTCCCTTCCAACAGTTTCTCCACAGCAGGTTTGGGTTGCCAGTGCAAAACTCAGCATCACTGTGAAAACTGAAAAGGTGAAGATATTGAAAAATAAACCAAATCATAAACTAAATAGGATGGAGTCAATGGGCTTTTTTGTTTTCATATGGAATTTTTTGAAAAAGCTGAGTTTATTTTACTTTAAATAAAGCTACTACTGAATTTCCAGTTGATTTAGCCAGAACACAGGGAACACACCGCAGGATTTGAGTTGTGTTTGCTGAAATGTCCGTGGCCTTGAACAGATAATATATTTTTCAGTAACATATTTCTCTTTTCCCGCTGTTGGTCTTTTTTCCTCTGTGCTCTCTCCAGATTGACTTTCATTCTACTTATTGCCTGCCTCATTTCTCACCCTGTTTTTCCAGTTGTTTTTTCTACTGCTTTTCTCAGTATCTTTCTCCCAGGTTATAAGCAAAACAGAACTCAACTTTGAGCTGAACTTTTAAACCCACATCTTGAAATTAAGTAAAATGAGCACCTTCTATCTCTATATAAGTAACTTCACAACTTGAGTCACTTAGCACTTTCAGTAGTTGCAGAACGGAGAAGGTCCGTTGGAAGAACGGCGGCTTTTAGTGCCGGGGAGGGGAGGTACCTTAACAACGAGAAATAACACAGCAATAGTCAAGTAATTGAAACTCAATGTGGGTAACAAGACGTCCAACTCGCCGTGATGATTTTAGAGCATATTCTTGGCTGGTAGTAGAAAGAAGCTCCATTATATTGCCCAGGTTTAACAACATGAGGGAAAAGCAGAGATGCAGAGTAACACACTCACTGGACCAGGCAGAGCAGCAGCATCAGTCGGAGTTTACCCACCAATCCCTGCAGACTTACCTACGTAAGGATCTGGGGTTTTTTATTCACATTTTTGTGTCCTTGCCTTTTTGTGAGCCTATGGGTGGACAACATAAAGCAAAGCTGACCCATTTCCAGAAATGTCTACTGATAAAAGTACATAAGCAATAAAATCTGGCACCATGATTACAAACTCGGTAACGCTAGTTGTTGTTATTATTCTGCTTGCAGGACGAATGCCTTAGTTCCAGCTCTCCAGCCCAGGCTTCCCGCACCCAGCCTGCCTCTGCGCGTGTCACTCCAGTCCTGACATTGAACTCACAACAACCCGGACCAAGAAGACTGCCAAAAAACCTCCCGCTATTCTTCTTCATCCTCACTAACAATTTGGTAATGAAGTATTGATTTCCACTCCCCTGCTTATGGACGATATTAGATTTTCATTGATAAACTGCACTGGGGCTGTCTGGTCTCCACTGTCCCTTTTTGCTGTCACTAAAACAAAGTGCCACTGAAGTAAGATAATGACTGAGAACATTGATGCACTTATTTCGTCAATTTGTAACACTTGACAGGAAAAAAAAATTCTTCATAGTTTAATGTCCAAGTGTGCTACACAAGATGCAGTCACACTGGAAGCTTTACTTTTCATGGTAATGTCCATTTCCTATTTATAACCCCTTTGGGATAGTTTGTCTAAAGGAAATGTTTCTATTCTGTGCAGCTATTACTGTTGCACCTGGCTTGCCCAATCCAGTCATTGCACTAGGGATCAATACATCACCGTAAGTACAAGAATTATTAAGTTAAAACAGATTCTGAGCCAAAAAACCTCTGAACAATGTTAATCTTCTGTGCAAGTTGTTCAAATAGTTATGCTTAACCATGTTGCTGCCAAAGATTTGTTTAAAATGGATTATTTTCAGTTTGTTTTATTCCTCAGATATATATATATATTTAAATCTCCATTATGGTTTATGATGAGACATATGCGATGGAGTGATTTTTAAACAAAAGTACTATTGTTAGATTATTGAACATTATATAAATATAGGTATATCTATATATAAATATCACTATATAAATATCTATATATAGATATAAAAGAATAAAAGTAGAATTCCTTTCTCAGTTAGGTGAGTTTAAATCTAAATCTCTCTGTTGTAGTCAATGGAGTTGCGATGGATTTATGCTACTATAAATGAGATCAGAATCTGGTCTTCGCGCTCTCTGTCCGGCCTGGCTGGTACTGCTGGCACAGACAGGCTGGAAAGCACAGCTGTCTTCAAGTCAACCGAGACCTAGGGAGAAGGGGGCTACAAAGATGGCAATTTCAAATTTGTGCTTGTAACTTTTTTCATTAAAACTTCGAGGTCCCAATTTTAATTTGTGGAATATTCACGTTAATAATGAGATCTAATTAAGACATCCATTAAAAGCCCGTTAAAGTTAATTTAACGTAAAAATTCCAATAGAACTGTGTTAGATTTTCTCCATTAAATTAACGTTATGGATTTTTAACGGATGTCTTAATTATACATTATTATTAACGGGAATACTGTATTACACAGATTAAAATTGGGTCCCGAGTCAACTCACACAATCTTCCAGGATATGCTAATGTCACAAGTCTCACGTTGCCTAGTCCACTGCTTGGAAAAGCAGGCGCAGCCCTGTTTACCCTCGCTGAGCGTTTCCTCCCAGCGAAAGCAACTTCCAGCAGACAAATCCATCTCTGCATTTAACGATGAACTTCCCTTATTCTCAAAGGAAAAATAAGTCTGGATCAAGTTGTAAATCGCTGCTCCGTTGCAAATGAAATATTCAAAGTATGCTAGGCACAAGTTGAGAAGAGGATCTTTCTCAAATAAGAGAGGGCTTTGGGGTGTCTTTTACTATTGGTTTATTTTAGACGTTCAAGGATATAATTGAAGTGCAGCATTCACAAAATCAGACTAAATATGTTTACTGCATTCCCTGTGGCTCGTGCAGAAGGGCCTGTTTTGGCGTTGTTTGGGAAATTTTGACATGATCCCTAAACTCAACATGGAGGAGAAAAAAAGGCCCTTCTTATTTACCTCCTAGGGAAAGTGTTGCCCTTATGCCACATATAATAGCAAATTGCTTTTTTTATGGCATGCATAACCTAGATGGGAAAAAATATGGCGCTTGAGGGAAGGAGGGAAAAAGTAAATGAAGTTCCAGGAATGTCATTCTGAAGTAATGAGGCATGGACAGAAAATATACCCCTCACATCATCGGATTGAGATGGCAGTCGAAATAGCTTCATTGAAGTGTCAGCACTCATCCATCAATCAATCATCCACAAGGAAAAATAGCGACAGTACAACGGGGCGGCTTTTATGGGATTTACTCATGGGCATAGGGAATAGCAGCTCAAATGTAGTTCTGACATGAAAAGCAAGGTGCTGATATTATTTTTTATGATGGGAGGATCATAAAGTGAATTGAGAACAGTGAGGTCTATCTTTGCTTAACCTATTCAACTGGAAATGAACGGAGCTCAACTGGAAACGAGCAGAGCCTTCAGATGGGTTAAGATTGAAGCCTGCACCGTGCTGAGCACCGGCCATTGACAACAAAATTCTATTAAAGCAAAATCAATGCATTAGCATCGAGCTCCTCAGAAGCTGTTAAATTGCACAGCCCAGTTCAGAGTTATTAAGTGAAGTTGCACAAGGTGGGTCCTGTGGCACAGACCCAAAGGCAGTGAGCGCTGTGGTAAAATGCGACTTGGGAGAAACCATGTCCATATCCCCAGCCCCACTCCCTTCCCCAAGCTTTTGGATGCTCTAGAAAAATATGTGGCTTATTGTGGCATCCAGTGGGTGAAGTTCCCACCGACTTACGACAGCCCCAATCCTGCGCCCTGTCGCAGCTGGGTGTTTTGCTGTCTGCTTCGGTAGAAACCCCCCGTGCCGTATGTTCTGCTGCTTGTGGCCATGGCCGAGCCACATGGATGCCGACACGGGCTGTTGCCAGGAGCAAGGAGCCCTCTTCCCGCAAGAGGGTGGCCCTATGGCCCCGGCCAGCCTGTGGCATCCGGGGCTGGGGCTCCCTTGGGGCACCAGTTGCTCGGTTTTGGCAGAAGAGAGGCTTCCCTGGTGCCCCGTAGCCGGTGAGCAGCGGGCTTGTGGTGACGATGGGAAACACGGTCCCACCATCAGCCACCCCAGCCATGCTGGGACCTGGAACCTCAGAGCTGAAAACCTCTCTCAAGGTTTTGGGGAGGGCCGGTCCCCCCGGGGGAGCTCTGGCCGACCAGAGCATGTTTTGCTCAGGAAGCTTCACTCCAGCACTGGCAAGTGCAGGAACAGCTACTTCATTTAAAAGCTGGCCGCAAACCTTTATTATACAGTGCTAAACCTTGATTATTTTGCCTGCATTGCTGTCCTCTGGGAACATTTTAGATACACATTTGAATTAAGTGATTTTTTTTTTTTTTTACAATATGATATAAAAAAAGAAAATGTATGTCTCTCTCCTCTCTTTCTCTGTATGAAATTGGATGAGTTGATAGTTTATCTGTCATATAAATCAGGTAACACAGAAAATCATTGCATCTTTTCTCTGTCGTATCTACTCAATATCTATCGTTCTGACTTTTATTCTTATTGGAGATCATCAAAACATTAATTAAAAGCCTGGTGATCAAACAGCCGAATATTTATGATTCACGTCCTTGCTTATTAACAAGTGGCATATTGATACACCACATATCCAAGCTGTTTATGCTCTTGTGCTGCAATAAAGCAGTAAGAATTGTTACCCCTACACACTGCTTTGAGAGATTTATTCAGAAACCGTAGCTCCCTTCCTGCCACCATCCATGTCAAAATAAGCCGAATCACCTTAAAAAAAAAAGTTCTGCTTTAAAAGAGGGAGATGTAATTAGCATCTCTTTGGAGCCTAATATATAAGAATTTCAGTGGATCAGTCTCAGGTGTTTTTTCCAGGCTCTTATTATTTAAGCTGAGAGGGAGAAGGACACTTAACTTTAAAAATGGCTGTCATTAGTACAATAATAATTGTTGGTTTAAAAAAAATCTTTGAGAATCTGCTAACAAACCTGCCCAGTAATTACTTGTCAATGCAACTTATCATGGCTTTTATTACCTACTTGTAAAAGTATTTACAAGACTGACCTCCCTAGCTTTTTTCGAGATCATGGAGGATATAAGAAGTCATTTTAAAAATCAATAATTATATATTAACACAATAGGGGTTGAAGCCTTCCAAGCCAGTTTTACAGGCTATTGAGTCAACTCTCACACATTCAGATGGCAAGGATTGTTCCCCTAGTTTTTGGTCTTTTTTCTTTCCTTAATCGTGTTTTGATAAAGTGCCGTATTTATTGACTAATTTATACCCACAGTTCAGTTCCTAAAATAGAAGGGAATATTCCCACTGGGAAGCGTCTGTGCAGGCTTTGCACGGGAAGCAGGCTGCCCTCCGTGATCAGGAAAGCACAAAAGTGACAGAGTTTTGGCCTGGGGCAGCCTCTGATTGTGAGCTACCGAGGGGAGATTGCTTTCTATAGCGTGGCTTTCTGCTAATTACTAATGGCCCGATCCTGCCACGAAGGCGCTGCTCTGGTTCACGCACAGCAGCTCAGGTCAGCCTTCAGTTTGGTCTTGCTGTGAATATTATCTTGCAATCAAACCTGTTGAGAAAATACAAGGGAATGAAAGATGGCAACCTAATTTTTGGCAGAGATTTTGTCCCAGCGAAGAAATTACTCTGTTCAGCGCCCGAGGCCAGGCTGGGCTGAGGCCACCGTTCCCTCTCCGCTTGCCATCGTAACTCTCAGGCTGGAGAAAGCGCCTTGGCTAAGTGGAGGTGGATCTCCGTCACATAGGGCTTTTGTCTTTGCAAACAGATATACGATGCAATTTATATTTAAAATTCTCTCTATAAAGACAGTATTGATCACAGATTCCAGATCAATATGTTGCAATTACAGCAGGCTTTAAAGGCCATCTGTCCCCAAGCAAGAGCACTGATATAACCACCTCTATATATTTTGAAAAAGTGCTACTGGTATGTGCCCATCTTCTTACAGTACAACCTGACATTATTTTTGCTCCAAGGAAGCCGAGTTTAGGAGCTACATAGAGTTGTAATTCCTGGTTACTGGCCACCCCAGAGGAGACCTCAGACCAGCTTCTCGTTGGGTTTCAAGTCACAACAGAGTCAGTGATACCGTGGTTTTGCTGGCCTCCTTTTCTGCTCCACCTCACAATTTACCCCACAGGTTGCAACTTTCCTTTTTGCCGAACCTCTGGCCTCGGTTGACAATGATCGGCAAGAGGTTATTAAATTTCACTAAAACTAAGAACTTTTCAGTAACGGTGCTGAAGAGTTTGAGCTGGACATTGGTAGGTATAAACTGAACCTTTTTTGTATGTGACAGCTTGGGCCGCAGCAAAGGTAACATTTTCAAACTTGTAACTAAAAAATAAATGACATGCATCTAAAGGCAGCTTTCAATTCACGTTTCATCAAAGTGAGGTCCTACTTTGTCAGCACCTGAAGTCAAGATAAGTCTTTCTGTTGCTGGCCCTGGATGAGCCACTAGGTAGTTATTCCAGAAAGAAATGCTCCCTGGATTTTCTTTTTTCTTCTTTTCTTAAATATTTCCAGCAGTGGTTGACTTCACACAAGCATGCAGAATTTAGGATTTTTATTCTCCGATTGTCTCCTGAAGAAAAGAGAAAGAAAAAAAAAAATAACAATAATGGGTTTGCAGTGATAACAGAAACCAACATACCTTTGCAGATGAACACATGCCAAGCGTAAAAGCCCGGGGAGAGGATCCGCATCCCTCACGCGCTGTGCCGCGTCCCGCCGGCACGATCCTAATCTTCCCTGCCACCGCCTCCCTCCAATTTCATTCCAGTCTTCAGCTTTATTTATGCCAACTTCTAAAAAACAGAAGCCAGATTCTGAATTCATTTATTCTGGTGTAAATCCAGAGCTACTCCTTCGAATTCAGTATATTTACCCTCTGCCTACACAGCTCCAAACGCTGTCCTCACGGTCCTAACCTTGGATTCCTAACATGTTTAGATGGTTTTGAAAACAACTTCAGCAAACAGTCTCTAGCTTTGTGCAGATTAAATCTAAGGCACAGTCTGCACTTCAGAAGGTTTATAGTTATGTCAGGGAAGTGATTGCAAAACTTTGTTATTGATGTGACTATGCTGGTAGAAGTCCTGATGTAAAAACAGTTGTATCGCTATAAAGCACTTTATACTGGTACAGCTTATTTTGCTTTGCTGGACCACTTTTATACCAGTGCAAGCACTTTTATCCCGGTATACTTCAGTCTACACTAGTGGTGATTTTTTGTTTTAACTATGCTGGCAAAAATGTGAAGAGCAGATAAAGTTTAAGATGACACTGTTGTTTCTTGTACCAAATTGTCTGTACAATATTTTCTTTGAGAGTATTTTTAAAAGTGAAATAGCTGTACCACTGGACTTAACTGCAGAGTAATAAACTTCCAGTTCATCATCACTCTCAGCTCATGAAATGTCTTCAGGCCTTTGTAAAAAGCCCTGTTTGAGACAACAGATTAAATACTAATCCTCGCAGGTCGTACATCTCCACTTGAGTTCACGCCATCTAGCCGAGCAAACTTTTTTTTCTTTTTTGATCTAAGTAAAGACAACAAATTCTTTCATTAGACTTCTTAGACGAGAGAGCAGGAAAAAAGAAAAGAAAATGAAAATAATATCTTGCACAAATGCAGCTACATTAAATGCAAGGAATGCTTTCCCTTGCAACCTGCATCCCCGCACGGGCATCAGCCCCAGGTGAGGGATGTATTTACAGTACTTAAACAGCCATGCAATTGTCTCAAATGTGGAAGATTTATACGGGCAATGTTTTCACTTACTAATGAGTCCATGTAACGTTCAAAAATTACATATCTGTATATATCTAGGTAGATATGCAGCTATATACAGATATCCACCCCCTATATACATCCATACATTTGCGCACGCACTGGCGCACTGTATACGTGTATGTGTATTTATTTATAAACAGGCAACGATTCTGTGGCTGAAGTAACAGCTGGGCGCTGTTGGCACCGAGCGAAACAGCAGATATCTTCAGGATGTACAATGCAGTAGTTTGGCTTTATAATGCAGCAAATGCTGGAATGTGCAATACAGGTTGCAAAAGCTGACAAGCTAAACAGTTCTTATTCGGCTCAGGGTACTTCACTGTCATATGTCTCTGGTACAATATGCCCTTTTGTCTAGTGCTCAGGCACCACTTACTAATCCTTTGTTGGGGTTTTTTTCTGTACATTTGTTTTGGTTTTTATTATGTTGAATATGTCAGCACGACTCATGCAAGAACCATCCCCATTTTAAATAATAGAGCATAGTTGGCCATAATAGTAAATTTGACAGTTTTGCTCTGCCCCAGCGCTTGTGGTATGTAGTAAGTTTGTTATTGGCAGCATCTTCAGGTTACGTCTGTGACCCGTGGTGTTAGGTCTAGAATTTTGTTTAAAAAATTAAAAAAAAAGAAATCAAAAGGTCATTTCTCTTTAAAAAAAAAAAATGTATATACTACAAATCGCAAAAAGGGAAGATTAAACACATTTTTTATATTAACAACGCAAATGGGACTCCTTTCCGAGAGGACTCACGGTGACTTTCTCTGTAGAATGTTTCAGTGCTTCTGCACTAGTTTTGTAACAAGTGCATGCTGTATAGAATATACTGCCTGTATACTTGGGGGGGGGGGGCCAAGCTGCTGTTCGTTGTGCACTGCAGCTTGTTTGGATGAAAAGTTATGCCTTTGATGCATTTTTATACTGTACATATTTGTATATATTAACTATATTGCCATGTTATGAACACAGATTTTGTTATATTTGCTTGTTTCAGTTTCCTACAAAAATTGGTCCATAACGGGGGATATTATTTTTTTTTGTATAGAAAATAGGCTTGTAATTTTTGTTTGTTTGTTTTCTTGGTCATCATCTTTTAATGGTTCATAAAGGAATTAGAGCTGAGTTTTTGGAGGAACTCTGAGAAGCAAGTCTGTGTTTGCATGAGACCTGCCCAGTTGCTGGCTATAACGGGGGGCGGGGGGGAGAGGGGAAATCTAAGTCAAGTTTTGCTTTTAAAGCATGCTTAGTCCCATGGGAAAACTCATACATGTACAATTATTCTCTTTGTATTTTATCTAATAGTGCCTGAATTTTTTTTTTAATGTCTTCTTGGAGGAACAATTCATAATTGTCAAAATTTGAAACATTAGCTTAATTTTGTTTTCATGACCTCTCATTTCTCCTCCTTATTTATTTTGTTGCTGTTTATAATGGGCCCCAAGGCCATTTCTGACATTGCAGTGTTCTTCTTCCACATTAAGGATGTTTTTAAAATTACTAAGATTATTGAGCCAACAGGCTGTTTTAATCAAAACCATGTTTCACTTGGTTTTGATGATTATGAATGGTCCTTACAATGGAAAAACCCCTTTCTGCTGGAGGACCGTACCACCTAGTGGCCCTACAGCTTCATCACAGATATGCATCTTCCCGATATTTACTCTTTCTCAAAGCCTAGCTGGCAATTTTGCTTCAAATTATTTGCTTATTATAACTAACTTAAACTAAACAAATTGATAATGTTAATGGCATTTTTTTTTCCTTTGGCTGATTGCTAAATAAATTCGTATAATTTATACTAGAGGAGATTACTGCTTTTATTGTTTTGGGTTCCCCCAAACCAATTATTAACAATCAGGACTATGTATCTCATTAAATTTAAATCAGGTCAAACCTATTTATCGAAGGCCTTTTCTGATTTACAGGAAGATGACTGTATTCCAGTGCATTTAAGATGTATTTCTGTGTATGATTTTGCAGCATTGAAATCTATTAACAGTGATTTTTTTTGTTCTGTATTTGTACCATGGTAAACACATTGTAAAAAAAAAAAAAAAATCCCTCAACTTTACCACAGAAAACATTACTTTTTATGCCCAGGGATTTTTTTTTTTTAATAAAATCACTGCAGTTTTAGAACCGTAATTAAAGCCCTGAATAATAGATCACACATCTTTATCTGTTGTGTTTAAAAGGAAAAAAAATAGCCCAAACTGTTCACATAATCCTGAATGCCTCATTTCCATAAAAAAGGTTTCTATACATATATTATTTACATTTTTAAACATGGTAATTCTTTCCTTTGTGGCATAAAATGTCTCTTTTCCACTGCAGCTATTGGAAAGCGACTGCTCACATCTGAAATGTTATCATAATTTGCATCAGGAAACCCAACTGCAGACATTAAGGACTTGGGTGTGTTCAATTATGATTTTGCTGGAGGCTGTCCCTCATTTTAATGCTGCACTCATTGAACTACCTTTCTGAAATCTAGCTGATATGGTTCACCATAGACATGCTTCACAACATCATTAGCTTTGCAAATGGCTTCATTTCAGTCAATGCAGACTTCAGTTTTGGCCAATTGTAAAATGGAAATTTGAAAAGGAAAAAAAAAAAAACAGATGCACTTAAAACATGAAAAGAATTATTTATATGATAAAAATATATTTAGATTTTCAAAGCACAAGACTGAACAGAAGTGCTCTTTTTATGCTTTCTGAAGATGTTACTGTTAAAAGTCTTTCTACATCAGGCTTAATAAATCTGTAATGACATTTGATGGATTGATTTTTGTGTGGGTTTTTCTTTTCTTTCTTTCTTTTTTTCCCCTTTCTTTCTCTGCAGAGAGAGAAAAAGACTGACCTGAAGAGGTTGTGGGAGTAAAAAACCACAGGAATATGCCTGTTTCAGTAAAACTCACAAACGATTTCTAGCAGCCTCCCTTCCCCTAAATAATAATCACTTAAAACAAGAAAAAGAAAAAAAAAAATCCAACTACACCACCCTGCATTTGTTTCTACAGATCTTTTTCTTTCCCTCATCTGGCTCCTCTGACCACTCCATGCCTGGGTTATTTATGGTGTAATCTACAGCGAGGCATTGGGCTGCTGTCACACAAATTCAAGGCTCGCTAGCCATAAACCAGGCATGATTGAGATACCAAACACCCTTCTCTCAAGTGCTCCACCTCAGACGGATGGCTCTGTTTAACACTTAGTGTCCCTAAGCGCTCCCTCGTCCCCCGTACCGTCCCTCTGAGCGGGGCGCCGTGTCACGCGCCCGCGTGCGGCAGCACACACCGATGCCGCCCCGGCCGTGATGAGTTATTTACTGCCGATGAGTCAAAGCTCTCCGTGGCAGAGATTTCTGAGACTTGTACTCATTAAATTTTGATGGGTACAGTATCACCTGTTAGCCATATTTAATTGCCGCTGCTCCTCCTCACCATGATAAAATGTACGCTGAGCGGCAGAGCCCATCTGCAGACAGCCCGGCCGGCTGCATGGCCGTGGGCAGCCGTGGTCCCGAGGGCAGAGCATCCTCCCCACGCTGCTGCCAGCCTTTCTGTCCCATCCATGCACTCGCTGGTCACTGAAGGAGGGGGCAGTTGGCCCCACTCAGAGGGGAGGGAAGTGCTGGATGTGTCCCCCCACCTTGCCATCACCCTTCTCCTCGGATTTCCTCCAAATCTGCCTTTCCCAAGCCCCCCTCAGGGTCCATCCAGCCTGGTAAGGAGGACAGGGGCCACCAGGGCAGCACCCGTCCCTTCTCCAGCCTCCCATCCCCAACGCACAGAGCCAAAACCGGCGAAAGGCTCGGCACCCTCCTGGCCCCACCACCCACTCCTTGGTGTGACCATCCCACACCCACACAGCCCCATGGCTGGACCCTTCGACTTCTACACGCCGGGTAGTTCATTAGCGCATACACTCACAAGACAGTGTCTTGGATCCTGCAATCCTGACTTTTTTTTTTTAAGGGATTTTTTTTTTTAAAGGAATATATTGCACACATTTCAAGAAACGCCTCTAGGGTAAAATAAAAAATATATATAGATGGCTAAAATAACAAATGAATCATAAAACTTAGAGATGGAAAAGGACTATTAGATCATCCAATTTATCTTGCTGTCTGCCAATACAGGTTTGCTCCCCGCAGACCGCTCCCCAGGGCTTTGTCTAGCCTTTCTGACTTAACTCCAGCACGCAGGGTCCTCTGCCACTTTCCTGGGAAGAACAGTTAATGGTTTAGACATGTTTTATAGGTACAGGGCCAAATCCTGGCCTGAAGGGAGTCTCACCTGCAAGGCGCACAGGCGTTGACCCCAAATATTTTAATGACTCCACAAAGCAGCAGTACGCACGCCACTTGAACGTGTTTTCACCGCGTGCCCTTGCACACGACTGGCTCCCCACGCCACCCCGTAAGGCTGCGGGGCCGGGACCATGGCCTGCAGGGAGCCGTGTCCCGTCTGTCCCGCAGCCCTGGGTCCAGCTGGCTGGGCAGGAGTGGGGCTGGGCAGGATCAAGCGCCTACCCATGCTGCAGTGTTCCCGTATTGATGGAGCCTGCCAAAGCAGCTGTAGGCAGCTCTCAGCAGGCTTAAGAGACTGCTCTAATTTATTCCAAGGGTTTGAACTTGCAGCTCTTTTTTTTTTTTTTTAATTATTGGTGATACACTCCAACAGAAGAACAAACAAACAAATAAAATCAACCCTTCAGCTTCTCAGATGGATGTTTTGGCTACAGGGCAACTTTGAAAGCTGGTTCAATTGTTTTTGCTTTCATTCTTTGCTGCTCCTTAAAACTGTCTTGATTTAATAAAAGTTAAATGTTTTCATAGGAAAATCAGGCTGGGTGGTTTGTGATTCTTTTATGTACAACACGAATATTACATTATTCAACAATTCAGGAATAAATTTAATTCTGTCTACCTTTGCTGAGTGTTTTACAATTTAAATAGCTGGTCTGACAGCGAAGTCTGGATACTAAGGAGAGATCGATTAGCTCCAGAAGGGCACCAAGGTCATGGTACAAAGGACTTCAGGTGGGACATCACCAAGTCTGTGGGAGGCAGGAGAGGAGAGCCTGGGACCAGGGGCTGGGGGTTGCCATGGGAGTATCTGACTCATCTTCCTGAGACACCACAAAATGGGAAGGACCCACAGTTTGCTCCGAAATTTAAAAGCACAGAAGTGCCACCCAAGCTGGCCGTCCTTCGCAGACAGCCCCATTCATCACCCCGATGCCCTCCGTGAGCGAGGGGGTACCCGGGCCGGGGCCGTCTCCGTGTGGGGCCTCCACTGACGCCCCGGCATGCCCGGAGCGCTCCTGGGCACCGCACACAGCTGAGCCAGCCGGCACGTGGCTGCTGAGCGCACCACCCCAGCACAGCGGCTGGAGAGGTTCATGTCACTCAGGGCAGTTTATTAGGAAGATTTATGGTCAGGAAAACAAAAGTTTAGAGGAACAAAAGGCACCCCTACATACTCTCAGCATCTGTTCCTGACTCACACCAACTCCTCAGCCGCAGCTCAGAGGCAATTCTGGAGCAAACCAAGCTTTTAACTGTGCTCCAGACCTCAGGCTGTCCTCATGGAAAGAGAAGTAACAAATATCACAAGAAAACCAATCCAAAACAAAGTATAAAAGTTCAGGCTGTATTAAGTTGCTCCCACCACTGGGATGCTCGTTCCCTGTTCACGGGAAGGAGTCGAGGCCCTGAGGCTGATGATGGAGACCCTCCCGGGATGCAGCACACACCGATCCCCCAGCAGCCAGCACTTACCCCACCCAGGGCAATGAGCTGGGAGAGCCTCTCCTCCTCTATCCCCCAGTTCACCTGGGGAGCGGGAGCCTGCTGGTGTTGGCAGTCGTGCACCGGATCAGGCTTTTATCGCGGCAGGCAGAAATCACCAACCACACCAACTGCCAGATTCAGGCTACGTGTACCCGAGGACTGAACAGGGCCCTCCTCAAATGACGACTGCTCACCTGCCCTGTTTCTGATGATCAGCAGCGCACTTGGCACCTGAAATGAGTAAGCAGGAAAAGGGATGTGCTCCTACGGGATTCAGTCAATAGGAAGACATGGTGGTAGGGTAAAGAAGGCACAAAATGGGGCGAGAGCTCTCGGCAGGTACCCAGCTCCCTGCTGCCCCAGGACTGTGCGCTACCTTAAACATCAGCTGCACACCCTAAAGGAGTTCTCAACCAAGCTGTGCTTTTGGGAAACACAGGTCAAATACTGCCTTTACTTTTTCTCAGCATGCCAGACCACTGCAGTCCTGTGGAGCAAGGTCCAGACCACTCCATTTTGTAAAATTTAGGGCTTTGGCAGAAATCTGTTTTCTGCAGCCCAAACAGTAATCCAGGCTAAGCCCTTTGATGCCTCCTTTGGTTGTCCTGCAAAAGACACCTAAGTCCCTGAAATATTTAGGTGCATCGCACACCTAAAGGGCCCTACTGAGGGAGGAGGAGGCTTCTTGCAGAGCCCATCAGATAAACCTCAACACTGACAAGAGCATCTGGGAAACAAAGACTGGCTACACTGAAAATATTTATTACAATGGTACTGTCTCTTGAACGGTATTTACAACATTTTTAATACAGAAAAGACATACTTTCACTGGTAACATGGTGTTTTTATGGCTCTAGCGTATTTAGGGAGTTTTTATAGACGTAGTGATGAACGCCACCTTTGAAATGTCGGCGAGACTCTGGCCTGCTGGTTGTTCCGACAGCAAGCAGACAGAACAGGGCTGCAATGCTGAGGCTGGACATTTCAGGTGCTACTGCAAAGGAAACATTAAATTACATAAAAGAAATATTGCCCAGAGAAATATGCCTTAAATATGAAGTTTATTTTTTTAAATTGATGCCAGTTTTATGTTAATACTCTAATTTATAATGATGCCAGTATAGCTACAGTTCCTCAGTTACCAGAGCTGGCTCTCCACCAAAAAGTCCTTTTTGCTGGTAGACTATTGCTGATCTTTATTTTTAAAGCCTTCAAAACTAAATTCACTGAATCTGACTTGTTGAGTGTGCAGCTCAGTGGCATGGTGCAATTCAGGTGTGATTAAGGTGTCCTGAGACCGGGCCCTACAATTCCAAAAATCACTGACAAGTAAAAAAAACAAAAAGCCAGAACGAAAACCAAATCCAAAACATTTGTTTGTACCGGCACACTGAAGTATTCCCCTTTAGCTGACAAGAACTGAACAGCATTGCAGGTGTGTAAGAATTTTGTTTGCTTGTTTTTCTGAAGTAACTAATGAAATATCAATAGCTCTGGATACACTCATCCCAGAATACACTCAGCTTAAATTAACAAAATGACAAGCCCCTGAGCTTAGGAAAACAGCAATAATGCTAGGTTAGAGAAGGGGGAAATCACATTTTTTATATAGAAAGTCCATCTGTAAGCAATTGTGCTAATGCTTTAAAGATGATCAGCTCAGGCTTTTGGAGTCAAGCAGGAAAACAACCAAAATTCTTATTGGGAAGGAAATTTTTCAACCTGAAAACAGATTCTGTCAAAATGTCAAAGGGCCAGATTTAGGTTCTGCTAAGAGAGACTTTTACAAGATCCAATTTGACTAGAAATGCTGAGTTCAATTACCTTTTAACCTCCAGCAGAGCGAGGGAGACAAGCGCTACAAACCCAAACACACACTGAAGGTAAATCACAAAGAAACAGAAATTAAGCAGCCCCAAATCTCAGCCCGATCCGACTTCGTGGAACACGCAGAGCGAACGCACAGCGCTGCCATTGACAAGTGCAGTGGGAAGGTGGTGCAGTTAAGGTGTATTTGCACTGAAGTTTACCAAAAATTTGACCCTGGAAAACGTGTTAGCTAGAGAGTAAAGATAACTGACGTGCAGAGCCATTTCTCCGTGTTTAACTGAGAAGGGAAACCTGTAAGCAGATGTACGAAATACCTCGGCTGAAAAGCTGGGGAGTTTCTAGAGGTTTTGGTGAGAGGTGTTGGAACAACACAGGAGGAAAAAATGCGAGTTTGGTGAAAATGTATTTCTGAATTAATTTCACTTAGTTGTTCTGACTGTCTCTTTTCCTTAATTATTTATGCTTAACTTTGACAATAAAATTTCATTCGGTTTGCTCAGAATTACTTTATTTAGCAATGTTTAATTAGATTTTTGAGAACATACACATATATATTAAAAATGCAGAAGTACCCTAAACTGAAATAACATTTCATGACAAAATGTGAACTATTTTTTTAATTGAAAAAGGGAGGCATTCTTTGCTTTAAGTGAAAACTATTTCCTGATTTTCCTGAATTATCAGAAACCCCCAGCTGAAACCAGTAACGCCGGCTCCTCCCGTTCACTGCTTCCCACTTGTTCCCATAAACTGCACCAAAGACGGAGGGATGAAATCGCAGAAAGGTTCTTTGCAAGTAATTATCCAACAAGACAAAAAAAAATCAGTAATTAGGTCATAACTTTCATAGAGGATTAACGAAAACATTTTATATGTGCAAAATGAGTTTTAAATGCCAAAGTATTCCATAATTATTTATTAGACCAGATTTGCTCATGCAAATAGTTTGGTACCTAAGATTTGCTCAGAGAAATGTCCGTCTCATAGGGATGTGTACCACATTACAAAAGGCATCATTTAATTAATCATAAAATCTCGAGCAGTCAAAAATAATGGTAGCCAGCAGCTAAACTGCACACTAAATCTGCTCTGTAGCAACACATTTCAGTAAATATTGATAGGGTGAGAAGAGAAAATTGGAGATAACGTTTCTGTATCTACAGATTTCCTTTGGTTCATCTCACTTGCCGGTGAAGTTTTCTGGTTATACTGTGATTTCTGCTACACAGATTATTTAAATAGGTCAACGCCTTTCTGCATGTATGGTCTATTCTGGGGCAGCTCCGTGTTTGTTTTATTTTTTATCAGCTTTTATGCAATTGTTAATTAATTTAGGAATCTAAAGTAAACTTGGCCTTAAGATATACAGCACCTTCAGCACAGGGAGCTGCTCTGTCTCCTGAGGGCTCCTCTCTTCCTCCAGCTTGCTGCAGGTGGCTCTCCCTTGCTGACACTGCCATCTAACGCCCGAACACCCGCTAAGCTCTCACGAGGAGGAAACAGGAGGCCGCCATCGCCTGTTGTGCATCGTCCCTTGCTCACAGTGCTGCTGGGAGCCACCCCTTCGTCCACCCTAGAGCTTCCACCATTAATAAGAGCAAGCAAGTGACTCCCTCTGGAAGGCCTCCACCCAACAGCCTTTCCCCAGCTTACAGAAGCTGAGGGGCATTTGTGAAGCGTTAAACAAGAGAAGCGACGAACTGCGGGAGGCTGCAGAGCCCAGCTCAGCCTGGAAGCCGACAGCGATGGCATTTCACGTGTAGGGAGCTAGGGACGACCTCAGTGGAAACAAAGGGAGGAAACTTCCAAAGAGGGAGCGGTAGTACCAGAGCCCAGAGTGCCCCAGTGCCCAGCTTCGTTATCCTGCAGGAGCATCCAGCTTGGTCCAGAGCTAAGGATGTTACTTTGCTTTCATACAGAAGGAACATGAAGCTGCTGTATCTGCCCTAAGCAGATCAGGCTCAGTTCAACTACAGCCAATAACAAGATCAAGTACGGATGATCTGTAGAAGATACCACACCTTTACAGTTAACTCTTTAAAGAAAGAGATAGCATGCTTTCAGGCCTGTGGTCAGAACAGAGGCCAACATGGCGGTCAGAGAAGTGTTAAACCAGAGCATTTGTTGCTTTGTAACGCCATGCTCGGCCCCGCAGCCTGCTGTCCCTGGAGTCACACACCAGCAGCTACTGATTTTTGCAGTGTTTCACATGAGACCCCGTACTGGACTCAGGAGCTATCGACGACGAACTCCAAACTACATAAAACTGCGTATCAGGTAACAGACCCTTGATACAGATAACAACACATGTCAAAATGGGCGCTCTTGTAATTAGCATGTAGTTACTCAATCTGCATAATTACACATGGTAATCATGCTGTAGCATGTTTGGAAATGCTAGATCTCATTTTCCCCAGTAATCCTAAGTCATATGAGTATCTTCTGTAGGAACTACTACTTTAGATGTTATGAATTAATATTAAGATGAAATTGAATTAAATGTACTGATTTTAATGTCATGAATGTACTCTTAACTATTTTTTCCCCTGAGAACCATCTGCAATTGAGAGACTTGCTAATCCTAATTAAATGCACTTTTCTTAAGTGTGTGCAAATGAACAGAGAAATCTGCTCAGTAACACACTCGCATATTTTCCTCTTCCACAAAGGGGAAGAAGAAACTGTTTTGTGATTTAATATTAGATCTTCCTCATAAGAGAAAATGAGTTTTGCTTCTTCATAATTTCAAGACATACAGTAGTCTGACTATGTATCTTAACTGGTAATTCATTAAAAGCATAGGAAGAAGATGCCTCAAACAAGTGTTTATAATGCTGATCTGGCCAGTCACAGTCACTGTAGAGAAACACTGTATTTTAGTCACGCCTCCCAGCTTTCTAGATAGTACCTGAAGTCCTCCGATAGCCTGCTTGGAGACAACAAACGGGACCTGGCACCCTGCAGGCTGTCCCGCAAACCCGTTATCACAGGGCTTCACTGGCATGAGGGGGGTAGAAACCACAGCAGACCACAGAGCCAGGAGCACATCTCACCAGCACCTCAACTAGGGCAGCTGGATCAACACCAACAGTGAGAAGACACCCTAGATTTATTCACTGGCTCCATTTCTTTTTTGTTTTGGCCTTCTCTCCAGAGAGCCTCGATCTTTGAATTAGCCCAGCATAGGCTAGGAATAACAAAGGAATGGCGGGGAAAAAAGTTTTAGCAGTACTAATGTAGCTCACAACTGAGAAACCAATTATATGACAAAACAGATACGGTAACACTGAAAAAAAACAACTCCAAAATCCCACACTGCTTGAAGATGCAAGAGACTTGAAGCCAAAAAGCCTTCTCAGTCTTCAGCTGAATAACCTTGCACTGGTTCCGTACCTTTGACACCTCCCTCTCAGTCACTTAGTGAGATCTGCTCTTTAATTTGACTTTGCATAGCTCACAAATTGGTATGACAACGTAGGCATCTAAATATGATAGCTAAAGTCATTGGAACAGACATCTATTGTCTCTAAGTCAGTCTAGCTTATCCGGAACACTAAAGGCACAAAGAACGACCCTTAACACTCCTAAGAGGCACCAAAGGAAAGCCACGGTTTATAGTAAAGATGACTTGCAAAGCTCACACGTATTTCTTGCACCCTGTCTACCATGTTGTCATTCAGCACTGCACAGAAATTCCTTGATAGTCCTGGTACCCGAAGCCCATCTGCAGTAGCAAGACTCCAAGACCCCTCATTTGTGCACCACAGGCACTGTGAGAACTTGCTGTTTGCAGAGCAAGTGACATATCCACACATCACATCATTTTGTTCTTAAGCTCCCATTTTAAAAGCAGTGCTGTTGGGGAGGAGAAAAGCTTCACTTAAGAAACTAGTCTAACCTACTACTGCAAGCCTTACCATGGCAACAAGTGCCAGCCTAGCACCAGAATCAAAAGCTTAACCTGCGATGTCAATGAAGCTGTGGTCACTCACATTAAGTGCTCTTAAATATGGTTGATTTACATTGCAGATCTCATCTGATGAGCTCCCTTTCTCTCAAAGATGAGTTGCCTTTGACAAGTCTTTTCTAGCCGTCTTCCAAGCTCATAATCTAGTTTTGAGATAAGGTCAGAGGTGTTGGGGAGGTCTGACACCTGAAGTTGAGGTCCAAGAACACACCAGACCTAGAAACTTTTCAGAACCCATTTGGTTTCAAAGATAGTTTAAGCTTATACAGATCCTGAAGCCACACGAACAAAAAAAATATCCATGCTCCCCTCATAATCTTCCTACCAGAAAGAATGCATACAATAACTCAATTTCCCTTCTTGAAGGAAAATAACTGAAAAGAAACAAAAGGTTTCTTCATTATTTTACGAGTTTTGCTCTTAAGCTTCACAGACAGATATTCTGGGAAGTGACTCAGTATTTTCATTTAAGCAACTGAACAGGGCATGAATTGGGTTTTGGTTATTGGCAGGTTCTCCTTCTTCCTCCTCCCCCAGCGGTGCGAGTACGACAAAAGGTCAAGTGAATATGAAATTCCAGGCAACTCATTTAAAGCTTTAAAAGCAAGACACAGAAACCAGTTTTGCAAAACACCAAGTCTATATTTACATCAACATGTAATAATACACACAACTAAAGTGAAATACATCATAAATTAAATGAGTAATGTGTGCCTATTGCTTGTCGACTTCCGGTTTCAACAATTAAAATAAAACAAAATGGAATGAAATAAATACATAAACCAAAAAAAATCAACAATTTGTACCTCCATATATGCACTGTTATTTCCAAAGAAACATACAAAACCAGTAGTATCCCAATAGTTAATACTGATGGGCAAAGTGTATTCTGAAGTACAGGGCTGTGCTGCCATGAAATAGTCGTGTTCGTTTTTCCATTCCAACCCCAAGATACCTACCAAAAACAAGCCTTGAGGGAAACTGTACCAGCATGAAGGGAGATTAAAAACAAACAAGTCTTAGGTCTGTCTGCTGAAACATCTTAAAAACCAGCCCCGCACATTTTAATCACAGAACCCCATAAGGTACACAGATGATAGTTACAGCATGCATTCTATAAGACTCATTGAAAGATCACGCAAAAAAATAGATTAACCATTTTCCAAGTGAATTCATCTTCAAAAAATAGGCTATAAAAGTGCAAAACTAGGAAAACAAAAATCTAGATTATGTACATATGGCTCAGCTTATGAACAGGAAAACAGGTAAATAGTGTACAATTTCCTGATACACAGCACTTCATTACATCGCCAGTTTACAGAGACATTAAAAATAGGTCCCATATACAGGAACTAAGACATACAACTGGAACATCTCAAGTTGCATAATGAAAAAACAAGAGTTTCTAGGTTTTGCTATTTTACATTTGCTGTACGAGGGACGAGAGCAAAATGAACAGTGCAAAATATTTCATTTTTTGTTTTACTAAAATATATGGAAGTCAAAGCCAGGTACAGAAGAAATTAACTCTTAACTACAGGCTTTATGAGAAGCAACTAGGAACACAAGTCAAAATATGCAACAACTCTGCTTTACTGGCTGGTAACTGGCCATCTTCCCTTTGCAAAAATTAAACTGCATGTGCATTAGAAAAAACTCTTGTTGTCCTCACAAAAAAATAAAAGGAGATATTCTCCCATTAACAGGTTATTTCTCACTAATTTTGAACACCCAGTAGATGCTAAAACTTGACATCAAGAAGCTTCCAAGCACAGTCAAGCAGGCTACACCATAGTCACATCCCTTTCGAAGTCTGTAGATCCCATATTCATATTGCAAGTCTGTTGGTGACTTTACAGTTTGGACAAAGGTGCAAAGTAGTTTTCCTCTAAATGTAACTATTGAGTTTAGTACAAAACTAAACATCTGAAACATTTAGATTAGTATCGTTTCTCATGCAAGTCCTAGGTATTTTCTGCTGTAGAAGATTGTATGTTGGTAGAGATGTTCGTTTAAGAGGCTTCTCTGAAGAACAGCAACCAATGCCAAGAAAAGAATCCAACTGTATTTCAGGAACACCGCACTGAAATCCAAATGTCAAGTATTGCCTCATCCTTGCATTTAAAAATATGCTGGAAACAACCCCAGGGAAACAGATCCCTCCAACACATTATGGTCCTAACATATACAAGGCAGATCACCATAATGTCAGCACCACTGCTTTGATGTTCACAACATTTATAAACTGGACAGTTTCAAACAGTTTATTTGGAAGTTGTTTTAAAAAACTAACATAGTTCAACAGAAAAAACAGATGAGAAACTTTCACCTTTATGGAAAAGGAGCATTAAGCCAACAGGATTTCAACTTCAGTATTTACAGTTTACCTGAGGTGCAATATATTCTTTCCAAGAGAAACTCTTCAGCAGCGCTCAAGTATGTAAAAATATAATTCCTACCTAATATTTGGTCAATTAATTCTAGTGAAAAATACTCAAAAGTCAATGTCAAGATATACATTCTCCACACACCTTCATAACCCAATTGTTTAGACTACTTTTTATGGCTATTTGGTACAAAATGTTAACAGAACCAGTATTATAAAACTGTAGTGTTTTTATATACAGTACAATCACAGCTTAGTTCAGTAGCTTTCACCATTCATTTTTCCTCAAGGGATGAACTGCAGGTATAACTCCATAGAACATGCACTTGTGTCCTTAGACCTAAGGGAAAAAAGAAAAAAGAAAAATAGCTTTGTAGTATACAACTATAAAACAGTACAACCCATTTTTGTTGTATCTTTAAAACATAAAGGGAATTTCTTCCACACCCTGACATAAGTGTATTTAGAAACTGATATTGCCCTATAAGGCCTGTGTCTTCTATCTGCCAAATAAAAGCTGGCAATTAAGTCTATTTTTTAAGATACTCAAGCCCCAAGTAGAAATACAGGCAGGAAATTGAGTTCGCTTTAAAAAGCAGAACTAGACAAAAATATGCTTACTGGGGGGACAATAAAAGCAGAAAGATTAGAAGAATATCAAGAAATAAAGTGAAGTATTTTAAAAGCTGTCAACTAGATATGAGAGCGCTCTGCTCCCCAGATATGTAAAATCTTTCCATAAAGTAGTGCATGCTGATCCAGGTGCTATAGCATTCAAGACACATCATCTTAAATTTGAATGAGGAAAACTATCTGTAGCTCTGGGTTTGAAAAACAGCATACAGACATATTTATTTATAGTCTTATAGAGCACTTATCTCCTTAGCAGCTAAGAATGTTGCAAACACAATGGGGTTGTTAAGTTCTGAGATATAGCTACAGAAGAGATGAAGCACAGGAATTCAGAACACCAGGCTAATTCTTTTCACTTGACCTGTTTCTCCAAGAGGCTACACCCACCCCTCAGTCAAACAAAGGAAAAACTATTTGGAACAACCTCTCCAGTACACAAAGATAAACTGTCACGGAGCTATCGGGAAACCCTTACTTCCCTATGAAATAATCCACCAAAAAGAGTCTTGTTGTTTAAGGCAATCCTCACAATCTTCAGAAGTTGTAAAATGAGTAATGTCTACATTTTCAGGAAGGACTAACCGACATAACCTCTCATAGGATTCACGAACTGTGATAACAGGCACTTCCTCTCATTTATAGTTCTCCACGCAATGTTCCCCCACCCCCACGTACTGACTTAAGGGGAAAGCCCTTTCGTTGAACACTTCCCACTGGTATTGTAACTAATTAATATATTAATCTACTGTTAGCCCTTCCATTTCTTTTAGAAAAGGTGCATCTACGTACTGTTTATACAAGCCGTTACCACTATTCAAAATAACTAATGCTGCTACACCAGTATTTGGTTCAGTTCGTAAGAAAGGGGGAGTTTGTATTTTCAGCTGTTCTGGTTCAGACTTTCATAACCTCTCATCATGCTATGCAGAAACCTTTGATGTTATGAGTACATAATGCAACATTTAAGTAACAATAGGTTCAAAAGGTTTGTTTACCATTTCTTGAAGTAAATGATCAAGTCTTCTTGTCACTTGGTCGAAAGTGTGCATTACCAATGAAACTTTCATAACTTCGCTTTTGTAGCACGCTGCTAGATAAGTGTTGGTATGACACTGATCTCTTTCCTGACAAAAATAAATTTAGAGGAGTTAGAATTATTTCCTGCTAATCTAATTGGTCAGACATTCAGTTGTGAGCAGGTCTATGTTAGCATCCAGAATCCCACAGATGCTACCACAAATCATCTCATGTGCAGGGCCCAAGACAAGATATCCTTAGTCCTATTAAAATATTATATGAAATTCAGTATCCAGAGCAAATACAAGAGGAATGACAAATATTAATTTAACAGCTTTGTTCTAAGCTGTACACGTGATGTCCGTCTCTCCAGATTTTGCTCATTTGCAAGAAAAATATCTTTGCTTAACTCATCATACAGCAGGTTTCATTTTAAGAAGACTTAAGTGCTGCAGTACATTCTATAGAATGATGTCTACATACCCAGTTTTGGTATGTTTGAAATTTGAATTTTTTCAATATGAGTATTTGACAGGGAAACCAGGTATACTACATTATTGCCATCATAGGCAATTGTGACACTTTAAAGAGTGTTAATATACATTTACTTGAAGACCTTTGTTAAGCAATTTTCAGTCTAGTATACAGGTAATTTCATGTTTATCTGAGACCATGAATTCAGATTTATATATGTGAAATCAATGCCTGTTCCATACTAAGTCTTACTAGCTTAAGCAAGCAGCCAAAAACACTTCATAAAATTAAGGGAAAAAAAGTCAGGAATCATTACTCCCACAGGATACAAAAAGCCCAACTGCCATCCATATTCCATGAAAGCTTTAAATGCAGCATTGAAAAAACCTAGCAAGCTTTAATTAAATTAAAATGGCAAAGCTAAATTAATATTTCAAGAGAATCTACGAAGCCATTGGAGTGTGTCATGAGCAATTGTCTTTAATTTGCAGCCTCTGCCAGATCAATCAGCCAACAGGTTATCCTTGATAGCATGTTGCCATTGCAGAGGCAGCTAATTTGAAAATAACACAAACTGAGTGGTTTCAGAATGTTTCTGTCTCTTCAGGGCAACACAGAATGGCAGAGCTTACAAGCAGTAACGGAAGGCATCACGCTTTAATCAAGTTTGCCAAGTGGAACATATTCTCATGACAACTTGATCCAGCATTTAACATGCAACATAACATGTTCATAGGACCTAAATAATATTGCCACAAGGCAGACAGGCCCTTAAAAAAGGTTTTGACATCATGTTTTATAATATCACCAGAGTTCAATAAAAAGACTACAGAAACCTGCAGGTCTATACCTGCAGTACTTTGCATATGATATCTTACAAAATACATCTCTGAGGAGTTGCAACTCTCAGATAAACAGTCATACTTCAGCTTTTTTAAAAAAAAAAAAAAAAGTTGCAGAAACTTTCATCTTCACTGTTTCCGCCCACATTAAAACTCCAATGCTGAGAAGTTCACCTGTCTGCTACCCTCCACCCTCTCAAACAACTGTCAAGGTTTGGGTTGGGTACTTCTGAGCAGAACGGTTGGAAAACTAGGAAATTAGCTTTAAAAGCCTACATTTTATTGCATGGGGCTTTTATTGAAGTTGCTAAGAAAACCCACAGAGGGGGGTCTTGTTTCACAAGTCTTTCCAATGTAGGTAACAGCCATAAAAAGTTGCTTTTCTTGTCCTGAGACAGCACTGTGTAACAAACAATGAAATCTTTATTTCCATGACAACAATACCATCAAATTAGTTGCAGCCATAGTTTTGAGAGCTCTAAAGAACAAGAAACAGTAGAAAGTTCTTGACTACAGGCTACTGTCTCCAGGCTTGTACCAAAGAAGGGGAAGAAAAGCCTACCACAGATTTTTCTGGCAGACAGGTGGAGTTTTCAAAAGAAGAACACGGTGGATTCCAATTAAGTCATTGTTTAAAAATAGTATTGCATCAACTGCCACCTCAATAGGCTAACCTCACTAAGGCAACTAGCAAAATAAGAGAATTTCCCTATCCCCACCATGCAGTAACGCTGGAAAGGAGCAAGACACTGCCCACCATCTAGTCCTTGGGGTACAGACTACTCTTGTCTAGCTGGTTGAAGGCGAAAGACTTTTTAACTTTCCCCTTCCTGTTTTCATGAAAATTAATAGGGTTTTATACAACATCAAGAGCATTCCCTCAAAATCCAGAATGTTCTATCTGCTCAACAGATAGCAATGTCATGAAGCGCAAGTCCTTGGTCAGTGCAAATTAACATGGGTTAGTCCCTAAGGACAGTCATGTCCTCCACCAAATGTGGGGATCACACATTAACCTCTTAGCTGCTATCAACCATCAATTAAAAAAAAAAAAAAAAAAAAGTCTTGCAAAGCACTGTAAATTCCACAACTGCAGGAATGACTTCTGTGCTCAAAAAAAAAAAATACCCTGTATGTATTCTATTCTCTCAGATCACTGGGAATCAAAACACAGCAACAACATTTGTCCTTCTGCCCGTCCCTCTGCATTCTATGCATAACCTAGTGCCCATTTTACATTCCTCATTGCAATTCATGGTACAGTTCACGGTACACAGACAACAGTCTTCATGAAACTAGGAATTAACTCCATTTCACAACCACTTCAGTGAGTCAACTGTGATGCTGGCTTTTCCTTTATCCACTCCCTACCCAGACTGGAAACAGAACTCTAACACTTTCCTTCATCCTTGCATAACCCACTAGCAAGCCTGAATATTTATGAAGCCCACAACCTTAAAACAAGCAAACAAAAACCAGAACAGAGTTAGCGAATACATTTTTTGCCACATAACTAAATGCAGATTTAGTATTTGCAGTTTGCTGTGACCTAAGGTAACACACCCCTGCTTGTTATGAACCCAGACTACTTCACAAGACTAATCTTACTGCTTCCAGAGAATGGGAGTATTCACAGAGTTTAAGAACTTAGCAGAGACTTTAAGACTACACAGCACACACACACTATTCATTTTTATAATAGGGTCTTCATTTCAAAATTCAAAGTCCTATATTTATAGCTAAGTCCATACTGACCTCAGCTCAAAGTCATAAATACCACCTTCTACAAATAGACAACTGATTAAATATCACCTAGCACCTTTTAATCTTGGCCTCCTGCTAAGTTATGAAAATGTTGACTAAGAACAAAAGGCAAAAAGCATGTATTTCATGAAAGTACCCAAGCCTTCCAAATACATCAAAAAACATTTATCTGCTAGGCCCAGAATTTTCCACAAAGCATTACTACTTAGCGCAATGAGACACCATAATTAGAATAGCAGAAAATATGTTGTCTCCATTTAACAAACAGTTCTGTTCCTATTAAAAGTAAAAATTATAAAAACCCATTGAACAACAGAGGTACAAGATTTAAATCAGTTTTATGATTTGTAATAATACATCCTTTTCTGCAATTGAAGGGAACAATTGTCCATGACAGCTTTTTTTTTTTTTTTTTTGTAAGTGGTTTTATTATTATTCCAGATGGTCCAAGACTTCATGTATATTAAGCAGAAAGGCTCATTCCATATCCTGGATTAGTTAGCATGTCTGGAGTGCTCTGATGAGCAAACAATACATGTTTGCTATCAGAGACGCATGGCAGGAGGGAAGAGGGAACTTGAGGAACTTTAAATCCCTCCTTTAAAATTCAGAACTTCCATGCCTAATTCTCCAAGCCAGGAGTTTGCTTAGCCTGGATTTTAAATTTAAAAACCAAGCATTGACTGGACTTGGTGAAATGCTAAGTACAGCTTTATTTTTTCTGTTTCAAGGTGAGTATACACTTATTTATATTTCATTCACCTTCCTTTGTAATGGTGTAAGACATTTAACGAGGAAGGAGATACAGTACCTTCTACTGTAGAGCTGGTTACTTGGCCATTGCTAGATCCACAAGAACTGTAAAGTGATCCAGAGCTATATGGCTCATAAGGTTTGAGAACAGTCAATACATTAGGAGGATCAACATCGTCTGAATTCAGAAGCCCTTGTTTGGTTGGCAAAACAGAGGATGCAGGTTTGGTGCGAGAACATTCCTGAGGTAGCAGATTTGCATATCTGTTTGCAACACGAAATCTGCTCATTTCGTATCTTCTGTAATTAGCCATTGGAGAGTCAATATGGTCAATAGCTAACAGATTAGGTTTCATTCGTTTAGAGGGCGTTTCACCATAGTCTAGATTTACATTGCTCACAGATTTACTACAAAGATAGTCTCTTCCTCGATGACAAGACCAGGCAGATTCATTTAGGTGAGAGTCAACAGCCCCATTCATACTGCTGCTTACTAGACCAGATTGAGACACTGGGACACTTAGCGCTTTTACTTTAGATTCAGATCTTTTTACTCTGTCCAATACCGGAGAGATACTGGAACTGGAGTGCATTTCTTGCTGAGGTTGTCTATAGTTATTTGCCTGAGCTCCGATATTACTTTGCTGTTTATGAAACTTGAGGTTACTTGGGGCTGTGCTGCTTGAGTCAGTCACTGAAAAGAGAGGGACTTTGCTCTGTGGAGGGTGACATTGTTTAGCTTTCCCCGTTTGCAACAGTTTTTGCTGTGTAGATGGGGAAGCCTTGCTTTTATTAGAATTAAAAGGCAGAGGAAGCACATCTTTACCAAGCAGAGCTGGAGGGCATCCAGTGCGTCTGGCTTTAGCTGGAGCCTTGCTTCTATAGCCATTTTTGTTAACAGTGTCAGGATTATATTTGTGCATCAGCCTCTGGTGCATCATTAGGACTTCCGGGTAAAATGTTCTGTACGTACAAAACGGACAGGTGCTGGGTGCTAGCATGCCTCTAGTTGAAACCACTGAACATTCTTGTGAAGTCCCAATAGATAAGTTCAAGGGTTTTTCTTGAGAGTCCACCATAGGTTTGTGTTTGTAGTTTTCAGTGCACTCTCGCACATCATTCACATTTTTTCCATCCTTTAAAGCACAAACATACTGGACGTCATCTCCCTCTGATGCCACAGAAGCCTCTCTCTCTCTTTTATGAGGAACATTGGGCTGAGCTTCCTTTGTTTCCTTCTCAGCCTTTAGTTTTTCCGGGTAAGGAGTGGACACATTCTCATGTATTTTGTTTGAATTGTTACAAACGGAACCTTTGTTCAATTCCCTAGAATTATTTTTCATTTTTAAAAGGACTGTGCTGCCTATTGCATTGTTCAAGGACAGAACTTCCTTTTGCTGCTTGGTAGGTCGGCAGCCCTCAGCATCTTTGGCACAATCAAAAAGCCTCTTCGAATTTTTGGTTTCTTGAGCACCATCAGCAGCCAGCAAGAGCTCCGTCTCCTGACTCTGTAATGAAACTTTGCTGTCACTTTTCACGTCTGGTGCACTATCAGCTTGCTTGTCCTTGTGATGCCTCTCTAAATGATACCTCAGTGAAGTTTTCTGTGCTGCTGCATACTCACAGAATTCACATTTGTACGGTTTTTCACCTGAAACACAGTTTTATCAGTAAATAAATTTGATACAATTTGATTTGAAGTTTTTAATATAATTAAAGACAAGGGAATAATGTAGACCGCAAAACAGTAAAATAGATTTTTCTTTCCCCTTCCACATACTCATAATTCTCAAACTCATCTAAATCATTTAAACAACTACATCTTACTGCTTTTCCTAACTACAGTGACATCTTCTGGCTACGATGAAGATGTTTTCCACACACTGGCTATGTATGGAGATGGTAGCTGACAATATGTTTGGCAGAGATAAGCAAGAAGTATAGCCGTGGGTCAACTCCAACAATTTGTAGCCCTTGATCATACCACAAGTACGCTATTCAACAACACAAATGTTACAGTTCATCTATAAATAGAGCTGTTTCAAAAGAAACAGGGACATACATTAACAGAAGTAGAAAGAGTTTGCCTGGCTATGGAAAACAAAAAGCTGAACTGAAAAATGGACATAGTTTTTTCCCAGGTAGCAGGAACTGGCAGACAATCAACGTAGTACTTGGGAAATAGGTTTTTTTTAAAAAACAAAACAAAAAAAAATACACATTAAAAAACCCCAAAACACAAACACCAACTTTTTGCTAGACTGCTAAAAGCCGAAAGAATTAAAGTTTTAAAATACATTGTATTCTTAACAGTACTTAATGTAACTAGCCCTATTCAAAAATATTTACACTTACGTAAATAATTAATGCCTTCTAGGAAATTTCAATTATTTTTTTTTTTTAGCATCGGAGAAAACTTTTTTCTTAATATCAATAATTTCGAAGGCAACTTCTGTTTTTCTTAAGCAAAACCAAACATTCCATCCAACTGGATTCAGCAGACTTCCTTCCCCTCCCACAAAGATGAAGCCCATTTACCTGTATGAGTTCTGAGATGAATATTGAGGTAATAATTTGAGCGAAAATACTTTCCACAATAGCTGCATTCTCTGGAGGCTCCAAGGTTTTTAACTTTTGCTCTTTCCAAACCATCTTCATTTTTATCTTTGGGAGAAAATATAGCTATATTATGAAGAGCAAACGCAAATTTGGAGTCTCATTTAAAACTGTAAGTAAGTATCTTAACTGTCTTTCTTAAGGAATGATGAACTGTTGTCAACTCCTACAGTCTACAAGCATCTTTTGTTCTGTACTTCTGCACACTTAGCAATCAAAGAGCAAAAGAGTTAAAAAGGCTTCTGTCTGGGTCAAGCAACACTGCTGTTAGCGACTGTAATGAAGAAGCCCCAGAGAACAAACAAGACGCAAAACTAGGTGTCAAAGTAGTAAAAGAAAAATTATCTTTACTGACCTACAGGAACTTGATGGAGAATGACCCACCTCAAAAATTCATACATGTTATAAACTGTATTTTTTTATTAAAGGGAATGCTTGAATTAGTAAGTGTGAGCATGGTGATTCAGATCGTAAACCTGCTCTGCACACCATGCCAAAACACAGGGAGGTGTTTTGGGGAAGGAAGGCAGGGAGGAAGATGGATTTTCTTATTAATTGTAATATTATTATTGCTGTGCTAATCAATGGAGCGTCGTGCCTGTGTAACAACATCCTTCGATTTAATGAGTAATCTTTCACCAGAAGCATTAATGCTTAAGCTTTGACAAACATGGGAATAGGAAAGTGACAGGGGCTGCTATTCTGTGAAACATGTATTCAAGGAACAAATTCACAGATTAAAAACTGGTTCCACTCAAGTGTAAGCAGCAGTAGTTACCACTGGAGGGCGGCAAGTACAGCATAATGTCTAACAAGAAAGGGGAGAAAACTTCAATACAATACACCATTCAAATGAACACGATTTCTTTGGCAGGTTGAATTGAAAAAACATCAAGACAACTTCAGTAAAATATCCAGGTCAAAGCTAACTAGAAAGCTACAGTGGGAAGAGAAGGAAGGAGACGTTTTGCTTGACTAAGATGATGGATGTATGATAGATAGCTTAAAACGGTTCCCTGAAGTTCCTACATGTTGGAAAGCTTCTATACTGGAAATGCTCAGGATGGCTTAACTATGGCTAAGAGAAGCCAGAGCTGTTTTAAACAACCAGATAATGTCTCAATAAGCATGACTCAGCATCTCACAATGAAAGCTGTTGTAGTTGAGGATGAGACACTGAGAAACAAAACAAGCAAGTTAACATTAGGTAATAATTCCATTCCTTTGTTACTGGAGGCAAAATAAAGGGCTGCACATTACCAGAAATGGAAATGTCAGTTGTGCGTGCCAGAACATTCTGTACATTGTGTCTTTTCTTGAGATTATGCAAGTGTTTGTTCTTTAAATGCAGGCTTAAAGCATGCCACACACAAGAGTGCTAGATCAGCTAGAAGATGACTTTTCACTATTCCTTTTTGTCCCCAGACATGCAACCTTTTTCAATTAAGGAATCACTCAGTATCACTTGTTCTTCTAAGACATAGTGAGATGCAGAATTAATCCTGGGTGACATACAGATTGAGCCCATCTACTCTGTCAAAGAGAACGGTTAGCAGCCCTTCAAGGAAGAGGAGTTAAATATATACCTCTCTTACGTGTATGATGTCCACATATTAATAGCCTGCATGCATGTCCTTACGCAACTAATCTAAAAATGCTGGTTCTGACATTTAGGCTTTCAAATTACGTACTGTTCAAAAGAAACATATACCCTGCAGTTTGATAGAAAAAGTTTGGAATTATTCTTTACTTCTCAGGATCTTAACAACTGCTGGTATTGAGCACTGGACATTTTCTGCTCTTTCTTACAAGATGCAGGAGAAAAAAGTGAAACTACTATGATTCCTTCAGAAATACTACTTGTAAAAACACGTGCTGGACAAGAAGGGATCTGCAACACTCAAAAGCACCCAGTAAAACTAAGAATCTTGCTATAAGAGAAGGGGTAAGTAAACAGTGACTTTTCCTAGTAATAATAACTGATTGTTATTGAAAGTATTTCAATGACTCCCATAACCCAAATCATAAGTGCAAGAAGGCCCAACACAGCTTCAAATATCTCAAAATGGTGGTGTCAGAGCCTTTCTTTCCCTCTCGTATTTCGCTTTTTGCCTTCCCCCACCATAACATTTCATAACTCTGGCCAAGTTTCTAAAAGATAACTGAGATGCATTCTTTGGCTCTAAAGAGTTCCTAAATGCTACAGTAACAGCTATTTCAAACTTATGTGCTCAAAATGCTACTCACCTAAATGAAGGGTTTCTGGAAGCCCATCTTCAGATCCATCTTCAGAGCCTCCTTCTATTCGTTCTCCTGCTCCATTTTCATCCAGACTTGCAATCACATCACCACAGCACGTCCTCGAAGCAGCTGAAGTCTCTCCATCAGTCCGCCTGTCTCTCTTATGTACTCTGGAATGAAGGACTAGCTGGTGGTACGTTCTGAAGGCTTTACCACACTCTGAACAGTGCGTTGGTTTCTCTTTGTTCTGGGACAATTTAGAATCCATCTCCATAGAAGGCACTTCAGCACCGGGATGTTTCAATTTGTCTTGGGATAAGTTACCATTCCCTGTGTAACTGCTGTTTTTATTTACTTTTGGCTTTCCTGTAGTTTCAGTCTGGCTACCTTTATTTGCATTCCAAATTTCACCAAGTTCTTCTTTATCAGAAGATGAATCATCATTGTCTGTACTTCCTTCTTGCCCTGGTTCTTTAATCTGGCCATGGCCAACTGCAACTTTACCTTTGGTAGCCAGCTGCCATGCTTGATATGTGTTGAAAGGATCTAGTTCAGCTATCCATTTCACAGGTTTTTGTGATTTGTCATTTTCTGGAACTAAGTTTGGTCTTAAGTTCAAGAATCGCAAAAATTCCTCTCTTTGAGACATTTCTTCTGCTTTAGGTTCACCAGTCACTTGGGGGCTTTCACCATTGGGTACTGATTCTTTGGTGTGTACTTTACTGTGCTCAATTAGAGTCTCTTTATTGAGAAATAGGAAACCACAAACCATACAAATTTTGTAAGGTGACGTTACATTTTCAGTTACATGCTCCTGCACCACCTCATTTATTGTTATGGGGCTTTCAGAACCTTGTTGGTGCTTGTTTCTAGAACCAGGCTTTCCAGTATGCGTTCTCATATGATTTTTGAGGAACCACGGCTCTTTAAATCTTCTTCCACATACATTACACCAATATGTGAAAGAATCTTTATGCTTTTTCATGTGTGCCTCAACGTCAAAAGCCTCATCAAATGTTTGTCCACAAACTTCACAACTAAGTTCTTCACTGTCCTTTTCATTGTTTGGTGAAGGCAAATTTGTTCTTACTTGACATTTATCTAGAGGACTAAGATACTCTGCCTCAACACGCAGGACAGCTGGTTCACAAAGAGTGGGCCTATGCTGAGTTAAAACATGCTTACCAAGTTCTTCAGGATGTTTAAAAGTCTCATCACAAAACATGCAGTCCAGAGGCATGCAGCCCTCAGCTTGCAAGAGGAACTTTTCTTGCAAGCTTTTGTAAGAAATTGTGTTTGTTCCTTTTATTGTCATTGAGGCATCATTATTCTCCATCTGTGCACCAACGGTACTGGCTATTCCATCCGGTCCATCCATGTATGCCAAGAGAGGCTGAGTTGGCATGTTTCCTATGTTCTGTTCCCTATTACGTGTTTTAATGTAAGGTTTCAGTTCTTTGGGGATGCTCACTGATCACAATAAGGACACTTGTAAAGTTCTCCAACATGTGCTTACAAGTCTGCTAAGCTAAAAAACCTCAGCCAGGAAAAATGTTTTTTTCCAAAAGCAAAAAAATTATTTCTTTTTCATTTTTACCTGTGTTCACACATCACTGAAAGCGTATCCATCGGTTCTCTCAGTGACGGGATGAGGTTTTTTTTGAACTATTTCTTCTGATTTTTCAAGTCGGTAGAAACAGTCAGTTGCATTTAGTTTTTTTGTACAAACATTTCAAATCGTTGCATTGGGCAAAATACACTCAAGGACAAGTTCAGTGCCACACAGAACTCCAGCACCTGGAGAGGAGAGAAAATAGTCAGTCAGACTTGTCAAAAGAAAAGGTATTGTCCCCCAAATAATGAAAACATTAGGGCTAGAGAACTATTGAATGCTCTTGAACACAGAAGGTATGCTTTTAATAAATAGTCAATGAGGGACAGCTAGAAGAAACCCTGGTCACCTTTCTACCCACCACAGTTAAAGTAGTATGGTCTTGAACATCCCTGTATTCCATTAGTGGGCTTCTGTATTAAGATTGCTACATAATACTTTGTCTACTATCTATTCTAAACCTACTCTTATGCAGTTACATAAAGCTGCTGAAACCATATTTCAGTACATAAATTACTGAATTCATAAAAAGTAAATGCAGCAAGCCAAAGTAACCTTTCCTCGAACCTGTGAAACCAGTGTTTAGAGGCACAGTAAAACTACTTGTTTGTTTTCTAAAGGCTGTTGAGCAAGAGACTTTTTTTTTTTCCCCCCAAGACTAGACTGCCTGGAATTAGCTTTCATAGTTCTGGTACACAGTAAGTGTCAGTACAAACCTTGGTATTAAGTACTCAAAGCTTTTACTATTATTTGCAGATTTACAATCTCTGTGACAATTTTGGGCTGGCACAATTAGATCACCTCAAAGTTTGAAATAAACTAATTATACTGTTTCTTTAACAGGAGTTTAGTATTTAAATCATCCAAGAGACCAAATATTACACTTTAAAAGGAAATGCTTCTAATTTCAAATTGCATGCCACAAAAAAATGTGTTTTATTGATTATACTCAAAAGGGAAGGTTTAAGATTCCACAATATTAAAAAGGGTTATAATATAGTTAATCACGACTCCAATTTAAATCTTTAAGTCTGTAAGAGTTATAATGTCTGCTAGCAGCAATTAATACCCACGACTCTCTGGGCTGTCCAGTTATAGTATTGTGGAGTTCAGGACTCTGCTTGATCAAATTTCTGGATAAAGGAAAAGTCTACCAAACTAATAGAAGACCATATAAATTGAAGAGGAATCATTCTGAGATGAGGCACATTTCCAAACACATGAATATCTAATGAAAAGAATGCATTCAAAATTTGACTCAAACTTTAAACTTCCACAAGTTATTTCATAAAAGACAGCTGGCCAGTGATTCACATTACTTGAATTAATATGCCTCAAAACACAATATGCTCTATAGCTCTTACAGCAGAAGACAGTATGGGCAAAGTAGGGTTTTAAACTTCATCTCAACTTCCACCTCTGCCTTGCTTTTATTTGGAAAAAAAAGGAAACATTTTGTTTCATTTCAGCCAAAGAAAGGGTAACAATTCAAACACAACCCTGTAATAGTTCAGGCTAGAGAGACTTCCATGGCAAGCAGTTGCAGCAAGTAAAGATGCAGCTATCTATGCAGCTGAGGTTACTTTCTCCAGCCTTTTTTGATCAGCGGTGCCAGTCAGACAGAAAAACGTGATCTTAAGCCATTAAATCTTAAACCTTTTCAGTAGAAATCAGCCACCAGAACTTGACCTGTTTATGCAGTTCAGCGGCCCAAACATGTTTGCAGATAACGCTCCTGCTGGCAGAACCAGTATGTCTAACAGCCACAGGAGGTTAATGGGACAGGACCTTTAACCAGCTGAAGCGAAAACGCAACTATCTCTATCTATAGACCCAAGTTTTGATATGATGCCTTCAACTATATTGGACACCTTTACCTACCACAGAACAGCCAAGCCCAGGCAAGATAACCACCTGGGAAAGGAAACATGACAACATTGCTAGGAGTAATGGATCCAACATCTCAAACACTTTATTCACTCACTGCACTACAGCCTTGCCCTGAGAATACTGTTTGGTTTTAATTTGAAAAGTTTGCAGCTCCTTTTCCACTATCATGCAGACAACAAGATCCTGGAGCCTAATGAAGATGGGTTAAAAAACCCCAGCAGAATGGCAATACAGAATAAAGTTCTTGTTGCCAGTTGCTTGTCTTCCATTTTTTTCTGTATCTCCAGAGCTTAGTGTCTTCATTGCCTAGCCCTCTAATGCAGGCCTAGACAATGATCATATCTAACACCAAGAAGCTTCTAGCTTTTTTAAACCCAAGTTGGTTCAGGACTGGGCCAAAGACTCATCATATGCTAAGTTAAACACAAATGGAGGGATCTTGGGGGATAGGGTAGAGAGTGCAAGAGGGAACGAGCCACTGGCTGACAGGTTGGTTGATGGCAACAAAACATAGATTTTCTGCAGCCAAAGTCTCTTCTAACTACGCCCTTTATCCCCTTTTTCAGTTTTATCACTGCCATGATTAACACTTCCTCTCTGCATAATGACTCAAAAATCTTTTGTAATGAGCAGGTTCAGTCTATGGTGCGACTGAATTGCTTCTATTGCTGCCTTTGCTTTCGCCTTTCTACCTGCCGCATTCAGTTTTGACTTTCTGGCTTTCACTCAGCCCTATAGGCAGGTGAACCTATAACAAAAGTTTGAAGCTGAAGTATTCAAAAAGCTTTCCCTTTTGTAAACATAAGGAAAAACATATCAAAGGGTGCTGGTTAGCATGTTTTACTTCATGTTTCGACTTGCCGTTTTGTTCTATTTCTACTGTAGTTTTAAGAGGTATTTTTTACACAACAGGATGACATGCTGCGGCAAAGCTCATGTGCATAAATGGAGATTATCTGCCTGAAAATAATTTACTTGCAAACCAGAACTGAACAGCAACTTCGAAAGGATCCTCAACGCCAATAATTAACATCCAGGCAAGATAAAAAAATTGAACAAACTTGAGAGTTCAATGCATTTATGTTCAGAGCCACAAGTAAGCGCTCTGCAGTAACAGGTACAAGAACCACCCTACAAAAAGGCCAGAGGCGTTTCTGGGGCATCAAGTCAGAGTCAAACACCAGAGTGCCTAAAGTCCCACGTACTGAATTGCTGAGATGCGTCACCACCTATTTCCTTGCCAGTGTCTACAAATACAGAAAAAGCTTATTACACTTTATTACGCTTCCCACTTTGTGGCATTACAACATGGACACAATAGAGCAACAAGAATTAAGTCACTGTAGAGAGAAAACAGATGAAAACCAGCAGAAATCCACACTCAATCCCCTATCCTCCACAGCATTCGGGGATCAGATGAGGGCAGAAGAGACACCCTTGTAACAGGGATCACCACACACGGTTCGACTCAAACTTAACGTAGGATAATACAAACATTTTGTAAAAAACACATGCTTAAAGATATATTAGAATTTAAGGGACAGGCATAGAACGCGTCTAGGGAAGGCCCTAAGCTGGTCACTGATGTGTGAAAAAATCTACCTCAATCAATCAATAACATTTCCTCTGGTAAGCCCTTTGAGAACGGGTCTGTTTCAATCTCCTCACATTTAAATGTATCAAAGCAGACATTACTCAGCTGTCTAAAAAACCAACCTGTCCTCACAACTGCATGTATAAATACAGAACATGGAACTTTAACAGGAGTTTGGATCCAAATTTTATTAAGGTAACAATAGGTTTGAACAAGCCCTTTGGAGACTTCTTCCATGGCTCTTCAGAGCACTTTACACACCTCCACCAACCTGCGTTAGCTGCTGAACGCTTTTCAAACTTCCACTGTTTTTAATAGGAGGCTATGAACACTTTTGAAGAACTGGCCACAGCTCATCCTCTAGGCAGCATTGCAAAGCAGAGCAAGATATTCCTGTTCTAGGAATCCGAAATGTCTACTTGCAGTTCAGGTAACTATTGTTCTTGGATATACCATCATATACAGGAGATGGTACCTATGGCCTGAAAAAAAATTGCAGGTAGCATTTCTGAAGAAAACTGCAGATGCAACTAGACAGAATTATATTTAAACTGAGAAGAAAAAAAAAAAAGATACTACTACTAGAGTCAGAAGGTGAGCTACAAAGCTCTAGTCTTATTTTTGTATCTGGCGATTACACACTTCACTGATTAGATATATGGCTTTTACAAGTAGGCATGATTTTACGCTCTCACTGTTTAGACAAGCTAACGCATGCTAAAACTACAAACCAAATATCTACACTAGGATTTTACCCATTATTAACGAAACCTTTCTTCCTAGTGAAGATAATATTATGCCTTGGATTTGAGGACCAAAAATGCTGATTAATTACATTCCTGTTATTCAAAACCCTGTAGGCAGCAGCAAAACTGTCAAGAGTTGCCTTAATTCCGTACTATTGCTTCCTTGGGAAAGTGGATGACCTGCAGCTTTGACAAGCACCATAACTATTTGTAGCTGAAGATCTGTATATTAGCTCAACAAAAAAATACAGTACCTGAAGTTTCTTCTGTTGTCTTTCACTTTCAGAAGACAAAAGAACAGATGCGACACACCAGTATCAGTCAGAGATATTGAGTAAAGGAACAGAACAAAACAGGAAATCCTTCCTTCCAATAGCTGAAAAGCGATAAATTTGCTACAGATTAACTCAAGGTTGAAAATAAAGAATGACTATCCCTCCTCACAATAAAGTGACTCAAAAAATCTTGACTTCTGACTCCCCTATCCATTTGTAAATGTCAACATGCATCTCACACCAGAGTCCAGGGCCCACATGTTCCAGTGGTTGCTGCAACTGCCTTGAGGTGAACCTGCCTGGCTCAGCACACCTGGGCATTTCCTAGAGTGCTCTGTCCAGAAGTGGCAAATGCTTCTCAACTGCAGGATGCCATCTACTGTACTTTACTCTTCCAACAGTCCAGAGCCTGAGCATTTAGCAATCTTCAGTTCACAACTGAGTCATATTTGGCTATATGGCCTTTAGTCAAATATTTCAACAGGTTTGCAGCAATACCCATTATGTTTATAAACACCACAAAACATATAAATAAAGATTGAACTGGACAGATGAGAACATCTTGTTTCATTACACTTGCCACACAACCCAAGAACCACACCAAGAAGCTGCTGCATATAAATGGATTATTAAAACAGAGAAAATTTTAATTAAGTGCCTGTAGAGAAGTTTAATTTATTTTTATTAAATTACACAACCAAAGATGACATATTACAGTCTCAAAGATTTCTTTGGGAAATGACCTATCAGTAGTAATTTTATTGCATTTCTACTTCCTGCATTTCAAAATTTCCATGAATATGTAATAAAACCTCGAGACACACCTTCCAGAGAATAGCAAAGTCTAACCATTGAATTTCCCATTTTAAACACTATAGAGCACTGGGAATAAAAGTTGCATAGCTAGCATCAGGAAAAACAACTATACCTTGCTAATTCTGTGCTAGCAAAACTATTGTTAAACTGCAAAAAGCAAGCTGGAACAATTACAGAAGTTAACCTAGTTGCTGCAACACTTTCTTAAAAACAGAAGTGAGAAAACTAGAAGTTACAGCTAAGTATACGATACTTAGTTACTCTTCTGTATACTAGAAGATACGTACTCAGACATAACTACCTCAACACACTGTTAGCAGACCCTTAAATTCAAGGCCAGTAGCAAAGCTATCACTGTCTAACAGATGACCAGATCCTACTAAGGTTCCACAAGGTTTCGAGTCCTACATAAGCCAGTGCCAGCAAAGAACGAGAAACCCACACTCAAAAACTCACCAGAGAGCCAGCTGCTGCATATTAACTACCTTAATTATTACTGTGTCTACTTGACTTGAGAAACTTTCATGTTCAACTCAATTCCACTTAAAAAAAAAAATATATATATATATATTCAGTCTTCCTCATGTTTCAAAAAGTTTCAGGATATTAAGAGTCATTTTACATGAAACATTCTTTTCTCTTGGTATGTTTACACCCCAGAACAGGTTGCTGCTCTTTGGCATTGCTAATGAAATGGACTTTATACTGCTGATCGCTTATTGGAAACCACAAGTTATTTAAACACTTTTTTTATTTCAATCTAAAAGTTTTGCTTTTTCAGAATAGTTGTTACAGTTCTATCTAGTGAACATAAATAAAATGAACCAGTTAACATCACTTTTTCCTCATTGAGACCACAAATAAAAACTACTTTACGGATATTATCTATTTTGTCTGGGCACATCTATATTCAGGTATAATATCGATCATAGGCAGAGTAGCTCATGCATAAATAAATACAACTTCAAATTCTCAAATAAAAGCCTGAGCTGAAGCAGAACTTAGCTTATTTAGAGCATCTCCTTTTTTTTATACCTATATCATTGCATGAAGTTAAGCCAGTTGCACCACACCTAGTACACACACAGGATATTAAGCAGAAATAGCATCCCCAAGCAGTTGCTAACAATATTCAAGAGCTCTAAACTCTCTAGATAGTACCTATAGTGTCCTAGGTTGTGTGTGTAGTGTTTGCAGAACCCATCGGTGACAATGGCTCCATTGTATAAGCAGTACTGGTGTGCTGTGGCCTTCGCAGGCTCCTACCTTTAGTCAGAAAGTGAAGCAAAATGTCATTGTGAGGTTCCGATTTACCAATTGCTCCAAAACATTAGTCAGATTTCCAAACATCCACAGCATAAAATTTCAAGTTTGCCTCTACAGGTATTAGGGTTTTTATGGCAACCACATAACTTCCTTTCTCCATTTAAGAAGAAACACATACATGTCACACCGCACGCAATAAGGTATTTTCCTGTATTAGATAGAAATGCCTTTCCTACCCCAATTTGAGGGAAGGGTAGGCCCTACATCTAGGGAAGACTGCATTATTTGCTGCATGGACTGTGACCTTATTTCTGAAAGGGTACAACTGCCCATCTGCCTATCACTTAAGTTAAAACACTGGAAAGCTATAAAAGTCAGCACAGTGAAACATTATTTTGCAGAAGAGTCAGGTTTTCTTCATAACACTACGTGAAGCCGACAACTTACTCTTCATTACTGTGTGTTCTATTGCTTTCTAGGGAAGGGCAGAGCTACTCCCTTCTATCTTTTAACAGTAAATCATTTTAACACAACTTCCCAGTATATTTCTTTGTTAACGGAGAAGCATGTGAGTCCACCTAACATTCTCATCCACACATGGTTTTATTCCAAGTGTTCAAGTACAAAAATGTTTTTAAATAAAGTTTGTTAACAGTTCAGTCTGATAAAGAGCTAACATGAGTACCTTTAAAGGAAATGGAGATTTAGGGGGAGGAAGGGGAGGAAGAGAGCTGTTTGTTTCAGTTGCAGGAAAGATCAAAACGAAGACGTTAAGGTTGAAAAGAGAACATAAAAGATGACCCCAAATTGGAATTTCCACTCCCTAAATCTGCAAACTTAAGTCCCCTTGTTAGTCTTCATCCTTCAGGCTTAAAGTTTTCAAAGTTATCCTAAACTTAAACTCTTAGAGGGGTTTTCATGGCTTATCTTTTTACCCTGTTTCTGTTTTCCTCAGTTACAGTCCCTCCTAACAACACTACAGAGCTTTCCAATGCAACGATACTAAGACAATTCATAAAAACAGAACTGAAGAGAGAGAGACATGTATACCAGAATGCAAGAATGTTATTATCCAGGCATTTCTCCACACTTTAGAAAGATTTTGTATTGAAAGCTCTTTTGTAGTCAGATAAGAGAGACACACATGCAAGTCATTTTCCCCCTGAAGTCTAGCAAACAGGATTTTAATCACCAGTGGAAAATAACTAGTAGTTAATAATGAACAATATTAGGAAAACTCCCTCCCCCCATTTCAGACATCTATACTAATAGAAACAAAGGATATCCTTTCTCTAAAAAACCTTTTCCTGTGGAGTCCCTTTTTCTTTAAGGCTATATGTCTAACAGTGTTTTGGCAGAGGATGGATGAGCTGAATGTGTCTCCTCAGTGAACTGAATGCCTCTTCTATCAAAAGATGTAATTATTCCTTTTAAAGCAGAGAACATATAAGCTTGCATCATTTTGCACATGTTTTTCCTCCACTGAGCAAGAGCAAATATAAAAGAAACTAATTCTTGGCATTAAAGGAGGAAGTGCTACAAATAAGTATTGACTTTTAAAGTTCAGAAGGACTGCTCTAACAGCCAGACTTTTTCCCCTTTTTTCCCCTCTGATTAGGAGAGAATTTCTCAGGAACTACAAAACCAAAGTGTACTTTAGACAATATGAAGTGGCCAATACCTGTTGTAGAAAGGTTGAAAGACAAGAGTGATCCTATTTAAAATAAAGTCTGAGACATTTCACCACTGCTATAAGATGATGCAACTTCATTAAATCAAGAAGTTACACGCACTTAAACTGGCAATGACCCCTTACCTTACAAAACAGTTTATTGTTCTCTCCACAGCAGGTAAAGACTCTCTTGGTGGAGTGAGTGATACATTTTTGTTGTTGAGTCAGTCTCACCTTACATAGACTGCCTTATATGTTTAGTCTTGGTTTTCATTTGAAAGAAGGTATTTTCAGAGACCTTAAAAGCAAATTTTACTTTTTTACTTCTTGGCAGAAGCATGTTAGGTCTCTCCAGTGGCCACAACTACAAAGAAGTGGTAAATTCAGAGTTCACCAAATTAGACTTAATTCCTTATTACTCAAGAGCCAGGAGATCCCCTGTAGCAATTATAGGCAAGTTGCATCCCTTTGGGCAGCATCTGGGAAATAACAGGAAAAGAGATACTTCTACTATTCCTGAACTTGAGAGAAGTAGTCACTTCCAAAGAGTTCATTTTGTTAAGGTCATTAATCTTCCCTAGTGCTCTCACCTGATTTCAACTCTAAATCTAACTCTCACCCAACACCGCTCAAACCCCTGTACCTTAGAAGAAAAAGCAGCAACTTCTTACCCCTCCCCCCCTCCACATAGCACAGACTTTGAAGATGTCACTTTCAAACATATCCAAAATTATGTATTTGCAAAAATCAGTCTGGAAAGATGGAGAAAGGTACACAGTCTGAGGAAAGACATTTACTTCTACTTAAGTCATCCCCTGGACTAGCATCTGAAGATACTAAAATAGAAAAGTGCTAGAAATAGACACTTCAAATAGCTGCCTCCTTTCTTCCATTGAGGTGGGAGATCTTCCAGAGACCCACATAGACTGATGGAGATTAAACCTTTCCAATTGCCTAGCATTACATTATCTCACACTAGCGGACTGAAGGGATGTATGTGATGTAGCCCAACACACTGGGCTTCAGAGTGCCAGACTCTCCCAGAAAGGAGAGTTCACATCCACAAGACACTGACCGTTCAAACAGGCAGTTGTTTCATACACAAATTTTACTACCATAAGAAAAAAAGATTAGAAACGAACATTAAAGCTAAACAGAAATTGTGGCTTCTCCAGACCACCTTTACATCCGTTTTCCTTACAACGTACTAAACATGATAGTCTTTGGAGTACATCTTAATTTGCTTCTTCCTACCTGTGTATTAAAAGAAAGAGAGGCTGGCACAACCCCAAGGATTTCACCCAACCAGTTCTCAACTATCGTTATAAAGTGTAAACACAATACAAGGGCCTTTAATTTCCCTTATGTAGTTTATGTCAGAGGTAAACTGCACTCACTTTATTACACTGAAAAATGCAAGTGTACCTATTGCGCATAAACAAACTCAGACTTTGATACTTTTAGTTACATAAAATCTTTAGCACATAGAAAATCACTATCCAGTCAATTATTCACTTATACTTGGATGGGTTTGTGCTCAAATCTTTAAGTCACACTGATCTACATAGATTTTCCTGCATATTCTAACCACATTTCCTCTTGTACTTTCTTTTAAAATTCTGAAGGCAGTCTGATAACCAATTCCATCTTCTGCAATGAACTCAAAGACATGATATTTTGAAACAAGTATGTCACCTATATTTTTGATTTGTAACTCATTTTTCCCAGCACACACATTGTTTTACTTTGAAATTGAAAGTCTGTTCTTATCATACCACTTAACTTGCTGCCCCCCTTAAAAAAAAAAAAATAAGGAGGAAGACTCAAAAGAGCTAGATTTATGATAAGGTATAAACTATGCTCTGACCAAAGTCATATGATTATAACAGTAGAAGTTGTAGTGGTTTTTTTTCCCATTGACATACACCCAGGTCTGGCATAAATAAGTTTTCATTAGCAACAAAACAAGATTATTTGGGAATTTCACTGAAAAAAAAAAGTTGATTTCTAAAAGCAAATCATTTTGAGAGTAGCTTTCTGTTTGGAGGCGCACAAAAATCTAGGTAAGTTTAGGCTGGAAAAGCGTGTTTAGTTTTTTTTAATCCTAAAATACAACACACGTTGAGAATCTTACACAGCTTGGTAATATCCTTTTCCTTACTTTTGTATTCAGTTGCAAATCTCTTGTGGTATGAGTCACAACTCTCTAAAAGCATGCATACAGTAGTCAGCAGAATCCCCTGACTGTATTAATGCACCAGAAAGAAAAACTTTTTTGTTACTAAAGTCACCTTAAAAAAAGGAGGTCAAGGGTCATCAGAAATGACCCAAAGTCCATTAAAAGTAAATAGCCATTTGAAATTAATGTAGTTATGAGATGTGGAAAGAGTATCTGATTGGAACGCTGATGTTCTAAATCAAGAGTCTCAAAAATAAGAGGGCTGAGCTGGCAAATGGCAGCCCTGCTGTAACTGAAATGTACTGTCTTGCTATATTTAAAGACAATACCTCAACAGTTAAGTATTAGAATATTTTAAGTGAGATAAATAAGCATAAGACACAGGCAAATATCCTTGGTTATTTAATCATCCTGAAAGCAGTGTGGAAGTGTGAGGGTGAGTTCAAAGGTCAAACTCTTCTTTCAGCTTCTCGCAAAGAAAAGAAAGCTTAGTCCATTTTACCTTAGGGAAGGGGGGACTGTTCTTTCCATATGCCAGCAGTAGTTACAGCATTTCATAACACAGGAAAGAGGGAGTGTATTTACATATACAGTGTATGGAATCTTTTACTAGGACAATGAATTCCAAATCAAGATTCAGGTTAGAAAGAGTTGGGACAACAAAAAGTCCCAAAGAACAAAGGGAAGTTAAAATTTACTTCACATTTCCCCAGAGCTTCTTAATTACAAACTCTCAGATTTTTCTAACTAGAAGTTTATTGTAATCACAGTTTTGAAAGTCTAAGTGAAACCCACAGTTCCCTTTTAAAATTATTTCCCCCGATCACGGTAATAACTTAGCACTTTGTTCGTATAAAATATGACATTAATCTATCAACATAGTTCTAAATGAAAATATAGTAGTAAGGAGAAGAAGATACATTCTGAAGATTAGAAGTGCGTGCTCAAAAAGGAATTTTTTTTGAGTGTGATCTAACGAAAGGGGAAACCAAAATGAAGTAACCTTTTGTGTAAGACAGTCTGATAAAAGGTGCTAAAGTTTATTATCTTTCTCTTTCTAGCCCCTACCCTAAATCTCACTCTCCCCACCCCTACCAAAACAAAGCAAAACAAAAAAAACATTATTCACTTAAAATGAAGGGGGGAAAAAAAAAAGAAAGAAAAAATCCTCTAATCCAAAGCCTGGAAGCCATTCTCTAAAGACTACTTAATATGAAACTTTGTTTACAAGATACAAATATAGCCTTCTTACCACATTCAAAACCAGAAAACATCCACTTATTTAAAGAAATGTTTTTTCTATTTTGATCAACAAGGACATAGGTATTCATTTTAAATTTAAATTCAGCCCCAACAGTGCCATATGAATGTTTTAAATTCATATATGATACGCACTGTTTAAGAATGTTTAAACAAAGGAAGTAGGAAAAGCCTCAAAATACACAGCAAAACTTAATGGCTTCAATTTTAAAATATATTCTGATTGCAGCATGGCAAAATTATTCTGTTATGCTTACAGCCAGTCTTCAGAAAGAATAAGTGCAGTCAGTGTAGTAATTTGTCCCACTGGAAATTCTGTATAAAACATCTACCTAAAATAAACAAGGCTTCACAGCAAGAATCGTCAGTTGCCATTAAGGACACACCTTAAAGTTCTTACCACACAGTAACTAAACAAGTACAAACTAGTGGTGACTGTTTGCTACTTTTGTCTGAAAAGTTAATGAGATCAATTCACTCCTCAGTATCAGATCTTAAGATAATTTTCTTAAAAATGCAAGAGACAAACAACCCCAAAACATGAATATCCAGGATTCGAGTGTCTGATGTTTTATCAGAATGCCTAAGGTTCTTGTAAACACGAATATAAATACGAACATTTAAACCTGACACCACGTAACACTAAAAGGTAAAATGCTTAACTGCTAAGAATACTAGTGCTCTGGTACTGGAAGGCAGCTGTTGTTCCCCTGCCTTTTCTTTTGTTGTGCTTAATCTCATGTCAAGTCATTCAACCAACTCCAAAGCGATGAAGACATAATTGAACAACCTTAACTAAAAACTGATCTACTGTTCTTAAATAGCTATATATACTGTTTAACGACTCAAAAAGGCTAACATATGAAAAAGAATCTATAGAATTTAAATCAGCAACTCTGGTGCAAGCAGAAGAGTTGTTTGGCTGTAGGCCAAGCCAATCAATAATCACTGTAATAACCATGTTTCTGAAGTTATTTGTTTTTCGTATTCATCATCCTAAAAACTTAAAGACAAAACTTGAAAAACTCATACTGCTTTCAAGAATGAGCTGTGAGATCTAAAATCCAAAATATTTTGCACAGAATTACAATATTGCTCATTAAAAAATACGTTACAGAAAGATTAGTGATCACAAAGCCACATTCCTGCTACAGATCTTAAAATATTGACTCAGTTACAGAACTAGTACAGGGTAAAAAAAAAAAAAAAAAACCCTCCTCCACCCTTTCCCTCTTCCCTCCCCCTCTGCCAAAGAATGCAGTTTATCCTACTTATTTGAAACTGTCCTTTTATATTATTCAAGGAAACGCTTAAACCTTAGTGTGGACATCACAAATTAAAGTATTAGTCGTATTCCCAAACCTACAGTTAATAAGACCTCCTAAGAGCAATAAAACATGGCGTTAAAGCATTTGCAAGCCATTGTCATAGCACTGTGCTCTGATACCTTTGCAGACACAAAACCAGCCCCCACCAACCAACAAGCATGTAAGCATTGGTCAGCAAGTCAATGCCTGCTATTCAACTTGTAGTTAGGCGTTTTATTTCTGTGTCTTTCAGATCATATCACTCCTGCATTTCAGGGCCTAATAAAATGTGAAGAATGATATGCTCCCCCTCTCTCATTGCATCTGAAACTGCGTTATTTCCCTCTCTTCTTTTTCACACATTCTTACAAAAACTTCCCTTTTCACATACTTCTATAAGAAAACATTTCACTGCATCTACTTCAGTTCCTATTTCTATTTTCGATTTTCACTAGATCCTTCTGCCACTGCCTCCCCCTCAACCCCACTGGTAGAAACTGATGTAGTTTTAAAGCTCTCAAGGTCATTTCAGAAATGAAAAAAAAAAAAAAAACAACGTTGTTGCCTTAAAAAACCTTTAAACACACAAAACCCCTAAACTAAACCCTTTTCAAATTCAAACGCCTTTCATCAGCAGATCAATAACCCAACATAAAGATTTTTGTTCACCACCACTTCAAAACTATTACACTTCAATTCAAATACTTACTGGGAGTCACACAGCACATTTTATGGGATGGCTCATTAGAGTACATACAGACCTTACTTTGGCTGCAGGTTTTCTGTGTGGGAAACAAACAAACAACAAAAAAAAAACCCCACACCCAGAAACAGAAAGTCCAGTAGGTATCACGGAACAGGAATGAAATCTAATCTCTAGATATTCTAGAATTTTATTGTCCTCACTTGGCAACGTCTTTTGTTGCTTAAGAAGTCAGTTGCGGCTTATTTATTTATTTTCTAAACTTCCTATTCCCCTTTAAAAAAAAAAAAAAAAAAAGAGAAACACGATGCCAAAGAAATTATCAGGAAGGGTTTAGTCTTGAAGACAAAGGTAAATGAAACAGAACCTGGCAAAATGGATCAATAAACTTTTCATTAACACCCCCCCCCCCCCGCCCCATGAGCCACTTACTACAAATCCTTCTTCCAGGAACATCTTTGACTCACAAAGAAAGTGTCTCTTCCCGCTCCACCCCTCCCCACCCGGCAGAAAAGGACCCCCAAAACCCAGGCTCCTCGCCCGGAGTATTTAAAAGCAAAGACCCAGGTTTACAATGGAAGTTTGAGACACCTACTTGCGCGGGGGGAAGCAGGGGAGGGGGAGGCGATCCCGGGCAGCAGAAGGGAATCGGGGACAGCGAGAAGTTTGGGGGTGGGAGGGAGCGAGGGAAGGGCTCCTCTCCTCCGCGCCCGCCGCCGCCTCTCGCCCCCTGCCCGCCCGCGGCCGCTGCGGGCCGCCCCGGGGAGGGGCTCGGTACCTGCTGCTGCTCCGCCGCGGGGGGGGCGAGGCTGGCGCGGCCCGCGGTGGGCCGGCTGCCACACACCTGGCCCCCTCCCCGGCCCTTCCACCCCCGGGAGCCGCGTCCCCCCACACACCTGCCCTTCCTCCTCCTCCTCCTCCTCCTCCTCCTCCTCCTCCTCCTCTCCCCCAGGGGCGGCCGTGCGCCTCGCCAGCCTCCCAGGCGCCGGACAGCACGGGGACGGGCGGCCCTGCCCTGGGGGTCCCTCCCTCCCAAGGCGGGTGTACCTACCCCCCAGATCCCCCTGAAACGTCCCGGCGGGCGGCTGCCCCCCCCGCAGCCAGTCACACAACCAGCCCCTCAGGGCACAGCCCGCCCCGAGGGGAAGGGGGCTGCGCCTCCCTCAGGTGCCCCCGCGAGGGGGAGGAGGCGGGGAGGGGGGCCAGAGCCCCCTGGAAGTTGACCCCCAGCCCTCCCTCACCTGTGCCTGAGCCGCCTCCCCGGCCGGCATCCTGAGGCGGGGGCAGAGGGAGGAGGGGAGCGGGGGCGGCCGCCCGCGGTGCCGCCGGAGCCCGGACTCGGCGGCGCTGGCGCTCGGGGCACTGTTTGTAAACGGCTCCCGCCGCAGCTGTTGCTCGGGCAGCCCCTGGCTGGGGCCCCGCCCCCGCCGCCGGGCCCCGCCCCCGCCCGTGCAGGCCCCACCCCCTCGGCGGGGCGGGCGGCTCGTGGGGCGCGGGGCGGCAAGGCCGGGGCCGCCCGTTAAATAACGCGGCCCGGAGCGGGGCGGGGGGCCCGGGGCGGCGGTGCCTCAGGGCGGCCGGGCGGGGAGGCTGAGCGCCGCGGCGACTGTTCCCTTTGTGCCGCCGCGGGGCGAGGGGGAGCGCGGGAGTCCCCGGCGGTGCGCGGCCCCGCAGCGGCGGCGGTCGAGGCCTCGGCGGCCTTTGTGCTTTGTGATGCAGGCCGATGGCTATGCCTGCATAACAAAACGCGGCGAAGGACAGTTACGGGGAGCCTTGTGTCGCCCTGGCGTAGAGCGCTGGGCTGCTCCGATAGCCCCCTCTTTGCAAATGTAAATAAAACCGATGCGCCTCGTGAGTACCGGCCATCGGCTTCCCCGGGTGGCTCGTTGAGGGGCGAAACGGCCCACGCCACCCGTGGCCGCCGCGCGCGCCCGCGGGGACGCCGCCTCACGAGGAGGGGACGCAACGCGGGAAGGTCGCCGTTTGCTGCAGACGTCACCCCAAAAAGGCCAAGCGTCACCTAGAGTTTGCATTTCTTCTGACAGTCATAAGCGCTCAGCTGTTCTGCCTGGCATAGCGTTACTTCTCCAGAGCGACGGAGGCTAAAGTGGAATTAAGCAGAAAAAGACTTAAAAGTATTTTTTCAAGTATTCCACCTGGAACCGAGCGGCTTTTTAGGAGTTAAACGCAATCTGTAATACTGTTATAATGCTGTTAGCAAAGTGCTTAATCTCTGCTAGACTCTGAGGTTAGCACCTTTTTCGAGTAAATGGGATAAGAAAGAGGTGAGCTTCCACGTGGTCTCTCCTCTTGTTTTTCCCCCAAAGACACCCTGAGACCTGTTAAAGTCAGCTTAGTTTACATCAGTAGGTTTAGATCACACCCAGGGGCTTATTTGCTTCAATATAAAAACCATCCTGCCTGAATGGAGGACATTTCTAAAATAATTGCAACTAAAATTATGTGGTTTTTTAAGTGTTTTCAAAATGTTCTCCCAGTCTAAAATGAGGTTGAAATTTAGGTCGCTTATATGGCAAATAAAGATTAATCAAAAACATTGCAGAATGTGGCAATATACTTACTCACCAGGTAATTCTGGAAGATGAAATATCTTTATTGGCCAAGTTGAATCTTGCCTCACATTAACTTGAAACAGAATTCTTTTCATGAAAAGAAGGTTAAAACTGATAAGGCCAAACTTCTAAAATACATATGTTTAAGACCTGGCCCTTCAACTAGTCATATAGGTCGATGGTGCACCCTTACTAGTTTCCTGAAAGTTAAAAAACCTCTGCATCAATCAGCTGTGTGAACCAAAACCACGCGGTTTTACCTTAGTCTGCTGCTTTGCAGGTTTTCAGGCATTAGGTCTTGGTCCTCCCGCTGCTCTGAATGGTTGGAGAGTTTTGAATTGATCCGGGAGGAAACTGATGTCGGGCTTGCTGCACAATGAGCAATTTCAGTTGGTTTTTTACGTGTCATTTTTTTGCAGTATGATGTATCCGAGTGAGGTGTTTATGCATGCGTGCAAAATATTCCACTGTATTGCAAGAGCTTCCCATTTCTTTGTAACTTGCCGCACGCTAATTTATACTACGTGACCAAACCTGATCCCACAAACGCTCCCAAGTTTAAGCATAGGAGTAGGCCAGTACGCTTCAGTGGGACTTGTAAGTTTTAAGTATCGATTATTTACAAATGGCAGCATGGCAAAAAGAACAAAGTAGAATTTCGCTGGAAATGGATGTGGGAGTTACCAGTTTTGCTACACCCAATGTCCTGAGTCACATGACTCTTAATCATGACTGTTAAAAAAATTAGTGTTTTTATTGTCTTCTGATTTGAGCATTTTTAAAGTCATTATACTGAAGACTTAGAAACAACTTCAGGGCCCACAAACGTTGAAAAATATTAGACTTGTGCTTTTGCTGTTAACTATGTCTCCTAAAAGACTCACAGGGTCAGGTTTTGCAATATTTCTTGTTCTCATGACATACCAAAACCCATTACTTCCCCCCCCCCCTTTCATTTTTTACCCCTTTTTAAAAATTGTGCTTTTTCAGGTGAAATCTACTGACCTTCTTGATCACAAGGGATGTTTCACTGGAGCCAGGACTCCAGATGACTGTAAACATGATTTAACAAAGAACATAGAAGCCGTATGGTTTTTATCCACTGAGATATGGCACCTCTGTGGAAGACATAAGTAAAAAGACTGTTTCAGGAAAAAAATAAGAGGCTCAGAATATCTTAAAACTTTTCTTCTTTTTTCCTTTTTTCTCAAAATGCATCATATACTATCACATTACATGACTGAAATGAAAACATCCAATTTATTTTTACAGATTAGCCACAATGACCTCTGTGATTTATGCTCATGGCGTTGGAAATGTTTGATAGGAGGCGAGGGCCAACGTGTAAAAATAAATCTTATATTTTCTTCTCCCTCTGTTTTGCCTTGTGTTGAGGACATTTGTTGCCTTTCTGGAGAAGCTTCAGCAATCGATGTATTATGTATGAAGTAAAAACTTCTACAACAAATGCACAGGAAAGACTGACAGACCTGTGTTTACTGTTCTGCACTATATGTTACTACACAGTCTTGCAATATTAAACCTAGCCCCAAACTAGACTTTGGAACCAGGCAGCATGCCCAAAATTGTGATAATGTCCTCCATAACAACAGAAAAAAATAAAACAACATTGCCAAAAGCTGAAAAGCAGATTCAGTCCCCAAACTCCTAATGTACTTACATTTAGAAGTTCTTTTAAATTACATTATGTATATTTACATTATGTAAAGATCCATAATAAAGTCTTGTGAACTGGCTCACGTCCTGCTCTTCTACATAGTGCACATGAGAAAACCCTCGCTGCCAGAGAGAGAATGAAAACAGAGCTGATCAGGCAACAGAAAGCCTTTACCTGAATTTACAGTCTTTCGAGGGTTAAGTGTGGATGTTTGTCTCAAACAACTGACCTGCGTAGCAAAATACCCAGTCTATACCTGGCAGCAGGAGATCGGCCAAGTTTCATTCTTTTGCACAGGGACTCTCTCATTTTAAATTCATATTTAGGCAGCTATTAAATCTGGCCCGCCGCGTGGTTAAGGCACAAATGGGATTTAGGGGATCTGGGCTCAGTCCCAGCTCTGCCACAGACTTCCTGCGTGATCTCGGGCAAGTCTTCTCACAGGGCTCACAAAATGCAGCAGGTTTGGGGTTGGTTTTTTTTTTTTAAGCCCCTGCTCTAGCAGTCAAGTCATTACATGAAATTCTCCGTTCGCTGGCATGAATAGATAAATAAAAGTAAATAGGCAGTGTTTTAGCTTTTAAAGAGATAAGCTTGAAACCACAATCAGAGTGTAACCCAATGGCTCAAAGTTAGAGGACACATTTTAGAAGTCCTTTTTAAAATGGGTGGCTGGGCCATGTGCTGGAATATAAAAGTCTACAGTCTTCATTTCTGCACAACAATTTCTATTTGTAAAGTCAGGATCATTTTGCCTCTTTGCTTACAAAATTGTTCATAAATTGTTTGTGCAATGTTCAGATGAGACCGAGACTAGAAAACAGAGAGAATTTCTTTTAAGAAGGCTTTATCAGTGTTTTGTGGCTTGTTTTTTGAATTTCCCCTTTGCACAAATTACTTCTTTCAGCATTATTTCAGCAACGACTAAAAGAAAATCCCATCGTGTCAGATGATTCTCCTGTTTTTGCCTCTGCAGAAGCACACGCAGTAGTATGTTTACAGGAAACGCCTGCTGCAGAGGCACTCTGGTAGTTAGACACGGTCTCAGATTTGACTAACATGCTCACATGATTAGATTTACTAAATGAAGACACAGATGAGACGGTGATGAGAAAGCTGCAAGCAATCAGGTTCTTGCAACATCAGATAATCCATGAAGCGACTTTGTGCAGTAACCATGCAGAAGGCTCCCCGCGCCCTCCCCCCCAAGAATGTGCCTGGCTGTTGCATTAGTAACTATCTCCTCAACCCATATTCAGTTACCAGGCTCCCTCGCATCAACAGCAGCTCTTTTTTCCCCCCCCCTCTTTGCATTCTAGACCAAAGTGCTGCATTCTTTAAAAATGCATTCGTAGCTATTTTTATGCTCAGCTAAAATTTGAAGGTTTAGTTACTTTCTAAGCAGCACATTTAATGTAGAACAGTTTATTTTTATAATGAGAAAGCAATGGCAGGGTTTTTCTTTCACTGTTTTATACATCCTGTCTGTATAAACTCATAGATATCAAATCCTGCAAGGCATGTTGACAGTACAGCTATTAAAGATTTTCTGTTTGACCTTGATTTTGTTTTGTTTTCGCTGCGTATGAACTTTAACAGACTTGAAGCATGACATGTCTTTTCTTTTTACTTATCACAGTATACGTAGCATAGGAAAAGACATGTAAACAGAAGCTTGTTCAATAGCATGTAGATTTCGCAAGGAAAATATATCCCTTTCTCGAAGCCCATTTTGCTCAACCTACAGTTTTGTTCCTGTACTTTGTTCTGCAAATGGATCCTTTTCGAAATGACGGCACACCGTGATGCATGTGTTCTCTTTTCTTATAACTCGTGGGGTGAGAGATCTGTGGGATCTTACTGTTATTTACTCAAGCACACGTAGTAGTTTGATGGAGTGTATCACAACAGTAATACCAGCAGCATCGTTGCTACTGTGGTGATAAAGAATAAAGATTTGCATGGAGAAGTAACAACTTTTATTAGATGTAGTTGGAAGAGAGAGAAGAGCTTTCAGGCACACAAGCCCTTCTTCAGGACTGAAAACAGAAACAAAGTTGAAGCATGCCTACATTTGTGCTGTGCGGTGAATGAAGACAAATACATCGGTGAAATATAAATGATGTAAAAAAGGCTGCTTGAGAAGATAAACAAACTGAAGATAATGAAGTCATACCCTCTGCCCAGAACGGCTCAGTTATCAGCACCAGAGGCCCTAAACTTTTGTTGTAACTTTCCAAATTGTCCTTCCCGGTGTCACGTGGCCTTTACTCTGAATATCAAGAGTCGGATCTAGAGACTGGCTATTAATCCTCTCTCTTCCTTGATTAGTTTGAGCTTCCAGTCTCCTCACTCTCAGTTTAGAACCTGCTTCTTCCCACTGTTTGGATATGGCAAAATAAAAACATATTCACCCATGCTAATTAGCACCCAACCCCATTCTTCAATTAAAAAAAAAAAATAATAATAAAAGCCCAACCCTGAGCTGACTACTCACACATACAGAGGCAGGTGTACACTGAACTGGTTCTAAAATTGAAGCCTAAATGTATTGTTAATACAACTTTCCTCACTCCGTTACTGAGCTTTGTTCACGCTTGTTACAAAATAAGTTGATCTACACCAAAAATCTGAGATCCTACAGAGCTCACAAGTCTGTAAAACAAGAGTTTTTACAGCCACACTTCAATTCTGACACTTGTGCTATGCTGTAGGTGTAATTCAAATGTCACCTTTTTCTCCACTTCTCCTGTCGGGGGTCAATTTTCATTTTGCCTTCCATTAAAGAAGTTTGCCTCCTCTTTGTTTTGATCTTAAACAAATTGAATTGAAGTTTCAGGCACACCAGTAATATTTGCAACAGGGTGTATCATCAAAATAATGGAAGTAGCTTGTCAGAGTTTCACAAAACGCTTCCAAACTGAAGGCGGCATTTCTAGATTAATTCCTTTACCTTCTATGGCATATTCAAAGTGCATTCAAAGACCAAAACTGCCTTAGAGGGTGGCAGTTACTGCTGCTTGTAATTGTGATGTGGAGGCAGATCCCCAAGAACTGAACCATAGGCAAGGAAACAAAATTATCTGCCTTAAAATAGCAGAGAGACTGAAGACATCTATGCATATTAATTCAGAGTAAAGGAAGTATTTATTTTGTCATGGTTTTTATGCAAGATTACCCCAGACTCTGTGACCCCTAGGAACAACATGGTGAGTTCAGTTAATTTTTTGAGGCGTGGTTTTGCAAAAGTATTTCCCTTAGAGTATGTCCTCACACTCAGCTATAGTGCTACTGCAGCACATAAAAGCCTGAATTGTGGGGCAGAGAGAATGGGATACAAAAAGTAATTTTGTGATGGTTTCCAAAACTTTCACGGTGTTAAAAATAATAATTGTCTCTCATAAACTGAAAGTGCTGATGCATTAATAATGGATGAGGGGATTCTTGCACATGTGTTTATTAATTTATAAACACCACACAGCCTCAGAATGAAAGGTGCTCCATAAATAGAAAGCTAATATTGATCAATGCTGAAGCGGTATTACCATTCTTGGAGGGTTGCAACGTTTTTTCTTCTTCCTAACCTGATAACAGAAAGAATTCCCTGAGCTTAGCTCTTTGTTATCATTATTTGTTTCTTCCTAGGATGGCTATTGTACCTTCATCAACACTTCCTCCTTGTATCAGAAATGCAGGGGGAAAAAAAAAAAAAAATCTGAGGCTTCTTAACATAGTGAGTGCCATAGAGCTGGTATGACAAAAACCTGCATTTGAAAGGTTATAAAAAAAAAAAAAAAAAAAGACAAGCAATTGTTTAAGATGAGGTATTAGCATGACAGTTGACAAAGGCATGGTATGTTGCCGGATCTCACTGGCTTCTAATGCTAGTTAATGAGAACAAGTATTCCTTGATCCGAGCGAGAGAGAGTTGGCTCACATGTTCTTACACAGACAGTGAATGCGCTTCCCCACTTTGGGAATTATTGTTCCAACACCATAAGAAGATATCAATATCATTTTACTTCAGAACACATTAGCTTTTTTTTCCCCTTTCACAACTGACTAGTAACCTGATCCCTGTCCTTACATTTGTTATGTTTATTTGGTTTACACTTTTGTGCTTCCCTCTTCTTGCAAAAATAACGTTCTTGCAACTGTGCGAGACGACACACTCGGTGCTCCGATAAACAGGTGATGAACATTTGCCATCTCTGTTCTGGGTTAAAGGGGGAGGGGGAACAGAAAAACCCACACTTCCCAGATCTAAGAAGCTTTCAAGTAACTTTCAAAACCAAGCCCAAAGCGCAGCCTCTTTGCACAGCTTCCACAGCTCCTGCCGTGCCGAGTTGCGCCAAAATTTCCCAAACCATCCCACAAGGGGAGTTTTGTCAATATGCTGCCAATACACCGGCTCAGATACAGACAGCTCTCGATAGCCAGCCAGTATGAGAAAACCTGCCAAATTAAAATACACATAAGAAAACGCTGAGATCCTGCTTACCTAGCGTGCCTTCCCTACCAGTCTTCATTTACTGCTGGGATGGAGTTCGGCGCTGGCGCTGCTGCTCTGCCTGCTGATGGTGCCAGCAAGGGGCTGCTCAGAGCAGGGCTTCAGCTGGTGCATATCAGTATCACACTATTGCCTTTAATGGAGCTACCATAATTTCCAGCAGCTGTGACTTCACCGCAGCATTTTAGCATGCTTAAGAGGAGTTTTGATCTTAAAACCTACTATTCTGTGAGGCCTAGTCCTGCGGTGATGGGCGGGCTGTGGTGTGGACAAGTCTGCCCCTCAACAAGCAGGATTTCCACTCCCATGTGGAAATTCAAAATTTGACATTGGTGTTTTGCCACAATGGAAGTACTGTATATGGGACAGAGTAATACCTTCCCTGCAGTCTTTTTGTGTCAGGATAGTATTCAAAGTAAATCATCAGATTTTGCTTCACTTTTGCCATTGTTCACTATTTCCTGTATGACTTTTTTTTTTTCCTCCAAAGAAATTAGCTATTACTTCATATTGAAGCTTTTGAGAGGACATTTTAAAAAGAAATTAACATAACTGGAAATTTTTCTGCCGATAAACCCCCTGTTTTCAAACAAGACACCGTGAAGCCTCACAGTACACATGCAACTGAGGACATTTTAAGCTTAAACTACTGACATTAGACAAAGAGGAAGGTGACTTGTTCTGTGGAAGCAAATGCAAAAACTGAACCATCAGAAATGAAATGATGAGCAGAATTGAAATGTAAACCCCTTTCAGTTTATTCATCTCAGATGGTGTTACTGCAGATTAAACAGGAGAAATTTTTTATAAGGGACTTTTTTTAATATGAGAGTGTTCTTCCAAAGTTAGAGGATATTATAGTTTTATAATAATGAAGTTTCTGTTAACACAGTTTGGGAGAAGACGGTTTGTTTCTGTGATTAAGAAAGCAGGACATTCTGTATAGACTATATATAATAACTGGAAAGTACACGTACATGCATACTTACAGGAAAAAAAGCAGCATGTTTGTCTGAAGCATACTGCAGTAGCTAGCTATGAATATTGTAGAGAAGCAGACCTCTCTCCCAGGTCTCCTAATAACAGCTTTCGGTGCTGACAAAATCCTTGCCCAACAGATGCAACCATAGCTTTATCAAGGACTTCTGGTGACACTATAAACCATAAGAGTGAAAAAATGCTTCCTGCTGCAGACTTCCTGCTTCTGCTGCAGGAACAGCACAGACCAGTTTTTTTCAGACGTTATATCTTTATCAGGCTGCCTGGCCAACTAAAGCCTTCAACGCAGCACACACAAGTTTAGAAAATTGTGTAAACTGGTAACACTGTGTCCTCTGGTGTTGTATACGTAGATTTAGATCAATACGTTTAGCAAATGTTGAAAGGTAATAGTAAATGCGATCATTTTATACACTGTAAGAAATGCTCCATAATCTGTTCTGCTGGGATAGAGACCAAAATGGTTTTAGACATTCATCATCGAAGGTGGATTTTCAAGAGAAATTAGGAACTCGATGGAGTATTGCAAATGTGCGTGAAGCTGGATGGCTGCTTTAGGCATGTAATTATTTAAATTCAGGTATGTAAACCAGGTAGTTGTACATGGAGAGAGTTAATTGGGCAAATTTTCATTTCCTTTTTACCTGTACAGACACTCAGGAGAAATCAGAAGAACTCCCTGTGAATACGTGCCCCCTGCATTTTCTACCTGCACCGACACCAAAAAGATCTAAGGCTCGGTATCCTGCTATGGATCCCCATACAGAACTGCCTTTGAAGTAAGGAGACCGTATACTTTTCAGCGCCCCCGGCCATGTCAGCTTGCTGACCGCCCCCCTTCCCCTTTCATGCTGCCCCCCGGGAGCGCAGCTTTGCTGCACTCTCCCTCCATCCCAGGACTCCGATCTGACTTTTTTGTAGCCTCGGTTTCTGGGCTGCCCCTCATTCTGTTACTTTTTAGACCTGTGCACAAAGGCAGAGAGAAGAAAGGAAACACAGGACGTGTCTTTCTGGGTTTGTCAAGAGGATTTTTTTTTCTTTTTTTTTTTTTTTTACAAGTTGCAGTGAATATAGATAGACGAGGGAAAGAGCGAGTGTGCATATGTACCATGAGATACAGGAATATCTCAATAGGCATTTTACTATACTCTCAGTTTCCCTACCCCTAGCAACATGCTGACAAATCAAGAACTGCCATCCTATATACAGTACTCCAGCTGTCAGCCTTAAGCAGTGCGTCTCCTTGCCAGAGTACAGCCTTTCCTTTGTTTCAGCTTTGAAAATAAAATCACAATTTGTAAAATAAAGGGAAAATAATTCTTTTTCTAAGGCAGGAAGGTCACTAATCCTTTTTAAAGGTTCATAACTGCATTAACTGCTTTGAACAAGAAGCTACATACTGAATGATAATGGATTTGTAGTAACAGTATGCCTCGTATTTAATATAATAATAACCAGTTACATAAAGTCAACAGACTCACTATAGTCACCTGCTACTTAATTTTATAAATATTTTCATTGATTTAAATTGTTCTTAGTAAGAAATATTTGTCATCTGAACAGCCTTTGTTTCTACTTGATCATTTTCAAGGGAGGAAAAAGACTTTTTGAAGATAGCTATGACTATATAAAATTTTTGAAGCTGGCTCAGAGAGGGTCGTGCACTATGTTAATGTCCTAGACTTTCATGTCTTGCGTCTTAGAAACAGGAATAGGTCAAAGGTAACGTGAGTTTTGTGGGGCTTTTAAAAAATGCATTGTGTAGGAGTGAGTGACTTGCAGAGGCACAATCTGCATAGGTAGCACAAGTCTCACTTAAAACCATCCACCATTTAATTGCAAGTCATAGGTGGCCGTGAGAGCAAAAGAATCACTGCTGCATACTGGTACAGATACTTAACAAATAGTGGTAGGCACCACCATACCCATTTTATAGATGGAGAAACTGAGGCTTAGAGAGGCACAGTATTTTCCCCAAGATACTACAAGTGTAAGACACAGCCGCTGAACGAAGTGTATAAAACCTTTAAAGAATACCGTACAATAGCCATATGACATCTTCTAACGAACCAAAACCATGGATCTCTCAGTAATTAGCCAGAGGAGGAACAGAATGCAATACAATGGGATTAGCTAGGGCTAGTCTATGCTTAGATATTTGCAAGCACATCCTTTTTTGTCACCAACAAGATGAGAAAAGAATTTTTTTGTCCTTTTCTTCTTTGTTCAAGAAAAATTCAAGGGCTTGATTTGCCCTTCATCTGGGTTTTCTGCCTAAAAGGGCAGTGCAATTAGAATTTGTGCGGTAGCGTGAGATGAATTTTCATACATCCCCAGTTCCCGGGATCTGTGTAGTGGATGTGTAGCTCTTGTACTGCTTTTCTCGGAAATGTTGGATTTATTGAGCACGCGATATATGGTTGATTCACACATGTGCAATAAGTTTGATGCATCCCGGATACATCAGGTTTATTCTACATGCCATTACACAGCACATGTGCACGTATTTCTCTCCAGGAAATCCCAGACAGAAATGCATCAACCCCAGATTAGCTCTTCATAGCCAAGGATGGGCTGAGTGGATTAAGGAGCCGCTGGCTGTGAGGAATATATTGACTCATGGCTTTGGAGACAATACCTATCATCCCCAATGCAAAATCCCAAGGGGAAATATGGGAAATTTCCATTAACGAGTCAGCTTCATTTCCCCCCATTCATTGCTGTAGGTTTCTTAGGATTGAAACTACCCCAACCCCCTTTCATCCCCCAATATTCAGGAAGTACCAGCCGGGCTCTGTTTTCCCTGAGAAAGGCTGCACAATGTAACTGCGAGCACAGTTTGGGCCATTGCAGTCAGATGCAGAGGATCTTAATCCAAGGTTTTTTAAAAAAGGAAACAAAGGAATCCTAATTAGATGGAATATTGGAGGCTCTCATCTGGGACTCTCGTTGTTTGCAAGCCAAAGGTGATTAGGAAGAGTCCATGATTTAAAAAAAAAAAAAATCCCTGAAACTGCTCCTTCAGTTTGCAGGAGCCACTCATTTATAACACAACAGGACAAAATAGCATGTAATATTTCCAAAGCCTACTAGAAGGATGGTGTCTTGAACTGAAATATTTGTTAATACAAGAGTAAAGCCAGTTTGCACATGAAATGAATCCCAATGAAATGAATAAATTCAGGTATTATTAAAATAATATCATGCAAAGCAATAAAAGATAGTAAGTGCTGCAAAAGCAGGAAATCACTAGGGAAGATATCTGTTGCCCCAAGACTTAAGTTGGAATGAATTCCTAGAATCTTAAACGCTAATTTAAAACTGCTTCATTGCAGATTTATTTTGAATATCGTGTCTTGTCAATAGACAAAGGGTAAGCAACACTAAAGTGCTGTGTTAAAAGCAGTCACAGTAATCGAGGTCAGATGTCTCCATAAGCTGAGAAGTATTCAGAGGTACTGTATTTCTCTGGTTCACTTGTAGAATTTTCTTCCCCTGTATCTTGTAATTTGCTAAATGATTTGAGAGAAACCAAACCACCTACATTTAATTAGCTTTATAAATCAAAGGTGACAATTCTTTAGTAACCTGTATTATTTCCCAGCGTAGCAAGCTAGAAAAATGCCGACAAATTTATTTATTGACCTGTTGTGTTTTGCAAGGACAGCCAATGTTATATTGATCCAGCTATTGAAAATACTGTAGCAGGGGCAATAACATTCAAGTGCCAGTGTCTCCACATAATCACTATTCTGTACTCTCCCTACCCGAGTGATATCCCCCATCTCTTACGAAAATGCAAATGCACCCATCCCCCAGACCTACCCTCCTCTCGCTTTCCGGGAGGATCCGTATTGTCAGAGATTAAACTGAGAAGAGAGCAGAGACCTTCAAATTTACTTGGCATATAGTTTGCTGCTTTCATCGGAAGCGATGGTTAGTAACTACTGTTGCAACTTTAATTATATCTTCAATACCAGCTACCCCACCCCCAGCACTTTCTGTAAACCTCCTTTTGTATCACCCAGGAATCCGATCCTGCAATCCTTCATGGGAAAACCTCTATTGAAGTCAATGGGGTTGACTTCTGATTTCCTTAGGTCTCACTTCTGTAACATATATATTTAAGGCATAGGCTTTTCTTTCTGGTGCTTTAAAGTATGAATGCGCAGAAGTCTTTGGGAGATCAGGATTTCCATTTTTAGTTCATGATAAAATGAAAAAATAAATGAAGACTTCAGTATTTGACCTATTGGGATACCTCACTTGACAATCACTCATGAGTTCGGGTGACAAGGTCACGTTCCTTATTCTTTATTCATTTAACCGTTTTATAATTATAAGTAGGAATGGAAAGCAAGCAATCTTCACAGTTAATAATCTTCCCAGACCCCAGGGTACAGATCTGGAAAATGGAGGGAACAATGGGGAAAACTTAAAAATTGTTTTCCATAATTTATTACCATCAGTTAAAGAAAAAAAGTGTGTCTTTGGAAATGCTCGTTCATTTACATTTCTAGCAAAATCCATCCTGAACTTAGCAGTCAGCTAAAAAGATACAGAAGACACTGAAAATAGGGCCCGGAATATTATTTTCCAGTTGATGTTCTCTTTTTCCCATGTGCATTTTTATGCAAATATTGTTAGTTTCGCTGCCTCCAATGATCCTTAATTCCCACTGAGACCTCTGAGAGCCGAAGGTCTTCATCATCACACAATTATTTTATATATTAAAACATGACTGAGGACAGGAGGTTAGGCTGTCGTAATTGCCGTGTGCGGCTGGCTGGCGTTCCCTATGCATATTTTTGTGTTGCAATGACAAAGGCCACAAGTCAAGAAATCACTTTCGCACATGCTCAAATCCTGTCGTCCTCAAGACCACATTTAAGTGCGTGACCAACTGTAAGTATTACCTTGTGCGTGTTGTTAACCACATGCTTAAGCGTGGTCTCAAATAGGGATGCATTCCTGAATCCAAATCAATCTATCAAAATAGCTGCAGGTGAAAATTCTTCATACGTGCTTTCTGTGTACGTAATGAAATATGCGTGGTCATACAAGTACAGGCCTGTATTGCCGTTTATTTCAGAAAAAAGGAAAGTATTTAGTTTTATGTGCTATGCAGTTTAAAAGCTGCCTCTGGAAAAAGCAGGACATTTTCCTGAGTGTTATATTGCTTAGATATTTAATGCTCAGAAAGAAGGCCAGCAATTAAAAAAAACAAATCAGCATTTCAAAATTATATATAGTTTTTGTATTTTAGACTGATATTTTTTCTAGAACATTTCCTTATGAAGCCTGTTTCAGACTAATACGTAAATTTTAAAAAGGAAAATGTTTGTATAACCTCGTAGTTTGAAAATAATCAAAGTGATGCGAGATACATGCTGGGTACCCAGATGGATAATATTTTGTTTTTCTATGTGAACGTCTTTTGTCTTAAAGCTAGTGTGAAAATCTAGAAGAGGGCCCCACATGATTGATCACCACAAGCATCAGAAGGAAATGATTCACCACAACACTGTAACTGAAACTGCTTCAACACCTGATTGCAAACTTCACACTAGGGGACTAATTAACTGCTGTACCTGCTCGGAGATTGCTGCAATGCACAGGACACCTCGCCTGGTATAATTTCAGCTGTGAATATCCACTGCTCTGACTGATTATTATTAGTGGAAACATACATTGCATTCAGAAGTGCATGGAGAAGTTAAAAATATATATTTTTTTAATAGGAAGACATTAAATTATAATTCCATTCAGACATTGCTTCAAAAAAAAGTGTAACAGGACCTCAATATATACCTAAAGTGAGGTATACATGTATTTTTTTGTCGCATGACAGGACTGTTTTCAGCTTAAGGGTTTTGCTACTTTTTCCATGAACTCCATTTCACGAATAATATTAACATTTGTGAAACATTTTCAGAATTGGCAATATTAGGAACATAAGGTTCATATTGTTTGAATTTAGATATAAAACAGTACATGAAATATCGTGCAGCTACCCATGCATTGTGCTCATAACTAAGCCAATGTCTCTGCAGATTTATCATCAGAAATACAAGTTTGCAGTCTGCAAACGGAGATAATGTATTCCTAGCAAAGCACTTGTGCGTAGTGATTAGAAATAATGGAAGAATAGCTGGCTGTGGGGGTTTTTTTAAGGAGAAAAAAAAAGACAAATTCTATTAAATAATTTTTTTAGCCTGACAATAGTCATATGGCTGCAAATTAATCTACTAAAATACAGGTTTTATAACGAGGATCCAGAAATGTGTTGTTCTTTTTCACTACATGGACAATGTCAGTTGTTTTGACAAATAAAATATTTCTTCCCTTTCCCCTCTTCTCCTGCCTCCCCCATGCAATTTAAATTAAAAAAATTTTTTTGAATAGTGTTTCAAGCAATAAAAAAAAAAAAAGTCCTCCACTTTGGCAAGAGTGTAGAATGATTTGGCAATAGCAGAGAATGATTTATCCTTTGTTCTCATTTTCTAAATGATTCTGATAGTTTGTCGTGATGAGATGAAGAAATCGGTGAGCTCTTCAGGAAAGCAACATAAAAAGGCATCAAGGCAGTGTCACAGTGACATCAATTTGATGCTCCTAAAAATAACTATGTACAAATCTCCATCACATTCACAGGTCTCACCGTGAGCAAAGTTCGTTAAGCCCCTATAATAACAGGTACATTTCTTGATCATCAAATATTATTTTCCCTTTAAAAGCCTGCTAATTCTGTGTATACAGAGGGCTCCAATCACTTGCATTAGTGTGTCTCTCAGGGATGATTTAGGTAAAATATTTTTTTAACCTGCCCTATAAAGTGATCATGTCTATAAACCCCATAGTCCCTATGTCTGCGCAGTATTTGCAAAAAAGCCGCTCGTTTGGCCACGTGCAGCTGCGACAGGCAGAACTGCGAGGCCTTCCCTTCAGTTTTTCCACTCGCCTCTCTTGTCTCCACATGAAGAAGTGAGGAAGAATGGCTGGCAGCAAGAGTGCAGGAATGAGTCAAGACACAGCTGCAAGATTTAAACATCTGATGACCAGTCATCTCACAGCCTCGCTAAGATAAATTGCATGTTGCATTGCAAATTTGCCCTAAACTGCCGACTTCTGACGGTGTTTCCCGATAGGCAGGCATATGCATATTTTCGATGTAAATGAGAGTTTGAGGACTAAACCAAGGTTTGCTGTGTATTTTGTCTTCTAAATTTGCAGCAACCCTGAGCTCGGTAGCAAACTGCTAATTTCATACTTAATGAATTCATTTTATGTGTGTGTAGACAGTTGGTAATTTCATCTATACGTGTTCCCAATATTAATCAGAAATATACTTCCTCTTCACAGTGTTTCATTGAGAAAGACAAAGTGTACGTCTGAGGTAGGACTTCTCCAAATTTCTCTGGCGATCAAGCTCAAGATTTTGGGTCACATTTGCCAGTTGTCTGTAATCAGATACTAAATTCCTGCTTGAGTTAACTCTAATCCTCTGCGAAGAAAAAAAAAAAAAGAAGAAAATCTAGTACTTATTAAAACATCACAACCCTAAGAAATAAAGTTCTTGTTCCTCTAAAAATAGAGCAAGGAGGAAGCATCTCCTAAGATGTCCTGGCCACTCGAACACAGCCAGAAGCCCAGCTTTGGCCAGAAAACCACAGCTCTGGAGGTAGGGGTTGAATCACCAGATCCTCCTGGATCGCCTCGCTGACATTCACTCCCCAGGTGCTACCACTGCCAGCCACACTGATGGCTTTCAGGTGTAGAGACTCGTGCAGCTGGAGCCATGAAATTAATGGGCCAACTTCATCAATAGGTGACAATTTTCAATCAAAATTAATCTGGGCTGGATTCACATGCAGTTGTTTTTCACTAGTAGGCTCTGCTGCTGTTATTGCATAATGTTATGACTCAGATTTAAAGAAAAAAAATAAAGCAAACAAACATGAAATCCAATAGCTTAGTAGTTAATAAAACTGAGAACATAGGATACTTGTAAAAAAGTTTTATGAAAAGGTCACACGATCATTTCTCAGGATGTTATTTTCCCTTATTTGGCTGACACCCCCCCGTATTTAATAGCTGTGCAGCTACTGGAAAAAAAAAAAAGAGTGAAGATTTTCACAAAGTTACTAAGTATTAATCTTCCTTACAGTAAATTCTGTGTAATGAAAAAAAAGCGCAGGTTCAAAGAAACATACCAAAAACTACTCCCTGCTCTGATTTGACCCCTGCAGAGATTACAGGGGTAAGGACACAGGTTGAACACGGTGTCAATATGAACAGGGAGTTTCAGTGCCTGTTTCACTGTGAGTTTTTAATGGACTTACTATATTTTGAAGGTCTCAAAATCAGTATATAAGATCTATGGCTTCTGACAGAAGACCAATATGAAATAGGTTTTTTTGTGTGTGGAGCTGAGAACACTGAATCTCTTACTTGGGAAGCAGAGCGAGCCATGTCAATAACTATCGGAGGAACAGGACCATAAAAGAGAACAGTTGCAATCAGCACCGTGACCCTCCCGGGAAGGGAATGCCTGACGGGCAAGGCAGAGACCAGCACGCCCAGCGTGAACCTGGGCAACGCGGAAAGGACCAGGCTGGAGCTGCGCTTGGCCTATAAGCAGGCAAGGGGGCTATTGATAATGCACTAGAACTTTATAGTCAGGCGAGGGGGGAGATTTGGCCTGCAGAACATAGAATCATAGAATCGTTAAGGTTGGAAAAGACCCTTAAGATCATCGAGTCCAACCGTAACCTATCACTGCCAAGTCCACCGCTAAACCATGTCCTCAAGCACCACATCTACCCTTCTTTTAAATACCTCCAGGGATGGGGACTCAACCACTTCCCTGGGCACTTGCCTGACTGCCCTTGCAGTGAAGAAGTTTTTTCTAATATCCAACCGAAACCTCCCCTGGCGCAGCTTGAGGCCGTTTCCTCTCGTCCTAACAGAAGCAGGCTGATGGAGAGAAAGTGGCGCACGGCTTTTCACATCGCCACCTTCCTCAGAAACCTCCCGTGATGCCACCGGCCCCCGCCCGGCTCCTTCTGCAGGTGCACAGCAGCAGCGGACAGGCCTCCTGCAAGCACACTGCTCCCTCATCAAACAGAAACACCTCTAGACTCTTTATTTAGCCCATCCGATCATTTTTCCCACCTGCGGTAAGTTCCCCCCCCCCCCCCCCCCCGTGCCAGCCACGTTTAACGCTTCCCCCCCCAGCCAGCTCTCTAGGACCCATGATTTTAGATTAACTGGCTGGCGTCACCACAAAGAGCCTTTTCACTGTTTACACAGGCATTTTTCTTGACAAAGCAACACTTTGCAGATATTGGGCTAGCTCTTCAACTCCTCACTTGCTTTTTACACCCAGTCAAACTCTGAGCAAAGATTAAATTAAACGTGAGCTAACTTAATGAGTTTTTCAAAACTGTACAGTGAATTTTTCATTGAGGGAAGTGCAGCCACTTCTGGAGTCCAATGCAACAGCTCGTAAATAACGTGCAAAAATTCAGTGCAATAGCGGAGGAAATTTTCGGCGACTGCAATGGAATTTGTCAGTTGTGGACTAATGGAGATTGGGTTGTAACATGCTCGTGCTTTCCTGCTTATATTTGAATGAGCATCTTTGTTTTGCATGCATCCTCTTGTCTACAATTATTGTACGCTGTAATAGAGGGAGACCACAGGAAAATACAAAAGAGAGAATATGAAAAAAGAAACACTAAAGGACGCTGCTGCATATCAAAATGTTGTTCCAAATATACACAGGCAAAATGAAGAAAGAACAAAATTGCAAAAAGAGGATGGAGCAAATAGATGTAAAATTATTTGTGCTGCTCAGCTGATGATAGGTATGCTGGGGTCAATCACGTTTTTTGTGATTTATGAATAAGTGAATAAAGAATTATTTTATCAGTCCATCTCATATGACTATTTTATCGATACTATATTTAACTATTATTACTGGGACTTAAACACTCAACATTTCCCAAATCAGAAGAAAAACATTTCCAGAAAGGACAGGAGGAATTAGTATTCCCTATTTATTTTGGAGCAAACTATCAAGCGTCAGAGATAATTCACCCCAAATGAGAAAATAAATCAGTGGCATAGTTAGAAATAATTCCCCTGCTGGTGAGATGTCTGTAATAGGCTATATACATACTGTCCAGTTATGTTTCCTAATTCTCATTATGCATGCCTGTTAGTCATAGCATTAATAATACTCTACACATGTACATGACCTCCACCCAAGAATTTCAGAGCACATTTCTAAGGATTCATTTATTAAGGATTGCCAGTCAACTTCATATATGCAGAAAGTGAAGATGCAAAGAACTGATGAAATTGAGTCACATGGAAATTCAGTGGCTGAGCTGGTAAAGGAGCCAGGTCTCCTAATTCTCAGCACACGTTTTCCTGTATAAAATTTTAAATATTTTGTACAGAAGTTTTGTAATGTTTTCATTGCAGAAGTGTTTGTACATCTCTTTATTTTATAAACAATAGTTCAAAGACAACAGAAGTGATGTTTTGCATAGTGTGGCAACTCTAGCAATGTCACTAAGCCTTACGATATTGGGGTTTTTTTAAGATTCAGCTCTGGGAGGCAGAAATGTTCTCATGTGTTTCCATGAGAACCGTAAGTACTTTCTCAAAGTTGTTTCTTTTATTTCTTTTAGTCTTTCTGAATGAAAACAAAAGATTGAAAATATGAACTGAGAATACATCAGTTCTCAAAAATCTCAAACAAATAAAATGGAGCCAATATTTTTAAAACCTAAGGCTTTGGAAAGTCAGTTCTACTACTTTAATACTGTTGTTTGGCAACACAGTCTTGGTAGTATTATACAAATAATGCAGATAAGCAGGAACATTTTAAAATCTTCCCACTTGTGTTATGTCAGTTACCGAGTTGGCAGGTGTAGATTTTAACAGAGGAGAAACTCAACTCCTCGAAACTCGTGTTTTCAGAAGATGAGGTTGGGTAATCAAAGACAGAGCCCTTTCCTTAGAATAGGCAGATGTACAATTGCAAAGAGCTTTGATTTGAAGTATCAAGGTGTTGTGTATATATATTTTCCCTCTCCAAATGTAACTGGAAAACTGAATGCAACAAAATAGCTCATATAGATGAGTTTGCAGCGCATCTGTTCTTTTTTGATCTAAATAAAACAGAGCAAGAATCTTACTTGGTATCTTGACATAACACACTTCATCTTTGTATATGTAGTGAGATCTTTCCTCTTATAAACAAACCTCTTCCTGTCTCCTTCATTTTCTGCTGGTATCATCTGTAGATCAGCATATTTGTGTTACATACTTTTGAATTTTCTTTTCCTCCTCTGCAACATGCTCTGCTGACTGCAAATTGAAATGAACTAAAATGCTTCTGAGGCCATTTTAAATTAGCCATAATAACAATTTTATGGACACATGTAGATGAGTGTATATGGGTATGTTTGTGGATGTATACTGCAATCTGATTTAGTAAAATCATGTTTGATCAAGGCCTATGAGTCAATTGTAAAATTCCAGTTGACTTCAGTGGGGTTTGGATTGCATCCATATTATTCAAGGAATGAAAAACCTTACTAGCAAGGCCAAACCTAAGAGCTACTGCCCACCTTAAATGCAAGGGTAAACACATACAAGAGGGCATACAATTAAGCACAAGCTTAGTTAAGCACAATCCAGAGTTGTTATGAGAACAAGTAGAGATTAAAATTATCATGATAGATATACTTAAGGAGAAATAAAGATGTTTGTAGCCATTAGGGCCACCTGGAACACCCTTCCAAGGGAAGCTGTGAGGTGACTTCATACGACCTGGTGCCCGTGGGTGCAGGAGGTGGACACGCTGCTCCCGGGGTGAGGCTCTGCTGCTGTTTAAGTTGCCCAAAGCCTGTTGTGTTGCTGAAGGGCTGCTTCTGCCTCTCCACCTCATCCCACTCCTGGCTGCCTGGGACCAGCCTGGCCCTGTTGTTCCTGTCTAGGGCAAAAAGAATCTTTTCCTTCATATTTCATGCATTTCTGTAGCCATAAGATGAAGCCCTGATTTACAGGGTCTTTCAGGCTGATGCAAGTCTGCCCTGACCGGGGACTCGCAGACCTTCACAGGAATTGCAGCCAGAGAGTAGCACTACCCATAGCCTCTCCCATGGGCTGGTCTGCTCACACAGCTGGCAATGGCAGTACCTGTACTCACCCCAACAAGGACAGACAGAAGAACCACCATATTGCTTTTGTTGGGTAGGAAGGAGCCAAAGGCCTCACCTTCCCTCAGATCCCTGTTACTCTGACATAAACTTTCACCCCTCTTACCCAGCAGAGCTCCTCTCTTATAGGGAGGTTTCAACCCACTGTAATTAGATTCCAGGGATTTAATCCCCTGGGAATGTAGCAATTACCATATACCTGACAAGTGCTAAATGCTGCATTCCGAGGGGATTATCACCTCCGGCTGAACAGAGAGAAAAGAGGAGGGGAAGAGAAATTTCTACTTCCCCATGGGGTGGGGAGTATGATGAAAACTGCCTGATTTGCTGCAGCTGCTGGCTCTCTGTAGGACGGGAGGAGAGAGCAGGGCATCCAGGAGAAGGCATTCCTGAGAAGGACCAGACAAAATGTTTATCTGTAATAAAAAGAAGATGGATAATGCTGCACATGTGGGTCACCCTTCTCAGTTCTTGTGGCGCTTGCTCCAGCTGGTGTGTGTTTATAGAGGGATTTTTATTAATACTGTCGCTACACAGAGCAAATACACTGCAGAATAAGTGAGATTAAGACAATTGGTTTAATAGACCTCAGAAATAAATGAGATTAAATCAAAATCATATGCACAATATATAGCATTGGCAAAGAGACATTTATGTAGTGTCTTTGCACCCTGTGATACACAATTTATTACAGCTTGTTAAAAAGCACAGAGTTGGTATAAAGCTCCTTCTATTCTTTTGCATTATCTTATCTCAGTTATTTACAAGATTCACAGTGGTGTTGCGAGGGCATCATTCAGTGTTGATAAACTGCTTGGGATCATCCGATAAAAGGCATATTTTAACAGCATGATAATAGCAGCATTTATATATACTAACATTCACACTGGCTGATTCTGAAGTCCTTTTCAGGCTTAGCAAACTGGAATTAAGGGACAGCTTCTCTGCTGGTCTAACCAATGCTCCTCCTAGGGAAATTATACCAGGCCAGATCCAACTGGAGGTAAAGGTCGTCAAAGTAAAATAATTTGATTTTGATATGAAGTGAACACTCTGCTGTTGCAAAAACTGGTGCTGGGACTCTGATGAGCAGAGTGGGGTAGGATTGGCTTTATGATTCATGGCAATGACAACATTTTGTCCCCGAGAGTGTGCTGTACGCTGGCTCGCTGCAGTGGGGAGGGAGCCGCCCGCTGAACTACTTACGCTTCCTGCCACACCTCAGACCAAGGCCGTAGTACAGAGAAATAGGCTGCCATCTCGCTATACTGCACCGCTTATAGCGGCAAACCCCTCCCAAGATAGACAGAGCTTGTCTGGGCAGTACCAGACTCTTTTCTTCTCCTAGAAGCAAAAAAGTACTGCTGTATTTAAATACATAATATATATATCATGTATAAGTATATACTTTATTGTGGAGAAGCAAGAACAAAGAAAGAAAAATAAAACCAAAAACATTTTAACAATGGGTGAGAGTCGATCAGGTCAGAGGGAGAGGAATTGCTGGAGTCCTGAACAGGAGAACCTTCACTGCCTGTGAAACCATACTTGCACTAAATCAATTTATGACACTGTAATTCAGTCCTATACTTCTAGTAAGGTTTACCTATTTTATTACATGAAGTGACATTCATTAACCTAGTTGTATTAAATCTGTACTAGTATTAAAATTTATGCACACCGCTGCAAATGCACACCTCTAACGTGGAGGCGCAGCAGGGGCTGACACAGCACAAAGGACCTGGCTTGCCTGGGTTTGCAATGGCATCAGTGAGAACTGAGGAGGGATGCGGTCCTCACTCATCTGCCGCGCTAGCAGGAGCCCTGCCGTATAGAGAGCAGTACTGGGAAGACTGTGACATCCTGCTGTAATGTTTTTGTGCCATATGGGAGAAAACCCAGCTCTGCATATACAGATGCATGTACGCCGAGAGCATACATGGATGCTGAAATGGTATTTTGGAGATTTCAGGGTAACAACACAAGCGTTCTGTTGGTCTTTCATGAAGGCTAAGTTCACATATATATCCATTTAATGGAGGCTAGATCCATACAGGGTTTGTCATATGACACCATCTGCATTCTTCATCACATACAAATCCATTGTTTGACTGAAATAAATCAAGTGCAGGGTGTGGCGTTTCTGCATTTCCTAACTCATTAGCAAGAGTTTTAAGATTACTCCTGTCTTTCAGTAGCATGGTAAACCTGTTTAAACAAACAAAAAGAAAATAATTATTACTTGGCTAACAATAACAGGTCACTTGGATTTCTTGAAAATCTCACTTACTAGCACAAATCCCTTGATAGCAACAGCAGTGTGTGCTTCTAGTTCTCGTAGCTCTTCTGAAAATTGGATTCAGAGGTGCTAATACAATTTCTGTTCATGTTCCCAGTGACGTCTCCCTGTTCCATATGCTCTGGGACACAACCTGCTAATTCTTCTCTACCTGTTAGACCCTTACCAAGTCACTCCGCTTAGGACCGATACTAGCATCGATAAGGCACACAGTTGCCAAAGGCGATAGGAAGGAATGGGATGCAAAACAGGAAAATAGTCTGTAGGATTGTACCTGTGTCAGACCAAAGGAAGGCACATTGACACCACTCCACCGCAGCAGGGACTGGGGTGTGAATGTGTTGACATTTCTGCTGGCAGTGGCGTTCCTACCCCTTTTAGGCACCCAGGAATAGCAAGCCAAATCATTCACGGCTCTCCCCTTGTCTCCTCAATCCAGTATTACCTTTACTTGTGAGAAAAGTGGCCTGGCCTTGAGCAAACTGTGGTCCTTTATTCCTGGAGCAACAAATTTCAGGGTAGTGCACACCGCTGACCAGCTTTGAGGCAATTTTGGTTCTTTTGGACTTTCACAGTTATCCCAGAACACAAGCCTGAGAGTTACCTCCCTCCTTACCTGAGAGGGCATGGTCCCTGTCCCCCCATCACCTCCCTGCAGTCAGCAGGGTATGCCAGACTCCTCTGCCCTTTTGAAACCTCAGCTATGTCTCTAACTGCATGGGAAATCTTGTCCCTGTTGAAATCAGTCTTGAACTTTCCACTGACTTCAATAAAGCGAGGATTCGCTTCTTGGCTAAGGGAAAATGAAAAAAAGGTAGGGAGAGCCTTTTGACAAGTTAATCCTCTCAGCGGCTCTGGGCTGACATTAAAACTATTGCAACCAAACCCAACCAGCTAATGACACCAAGTTAAAAAGCCCTTCTTGTCTTTGCAAGCTGTCACAGGGCTTTGTCTTCAAATGGGGGGAAGAAACTCTATGCTCTGCAAGTGAATAAGACACATGCATGTGATCAGGATGACCAGAGCATGCAAAACACATTAGAACAAAACATACACTGAGGTCAAAGCAACATAAAAATGAAAGCGTTTTGTGTTCCTCATTTGCTTGACTCATTGACTATATGGTTATGTACGTGCCTGAACCAGACATGGCTTATTTGCCTTACATACTACGAAGTTGCATGTAATTACCTATACTGTTCCAATCGGCACCTGTTCTGCAGTAATTCTGAATTAATGTATCAGCCAAAACCTCAAAAGGATGAACAAGAATGTTAGCTGAAAACTAGTTGCTTCTAATTGTCTTGAAAACAAATGTCAAAAGAACATGTGTTTTTACTTAGCTAACTCTGCTTACTAGGTTTGAAGCTGTTTTGTGTTAGTTTCTACCATTTAAATTAAATGTTTTGTCTCTAACATACTTGATGTGGCTTTAAGAAGCTGTGCTTCCCCCCCATCCCCCTTATGAATCTTAATGTTTGGCTGGATTTGTTTGTAACATCAGACAAAAGACTGGCAGGCTGCGCTGGAGTGACATAGATTTTATGTTGAAACAAAGCAAAGCCAAAAAAAAAATCAATTAGGGGTCATTAAAACCCAAACTTTTCAATGAAAGAAATACTGTAATGGAATAGTAATACTTTGGGGTTTAGGAGTTCTTTTAATTCCTGAAAGAGCTATTTTGCACTGCCCCTCCTCCACTTCAGCTCTGTGAATCTGCTGTGTTGCAGAATGAGTCAGCTCTGGAATATCCAAACTCCACAGCTGTGCATTAGCATTTGGGAAGAGTATCACTGGGAGTTCATATTTTACATGTGGAAGCAGTGACGCTCTTTTTCAAGCCATGGAGAAAGAATGGTTCAAAACATAACACGTACAGATACAGCACTTGTCCTTCAGCAGCACTAAAGCAACTTTCTAATGGGAGTTTTCTACAGATTTCCTTGGGGCAATGATATGGCCTATCATGGAGATGGAGCAAGCATAGCAGGGGCTGTTAAAAGATTTTCTATACGGCACAATTTATTATTTGGTGTCTTAAAAAGTGAATGTCTGCTCTTTTTTTTTGCTTTTTTTTCCCTATTACTTGTTCCTTGAGGCCATCTCATTACAAAAGGAACACTGTATCTTTGTTTCCTGAGGAATGGAAGATCAACTTCAGTTCTTTCCATAACAAATGTATTATTAGAAAAGAAAAATAAATCCTGCTAATCACAGCACTTCACTGGAGCTTGGCAATGGAGGTACGACGATACGTTAAATCGGCAGTTCCCAAAGATGAGCCTGTGAATCAGCTGGGTTCACGACCTGGAAGTGCAGAAGGAAATGAGCACACAAGCCTGGAAGAGGAACCACAAGCTGAAAGCTCGGAAACTACCGTTTTGTGTAAAAAACACAGCAGTGACAATTACACTTTGTATTTCAAGGAGAATTCAGTCACCAGCGCAGGCCCGGGAATGGGAGCAAGACTGTGAATAGGGCCAGGTCTCCAAGAAAGGAGCGGGACATGGGAGCTACCAGGGAAGCCTGGAGGCCCATTCGGTGGTGGTGGTGGGACAGGGCGCTCTGCGGGCTGAGCCACAGCTGGGTCGGGGTCCGGTGCGCCCTGGCTGGAGCAGCCCCTTTGGGAGCCACGGCCACTGCTGGCCCCGGTCAGGGCCGTGGGGAGGACCTGTCTCCCGGCCACGTGAGCCGCGGCGACTGGGGCCAAGGAAGGCAGGAATGCTGTTCAAATGTCCAGCTCACATCTGGGCTGCATCTGTCCCTGCTTACAGAAGGACACTGGAAATTTAGGCTCACAAAAATGACTCCATTTATGCAACCTGTGTTGTGCCCACAGAAGCACAAGTCCTCTTTTTATGTGCTGATGGGATGTGCTTTTTTCTGGGTTTCAAAGCAGATCGTCATGTCGACGTAAAATTATGCTGCGCTTAATGGGTGAATGTTGATTTACACCAGTGGAGAATATGGCAAATTCACTTTTAATGTATAGATCATTAAGGTCTCCAAATATGTTAAAATGTTCTGCACCCAGTTTCAATTTGGGAGTGAAGAACCTGCTTCCCGCTTATCTGTGAGCTGCCAGAGCGCTCGTGGCAAACACACATTTTCATTTCAGTTTACTCAATAGACATATTTGTGCAAAAGCCCCCCCAGGTAACCTGTGGGAAGGTAGCGAAGATCACGTTTTGAACACGAGGGGACAGAAAAACTTCAATACAAGCTACAGTTGTTACGTTGGGGAATAATTAAGTCTCTTAAAGACTGCCCTATACCACCTTCCCTTAAGGACCGACACCGTCCTGTCCGGCACGGTAGTTCTGCTGCATTAGAGATTTTAGTTCAGCAGGAATTTCATACCTTTAATTTGAACGATGTTAAGTGTTCATTAGCATAGTGCAAAGCTGAATACAAAACACTTCATTTGCTGGATAACCACACTGTAAACATGTTTTGCCTGGATTGGGATGGATGATAAGATCTATTCACAACATTATTTACAACAGGATGCCCAGTGAATAATCCTTACAGTAAAATCTGTAACATCGTGCGCACAGCCAAGGCAAGTCAATTCTTAAGCTAATAGATTTGACATATGTCATTTTAAAGAATGGCAAGTAAAAAGGGAAGACTTGGTGTCTGAGGACGCAGAAAAGCTGCCTTCTATTAAATTACACAGGTGAGAACAGCAATTTTCTGTACACCTTAGATGGCATGACTAATACTGCAAATGTCAGTTGGATTTATTGAGATCTACAGAGAATATATTTGTCTTACAAAGGGAAGAGGATTTAACTTACACATCTAATTTTTCATGAGGGTTTGGAAGCCATTTTAAAAGTGGAACAAGTATCTCTGCAGTCGTTTTCCAACCTCGTCTTTTTATACTCCTCCTCCCTCCTTGAATCTGGCAGTTATCCCAAAATGCACACCGTGTTCAACAGAGGGAAAACACTAACCCTGTATAATTTGAATAAATGAGCTCTACATATATTGCCACTTTTAGTTCAAATTATGCAAAAATCTAAGATAAATGAGTCTGAGCATAAAAGCCCCTTAGTGTGTAATTATAAATACTAAAATGGTGTATTTTTCCAAAACAAGAACCTTTTTTTTTTTTTTAATTTGCATACTCTGTCGACTTTTGACCTGCAATAAAAATGTAACACAAGTTGGTAAGTGACTGAGTCAGAACAGGACCTTCTGTTTGCATCATTCCTCCTGCCTTCTGGAGTTTCAGTCTTTAGCAATTTGCTTAGATTTATAGTCATCTACTGAGCAGCTACAGTGTGTAACCAAAAGCTCTTGTCTTTAAACATGTAAACTGTTAGATTAAAATTCCTGGGCTTCAGGATATACAGAAATTCCATGGGTCAAATTATAGATAATAAGTATGGATCAAACCCTGAGATCCTTTTGGCTTGAATGTGTTTTTCAAGCACAGCTGTAATAAACAAGCAGGATGCCTCCTGCAGCCCTCCGCTTCCAGATGTGTGCCCAGTGCAGGATCTGTCTGGGGACGAACCTCACTCGCAGCTCTGATGAGCAGCATGAGGAAAGAGAAAACAATAATGGGATAAAATCAGAACTAAAGTTTTTACTTAGCCTTTAGTCAAGCTAATTTCTATTCCCTTCTATTTCTGTTTCTATTCTAATTTCTAAACTATATGAATTATCATTAGAGAAATGCGATCCAGATATTTCAGTGTTTCAGGGTAGTTGACTGGGATACAGACTTTTCCAGTTATTAATCTGCACAGCCAAAACTGCTAAAACCTGCATGTTCTCAAAGCATCATACAACTGTTCATAACTTTTATAGGCATTAAGTTAGAAAATACTTTGAAGATCAAGCCCCAGTTCTTTTTGCATGAATTCTGTTTGTTAAAAAACACTGGAGCTGTCAATCTGGTGTTTACAGCAGCGAGGCCCGTCACTTGACTTCACTGCACACTCTGAGCCTGAAGGTGAGCAAGGAGGACTAAGCCTGGACTGGCAGATCTAGCCATCGCTCCCAGCCACGTGCCTGACCAGCCACACGAAAATCTCAGCGCCTGTTAATTCCTGAGCCACCCTGGTGTTCAGAAGGATGTTTTAAGGAAAATCATATTTTCTAATGAAAACAGTGTGATAAGTTCAGCAATCAGAGCAGACGGGAGGTGGTAAGGTCTGACTGGAGCTGGAGGCGACTGTGTTTTATCTCTTCGTATCAAGGAGAAACAGTGGCAGTGTCGGGAACGGAGCTATTGCAGAACTGGCTCCCATCTCACTGTTCTGTAATTATCTGGCTAATTTCAACACATTTGCCCAACTCCTGACACATTTACCCACATTAACACCGAAATATGAAGGCTACAGGTAACATGAAAATTAAACACCCAGTTCTCCTTACATTTCTCCAATCTGTCTCCTTTGTTTCAGTAAGCCCTTAATCATGCAAATAGCTCTGGCTGTTGACCTCGGTGGGACTTTTTCAATGGCAAAAGTCACCACGAGCCCAAAGGTAGCAATACTGGACCTGCTTCCAGTTCATATTTAAAAAGAAAAAAAAAATATCTCTTTCAGCTAGGCCCTGGGAAACACAGAAATGAAAGGGGGAAGGGGAAATGGTGCTACAACAGTAGCTGATCACTGCTTAGCATATTTTCAGTCCAGCCACTGAGTCAATACCATTTCAGTCCTAACAAGACCATTTTGCTTGCCCAGGCTGAGTTTAGCTTTTGGGCCACAGAACTGTCCCAACGGACCTGGCCCAAGGACTCTGCCTTTGAGCAGCCACATGGCCATCCGCAAGTCACTGGTCCTGGGGCCAGAAATCCCTGTCGTGCGGCTACAACCTGGACAAGCCCCCATGACTACACCTCCGATGTGTCCATCCCCTCTGAAAACGAGGGATGAAGCGTGGCACAAAGCAAGGAGTCTGTTGTGTTCTCCAGCCAGGTGTGTCAGCTTGCTTATTCCCATGCAGATAAAACACAGGAAAACACGAGTGGAGCAGAAGCCAGCACTCAGTGCATTCACTCTGCTGCAAGATCAAATTCCTTGATAAGGCAAGCTTAATGTGGAGCAACCCTTGAAGTTATTGGACTAATCATATTTCTGGTTCATTTCCACAATTACAGAAGAGGTCAAGTGGATCCTTCGTTTTAATGAGTTGACTAAAATCTGGCAGCGTGTTGTTATGAGGCAGATAATTTGTAAAAGCAGTGTGTGTTTTAGATCACATCTTCATTCCACGTTGAATGGTAATAAACGAGTACCTTCCTGTGGAAATGCTGCCTCTTTTAAAATGTCTGTTAATTTAACTTCTGTTATTATACATTGTGGTTGTTGTCTGGTCTGCCTGTACACTGGTTTCATTCTCTGTATTCTAATTTTAACTGATTATAACTGAGTGGGAAAGTGCAAGACCTCTAGTTGAAATTCAAAAGAAAATAAATGGATTTTTTATGGCCTGAAGAATCTATTCATTACTAAATCATTTATCTTTGCAGAAGGAGTGCCTATGTTCAATATGCCTTCCTATTTCCCTAATTTTATTTCTCCGTAAGTATGCTCTGTGCTTGCAAATAAATCTCCATTGAACTTCCACTGAGAGGCTTTGCTTTTGAAAGTCTGAACAAGAGTATAATTAACAATATTAAACACATATCAAAGGTTGCATATAAAGCTTGGACATTGCTGTGTCTTCCTAAAAATGAAACTTGGATGAAAATGTAAAACAACAGTGTATACTCCTGGGATTATCCAAGCCATACGGCACCAAGGGGAAACAGAGCAGAGATACACATGACCTTTAAACAGACTCGCTCGTGCTTTTTGGCTTACTTCAAAGATTTCTTAAGGGGACGAGAGAGAGTCATTAAGAAGGAAGGGAGGGAGGAGAGGCAGTAAGATTGTTTAAATTGCTTTTTCTTAATTCCAAATTGTCTTTCTCTAGTGAATCCTAGCTTTATTACTTATATTGCATTTCAGGCGGTGCAATTACATTCTTACCTTGAACAAAGAATGAACTTTGGACAGTATTTTGAAGGGTTTACAAATAAAGTAAACAGCTCTGTTGCATAAAACATATGTATCTGAGGCAGAACTTCCTTCTTCCCAGATTAGACACAATCATGTAATTTAATTCTTAAGCTTCTTCAGCTGCTATTTGAAAATGTTCCTTTTCTGTTTGCAATAAGTAGAAGGTTAAAATTCACAAACAAACCCCACACAATTGTTAAACTTTTGTAATTCTGTTAAAGTTACATCGAATGCTGTCTTTACCAGTTCGTATATTAAATATTGGCTTTCAGTTTCAACTTGAACTGCTGTCTTTGTTCAGGCTGGATTAAATCCAGATAGGTTATCTAGTTTAGTTATTACTGTATTGTTCAAGCAGTGCTTAACTGTGTGTTTTACGTTCAACTGTAGCAATGTCGGGGGGGAAAGGTTTGCTAATTTTACATCTTCATTTAAAAAAATCAGAACATTTTTACATACCCAGGTTAAAAATTAACAAATCAGAATGTTGGACTTTTAACTCACTAGTCAGAGACAACGTAAGGTTGGAGTATATTTTAACTACAAGATTGAAAATGTGTGTGAAAATATGCTAGCCACTTCCAGACGTAATACTTCAAAGATGCCACATTTATTATAGTGACTTATGTCCTACTACAAACACGGGCGAGATATCTGTCACCCTCACATCCCCGGGTATTGCACATGGCTAACAGAACTAATGCAGTCTACAAGGATTTGCAAACATTTGCAAAGAACATTTGCTTTTTGCGCCCCATTTCGTTTGCTATTTGTGAGCACTGGCATGAATGAGTTTTTATTAGCAGAGATATTAGGGGATGGGGAGAGAGGGTGGTTGTGTCTATAACTGCCTGCTGCCAAGTAAATTTGGTATTTACTATTTATCATAGTTTCACACTCTAATTATCCAAACAGGCCTAAAAAAAGAGGCATGTCATATGACCTAGGTCCTAGGGGACTGATTGTACGTACTAAATAATGAATAGTGAAGGGAAAAGCTTGGGAACAATTAGTTGGTTGAATTTGGTTTGAATAAATAGTTGGTTAATGCTAGATGGTGTTTTGGATTCTGCATCTGCATATGACCAAAGGAAAGAAGCAAGAGCAGCACGCTTCTGTGATGCACCTCTGGGAGCCCAGGCAGAGGACTAAACAACCTCCTGCCTTATGTTTTCATGTGCTCTATCTGTATTAGTCTAAACAATTGGGAATGCCATTCCCAAGTGTTCAGAAGTCAGGACATCCTTTACCCTCACACCCCCGGCTGGCTTAGGAATCATAAGGTTCTTAGAAAATACAACAATTATTAATTTGTTTTTAAGCTGTTTGGCTGCATACAAATCTCAATTTTAACTTCCCTCTGAAATAAAAAATGCAGATAACCTTTTTTTTTATTAGGGATGTAAAATTCTACACTTAATCACGGGACTGATAGATGGAGCTTGAAAAAAAATCATCCAGCAATTCATCAAGCATTGCAAAATTGACAGGTGGAGGGAGAGCATCTCCCGGCAGCTTTCCCCAGCCTCTGCCAGGACGGAGCTGGATGCCTGCTGATGCCTGCCTGTGCCACTGCCGGTCAGCATTATTATCAGATTATTATCTGCATTGTACAAGATAAGCAAACTGAGTCACTGCGTTAAGATCAGAATACAGGAGTTTTGGCTTACTGCTATAGCTGCAGTCTCCTAGACTACGCTAGACTATCTACTGCTTTCTATAATTACATATACAAATAATATTAGACTTTGGCACAAATCAAAACCACTTCTGGACTTACTACTTGGGTCTGGATGTGAATTTTACAGCTCATCCTTATTCCTGCACCAAGTTGAAAGAAACCCCTGTGCCTGATGACATCTGAGGCTGGACAAAGGTCCAAGTGGTAAAATTATTGTGCTGTGAGGCCAAACTTCTCCAAAACGGGCTGAGTTCACTTTCCAGAGATTTCTCAGAGCCAGGCTTCTGCAGAAGTTAGCTTTTGATGTCATAGTGACAGGCACTATATAAAAACCCGAGAAAGTCAGAAGAGGGCACAGGATTTTAGGGCACTGCTAAACCTCACCATTCAAATAGTTTATGCATCTGGCAGAAATAATTGTATGGTGTGCAGAGGGCAACCTGGAATGTTGGCCCACATTAATGCTATTTTTAGGCATATTAAGGCCTGATCGTTTGCCACCAAAATTAGTGGGAGACTCGTCCCGAGTGCCCCACCGCGCTCGGAGATCAAAAGCAGCTCTGGGTTCGCTTCAGAAAGGTCCACCCTTTCTCCCTCCCCCCAAGTCATAATTAGGTCTCTCTCTTTCTCTCTCCTCCAGTTGCGGTTGTTTCCAAATTTGCTGACCTCATGTAATTCCTAATTTGACAAGCTGGCTTTTTTTTTGGCTATTTTTGTCATAACAAGTTCAAAACAGAACAGCCTGTCTTTAGAAGCCTCCATTCATAGGAACGTTGGGACATTTCACGCAACACAACACCGCCACAGAGGAAACCCAGCTTTGTCTCCATGAAAATAAATGCTTGCAAAGGCAGCAAAACAACAGGAGGGGAAGCTGCTTTCTTTTTGTTCCAAACAATTTTGCCAAGAGCACACACACACAAAAAAAAAGCACCTTGGGGAAACAAAAGATGAACTTGTTAATAAGAGATAAGTTATTGGCCTTGCATTTCAGAGGAAAACAAAGATTCTTGGATGCCTTTTATTTATATAGCTCAAATATTTCCTCCTAAAATATGTGCTGTTTAAGAGTCAAACATTCAATGGCAGGAATTACTCGAATACTGATGTGTTGTTTTGGATTTTTTAAGTGAAAAGAGTTGTTTGTTTTGGAATTTGTTTTGAAGTGAGTTTTTTTTGGAACAACCAGAACTAGCTGGTGTCCTGGTTTTTTATGCTTTTGCTTTGTTTGGCTTTACTAATATCCTTGTTTTCCTACTAACATTCATCCTTTTTCCTAAGTTAGTTGCTTGGTGACTGGTATTACTGTCCATGTAGCTCAGAGTTCAATAGCATTTTTACTAGCACCCTATTACAGAAGCAAAATTAGTTAGAAAATCTTTGGGAACCTTTTTTTTTTTTTTCTTTTTTTTTCCTACTATATCAAAATTAATCAAAATGTTTGACCCAGCCAACAAACTTTATGGCAAGAGACCCAGCCCTGCTTGGGCAAAGGCTACCGGTGAAACGTTCTGTTCTGTTTTTCTTGCTAAAGCTTACTGGGAAAAAAATGCAAGTCATATTCAGACAAAGACCTAGTTGACCAGAAGAAACTGCCTCCATTTTGCTGTCCTCTGTCAGCACGGTTACGTCACTGATGAGTCAGTAACTATAGTAGCTGTATTAGCAAAGGTCAGCAGTTGTAGCAGCAAAAACTTATATAGTAACAACTCAGCCTCGCTTCAACTTATAATAGCTCCGTAAGAAGGAGAATCACAGCAGATGACGGATGCAGAGTGCCTTTACCCCAGTGCAGTTCCCCATTAGAGCTTATAGCAGTACAGGCAAATCAAACTGATGAACTGATATGCTCATGCTGGTATGAAAGCTGTGTGTGGGGCAGACCTGATCCCATCGAAGTCAATAAATATGCTAATTAAAAAAAATACTTAGTAGGATCTTCAGTATATAGGTAGATTCTGGGAACCTGGGAAGTACTGTTTGAACCTACCAGGGTTTATGGAGCCAATACTTTTATTATCAGCTCTTTAGCTTCTGCATCCAATGTCACTGCTAGTCTTTCAGGAGGGAACCAGCTACCATTACACCGAGAAATGCAACATTTTGGATTGTTTTCCATGCCTGAGAGAATGGACCACAGGGCTTACTGTATGTATTGGAGTTGTACTGCTAAAGAACATGGATGGCATAATAGGAACCCAAGGCAAACCTGAAACCACAACATTTCCCTTTAACAAATAGTGCAGGATCTGCTGGATGGCCCTGAAGTTTCCATGGGAATTTTATTGGAACTAGATAGGATGATTCATATGAAGAAAAATGTAGTTTTCTCTCATTCAGTGTCTCTTTCCACACAGAATAAATCTAGTTTAACACTGGCAAGCAAGAGCATTTGGACCTTGTAATTGCTTATGTTCTGGTTCTATTTTTTTCCCTTATCCACTTGTACAGAAGATAAGAACAATAAACAGAAAATGGACCACAGGAGAGGAATGCTGATTTCATCTTGCCACTTAAGTAATACCAATCTGCTCTGATTTAATGATCAGTGAATAAATGACAACTGGTTGCATCTTTGCAGCACTGCAAACACAAATAAGTTTTGTATTGTGTTTTGACTTTGAAATCGTGCCCAGTTTCTGTTCAAATTCTTCTAGTAAACTGAACAGATTTTTGTATTATTTCCAATCTGCTTAGATTTATTTGTGAAAACACTTTTTAATTCCAAAATGTAAGCACACTATATTTTACAGTTTTCTGTGTCTGCAAATTGCAAATAATGCAACCCATTGGTGTCATAAAGTCACAAAATAAAAGACTAAATCCTCTGAAATAAAACTTCAGAATACTGTACAATTTTTATGCTGTAACAGCAAGCTTCTCCCAGTTTTTCTTCTGACATTGTTCCAAAACCTGCTAAAACTCATAAATCAAAGGCCATAATAGCTCTGAAACTCACTGAAACTGTGGTGTGTTTTTTGTTTGTTTTGTTTTTTCCTGCTCCTGAGGAAAACATTTTGTTAGTTTTTATTAAATAGGTGAATAACTTAATGGCTGATGCATTGTTTTTCAGTCACAAAATTGGAGCTACTTGTAGCAATACAGTTTGTTCTCACAAGCCAGAATTACAGTTTTGGCTGCTTGGAACATACCTGAAACCTGAATCTAGTTTATAACAAGCAGATAGCTTAATCAGTAACTTTATGACCTTCTGAATGCAACGTAAGGTGCATCTACTTGGCTGGAAGGAGTTTTTAATTTGTTCTCCTGAATCAGCAAGGATACGCTCATGGCTATTCAAAGTTTCCAGCTGTCCCCACTGGATCTGCAGTTAACGCAGACCCAAAGATGCTCCAGTTTCTCGCGTGGATGGGCTGCACCTAATCCAGTTTCTATCACACAGGCCATCTGTCCTTTCCATGGTCATTCCCTAAAACAGAAGCAGATGAAAGCTACAGACAGCCTGAACTTGGGTGGCTGTAGGTGATGTGGACATCCTTGAAGCTCAAGGCTGAAGGAAATGATACAGGCTGTGGGTGAAGTGGGTGCTCTGCGCCTCCTTGATCTCTAGGTCAGGCTTCTAGAAAAAGCACTGTCACATCCTTCAGATCAGGAGTTCTGAGGGTAAAAATAGACACAAAATCCCAAATCATGGCTGCATGTCAGATAAAGTTGTATAAACAGAGGTGATATTGCTCTGATGGCCATACAGTCTATATAAATTTTGCCCTTTATTATAACTACAAGTGTCCTACTCTAAAAGCAAACCTGAACAATGCGAGTGTGTTACGGGCTGGCACATAAAAGAACGGAGCTCAGAGGTGAGACTTTATTGGATATATATTTTAGCTAGCCCAAGAAAATAGTAAAGCTACAGTGGCATAAAATTCAGAGAATTTACCAGTCTGGATGTAGGAGCACAATGGACGCTTATTTAGGAGCTTTCACTTCACACCTCCCAGCTGCAGGGTAGAGAATATCCTGAAGTGTAAACAAAAATTCATATTAAACTCTTTGTTTTTTGGCAAAATATCCATCTGGAGTCAAGTTTTCCTACAATGTTTTGATTTGCTCGTTGAACGTGATTTACTAAAGTGTTTTGGAAAACTCGCATTAAAAAAAAAAAAGATTTTTGCCAAATGATCATAATCTGCAGCATTTGATATCTGAAATACAGTTAGCAGTTATTTTGCTAAATCACCAACATTTTCTTAAAAATGATGTGGCAGTTATTGACTTTGGTAAGCCCCATGGTTCAGGAGCCATGTGATCACTTGAGACTTTCAGTTTCCCTGTATGATATAAAGCAAGTCTCTAGCCCTCATAGCAGGGCACCTGGAAAATATGAACCACATCGGTTCAAGATACAAAAAGACAATAAAAAGATCCCAAATTTATCATTTTAAATATAATTTTGCCACAATTCTGCAGGGTCTGACTTACAAATTTTGAATCCTTGAGTTTGCAGTACTGGAACAAAGTCACATAAAACCTCTTCTGTTTGCTGTCTGGGAGCCTCATCCAAAGTCCATTAAAATCCAAAGGGACTGATTTCATTGACTTTTCTAGACTTTGGGGGAGGATTAAAATCCCAAATACGCACAAAAGTGTCAGGGCCATGGGAGAAGTCCTGTCCCCATCCAAATACCCTTTGGCTTTGGTGCAGACAGGGTTTTACCTGATGTGCTATCCTGAACAGGAATGGCTTTTCTGAGTTGGGGTTAAAGTGCACAGATCTCTCTGACACAAATACTAATGTGTGCCAGTTTTAGAAACTTTGAACTTTTTCTCCAAACATTTGTTCCCTAACTCAATCACACATATGTTCTCAGAAAGCAAGAGAGACGGGATACAAGTAGAGCCAAAGGGAACGTGTTCAAAAATTTCAGCAAATATTAACATAACGTATTTATTTATTTGCAGTTCCTGTCTGTCTCGAGCATCAGCAGCAATAATCAAGAGAAATTTCAAGCATAGCCAGCTCCTGATATCATATCTACTTATCGGAGTGTTTATTTTTTCCCATCCTTTCCAGCTTAGATTAATCACTCTAGCATATAGATTTAAAATGGACTTTATGCTTTGCCAACAAAGTAACTATTTAAGGCAGTTCTATTACCTGTGCTCCATTTTGTTCTAGTTCGAGTGAAAAGAAACTATGAAAATAAGCAAACCTTTTAAAAATCACCTTGCATAATAAGAATGAGAAGTTATCTATTGCAGCAGTTCTAGCATGCTATTTTCATAATTGGATGTTTTGCATACTCCCAGCATTTCAAATATGTTTTCAAGTATGAAGAGTTTTGGTTTTTTTAATCTTCCTGCCATGTTTGGTGCATAATCGCCTGCTAAACACAGCTTTATATTGATTGGTCATATTGCTGCTTGCAAACTTATTGTTTAGCCACATCTGTTATTTTTCATATAGGTTGTTAATCCCCCATAATTAACTCATGGGAGGCCTGATTTTCTCAGACTTCAGGATTTAACAGAGGCTGTTGCCGATCTCACCAGAGGTGCTCAGCACGATGCAAGTCTGCACCCTAAGAGGGGTACATTGAGTTCAAAGAGGTCTTATTAGTTATGAAACACTGTAATTGGGTTTATTGGAACTGATCCTAAAATTGTATATAATCAGATGTGATTAATCTTCTTTTGATACACCCATGTGTGCAGTATTTGAAGACTAATGATAACCTAGTCAATGTTATTACAAATAACAAAGTATTGATCATTTGGAAGAAGCTTCCCTCTCCCCAACCTGTGCACATTAGCTTTTTTCATATAAAATAGGTCAGACTTTTATGGACCCAAAGACCCAAAGTCTTGTCCAACAGCTGCATCTACGCATAAAAATAGGTGTTTTGTCTAAGGAGTGCTTGCTGTGGCTTTGTGAGTAGGATTTTCCACTGAACGTTGCCCTAAAGAATTCCTTCTGGGTTGGTCTTCTTGGGAATCATTCTTCTCTCACACTAAAACCCACAAGAGTCTTTGGATCTCACAAACCACAAAACTCAAGAGATGCAAGGGTGCTCAGGAGCCCTGAACTGCCTCCCAAGCCCTCCGTGATCACCTTGCAAGGTGCTAAAATTTTCAAGACAGACCAAATTGCTTATTTCCTTATGTTTTTTTCTGATCAGCTACCATGTCTTGCCACTATAATGCAAGTCTGTGCTGTGTACAATAAACATCATTCTGATTGTACCCCAGAATGATACAGTTATAACCAAAACTTCACGCATCCTGCGGTAGTCGTCTTTATATCAATACACCACCTTACTTTGACAGATACTGAGTGTATATCTTTGCAAAAGGAATTGGTGAGACTTGCTATGTAGTGTCAAGTACTAGGATTTAATTAGTCTTATTAATGTAGTTAGATTAAAAATAATGGAGAAGATACTCTGCAGGCATAAATATTCATGGCTTCACCGAGTACCAACAAGTTATACTTGTTTACACCAGCCCAGGGAATTAAACAGTTCAATGTAATAAAACATTTCCTACAAAATAGCTTGATGTGAGTACTGTACAGCACAGCAGAAACCAGGAAGAAAGCCTGTACAGCAAAACCTCCAACAGATTCTAGTGTGACCTCCATCAGGAATAAAGCCAGCCCTTCCCTCCACTGCCAAGAAAGTCTGCTTTTTGGTAAGACTGGTGTTTCAACAAGCGAGACCAGACATTTTAGGCAGAAAGAAATTTCTTCTCTTTTGGGAATCCTCTTTTCAAGCATTGAGCGAGCAAGCAAACTCCCAAAGGCACTGGACACGGACTTGGACAATTATGAGTCAAACAAGAGCCAAATGTTTTTACCCTGAGAGTAAGAAGATGACAAAGACAATAAGGGGAAGAATAGGAGCCAGGAGGGTCACCTGGGCGTCCAGAGTGAACCGACAAGAAACGGCACATACATCTTGTACCCCCCGCAACTCCTTTGTCTCCTGTGCATTCCTGCCCCCGTGCTTCAGCCAGATCACAAAGACCTATTGTGTCTATTATTTTAATCCACAAACAATTTTCCAAGCGTATGTGCAAACGAGCTTTCATTTGGATGCAATACCTGCTTTCATTTTGGAAAGTTAGGAAATGATCCAGTATGTTGCAACAGCTGGAGCAGGAAGAGAGGACGGTGACTCCTGTTTCCCAGTGTAATAAGCAAGCAATGCACCGCAGTGACGTGCACTATTTGCAGGTGTAAGACTGCCAGGTATTGAAATGTGGCTTTCTACAGTACCAACTGGTAGATACCAGCCAATTTATTTGTGAAAATCTAGATTTTTGCTAAAGACTGTGTTCTGTCTAATGATAGCATGGGTTTACTGTAACGATTAAGGCTCAAGTTTTCTCACATCTGTGAGGAATGCTTAGACATTCAAGTTTAAAAATAAAACTATCACTCTGGGCAGGATTTTAACTTTTTTTTGAGGGAGTGTGGGATGATGGGTGGGTGGATTAGATAGTAATCAGTTGAATAAACTCAGATGAGCTTTGAAAGTTAAACTTCAAGCTATACAGGAAGATTTGCATGGTGGGACATAAAAAAGCGTTTAATTGTGCCTGGCATGATCTGTTTTTATTAAGATGTACTAATATAAATGCACTTTTATGCAATCATTTTTATGAGATATCCAAGTGCTTTAAAAACATATAAATGACTGAATAATATGCTTGAGAATTCAACAAGTATAATTGATAGACAGGAAACTAAGGCACAGAAGGGTTCAGTTAAGCGGGACTATACATGAGCAAATGCCACTTCTGGGAATTGAGTTAATGAAATTTGTCCTATTGGTTACTGCCAAAGGAGGAGGAAGCATTTCCTACCCAATATAAATGTCATTACAGAACATAAACACACGCTAACAAAACATAATATTTTGATGTGATAAAGCACATTTCCCTTTGTTATACATTTTGCATAGAAGTGTGCACTGTGTTTGTGCATTCAGATGCTTATGCTATATTTAGCGGACTCTTTTATCATACACTCTTTTCTGCCTCTTTCCACACATAAAGATTCAAAGGAACATCTTTCCATGGCATGTAAAGAAGTAACTAATGATATGCTATCGAGGAAGAAGTGTTCTCCTAGAGGAGACAGTCTCCTTTCAGAGACACTAAAACAAAACCTCTATTGAATTCTTGCTCATAGCTTCATATCATTGCTTTCTTTTACCACGCTTAAAATTGCACATGCTGACATGAGATTGTACAACGTGCTTTAGTATTTTCACATTGTCTGACATTTATTCCTGAACACTGTGAAGATATGATTTCTAACAAAGTGTTTGGAACACAATTTAGTAGGTCACTTCTTAGTTAGGAATTTCTTTGTTACAAAGGTTTTTGGTCTTGGAACTCCACATATGCTACAGTTCATTTCACCACATGCATATGAATTTATTATTGAGGATGCGTCCCTGCCACTGACGCATAATCAGGCTGGTTAAATGTTCTAGTGGAAACAAAATATTCCAGGAATCTTAAACATTCAGTAGAAAGATAGGGTAAAAGAGCTTTTCTAATACCAGTGAAAGAGTGTGGTACACTAAGCAGTTCCAGTAAAATAAAAAATATGTTTATGCTAACTGCAAACTATGCATTTCCCTCAATAGCACAGCCTTTCCTATGCCCTGTGGAAAACCAGGTAATGTTTTAAGTTTGCCAGATGTGGCAGGTCTTTACTAAATATTGCATTGCACTGTTACAAGCCCTTGCTTGTGTTAACTTGTTGTGTTTGAAAGCAAATTTGCAAGCAAGTGGAACTTGTATCCCTATCTGTCAATAATTCCTCATCACACTCAACAAAAAGTCACTGCTTTCCTTTTTCCCCGCCCCCTGAATGTGAAATTGCAGTAAATCAGTCAACAGCACTATTTAGCATATAAAGCAGAAAACTTCAAAGCAAAGCAGCCTTTTCTCTCCACCTATGAAATTCCAGACCATGCTCCTAAATTCAGGGAAATCTACTCGTCCTTTCTACTTACAATTCAGAAAGCCTTGGCGATGCATATTAAAGGGCTGCTGTCAGCTTACATTGTTTAAAAATGGACTGATTAAAAAAACATTTGGGTAAAGCACCCTTTATATACTGTGTGAGAAACACACTCATCTGGTAACGCTGCTCTCTCACAGCCTGCAGAGGACTGAATTATACCAGCTGACAATCCATTCCAAATCTTAAATGTATTTTTATTGTTTGACTTTATGAATTCCATTTCAGTATTTTTTCCTCTTTTGCTAAGACCTTCCTTAAGATTTACTAAAAGGAAGCATGCCCACGTGTGCTCACTCCCACTTTTTCTTCTTTCCACGTACCCGCCTATTACCAAATCTTCAGCTTTGTAGATATTGAATCTCCAATAAAATTATTTTTCCTCCAAAGTGCAGGGGAAGGGTTGCCCATGATCTTACACTATATTATGTTAATCTTTATCTTATGTAAGATACCATAATGTTACATTAAAATTCTCTTTCTGTCCAAATAATTAAAAAAACCCCCTTGCACAGGTTAAATGATACTTTCATATCATTATATTTGATATAGAGAGTTATGCTGTATGTTTTCTTCAGCAGTGGTTGGCAAGACATTCCTAACCCTTTTCCACCCCCTCCCCTCCACCCTTTCCTGCCATGGCCAGACCTCACCACTCTAATTTATATAGATTAAAATGTCTATAAGATTGTGTTGCAACCCAGATCATCCAAATTACCCTTTAAAGTATGTTTCTTCCCTGAAGCAAACATATCAGACTATGCCCTGAGAATCCCCCCCAACATTGCTAACCATCCATCTCTATAAGGAGGACCCAGTCCATACTGAATTAGAAGATGGCTATTTTCTGCAGCTGAAATTAATTTCTTTACATAGAATCAGCATGAGGTCTATGCACTATTCAATAACTGCTGAACCCTGATGATACTAGATTTCTTCACTCTTATTTTAACCAGTTAATTATCATGAATGATTTCCCTCCTGCTTCGTTGTGTGTTTAAGAGGCACAGGAAGTAGAGGTATCAAGAATTCCTGCAGTTACACCACAGGCTTCTGCTAGTGAACTGCTTAAATCTGGGCTTTATGTCTACATTACATTAACAAACCTCTCATTTGGATACACTGCCCTTTCCCAGGATCTCATGTGCAGCTTTCCGTATGCGTGATCCACATTCACTGAAATCAAAAGAAAAACTCCCGTTGGCCTCAGTGATTTTGAGGCTGTGCCCTGCGTAGACTGAGAGATGCTGAAGAAATGGAATCATTGTTACACTAGAGACCTAAAAGGAATATGTTGCAATACGTCTTCTTTTGACAAAAACATTTTCTTTTATTAAAAACAATAGCCTCAAAAATCAGAGGTTTAACAGGGACTGTGCTCTTTTACTAACATGCCTAATAAACCCAGGATGGTTCAACCTTCACACATACTTATTCATAGCAAAGAGTACAATATTAATCATGGTTATTAATGTAAACAATTCCTACCTGCTACTCACAGGCTACACACCAAACAGCTTTCTGAACAGGATCTAAATTGGCTGGACCCTGAAAGCCAAAAATAGGAGTTTCAGAAGTATTACAGTCAAGCAACATAGCTATGTTTGCACATTTGTTTGTGAAAGTGAGCTTCAGAAAGTGTAAATGATGCTGGGTTTACAAAATTGGGGACATTTAAACCAAATGGTTAAGCGTGCAGTCTGATGTAGCAGTTAGACCAGTCTAACGGACTATTCTTTTCCATGCCAGTTAGCCATTAGGCTGGTTTAAGTGTAATGTTAAATTGCACTTTACTTGCTGCATATTTTAGTCTATGCAACACAATGGGAAATCAAGATAGCAGATAACACGTAGCTTTAGCAGCACTGCTTCAAGCTCAGATTGTACAAGTGCCTGAAGTCCATGTTTCAGAGCTTTACAGTTATCAGTACCTAAATTAGCTAATTTAAGTGAGGGTTAGATATGTCAACACAGCCTGCAATCATGCCTTCAACTGCAATATAGACATAGGCTGTGGGCTGATGTTCAAGGCAGATATAGCTGTAGCAGTTCAAGAAGTTGCTGCCTCCAGCTCTTTGTTACTGCCCAGTGTACAAGGTTCCCCCCCTCCCAGCAAGGCAGGGGAGAAAGGGTGCAGGTACCTCAGCTGCATCAGCTCAAAACGGGGTGGCTTTGATGGGACATCATTGCCCCACAGCTGGAAGGACGTATGGCATATGTTCATGCTTAGCGTGTCCAGTTTGAGATAGGGCAGGGCCTTATCTCAAGCTACCAGTTAAGGCGGGCTTAAGCTAAGTCACTGGAAAGCTGTGAACTGTGCATATTTTTCAGTATACTAATTTCAGCTGCGGGAGCATATTCTCAAATGATTGCAGCAACATTTGTTAGACGTTGCCTAGCCATCACATTAGTACCAACAGACACTGAGAGAATACCTTGTTTATTGGGATTTGCAGGAATTGTGGTGGCAGCTGGTACACAAAACACATCAAAGGAGTCCATTTTTAAAATGCGCCAGACCAAATAATAAGTCTAAGGGTCCAGAATTTTACCTCTGATGAAACCAAGCTGCCTAGTGATTCACTTTTTTGTCATTCTACAAAATGTTGCTATTTGTACATTCTGTGCAAGAAGAGACAAACTGCTCGGTGACTCATCATGTCTGTAAGGAAAGGTGAGTACAGCTCTTGTGTGTCTGTCTGTGTGTCTGTGACTGTATGTTGAATATAGATTTCAACAATGCTTACTGACAAAGACATCTTAACCAAAACACATATTTTAAATACGCTACATCCTGTTGCCTACCAAGTTGTATCATTTCATCATAAACCAAAATCTGTTTCTAATCAAGGATATGCTCTCTATCCATTGATCTTCTTCCTCAGCTAATCCTGTCTATGCTTTAAAAGAACTCTGAATTATTTTTTCTTTCACCATGTTAAACAGGTACATGAAGATTTTATTCTCTGTCCCACTGTCTTAAGTTGATGGGTTTTTTGTAAGTTATAAATGTTTGCATTAGCAGATGGTGATGTTTTATCCTTCATCATAGGTCCTTAAATAGATTAAGTCAATGTTGTCAAACCCAGGGGAATTAAAGAAAAAGTCAGGCACACAGGAAACCTTATGGCCTGTGACAAATCAATACCTTTCTTAATCTCCATAAACATTGGGATTTCTATTCTAAGCAGCTAACAGTGAGAATTCCTGGTCTCCCTTCTGATTTTGATGCTGAATTACAAAGACAAGGTCTTGATTATCCCTCGTTGTTGTGGTTCCTCATTTTTAGGAAGAAACTGGATATGAAATAGCTCCTGTCCACTAAGCCAACTGGATGGTACCACACCACACATATGGCGTAATACTGACTTGTGTGGGTCCAGCCTCCTGCCTGCTTCTGAGCAATGTTCCATCCCAGAGAAATCCAAATCAGAGGCTCAAAACTTGCTGCTCCCCCATCCTGAGAAGGAGCCTTAGCCACAAAGTTGTCAGTTATTCTGCAAGTGGTACCTTCTCCTTAAACAGTCTATGTTCACCAAACATCGTCTGGATCAGAAATTCTAGCCTGCTCTTCGGTTAGTTCACAGAGGTCCCACATGCAGTGCAAGTATTTTGTCATCAGTATCTCACCATCTTTTTAGCTGAATTGAGACAGATCCACGGCTTGCGCAAGCTTTTACTTTTTTCTATGTCAACATGAAATTGAAACATTTACTCTGCATTGTGGTTAATGGCAGTGGCTACTATTAACTATTACCATCTGGATTAAATGCAGAAGCCATATCTGCATTAATAACCCTTTCCACCTGGGATAAACCATCTGCATTACCCAGGCAGGCAGTTTCAGTATCATCAGTTCCATTTTTCTCGAGCCACAGGGACACACACTACTTCTGCTCTTTTAAACATCAAGAAGGCGGCAGTTCACAAAGCTGCTGCCAAATGAGACAAAGCAAACCTTCCCCATGAGTGCAAACCAAAGGCAGAAAATTAAAAAAAGATAGGAGATACATCCAAAGTTTATTTTAACTTTTACCAGGTTTGGACTTCTTTCCCCCCAAGGTTAGGTGTTCCCAGAATTAAGAAAAGCTGAAAATCGTTGCTCAATATTTTAAAGAGAGAGAAAACTATGCCTAAGGACTCTAAATCAAAGACAGATTCCTGTTCCCCTCACCTAATCCTTCTCAGGAGCAGGAGAGAAAAATGTGATGGTGGGTGGGCATTAAGGACCAAAACAGAAACATATTTTCCTACTTTGCCGGATAAATGCCAAAAACTTTTGATTGAGCAGCTCCGTGCTTTGCAAGACCCTCAGTCAAACGCTTCCTCACCCACCAGCCAAGAAAGTTCCAACAATTTCAAACTGTTGAGTCCCATCAAGTTAACCCAGCCTGGCAAACCCAGCCCTCCCAGGTGCTAAGTACAGGTGAAAAAAAACCAAACCTTCCCTCATGTTAGAAGTAAAGGCTTCTCGTCTCAGAAGTCAACGCTTACCAGTCATTCAAACCCTGGATGACAATATGCACTTTGATTTAATAATCAAGTGAAAATAGCCTCAATAAATCTGATCATCTCAGGATAGCAACAATGGGGTAGCCAAAATTGAGATTCAATTTGGAAATAATTAACGTTGGTAGGGCTTAAAGACAGTACAGACATCTTTTATGATGCCAAGTTCTAACGCAAGTTCTCATCTAGAGAAGCCTGACCCACGTGGTTAATTTTCCACCCGCAATCCATCGGGCGTTAAGGAAGAAGCAGCAGGGCAGATCCATGCCCACGTAGCTGTCCCTGGTGCAGGGCCACGAGCATCCAAAGGGGAGATGGATGCCCACAGGTAGGTGCAAGTGCCCTGGCTGTCCTGCTTAAACCCATATGCAGCTATGAATTACAGCCCTAAATCTTGGGGAAGCTGGAGCTATAAAATATATGATTTCTCAGTTCAGTATATACTTCTGACACCGGCCATCGTCGGTGACACACAAAATCAACCACCTTATTACTTAGACTTTCTTTTTTTCCTTAAGCAAGGGGACTTTGAAGTAATTTGCTCACGGGCAGTGTGATCTTTAAAGCTCATCTCTGAACTCAGCTCATTCAAGTCCTGTTCCTATGTGAACACTTTAAATACAGCACACAGGTCTTTTTCTCCCCTCCCCAAAGTGACAAACAGTAATGATGGCTTGTGAAATCCAATTTTGCATTTTACTTCAAAGTATTTTATTTCATAAGCTCCTGAAGCTTTTTGTATTGATCCCAGTTAAGGTCATCTATCTGCCAGTTTCTACTAGTCTTTTCCTCACTGCTGACTGTGGCACGTCTGCCACCGAGGAAAATATAAAACCTGACAAATGGTTATAGCCAGAGAACTTCTGAAGCAGTTTATATGTCTTTCTGCATCTTTGCAGAGAAAGACATAAATCCAGGCTTATATAGTTATATATTTTGTGTACATAGAGACAGTTGAAATGTACCTAATACAGACAGGACAGAAATGAATGTACATTTTAATATATGTTTCTCACAAAAGAAGTTTATATACATTTTATAGATGACACAGTTTAGACATATGAAAATATAAATAGATATAAAAAAAAAAAAAAACAACCAAAAAAACAAACCTATTTGAGTTCAAGGAAGCACAATTTAAAGTCTTCTTAGACATGCAGTCCCCCAAAATCTGCCAGGATATAGAGAAAAAAATCTTGATATAAATTATTACTATGGCCACAAGAGCTAGTGAAGGACCATACCAAATTGTTCTGACTTCCCAACAAATCAGAATAAAATGCCTTTTGAACTAGGTGTCAATCCATTGAATTGGAATTATACATTAGGGCTACAGCTACCATGTTTGTCAGAGATTCAAACCCTGTAAAGTCACCTTCAGAAACTGGGCACGACCTCCGTTTTCAAGAGTAAAGGGTGCAATAATTTGGGCTGCTTCTTTTGCTTTGTTTTCGTGTGTCCTGAGAGCTCCAAAGGGAAACTGCAAAGGCAGAAGGGCTTCCACTGTGCTGATTTGCTGACGTGCTACTGCTGATAGGAAATTAGCTCGTTGTAAAACATCCGCAGATGGGCCTCCAAGCCAAGCTTCCGCGTGGTGGGCAGGCAATGCTGCTGTGGCTGTCAGAGAGGGGGCTGAGTGGCAAAGGTCCATTCAAATCTGATTCTTCCCGAAACTAGGAGCTGAGCTGTGGGGTGCTGGTTCAGATCTCGTTCTGGTGACTGTACGGTCACACCGTTGCCTCTTAGAGCTTTCTCTCTTTTTATTCTTCCATTGGGAAGACAGGATATGAGAAAGACGAGCGGCAAAATTCATGCACGCAAAAGGGCGTATTTCAAGCCTCTCCCATGCTGGCTCCTCAGCTTTTTATAATACTACTGCCAAGTAAGTTTTACAATGTTTATGCTACCTCAGTTTCCTCATAAATACTGTTGAACTGGCATAAGCAAGACAAACCAACCACCACAGTTCAGACCAACGATCTGATTTTCAGTTTGTCTAGACACAATGCATATTAAAACCATTTGCAACTGCTTGGTGCAAATCACGTTACTGGGTGCATTCGTGAACGAGGGGCTTTCTCTAATGCTGGTAGTAGCTGAGATTATGGAGGGGTTTAGCGGTTGGGGGCCTGAAAGAAGGAAGTTCATCTTAAACCTGAAAGATGAGTCTTGGTCTAATTGCTATATTGTGGCTGAAAAGCCCATAAGGAAGAGATACTGGTAGGATCCTAAGAAAGAAGCCAAGTAATTAGAGAACGAGGTGCAGCAGGTGGAAGAAAGAGTTATGGTCTTTGTAAGCTGATGATGGGCAGCTCACATGCAGGAGACAATTGGACCAGGGCAAGAAAGAAATTTTAGCTTCTGCATGAAGTTAGATTAATGCCAGAGAATAATATGTGCTCATTTTTTATTGGGGAGCTCTTTGAGCTCTGGCCATAATACTATAACATGTTCTAAATACCTTGTTTTCAACTCAGCCTCTGTGGGATATGGCAAATGTAAATAAAACTACCTCAGAAATGAAAGAGTCTCTATTTGTGTAGTATTTGTAGCTGCTTAAAATACTTTTTATGTCTGTGTTTCTTTGATTCCAACTTGACATGGCAATTACTAAGAGTAGCATTTAAATGACTAAAGCATTTGCAAAAGAGACTGCGTGCATCTCCATTTCTTTAGGCAAAACAACAGCACAATTGTCATAAGTGTTGGAACATCTAAACTTGAATTTCTATCCTAAAATATCCACATATTTCCCGCTAATTTGTAAGAAGGTTTTCTAAGGAAAAGTCCTTTGCAAAAGGTTCTCAAATAACAAAAAGCCCCATAGCTCTGTCAGATTATTCTGTTTGCTGCAGCTTGTTACACCAAACACACGCTCCCAGACAGGTTATGCAGCTCTAGGGGATCCCATATTTAAATATTCTCTGCCCGTAGTTGATATTTCTCTGCTTTTAAAGTGTTGTAATGCTGCATTCTTTCAAGATCACTTAGAGTTGAATCATGCACTGTATCACTTTAGCAAAAGAATAGCCTAATTAAAAAGTAAAAGGTGTCTTTTGCCATTTCATCCCAGACGAACAACTGAAATGGAAGGATGAGAAGTTCAGAACAGTAAGACAATGTAATGCAAACAAAAATAAAATTAAGAAGTCCAACTTACCCCTCTACATCATATTTCACAAGGAAAAATAATCCATTGTCTTTCCAAAGACAACGGCCCCAACCGTACATCTCTTGTACAACAGAAAGAATAGCAATCCTGAAATTATTCTAAATGTTTCATATGCCTATCGATTCCTTCAAGTTACAAGAGCTAAACAAAGACAGAGAATCACACTCTGACCCCTTTAAAAACATCAAAGTGCCACACTATCAGTCCCGAATCTTCCTTACAATCCAACCTTTGGCGATTATGTTACAGTGCAACTGATTATTCATAATCTGTCCTGAAACTACAAATTATTTATTGATTTTTCTCTAATATTATCAAGTTCTAAAGAATAATTACTGGTGTAATAGTTAGCCAAGTTGTTATGAGAATTGTAAGCCCTTTTGGTTAATGCATGGCATATGTCTGAGGCATTCAGCTAATTCACATATCTGTCTGCACTATTAATAGAGAAGGTTACATGCCAATTATCCAGGGTTCAATCAGCCTGTTAGGATACAATAGCTGCAGTGTTCACACACTTGATGTGCCACATTCCTCACAGACATTATAAGCAGCTGGTCCAGATAAGACCACTGGGGCTTTAATATTTAGGAATCACTCCTTCGTCCAACCTGGATTGCAGTTTTTTTTATTGTTACGTTAACTGTGGTTCTTTTGTTACCTCTAATCTCTTTTTTTTAAAAAATTATTTTTAGATTCAGCAATATTGAAGTCAACTGAGATTTCCCTCCTGTTAGGAGGGAAAACAGACCATTGTACATGGCTGTAGCAAACCCGTAGACACAATAAATTCGGGAGTTCTCCAAATTCCACCAAACTAACAGCATTCTTCTGTCGTGAGGAGGCATGTTAATACCTCCCGTATCACCCACATCTGCAAAAAGCAGCATGTCGAAAAGACTGTTCCATACCAAATGCTTAATCTCATTTAATTATTTTGCCTGCTTTACTTAACAAACAAAATTAAAAAAAAAAAAAAAACCAAACATTAATTTCAGTTATTTGCCCTGCATTTTTATTTCGTTATTGTATTTTGGGGGATAGTAACTTTGGAAGAAGTATTCTTATTTAGTTTAGCGAAAGGTAAGAAACAGCATGCAAACAACCAATTTAGAGTGTCATGTTAGTGAAGCCACTGTGAGCTCGATTGGGGATTTCACCACATGAAAACCAGACATTCATCTGTTCCCATGGAGATATTCCTTCTCCCAGTCAATCAGGGAGCTGTTCAGGTCAAACAATAGGCAGTGGTTCCTTTTCTCGTCTTACAAATAGATACCCCCTCCCTCCTCCTCCTTCTATTTACGGGTCTTCTCGATAATATTTAAGCACCTACAAAACAAGCAATTATATTTTCAAATTATTAGGAAAAAGTGTTTGCCGAGAATTTTTCAAGCTAACAGAAAAATTAATAGGGGCCTGAATTAAATATAAACGAGGCCATCCTGGACTCTCGCACCCTAACCTTATGTGTACCCTGAACTTTTTTATGCAATATTTGCAATATTTATATGAAGATAAAATTAAGATGATCTTCACAGGACTCGAGCATCATTTGTTGCCACGTCACCCTGAAAGTGTGTGAAACAGTCTGAGGTACTTGCATGTAACTTTTTAATTGTCAGAACAGAGCTAAAAGAAAGGCAACACAGAATAATGCTGGGGAAAATGCAGTGTGATTCCTTACAGAGCCGTTAGCTATTTCCTAAAAATAAAGAAGCACACAGAAAGCAGTTGTACAACACCGAACAGAAGATGGAAATGATGTTTTTAAGAACGGTGCTGCTGCTCAGGTGTTTAGGGCAGGCTATGGGACGCCATGTCAGAGCACGTGGGTGGGATGCTTCCTTACGAACTCAGCCAATTTAGAATTACAGTTTGTCCTCACTGTTGCCCATTTGTTTCCACAAATTTGCACATTTAAACATATTATTATATAGTTCTATGTGTATTTGTAAAATTTTACACTTTTATGTGTTATTACTTAGGAAACTACAGGTGCACTTTTTCTACTGTTAAAAAATCCTTACCTTACACATGATCAGGTGTTAAATTCTCCTCTCAGAATGTCTCTGGATTACTAAGCTTTGCAAATGCCCTAACGCTTGAGCATGCACTGTCACTCCACCTGGGGAAGGGTGCTCATGAAACCAAGCTGTTTAGCACCCTCCTTCTCCTTATTGACAATTTCAGAACCTGCGGACCATTTTTGGCTGAAGTGTTGAAATATCTTAATTAATTTCTTGATTAATTCATCACAGGGATGATTAATCCCTTGGTTTTTATGCAAATGGATGACTTGGCAGAGGGGAGAGAGCACCCAAACCAAGGGAAAGGCAAGTAAAATTCCATAGTTATTTAACCATCAGGTAACTAATCAGCCCATACCTGCCAACAGCCTAGTCCTGGTGCTCCTGCCGAGCCAGCAGGCAAAAAGATAGATACAAAAAGAGATGTACTGCAGATGGGTGGGGAGAAGACTGGGGTTTATTGCACAGCGTGGGAATCAGACTCGTGTCTGGTGTTACGTTGCATGATAGGGGGATATAAGAGTATGTAACACAAATGCATGTGGAACTGAAGTTTGTTAATTCTCCTCAGAAAAGAAATTCCTTAAAAGAGGGATTGCGCTGAAGCTTGTGCCTGAAAAGCAGTGGCACAGCTTTGCATATACACGTGTAAAAGTTAAGTGTCAGCTACCGACAGACACCCTGATATCTGGCTCAGTGGCCATGCCTGTGTAATGGCAGTACTAGTACTTAATCACTTAATAAATATTAATGTATGAAGGGAACTTCCCAGATAAAAAAGAAAAAAAGGAACAGCAAAGATACTACACTGCTCTCCACCAAGTTCCTCCTTAAATACCATCTCTACTGGGAGGCACCAGCATCTGTTCGACTGGGCTGCAGAAACACGCATCCTAATACTCTCGCTGTCACGTTGGGCTTCCCCTTGTTTTATTCACTAATTGTCTCCTACGCTTGGAGGCTAAACTCCTTAGGAAGGCTGTGTACACAATGCCGGCTTTTATGAGGGATTGATAGTGGGCCTCTTGGTGTTACTGTATTACAAATACTAAACAAAGGTAATCAGCTCCTGCCAAGGGTATACCAAGACACAATCTAGCCCTTATAAAGTATGGCAGCATTCGCCAGCGCAAGCGGGGAGGATTTCAAAGTGGCAATAACCGAACTAGAAATGCATTTACAGCAAACCATAAGGCGTAATTTTCCAACACGCTAAGAAAATGATAGGAAGGAAATCTTGCAGTGTGAGGAGAAGATTTCTGTTCAGATGAAATCTGAAGGAGAAGTTGCAAGGAGAATTCTCGTTCAGCTCCCTGAGTAAGACTGGAACAGGAAACTGCAAATGACACCAGCGGTTTGGATTGTACGATTAAGTAACTGCCCTCCTTTTTAATGAAGTCACTCAAGTACAACTAAACAGCAAAGCAAAGCAGTAAAGTCAATAGAGTTAAACTCTCTTAGCTTTAAACAAGCCTGGCCAGTTATACGGCTTCTCAGAAAATTGCATTTCCATCCCCACACGGGGTGATTTCATTTCTCTGAACGACTGGGCTAGAACAAAGAAACGGGAGCTCCGAAACCGTTCCTGAACCGACTCTGTAAATAACCGGGGGGCGGGGGGGAGAGTAAATTATAAAGTCAGAGATAGTTAATAAACAAACAAAATTAAATTTCGCGCTGCAACCGTAACTTGGCATTAACTACCCTTTGTGCCACCGAGCAGGAGCGCAGTGAGTACCTACTCCGCCAGGGATTTCTCACCTATTGAGGGAGAACATTTGCAAGTGACTGACTTACCCTTTGAAACCCTCAGCACTGCTGAAAAGGGGCTGACGGGCTGGCACCTGTCGTTAAAACCCTTTTATCTATTGAATAAGGCTTGACTGAATTAACCGTTTTAAAGAAGAGCTCTCTGTTTTCGCATACTGTAGTTAACCCATTAAAGGAGCAGTATTATCACTCCTGACTTTCCCTACAGGTTTTTTTTTTTTATCTTTCTTCCCTGTTTGGAAAGAACAGCCCTGTGCAAATCCGCACTGCTTCCCATAAATGCAGAGGGCTCTGCGTACCATCCTACATCAGCTTATTCCAAGCGAATACTCCGTACTGAGTAACTCCTGGTCACATATTCCTCTTGTGCCTTGATGCAAAGCTAAGAAATTAGATCGTGACCTTTCATATCAGCAGCGTGGTAAAGAGATACCGTGCCTGGGCTCCCTGTCTGCAACTCTAGGGATGTAAATGAAAACTCAGATAAATATGTGTGTGTAAATATATTCAATTAGATTTTATTAAATGATATTTTATGATAAGGCCAACGGTTAAATAACATTATCAAGATGGAAAATACAGTCGTGGATTTTATTTCCTATTACTTCTTCCGTGGAGTATTTCAAATGCAGTGTAGTTTTACAGACAGCAGAAACTGTTTAACTTGCTGTGGCAAAGCAGGAGGAGCTGACAACCATAAAAAGGAAGTTGCATGTCATATTAAAAATGAGCTAGAACTGTCTCTAGTATTAATAGACAAACAGAAAAAGGGAAAGTAACAAACAAAACATTACCTGGAAAAAAATAAACGTCGTCAAACCAAAAGCAGAACTTTTGAAGAGCTAGATCCTCAATTTGTGGCCATACCTAAGAAAAGGCAAAGCAAATCAGTGGACTATTTGATCCTAGAAGCAACCTGAACCCTTGTTAGGGATTTTATGCTTGCAAAAGAGGGTGGAGGGAAATCAGGCAAGAATAATTAGTAGCAAGAAACTCTTCCCCTCCCAGAAAAAAAAACATCAGGTCTGAGATGGAAATCATAAGAGAAACCCTGCTTCCACTTAAGTAAATAGGAACATGCTGATTTCTTTCACTAACATTAAGATCTCAGCCTAGGTGGTGGACTCATTTCTGTAGGTACTGAAGATTTATTGCCCCTAACATAGGAAAAAAATCCTAAAATGCCTAGTTTGCTCCAAGTTGAACTGCTGGAATTCTTAACATTCAACAGAAAACATCTATTTGATGGAAGGAAACAGGCACTGCCATCAGAGGGACCAAGCTGCGGTTTTGCCAGGTGCAGTATCGTAAAACTATTGACGATGTCCTGATCTAAAGTTACAACTGCGCAGGAAATTCAGGCTCCCAGCCTGTCTTGTGCTCAGGGCATCCAGACCCCAAGAGAAATGAGCAACAATGAAGTCAGCAGCCAACAGAACACATCTATCATTTAAGAATAATATTTGCATTTTTATTTTGCCCCAGTGCAGCAGAATAGTAGCGGGAGTGTGGGATGTACACATTCAGACTGGTGAAGTGGGGGGCTAAACTGCAGAGGCCCAAAACCACACATCACCAGTGATTCATATGAATTGATTCCTGTATGCAAATTTTCTGATTTTTACTATTCCATTATCTGGGAAATTCTGGGGAAACCCTGAATCCTTTGGCATCAGTAGCAAAACTCATTAATTTCAAGAGGGCAGAGTGAATATTTATACCAAAGACAGATCCCCACAGTTACCAGGTTCCATATTCAAGACTGTAAAGATGATGAAAATTAGGCTGAATTTAGATATCTTTATCCCCGTGTAATATTTATTCAAACCAGATGCTTCAAATTCCTTATGAATGCTTACAATAACTATTAATCAAGTATTCATATTGTGCAGATTGTAATCGAGTGTTCAGATCTGCAGTCTGCTTCAGATATCAAGAAACAGTGATTTTTTTAAACTTTCTTTGCCAAAAAGGGATCAAAGAAAAGTATGGTAAACAACACGTAGCTCCCATGAGCTATCACACAGAATCAGCCTGGAAAATTCCTACAGAAAAGAAAATATTAGCAGTAATGTCTTATATGACTCGTGCTGGGTAGTACTCAGGAATCCCAGTGATGAATCAGGACCTCTTGAGAATCCTAACGCAGGCTGAAGAGGTCCTGTCCCAGAGGCACAACACTTTAGAGATTACAGGGCTCTAAATATTAAACTACTTACTGCGGTGTGTTTTCTTTAGGGGCCAGTTAAGAAAATAGTACCTACAAGACAAATGATATGGTGTGTGTTCTTTCCAGTGACATGGTACCCCACAGACCACAGCTTAAGCAGCGTGGGCTTTTCATTGACCAAGCTGCGATGCTGAGGAGTCTTAAGCCGAGTAACGTAAATATATCCTGAAATGAATAAACGGGGCTGACACATACCTTATTCACACCCTGATGCATTGTTTGTGCAATCTTTAACTTTAGAAACAATTTGAACAATAATACTATGTGTAGAGGTGTAGGGAAGAAGTATGCCATGGACTGCAGACCATGGGCAAACAACAGACCTGATGACTGTTCTTGGTTTAGAAGAATATGTAAACATAAATGGCCATAAAGACCTGAGCTTATGCGTGCTGCATATTTACCTAAGCATAACTGCTCTGTGGAACAACTAAATCCCAGTGTATGCAGAAAACAAAGTTGTCTAACAGGATGTTATCAGAAGGAAATAAAATAACTCATTTTTTAGCTATACTTACTGGTAGTTGCTATTAATTTTCCCAAATACACACAACCCACGCCTTCGACATCATACCTCGACAGAATGCTCTGACACACTCACTGATTTACTTTCATTTGTCTGAAAGGGTAGTAAGTCTGTTAGATGGCTAATTAGTAAGTTTAATTGTAAAGCAAGCTGTTTACAAAAAGAACATGTTCACCCCAAAATATCGTAATAATAAATGATGTCCACCAGTTCTTTAAACTCAGATAATAGCCTAAAGAAACTGAGGATATTACACAGTAACAAAAACCCAACACTGAAAAAGCTCCTTATTTCCTCTCAGGCCTTGGCCCTCTGTTTGGAAATGTGGAAGAACGTATTTCTAAGATTAATGTCTTTTGTTATGGCAGCACGATTACATGATTCTAGTGGTACCGCAAGCACGAGAGGCGAAAGCAGCAGTGCTAACGTGCACTGGCTTTCATCACATGCACGAAAGTAATTCTTGTAATATACTTTTGCGTGAAGAAATTAAGATACTTCAGATATGTCATTGATTAGAGTGTCGTATCTGAAGCCCGATTGTTAGACCGAGGGACTTTTTATTCTAATTCTTTTGTTGCCTCATAGCCATTGTTTTGGTATTAAAAACAAAATAAAAAATATTAAGTCTTCTGCTGAATTTTCTCAAGCTGACTTTTCACCCCGTGGGTGATAATTTGGAAGGTTAACTTCTATTCAGCTGTTTTGGTTTTTTGTTTTCTAATTTGCACAACTGAAACTCAGTCAGTCAATAAGCTGGTACACCAGCCCTGACTCAGCTCTCAAGTATGTCAGGGTATCTTGGGTGTGACTCCACTGAAGTCAATCTGGTATAAAATTAAAACAAAAGTGAGTGCGAAGGGTACTCTGAGTGCCCGATGCATAACGGCCAGGGTAGCACAGCAGCGACCAAGCCCATTCCAGAGGGTCTCCTCCTTGATTTCCCAGCGGGGTGCAGTGCCCCTCAGCCTGGCAGAGGTGTTTCCCACCTCCCCAAGATACAGAGCACGGTGAAGAGCCAAGCTCTCAAACCCAGGAGATGCCACCGGTGAAACATCACGTGCACGCATGTAAGAGAAACTAGCAGACAGCAACAAAGCCTGCTGAGTTAAAAAAATATCTGCAAAAGGTCAGGGACAGAGAAAACAGAGATCTGCCAAGTCCTGCCTGCCTGATGGCAGACACCCTCGTTTTTTGGTTTCATCTTTAGGCAGCTGTAAAAAACAAGCCCCCTCCCTCCCCCTTGCTGGCGATGCAGGCGTTTGCTGTGCGTTTTGCTGGGACATTAAGAATCTTCCTCATTCACAGTGCCGCAGCGGGACGCCCGGCAGAAGCGGGATCCAATTAAGGTGGGGCCCAGCCTTACCCAGAACATTGGATTCATGGGAGAGGCAATGACACTATCGAGCTCTTGCAAAATAATTAAGGAAACTGTTCTTCATATGAGAGGCCACTCCTGGCTGTCAGAAAAGAAAAAAAAAGTTCATTTAACAGCACAAAAAGGTGAAGGTTATTTTAGTCTAGGCATGCCAGTGTAAAAGTGTAAGCATTTTAACTTAGACCTGCTTTGAAAGGCATAAAAACTGAATAGGATCACAACTTTTCATTAAATTGTTGCTCAAATTGTTCCTGTTTTCTGGTCTGCAGTTGCTCAGGCCCCTGAAAGTTTGGCACCAGAAACAGCTCTCAAGAATATAGCTTTCCACTTATAGAAAGGCTATATATGTTCCCCACAGAGAGCCGAACCTAAAGCTGAGAGCATGCTCTATATTGTCATTAGATTGTCATCAGTGCTTGCACTGGGAACTGAAACGGGAAGAGTATGCCAATTATATTTTTTTTACTTTTTTATTTAATAAAACCCAGTGAACCATGTGCTTAAAGTTAAGCACATGTTTAAAGTACTTAGGAAATAGGAATGGCTTAATGTATGTCTTTGGAGGGACAGAGTTGATAAAACAGATTACAGTTTTACCACAGAACTGACACAAAAATGGATTCAAAACCTCTTTTGAACTAAAACCGGCTATAATACAATCTTTGTCTACACCAAAGACTTCTGGCTTCGTAACCAGCAAACTGGATTTTTATTACATAAATTTCCCTGAAAAATGTTAACTGTGCCTTCATACCATTTTTGTTATCTCTTCTGAAAACAAATCATAAAGTCTTATTCATATGGTTCTGACATCCTTGGTACAGACCAAGTGGTGAATTTAAACTGCTCCAGTTATATTAATACAACTTCATTGATGACTCTTCATTTTGGAAAACAGACAGTCAGCTAAGTACAGTTGTGTAAGAGTAATTGAGTAAACTAGAAAAATTGCCCATGTAGGCAAGCCCACATGACTTTTAGTCCTGGCATATAATCCCGTAGTCTTGGCAGACAGGGTTTCTGGGGAAAGGACTTCTCTTTCTCTTTCAGCATTTTACAGTGTCTAGTTCAAAAGCTCCTGATCCATGACTGCATGAATTAATTAATATAATCATTTAATTATTAATAACATTATTAATTGGGCAGCTACAGTTAGTCCCAGCACATTCTCTCCACTGCAGCCTACCAGTAGCCCTGCAGACCTTCGTGCTGGCACGCTCCCGAGGGACAGCGCAGGATGTGTGAATGGGAAAACACACACAAAACGAGGGGACAACAGGGTACCCTGAAAGAGCAACCCACCTATTCGGGCCAAACCTGCCTGTCTCCCCTACTTGTCCTGCCAAAGCAATAGCGGAATGAGAACGTAAAGCATGGGGTGGACTTGCGTGGTGCGATGTCCGAGCTCAGCAGGGCGTTTTGGGGGGGGTCTTCAAAAGACAGCAGGCACAAGCCCAGCTGCACATACAGCTATTCCCAAGCCCCAATATGCCAAACTGACCCCACATAAGTAAAGAGCAAGATTCAAGCAGTTTGGGAGTGACCACAGGTGCTGTTCTATTGCCAGAGGAGAGCAGGTAACAGCCTCAGGCAAGAAGTAAGGAGCCCCCTCCGTCCACCAGCTCAGCCACAGCCAGAGCAGCACATTTGTCCACAATCTGAGTTTCTTTCCTTTTCTGTCACCCCTGTCTCTTGCCTACCAACACCAAAAAAAAGTCAGTATTAAAATTAGGGGTTGTTAGGCAACTTAGCTAAATTTATATCCATACTCAACACTCTACTGCTTCCTTAAGAGAACAGCTTTCCTATCGGAGGGCTGTTGGTTTACATCTATCATTCTCTTTTCCAGCCTGTACAATGGTAAACACCTGTTCATTTAGCAGCTGATGGAAGACATAATAGCTGTGTAACTGTAAATAGTCAGCAGCTGTAAACGTTGATGCAAATCATACCTAAATGATTGAAAGAGCTGACAGAACCTATTATGCATCCTGCAAGCAACGCCGCTCCACTCTTGTGGCATTTCATTTTTCCTGAGCAGTGACAAGCCTGGTTTTGCTCAAGTTAGGGGATGGAAGTACATTCTTCATTAGATCTAAGAATCTGTAACACCTTACTCCCGTGGTTAAAGTTTTAAAGTGATCTTTTGATAAGAATTACTGCGCTCTGGCTCCTGTCCCGGCTCTACTGAGGGCAGAGGCTGAAAGATATATTTGAAGTTGCAATGCTAGAAAATTAGTTGCGGGTGGAGGAGAATGGCGAAACCGCCTGTTCTAACTGAAAATGACACTAGTTTCGAAAATATCTATAGTAACACTGTTTAGGAAAACCATTTTTAAAAGCAGATCAATGCAGGCAAACTACCTCTCCCAGGAGTTTTTTAGCTCGATACTTACTATGCCAAAGCAGGGAACAGCTTTAACTGAAACACACGCACATGCACACACATCCTCCCCTTGCATACTGCTTTTCACAGCGAGTAGGAAGCAGTATGGTTTAACAGATAAATCACTGGAGCAGAGTTCAGGAAGCTTTCTCTGTATCCGTGCCATTAACTCTAGTTGTGTCCCGCTCCTCAGGGAAGGGCCCTCCGAGTGCTCTTGATGTGGGGGACAGGGGCAGCACTCGCTGGGCACGCTGTGCTCTCCTGGCTGCTTGACATTTATCCTATCGATCTGCTTTGTCTCCTGAAGGCAATACTGGCAGTTTTTTGTACAGAGCAATGTTTTGGTGCTGAGGGTCAAACATGTTTTTCAAGCAGTTCTTCAGCTGCGGCCGTGGCATTTGTCCTTCCACACCAGAGCCTCTGGAGCTCACCTCCATCAAACTCTTCTGCAACGAGGGGAAAAGCTGATGCAGCATCACCAAAACACACTGGGGAGTTCCCAGACAGGGAACAGTGGTGATGTGTAGTGTACTGCTGCAGTTACTGCTCCCAGTGAAGCCATCCAGGGTCTGGTCTGCCACTGGGAATGGTGGTACCACCTCTCCGTGTCCTTCCTTGCTGGTGCTTGCACAGATGCCGGACCAGGGAGCTGATCTGGCTGAGGATGAACGCAGTCACAGGGAGGATTTATGCCAGATTAAAGCTCCTGTAAAACCACAGCCTGAAGGCTTATGTTTACGTTAAAAATGCCACCCCAAAATGACATAACCTGATTCACCAAGACTCTATTGACAAACGTTTCTTCTGAAGACCTGCCCATCTTGTAAACACCTTATAGAAATTAACTAAATTAATCTAAATTCAGAGATATAGGTTGAATATGTTTCTGCATCATTCATTGCCCAGATAAAATATTTATGAGCAGGGATTTTATTATTGCATTATCAGTTTTCATAAAGTCTAATTTAAAGAAAGAAACCCATAAAATAGGAGATCACATTTTTAAGCACACTTCTTTAGCAATGACTGTTAAATTCTTGAGAATTTTACCTTTTAACCAGATACAATATTATCTGTGACAACACAAAAACCTATAAAACATAATTACTTGCAAAACATTGCTTGTAAATATTTTTACACTAAATATTATTTATTTAAATACTGGTTAATTAATTTAATGACATAAAATAATATCTCATGTTATAAATAACTGCATTGTCCAACATCTTTAAGCTGCATGTCTTCTTTCTTTCTGCCTGCCTCTTCTTCCTACTCCAGTAGTGTCAAATTGCATTGAAGTCAATTAAGAACTGCTCATTTATTATACACACCTTGTTAAAGCAAGAAGGATAATTGAATGCCAAGACTCCCTTTCCTTCATGTCCATGATTTAAAGTAACACGATACGTAATAAGGATTTTTGAGATTAGATGGCTTATAAATAGAGGTATAGGATTTTTTTTAAAAGACCCCATTGTAAGAAGGCCCATTTCTTTGATTTTAACTATTGAAGTGTGCATTAACCTGTGGGGCTGATGTTGCAGGGACAGGAGGATTAAGCCCTTTTTTTGAATTTCTGTAAGTGAAAGGTTTTATTGGAGGAGGAGGACGAGGAGGGTGGCAAAGGCAAAAAGACAGCTGGGGAATGAATGATGAGCAGAATCCTTTGTGCCACCATTTGGTTGTAACACTAGGATTGCTGTGAAATGGTGGCTGTTGCTAATGCAGTGGCAGCACAAAAATATCCCAGCTGTGATCCCTTCTGGTTAAGCAAGGTGATGTAAAAAGGAGAGTGAAAAAGAGTCCCTAAAACATCTTTCTGACAATTCTTGCCTTTGACAATTATGAATACAGAATGAAAAATAAGCTTCTGTCTCTTATGCATGCATGGTTAGGTCCACCTGTACTATGTCAACATTACCAAAAGGACTAAGGATGAACTATTAAAAAGCGCACTCTGTTGCAACACCCAAACCTGGATTCCATCTAACAACTTTGAATTATTAAATAATAACATTTAAGAAATTCTGGAGAGGTACCTTGGCCCCAGACAGATAGCCAGGCTTATGGAAACAAATTCAGTTTTACCGGCCTGAAAGCAAATGGAAGGCCCCAGTAGCCTTACCCAGTGTGACGGAGAGGGCTGCATCTGGGCAGTGATGCTTTGTCTGCGGGTATGCACGAGGAAGTCTCCCTTTTATGAAAAATCTTCTATTTCATAAGTGTCTTTTGCCAGAAAAGGAGAAGGATTTTAAACATAAAATATAGGCACTTCCTCCCTGCCCGCCCCCCCCCCACCCCGTGCCTGTTTTCATACTGCTTTCTTTTAGACCACTTTCCTGTACATGCAAAAATCTGAATAGGCACTTCCCGCCCCCCCCCCCCCCCCCCGGAATGTACCTACAGATCAGATAAAGTAAGGGTCAGACTACTGAAATTTGCACTCATAAATTACAGTTCAGATGAGAAAGCATTGCCCAAGCCACGCTGAAAAACATCTCCTTAAATGTTCCTTCCTTCTAAGCAAGAGCAGTCTAGTTCATTCAAGGTGACTCATTTAAATACATATTTAAGGCCAAATGTCATTCCACTATTATTTATTAGCTGAACACAAAGTCCCCAAACAGAATTGGAAAGCCACAATCCCAAACTAGAGGAGTTTGCAATGCACTCACTACAGATTTATTTTGCTGGTTTTGAGAGAGAAATTTACTCCAGAGGCTTTAAAATATTAATTCTCAGGTGTAATTAAAAAAAAAACAAAAAAAACCCAAGAAACCAACCCTCTTGAAGAACAGTTACCGGTTCCACATACCAGCTGTCTGGTAAAGTTAAATATGTTGGATGTTTTCTCAACCAATGCGAAGCAATTAGGCTCGATTGTGGTTTAATGATTCTCCAAATGCCTTTTTTTGTTCTGTTCCTTTGTCCTGAGGGTTCTTCCTATCACATCGGACCCAACCGACGGCGGATGATAAAGTGCACATGTTTGATTGGGAGGTTTGAGTAAGAATTCATTCCTAACAGCTTTTTCCCCTCAAGGAAATAATGGTATGAAGAAAATAAATAAACAAGCAAACAATTAAGAAACTGCCTCTGTCCTATTTCCTTGAAGAAAGCAGAGCCACTTCTTTTTTTTTTTTTTTTCCCCTATTTTATTTTTATTTTGCTGCTTTTCTCGTGGGCCTCTTTCCCCAGACAGGCCCTCCTGGGCAGCGAGGCAGTTTAGTGTATTAAAGGTTTCAAATGCTGATGTTTAAATGTTTTCAACGAATATGTTAATTACAATGGACAAGCCTTTAGCACTCTGCTGAAACAGCAGCCTGAACATGGTGTATTTAGCAGATCCTGTAAGGTGATGACAGCTCACAAGGAGTTGATAAACGCCATTCCTCAGGAAGATAAATGTAAACCAAACCTCAAACCTCTGGCAATTTATTCACAAATCTAATTATTTTACAATAACATTTTAAATTTAAAGGATTGCGAAGTTTAAAAAGCAACAATAGAACGTGGGCTTGGCTTTTATTTATAAGTGTTGAGAAAAACATGATATAAAATGCCAAAGTCAAAACAAAAGAAGGTTAGGAGGAGGACACTAATATTCTCTACTTGTATGGGTCCTGGCTCCCTGCTGCGATGACTTCACACGCTCGTCGTAATAACTGACTCCTAGCAAGGCCAGAACTGCAGAGCAAGTTCCTAGCTTTTTCAAAGTAATAATATCTTTAAAAGATTTGAAGGAGCAGGTGGATTTCAGAGCTTATCTGGCCAGAGGGCTACAGTATAACTACCATGAGCACACTCACACTTATGTGGACTCAGCTTCATCGGGACCCCCTAGCACAGATGCCCTACAACTGGCTGTAGGATTTGGGCAGCCGTGAAGCTTACAGGTGTCAGACCATGTTCGTCAGACTGACAAGCACAGAACCACTAACGGTTTTAAAGTACAAAACAATCCTGCACTACGGCAGAAGCAAAGTTGCCCAAGGGTGTGAATATTCTCTCTCCAGGCGTAGGGTCCCGAGGGAGCTGGTGCCAATACAGATAGGATCTTTCTCGCATGGATCTGCACATCACACTGTCCCCACACAAATCTCTGGTCCTCAGGAACATTTGGTGGAGTTGGGGCAATACTTGGAGGATTTAGTTCTATAAACCATTTTGGCAGCTTGGTACAGGACCATAATTCTGCTTAAAGATGTTTCAGGGCCATTATGCCCTTCTTACAGATAGATTCTCATGTAATGTTATGGTTTATTTATTTTAAAAAATGAGACAACTTATATTTTACTAGCAGACTGAAATATGCCTCAGTGGTTTTAATTTTCTGTGGAAACCTCAGACTTTGGTCATGAGAATGCGAGGTGCAATTCTCTGTTAACTTTAGAAAATGACATATGTGGGAGCCATGAAATGGAAGCTGCTGACATGCACACCACAAAAAACAAAAAAAAAAGAAAGGAAAAAATAAAGGACTGAAACCCCTGCTGCTTTCTTTTTGAACATAACTGCATGTAAACATAGCAAGACAAAAGCTCAGCACAGGCATTGGAAGACGTTTGGTCAGTTGTGCTGTGTAATACTATTGGCACGCACAGATCTGCTTTTTCTTTTTTTTTTTTCCCTCCAGTGTTCATACACTAAAGTGCTCATTTTTTTGCATACCTGAATCGCATAAGCTAAATATTTGCTGTGCACATACAATGTGGGTCAGCGCGGGATCAAAAGTTAAGGGCCTCAATTCAGAGCTCTGCTTTGTGAATCCTGAAGTTCAGTTAGGTGATTATTTTTTTGGCACTAGTTCTAAAAGAGTAATCTTATGGATTTTATATTTTCAGGAATACCTCCAGTAGCAAAAAAGCCTGCTCCATAAACAAAATGTGCTGCTTCTTGAGAATGCTCTTCTCAGGGATATTAGAAACTGAAACCATGAATAAATAAGGCATGTACCAGAGACCCAAGATACACACAAGTGTGCCTTAAGTCATGACAACACGTTACTCTATTACAGCTTTGATGAAATCAAAGAAATTACACCACTGATAAATCTGTCCCACTGGAAGGGCACATTCTTGACCTGCTTTGTAATTCCTTCAACTGGTACTGAAACACTGGGATCTTCCACTTGTATATACAACACACCATCACATAATTGCACGAAACGTCCTCAAATTCATCCTGGACCGCTTTTTTAACTACTAAAAAATCAATGGAGCTGCATCTGTCTGTCAGAGCCTGCTGGGAAAGGCCGTGTAGTTGTACAAAGCTGTAAGGCAATCTGTGCTTGGAACAGGTAGTGCTTGCTGCTGTCCCAGACGGGCATCTCAGAGAGCACATAAAAGATAACCTGCCGTAATCCAGGGATGACGTCTCTGAATACTCTTGCTTCTTCAGTGCCATCCCGAACCACCAGCTATACCTCAGTTAAAATACACTTTTTATTGATTCCCCAAATTGACAATTATATATAACTGCATTTATATGCTTATATAAGTATAGAAGTGCTCATGCAACAGCCACGTGAGGCTCCTACAGTGAAAATTTATCTTAATTGATAAATATAATTTAATTATTATATCTGTTGACCAAGCAGAACCACATCTAAGGCAGAAATTTCTCATTCTGATTTCAAGAAGGAGCATGTGATGAGAGAATCACTCGCTCTACATAGTTTAAAATTCTTTCATACCAATTGCTCTGCTTGTTCAGCTCTAGTGGAGATTTGAAATAGGTGCCAGGCTCGTGGATTTGATTCATACAGATTTCGGACACACGTTGTGTGAAACCATTTAGAGAGATTCAACACTTTTTTTTTTTTTTAATCGGCACCTTAATGACTCATTTGGAGTGCTTGCACACAAACTTACACAAAAACCCCTCAAGCAATGACTTACAGTAAAAATGTTTAGGGTATGTGTCAATGACTGTAGAATGGGTAGCATTTTAATTCGTTAAAAGCTATTTGGCATCTGGGCAAGATTTCTGACTAAGAAATATTTCCTGTTATCGAAAATATTTTGGGGTATTTTCATTGGGAAAATTTGAAACATATTGTCGTCTACTGCATCTGCCTACAGAAGGGAAATTTCATCATTCCCACTGATGTTACAATTTGTTCAGCTGCATGCATGAAAGGTGGGAGTCTTTGTTTAGCCAAAGCTCTACTGACTTTCAGCATTTTTATTCTACGTCAGCTGCTCTGACCACAGGCAGCAGAGGCCAGTTCCTCAAAAGGTGCTGTGCTGAATTTGTTAATAAAGCAGTTTTATCAAGGAAGATACTGATGTCCACATGACTGAGGTAGAAGCATCAAGGCACAGATCACATGATTTGCTTGAAATCATAAGTTAATTCTATTAATTAAGTATCACAGAATAGAATACAGACTTCCTGACTCTGATTATAAACCCTATGGAGTAGTCCATTTCTCATTAATTTTTAGTTGGTATATTCCAAGTGCAGTTTCTATATTCTGAACAATGTGGGGTCTCCTGAATTCCAGCTAAATATTTTGTCCCGCTTAGGACACATAACTGCTTTCTAATTATCCACCCTATTTCTTGTTGCAAGATAACATCCAAATTCTCTTTAGTTATAAGCATCTTCTTTTCTGATTGTTGTTTTTTTCCACACATTAACACTTCAAACTTATGAGATTTATAGTAAAAATTAACGTTTATGTCCTGATTTATATTACACCTACTTTAATTGTCATGTTAGTAAGAATGGCAATAGACAAATAGCAACATGAGCATCTCGGCTATATTACTTTGCGTAAAAATGTGTTATTTATTGTTGTCCAAAATCTCCCACACATTAAAATATTTCTTAGCCCAACTGTCCCTGCAGAAAACATTTATAGAAAAAGCTTAGTTTCTAACTAAGAATGATATGTTACTTTTGTTTCATGCAAGTACTGTATCTAATACTGTGGCTGTTTAGATCTTAGGTCATGGAAAGAAGAGAAAAGAAGATATTAACATATCAATGAAACACTCTCCTCAGGAGCCATGGAGTGGGAACAATATTTGCATCTACAGTTTGTTAACAGCACAGGCAAAACTGCTAGTGAAAATTCTTAAATTAGGGTTTAATGTGATGGTCTCTGTTTTCAAAAGAGAAACAAAAAGCCACCACAGACCCCATGTGCTCAGAAGTGGCTTGTTCTGTGTAAATATCACCGTAAATCACCAGTGAAGACCTGAACCCCTTTTGGTTAGGTAAAGAACAAACTCCTACAATAACAAATTAATCCAGAACTGCCTTGCTGCAGTCGTCTTGGGCTCCCAACTAGGAAAATTACGCAGCTAATCAAAAGTAGAATTGCTCAAAGTGCAGTAAATGAATTGTATTATTTATCTGAAGAAATTACTACTTCACATAGGTACAGAAATCACCATATTGAGTAAGACCTCAGTAGGTAAGCATCTTCTCCCTAGTATTGGCCAGTTCAGTGTTTGGGATATTCAAGGATCTTGTAGAAGATACCATCCATAGCAGATTTGTTTTCTAACCCACATCTGTTAATAGTGTCTTATGCCTTGGAGCTTGAGAAGTTATAATTTCTTTTCTTGCTGTATCTAATGTACCTATGGCTATTTCTGATACACATCTAACTTCTTTTGGCTTCAAGAACATCTTGTGATAATGAGTTCCATGGAATATTTGTGTTGCACTGCAAAAAGTATTTTCTTTAGCCATTTTAAACATGTCACTCATCTCTTAGCCACCTTTATTTATGAAGTACTTCTTGCTGAAGTAAGATTGAACACAGTGTTCCAGATGACATCACACCATTAACATTTTATGTATTATTTTCTTTTGCACTCCTTATACGGTCTAATATTTTAAAAAAGAAATTGAAATCCTGACTGAATGCTGAATACAGATCCCATTAAACTGTCCTCAATAATGCTCAGGTCTTTTTTCACACTTGTAGAGCTCACTGCAAAAAATAGACCTGTTCTTTGGAACCATATGTCAATGGAATTGTTAGCATATTCACTGTCCTTAGTTATATTGAAAGATGTTATTAGAATGAAAACAAATATCAAGACATCAGAGTTTTTCACAAAAGGGAACTGTTTTCTGGAGCACCTTGTCAGCTTACCTCTGCCTTCCAAAACATTATCCCCTCCTTAGGACCGAAAACCAGCAGAAGCTGAAGGAAATTCAGTATTTCTGAAGTTATGGCCACATATTCAGGAAAATAAATATGAAATTAGGGGACTGTGTATTGCCTATGGAATTAGGGGACTGTGCATTGCCAGTCGTTTCTGAAAACCCTTAACTGGGTGATTTTATGTAGTGCCAAGAACTTAGATAAAATTTTAACTTTCGAACTACGAGTTCAGGGCCCAGTTTTCAAAGTGATGAGCACCCTTAGGTTCTACAAAAGCCACTGTGGACTATAGCACTTCATAAAAATCAGGCCCCATATTGTTTATTTAATTTATTTTTAAAAGATTTTCTTTGCTTTAGTCCACTAACAACTAATTAAGCTGCCTCCAGATTAAGAGGCTGAGCCAAGAATTACAGGATATACCACATGCTTTCTCAAGGCAAATATTTACAGTTGTTTGTTGGGTTGATGTCTTTGACATCTATCTTCTACACATAGGCCATTAAAAAATGCAACATCACAAAAATCACCACATGACATTATGTGAAAGATTTGCTTTTTGAAAAGCAAGATGTATTCAACACCAGCTTGCAAATTGTTTTGCAGATGCTATTTCTATAATGCTGGCATGGCTCCTTTTAGCAAGGGGGGTTGGTGGTGGTGGGGGAGAAAGAAACATAAAAGACTTAGATCAAAGATTCTTTTTTGGTAGGCAAAGGCTTCTGGCTTCTTTTTCCTAATAGAAAAAGTTTGTGATATCAGAGGAGACCGCACATCAAGCAGGGTTATGCAGCCCAGCTTTAGCATTCTCTTTATTCGTGCTTTGTGCTTGCTGCCGCTCCCTTGTCACTGTGTTGGTGTTTCATGGGGGCCTCTGCGGGATTTAGAGAACACAGGCAGAAAACGCTGTAGAAATAAAGACTTCTAGTAATTTGTTTATCATTCCTGTTAAACTAACCCTATGACTGACTGTCCTCAATAAGACTAATCCAGTGAAAGGCTCCAATGGCTTCTCAATGCTTTCAGTAACCACACAACACCTTTATACCTAATGGTGGTATGGCAAATGCATCCCTGTGCAGAAGAAAGCAAGCTCCTCAGAGCAAATGCAGTCAGGCACTGCCCGTCCTTTCTAAAATGACATACATCTCTGATTTCAACAGAAGTTGATAATGGCTTGCTCCTTTGGTAGAATCATACAGTTATGAAAACAGGAATTTAAGGTAAACAGACGTATGTATAGCATGAGGCTGTCCAGAGCACTCCTCGTTGCCTCAGTTCTGCAGCCATTCAAATTTAGGATAAAGCTCCCATTTCTCAGTGGGCAATGCTTCGTGTCCATGTGTCTGACCGAGGCAGTGACCAAATGCAGGTTGCAGACATGCAGCGTGACCAGATCAGGCAGTTCCCGGTGTCCCTGCCCTGACTCCCGCCGTGGGACTGCAGACTCGCTGAAGGCAGGCAGCTCCACTCACACCGAGTGTGGATAACACGGTGGTATGCGCCTCTTCCAGCCAGCTCAGCAAATGGAGTTTGCCAAGTTGCTAAATATATTAAAGTATAGACTTCAAAAGCCTCTGATCGGAAGATGGTGACAATGAAGGACACCATGCAAACAAATAATCTAACACTGTAGACCTGTTTAAGAGCTGGAAGAAGTGTAGAGAAGATTTTTCTCTCCCTCACCCTCATGGTTTTCAGGAAAAGGTCTTTGAACTTCTTTATCTGAGCACTTACATTTTTATTACAGGAAATTAAGAGGCTGAATGATGTGTGATTCAACTGTAGATCCCTGGACATGAAATGAAGCCATAATAAAACATTTTAATATGAAATCAAAACCATAAGCTTGACTCTCTCCTACTTCTGACCTCTGCTCTATGCAGGGGCAAGTACATAGTGGGAGCCAACAATTGCGCCTTCGTTGTATTTCACCAATAAGTCTTTAGACAGGTTATGTGCTGCTTTAAATTATAATAACTGGCCATGGAGTTTCTAAGAGCAGGTCTCTGTTGCATAACAGAAGGCCTGCAGGGATGCCGGGCCAGTGTATGCCCGTGGCAAGGTAGGATGCTAGTGTGGTTCTCCACTAGCACATACTGCATGTGCACTCCTATGCCTGGCTGGTCTTGAAACTCAAGCCTGTGAGTCCCAGTCCATTAATTTACTTTGCCTCCTCCTACCACAGTAAGACGAGACACTGAGAAGGCCTGAGATACAGATTTTAGTCCTAGCTTCAGAAGGATAAAGTCAAGAAATGAGATTAGGCAAGAGAAGGTTGCTTCAAAGTTTGTTTTTTTTTTTTTTGCTTTGAATATTGCTACTTAGGAAGAACAAATGCAGACACTCAGTGTCATGCTGCTGCTAGCTGAGCTGGCAGAGAAAAACATGAGAACTGTAAGCATTAGTCAAAGAAATCAAGCTAATGCTCTAATCAAGTACAGCTAAAATATGTGATGTCCAATAAAAGACAATCAGCATAATTGGAAGGGTGCCAAACAACCGAACAATACAAATTTAGCTTTCCAGGGAGGGCCTCTCACATTAAACTAAAAAATCAACAAAGACTTCAGTCTGACATTACAGCTAAACCAGTCCAATGGCTCACCCCACGGCAAGCTCCCTTCCCCTCCGGGGGGTGTCTCTGGCCACAGAGATGGGGTTCAGGGAGCTAAACCAGCCAAACACTAACAGTTTTTTTCTGACACTCAGGCTCCATGAAATGACAAACAAGTGTCAGTGCCAATGCAAGGGAAGTGGCAAGAACATATAGCTGCGCACAGATGAGGAAAACCTTGTCATTAGACTGTGTACACTTTGACGTTACCAGTAAGGCGAAGAGGAGAACCGAAGCATCCTGGCTGTACTCCATCCAGGAAACCGAACTAGGATTTGCAACAGAACAGGCTACAGCACGTGTGCAACAGCGCAACAAATTTACACTAACTGCTTTGAATTTGTAATTGAACTGCAGTTGTAAATCTGAATAACTAATGGTAGAAGCAAAACCTCACATCTAGACTTCCAGAACAGTTCTCCAATGGGTCATTTACTTGTGGCTTACTGGGCTGCCTGACCTCCAAGGGAACATTTGGAGTCACGCTAACATTTAAATAGCGACCTGCTTCCAGCAGCCAAATGCAGTGTTTCTCTCGGTCTTTCGAAGTCTGAAGAAGCCACTCCGAGTTCTCTGGCAAATAAATCAGATGTACATCTGTAAACCAGTCCCATTTATTCATTAACTAAGACAGTAACAGAAACACAGGGGAACTCATGTGATAGCAGGAGGTTAGACTAGATGGCCTTCTCAGGTCCGTTCCAATCTGAATTATCCTACAGCATTATGATCCCATGAGAGTGATTTTTTTCCTACCTTTGTTCATAACAGCTACTTTGAATAGAAACTATTCACCTGCGATCCTGGAGAAAACAGCTCTTCCACCCTCCTCATGCAAGTCAATGAGGCATACAGTGGTCAGTCAGGGGGGGAAGCAAAGATTTTGTTCAGATACCTTTTAGCAGACGTCACTAGCTAAATGGGACACCTTGCTCCTGCTCCTCACTCTTCATAGGGCATCCCTCATTCTGGCTTTCATACCAAATTTCTGCTTAGAGATCTGCTCCATATTAATGTACCAGATCTTTTGGGCAGTCCCTTCTTTATTTCTTTATTAAAATGGAAATAACAAGGGTAAACAGGGATACCAGTGTTAAGCCAGTTTTATGCCACCTGTTTTGAAGAGTCGGAAAGTAATAGTTCAAAACACCCAGGACAAAAACCACTGTCTGGCACTCTAAAATGAAATAGTCACATGGGCACATTATACCAGAAATGTAAATACGTGATGCAATGACACAGAGTGGAACAACTATCCCTTACGCAAAAGTCCGTACTTCAGCTCACGTGGTATCGAAAGAAAGTGCACATTACCAACACTATGAGCCTCGGTTACTCAGAGAAGGAACACCACCAGACTTGTCAAACCTGGGCGACAAAGGCAGGCTGTACACTCACCCCGGGCGGGAGGGACAGCAGGATGTGAGAAAGCAGCGTGAGAGACTGATTAGCACTGAAAAGTGATACCCAAAGAGGGCAGAAACAAGACATGGAGAAGTGAAGTGATATAGAAACAGAGACAAGGAGATAGAAGAAAATTAAAAAAAACCCCAAAGGTTGTTTTTCTGTTACTGAAATCTGAAACGAAGTATTTGTTCTTGTTCCATGTGGTCTTTGCCTTCTTTTACACTCCAGCCATCACATATGCTGTCCAGAGCACTCAAATTTATGGTCAGAAGCTGAGAGGATGCAAAGGACAGGAGGACAGGGACTGCTGGTTTTGGTGCAGCACCTGCAACAGTGTGTTCCTGGTTTGTGACCAACAATTAAAAAAAAAAAAAAGACACATCTATTGCTACAGCATCTTTGTCACTGCTTCAGAATAAATTCATCCAACTGTAGTGTTTGGCTTTCCATTTACATTTAAAAGGATGTGAAATATACAGTAACAAAACAGTATTAGGACAAATAAGCCCAAGGAGACAACTAAAAGAGGAAGTGAAAGGCTTAAAAAATAAAAATAAGAATGAGACATAGCATTTGTCTCTGACAATATTTCCTGATGTGTTAAAATTGAAATGTCATATGGAAATGGTGCAATTTTTGCCTTAGGTATTTGTCTGTCAGATGCTTCCCTCTTATCCTCAGTAGTCCACATATGAATGAAACCGAGAACTTCTCGGATGGGTAACCTGTTGTCAGCCTTCCAGGCATAAGGCCACAAAGTCAAGGCTTTTCCATGCTATGGGAAATCTTGGAGTAGTTTTTATTTCCATTCCAAATTAGAGGTAAAGGAAATTTGAGAACATCAGAATTTTGCCATGAAACCTAATAAATTCTCTATCAGCCAACTGTGCTAGAAATGCTTTTCCCAACTGTCTAACCAAGAAGTTCCCAAGTGTAGGTCACTTAATTGTTTTCTCTGAAGGCCATAACCAGGTTGGACCACAAGAGCAGGAGCACATGGTGCTTCAGTTTGCATGTCTGCAACATGCCTCCTTCCCAAAGTTCTCCTCTCACTTGGCAGAGAAAACAGCGGCAGCTACTGAGCCATGAGTACTATGTGGCCAACAGCCATCTCCACTGGGGAGAAGATAGCAGGATACATTATTTCCTTGGTGTACCACTTCAAAATGGCTTGTGTATCACTAGCAGACCTGGGCTTGTGCTTAGAAATTCACAGCTTAGTTTACAATTTATGCTACGATAGCCCCTAGAAGCCCTGAACTTGATCAGAGTCCTAAGATATCCCAAATCTTTCACAATCCGGGTAAACAACTTGCAGAGAAAATCCAGATGCCAAGTGCTGATACCAAACAGAAGGTGAAAGTCAGAAAACAACCAGGAATAGAAACCAGTCTTCCCCAAATCCCAGACATCCCATGTTCACTAGATCATATTGCCTGTGCATCCAGCTTGCATGAACCAATCACTACAGGACTCTTACTTCATAGTGGAGCATCTACAAGCTGTCATCAAGTATTTATAGCTTCAACCAGACTTTCGTGCAATGCGAGCAGATTGTCAGGTATTAGAGTGGGTTAACTTATTTGGGAGTTGAACTCTTCAAAGTTTGGGGAATGCTTCTCAATTCATCATCAAAACATCTCCTCAATTCATACTGCATATTTGAAGCCTCAGCCTGAGTTATTGGGGTTATCAGAAGCCCATTGACCTTCTCTAAGCACCTCTAAATCTATCAGCAAAACTCAAGAATAGAACAATGAGGATTATGACAGTTGTAATATAGAAGTTGTCTTTCCTGAATTTTCATGGATACCTGCAAGATACATGGCCTTTTTATTTAAAAATATATTCTAAGAAAAGAGCTGAAAGAGGTCTTCTCCCTCTCGCTAATTGTATTTAGAAATGTAGCTCCTAAACCTGAACACTTTCTGATACAGCGTTAATGAAGTAACAGTATCGCAGTAGCCAAGACCAAAGTGTAACCGTCAAGAAGGGAAGGGATTTTTACCTAAATAGTATACAACAAATGGTGTTAATTTTGTTAAACACTTTAAAAAAAGTTATCAACTTACATGTTAATGAAGGGACATTCTAACAATGTCCAAACTGTCCTGCCACTTCAAGTACTGCAAGAAATTACAATAAAGGTTTTCACACTTCTTTAAAGAGGACAAAACCTTTGTTGCTGTTAAAAAAACCCAAAACACAACCCCCCCAAAAAAAACCACAAAAGAGAAGAAATTAAAGGCAAAATAATTTTTCAAAGTGCCTAGTTCTTCTCAAAATAAACAAAAACTAAAGTTCAACAACTCCCTTTTTGCCAACTGCCACTTTGTAGGCCTTTATAATTAGAAAGAATGATTTAAAAAGCCACAAAAAAATCCTTTGCTGATCTTTTCAGAGTCTTTTCAGTTATACTGTATAAATCTCCTGGACAAATCTCCTACATTACCTACCATCTTTATTTAGGAAGCTTTTCTGAGGTTATTTCTAGGAAAAAGAAACTAGGAAATTACAATATTTGCTGTTGTTTCAGTACTGTGTGTTTTTTGTTTTGTTTTGTTTTTTTCTTCTTCTAATGTGGTCATCCAGAGATGACTGGAATGTACAGGAGCAACCCAATACTCAGAAGAATAAAGTTAAAAAATAATTTTATCACAGACCCCAGAAAAATGCAAGCCTGGTAATTTTTCCTAACTCCTTCTGCCAAGAAATAGAAATGCTTTCTGGTTCATTGAGCAAATTCGTGGGTCTGAATTCCAGAAATTCAGATATCCTCACAAAGGCAGCATTATGACCGAACAGGTTACGTGTTCAGAATTCTGGCCGGGTGCCACTTTGTTAATAAATACAAGTGTTGAATTCAGCTGGATTTAAAGCTTGTGTTCTTTGCTCGAGCAAGTCTGAAAGTGCCAGAGTTGTAAAATTATCGTTGTAGCTTGTGCTTTGAAACTCAGAGACACCATCGCAGATAAAAACTGTCTCTGATCCTGCAAAGAGAATCAGATGGGCAGGTCTCACACTGAGCCCAGCTGACTTCAGTGACCTAAACCAGTGGTTTGTTGCATGGAGCTATAAAAAGATTGCACAACCTGTAACAAATTAAACACTCAGATAAACTACAAAACATATTTAATCTGGCTTTTAATTTTTTTTAACTCTAATTTTAGAAATAGAAGACAAAGCAGCAAAAAACATTATTATAGATTGGAGCTAAAATTGTTTCTTTTTGGGTTCTCTGTGCTTTGCTTCACTAAAAAGAATTTAATTTGCTTTGATAAAATGGATTATATTCCATCATCAACAACAGTAATCAACTAGAACTTCAATAAAACCCTCCCAACAGATGGTTTTTTTTGTTTGTTTTTTTTTTTTTTAGTTAAAATACAGTTGATTGATTGCTTTAAAAAAAATTCTTCTGTGTCTTAATTACACAGGATAACTTTTATATTTTATATTATACAATGGCAGCTATCAGAGCTGAACAACTCCAGGCAAATGATATATTTTCCTATCTGCTCCCATTCACAAAAAAAATCTGAATTACTCAAAATATATCTGTTATTCAAAATTAGTCAGTAAGTACTAGTTGCAATTAGTGGTCAATAGCTAGACAGATTCTTTTTTTCCTGTGTGCAGAATTACCAGATCCATTTTATAGATTAAAACCTGAGACACAGAAAGACATCTAACCCTGCACAAAACCAGCAGCAAATACCGTCTTCCCGTTGAAGCACTGGACGACAGCGATCAAGAACAGTCAGATTCTTTGCAGGTACCTGCCTGTGCACATTTACTTAAGGAGAGTCATCCTTGGATTTTATGCATGCAGGTACACATACATACATATGTATCTATGCCAACACCCAAGTTTTATCAATACCAGTTTCTACATATGCAAGACTGCTAACAACTCGAGCTTTGGTTTTAATTTTTTGTTTTTAAACCAGTTTAAATGTCAAGGAACTGCCATCACTTAAGTAGCCTAGAGGCAATTCCTCCTTCCTGGTACCTCTTAGTTCTTCTAATTGCTTTATACTCCCTTTCACTCTTCCTAAAAATTTGAAACTACACTGGTATTAGCAAGAGAGAGAAATTTTTGCCCTCCTCCCCCCAATTCTGGTACAGCTAGGGACTCAGACTCGAGTGAAAACCTTGTTTCATGAGAAAAACAATTATTTGATTTGAAATGACTCAAATAAGAATTCTGTTCTGAATGGCTTCAGGGAAAACTGTTTATAAAATCCTCTTGTTATTAGCAAAGATAGTTTATTATTGGCAGACTGTAACAAAAAAAATACATCTGGACTGTCACTGTCTGCAAGAGAGATGCGGCTCTTCCATCAGGTGCTGAATGCTCTGGCCTCTGGATTAAAGTGTGTTCAACACAGCACAGCTCCCTGTAGGAAGCTGACCCGAATCTTTACAACCTGTAGTAGCAAGATGCAGACAGGCACCTAGTGGGAAATTGAAAAAATTTCTACTTTTCCTTACCCTTGAAATGCCTAAGTATCCAAGGAAGAGATACTGAGCATCTCCTGGAAGAATATGGTGAAAACTCCTGGGCTGAATGGGTCCCAGTAGTAAGGATGCTAGCTTGGTCTTATTTTTTTGTTTTAAAAGTGGCTGTAAATTTAGCAACGCCCAGCTTGCGCGGACACATGAACTGGCTCTGCACCCACACCGTCCCAGCAGCGGGCAGAGTTTGTCAGCGAACCCGAAGACGGGTTTCTTCCTGCGCTGGAACTGAGTTTAGAGCAGGAGCGAAAGCACAGTGTGAATTCTTCTGTGTTCCGGGGACAGCTCAAGCCATTATCAACATCTCAGAAGTTCCTCGCAGCCACTGAAGGATTTAATTGCAGCAGCCTAATGAAACTCTGCCGTGCCCCCTTGCTTCTTCCGAGGGCCGGGACACATGGGGCTGGGGGAGGGGGCGGGAGGAAGGCAAAAGGGGGAAAACAAAAAGATCAGAAGTACATTGCTTATCTGAACGCTTTGCTAGGTGCTTTTCATTACATTGTGGTAGCTAATCTGGTCAAAATAATCCAAAACATCTAGTGAAAGAGATCACTGTTTGCACAATGAAACCTTGCAAGACATTTGCTCTTCTTTCAGACTCCACCCGCGTACATGTTTGAAGATTTCCACACTTTTTCCCCAATTAAGCACATTTAAAGTCACAGATCCTCCAGCTGTACCTCATCATTTACATTGCTACATGAAATCAACACTTTCTTTGTAAATGAAAGTGCATGTAAATATAAATATGCACATACTTACACACAAAACGAAATGCAACGTTTGCAGAAGTTCATGTATGTATTTACCAAGCTGTATATTTTACTTCTGTATTTGTATAGCTCAGAAAAAGGAACAGTGTAGCTTTAACATGGTTATGCTTATGATTTTAATTCCAATACTTGGGAGATGTGTATATTACAACATCTCACCGCAGACATGTTGTACTGTACTAAGAAGAGTGGGGAAGCATTTTATCCATAAAAATGTCACTCATAAGAGCTGTCTCACTGAAAGGTTTTGTGCTGCTCAGGTGAGGATCAGTCACAAATAATAACCGGTTTGATATTTAATCAATGTCAAGATGCTGCTGGAAGTTAGTGCCTGTCCACATCAGGGATCTAATGGATCTATTTCGACATTAAAAATACATGGAGAAACTTCTCTTACTCTAAGCTAGAACAAAAAGCTTTTAATTGCTTTACAGATGACTTGACGGTGTATACCACATCAGTGGGCAGAAAAAAACAACCCTGTAATGACAGCTCAGTGTCTATTTATGTTCCAAGATGCACTTGAATCTACAGGGCAAAGTTCTCAGATCTTGCTTTTTTCGTTCCAAATTCACCTTCTACTTCTCGGTCTTTGCAGAATGCAGTGGGAACTGAAAGGGGAATCAGATATTCCACGCAGCCTGGATGGAAGAATTTTGCTGTGGTATGCCTTTAGATAGAGCTTTTATGGTTAACCTTCAAAAATCTCTCACTTTCTCCCCACTTCTTGTCCTTAATAACATTTTCAGTATGAGCACCCCTATATTAAATTGCTGTAGTCAAAACAGAACCACAAGGATCTTAACACAGAGTCAAAAGAATGGCTCCTCCTCCTCTTACCTTGTCATCTAAGTAGTAAAATGTCCTTAAACTAGTCAAAGATCATTTTCAGGGATGTAAAAATGTTCTGAGGTAAAAATAACTTTTGCCTCCTCTTGACTTTAGAAGGATCAGATCAATTTGGGTCAATTCATTGAGAGAAAAAAAAGGTTTTGCAATGGTTACACACATTGCAGACCTAAACGTCTTTCTCCAAAGTACTTCCTTAACATCAGACCAGTCTTCTAGCTGTAGTCTGCTTGCCTGACAATTTGTTATATTTACTTTTTTGCTCTTTTCTTCCACTTTTTCACTGAAGTGTAGCCCCCTAAACCCAGATAAAAGGAACAAAGCTAGCTAACTTTGAGAGATTTACCAAATATAATGAGAGATTAACCTACCAAATATTCAGTCCCTTAGCCAGCTGAGCACAGAGCTTATGGTTTCAGCTGTTCTGCTACTTTTTCTTCAGGAGGTGCAGATTTTTAAAGTTTGGTAGATAATAATACACAGACCCAGGTGGTTTTTTTACCCAGTACTACAAAGGAAGTGGTTTTGTTGCTAGCAGATACCTTGTTTGGGATATTAAGATAATGAAAGCTCATCAACACAGACAAATTGTGACTGCACCCCATCCAATCTGATCTCAAGTGTGAGTTACTGAATGAAGAGACATGCATTTATAACAACCCTCCCTAATTCCCCAGTAAATCAAATTCACCTCCCCTAAGCTGTTGGAAGAAATTGAATTTTCATATACACAGATTTAAAGGAGGAAAAAAGAAAATTTGTGAGAAAGAGTAGTTTCAATGGTGCTATATGCATGCAAGTAAAAGGCCAGTTCAAACTTTAATCACCTTTAGTTTTTCTTTCTTCCAGCAATTGCTCGGTTACTTACAACAATCATGTTTCCAAAACAGACACACAGGGAGGGATATCAAGAGATAGATAGGAAACATTACATGTTGACCCCCAATTCTGCAAGGCCAGTCTCTCACCAAAAGATTAGCTGCTTCTGCAGAAATAGAAGTAGTAGATTTTAAAATAGTATAGGCAAATACAAAAACATTGGCACGTGTGTTAATCCCAGCAACTGAATAACTGGGCAGAATAAATACCAATCAAAGCCACTCCTAGATTTCGCAGGCATGCCTATAAAAGGTCTTCTATAGAGTCAGTACTTTTCTAGTTATTTAACAGTGTGTTTAGTGCCTTGCTAGAGGGGGTGTGGTAAACACATCATCATCTTGCAGGATAACCTGGTAACCTTGCTAAAGACACTTTCTCTCTAACCTGAAATGTTCACTTTTCCTGATTAAAATGGGTGAAAAATAATTTATGTTGGTGGTTACAGATTAAATAGTCTGGTATACTTCAAAAGCCTGTTTACCTGTGATTTAAAACCAGTATCTTTTGATCAAAGAGATAAGCTGTCTCCATGCTGTCTGGTGATCACTACTTTCCTAAGGCCTTTTCCCTGTTTAGTTAACTTCTTTCAGTTTTACCGGAGTATGAAAGGATGCAAAGTTTCAAATTTGTCCATGTAAGTTTACATACAATTTCGCTAGGGTCTATCATACTGCATTGGAGATAATGTTTCAGCAATTTAAGATTTAACAGCTGCTGCCAAGAATTGCAATTGGATAATCTCACGGCTGCTGTTACTTTGAAGTGGCCAAGTCACAGTAAAACCCACAGCTTCTTGCGAATGCTGCGTTTGGGATTATTACCAGTTAACTGGAAGATCTTTTGGAAATATTGAAAAGAAAACACTAAAATGCATTCATATTTTTCTGCTAAATTCAGCTTGAAACCTGCAGTGAGACGAATCAAAACTTTGTTCTTCTTAATGACAGCATGGAGCAGAAAGGAAGAGATGAGAGTTTGACCTGACTTCCTTTGGTGCTTGTTTATATCATTGGAGCAGAAAGAATCTCAGTGCTTGGCAGCCCACTTCCTGAAGGCAGAAAAAATAACCTACATTTACTGCAAATTGTATTGAGATCGTGAAGCTCTGATATCACAAGTCATTGATCTGGTCAAGTGTTAAAAGATAGATGTGAAACTTCCCCTTTTCAGTTACAAATCCCAGCACAGGAGACAAGAAAACAACTCTTTTCCTTGCCACCAGAATGTGTTAACTGCTGAGGGAGGGAACCCCCGGGATGACATTTTTCCTCCTTGCGAGAAAGACCCACGTTATTTTTTTTGAAAGCAACAATCAATTTGTTAAATATAAAATGCTGTAACTGAGCTACTCGAAGGGCATCAACACTGATAAATATTTACTTGAAAATATTGTCAGAGTTGAAACTTAATTGAAATGCTAAAGCTTTGTTTGCTTCCCCTGCTTCAGCACAGCTGAAACAACAAAACCAGTCAGGCAACTTTTTTTTTTTTTGTTCAGGTATGTGCTGAATTACTGACAAAAAGCTTTGGGGTTCTTAGAAGAGCTGCAACACCCAAGGGATTTCTCTCAGCTCCAGACAGGATGACTTCTTTTAACTATCTTGGGTGCTCTTTTTGTGATTGCCTCTCACCAGCTTGGACTGAATGCATATCTATTTTGTGGGCAGACATAGAATTTAGTGTGAAAACGCTACTGGAACTCCCTTTTCCAAAACATTAAAAGGTTTACAAATGAGAGTTTAAGGTTTCTACATAAGCAATTTGTGAGTGTAAAGGGACTGGGTTTTGTTTTTGCTGTAAACCTCCCCCTTCACATAAATGAGGTCTGTGGAGATAAAAACTGTGTTCTTTATATTCCACTCCCTTTTGTTTGTTTTCTGGATAAAATGAAATTTCTGAAATTCCATGGTGGGTTGTAACATTTTCGAGAATCCTTATGTTTAGTAACTTCATTTTTGTAAGCCTTTAAAACCTTTTTTTTTAAAGCTTTTTAAAGAGGTAGCTAGAGTACCTGTAATTACACAGGTGAAGACTTCCATAAAGTATTTTCACACGTCTTCTGCGTAAGTGTGTAGTGTCAAATGAGTGCTACCGTCTCCATTTTACAGATGGAAAAACTTCGACACATCCTCAAAAGCTACCTAGGCATTTATCTTTTGATCTGCTTCCCAGGCTGTGACGGGTGAGGCGAGCCTCCACTGAGCTCATCCAGGCAGATCCCATGGTTGGGCACTGAACATCCTCCAGGCCTTACCTGACTCTTTCCTTGGGTCTGGGGGTTCCAGCTGGAAACAGAGCTTGATGGACATGGATGGAAGAAGAGGTTTCAGTGCGTAAAGGAGAAGGAACAATGCCTTAGAGTATCCTGAATACAATTATTTTTTCTTCCTGCTGATTCTTCACATTGCTGTTGTTTACTTGTGCTACCTGAATTAAAACCAGCAACAACTAGTATATACTATAATACTATTCTTCTTTCACTCTGGCGTAAACGTAGACTTAGTTTCTACTGCTCCAATGCTTAAAGGACTTAGCTATCTTAGCCTAAAGTAATCCAAACTGGAGAAAGCTTATAGGTCAAGATTCAGGAAAACAAAGAAGCCTAAATAAATGAAATATTCCCAGTATTCCTAGACAAACTAATCTTCCAGCTGAGATGAGGGGGGGTAGACATCTAACCTGCTGAGATGCTTGAAAAAACCCACAGCTGATCAAGTTCCACAGTGTGGGAAAAATATATCATGCTCTGAGTGTATTGTATATCCTGGCTTCATGTTTTCAAGTTTTCCTCTTGGCTCTGCAATACTAGAAATATACATAAACAATACACAGACACAAAAATCCAAACCAAGAAACAAAAAAGATGTCTCAGCCCCGGCAAGCTTGCTTTAAATTAAATACAAAGAGCTTCATGAAATGGTACAAAAGTCACGAAAACCATAACAGCTTCAAAAACAGCAATCGTTTGCAACACTAATGTGGGGTGTGGGGAGGACTACAGCGCAACAGAGGTTGTTTTGGCTTCTATAGCAGTTGCAGTAGGTGAGAAAATGAAAAAATTGGAGAAATATGACATTTTTTTAAAGAACAGTTGTATCTGAACAGCAGACAAACTAAATGGACTGAAGAGCATGCCATGTCCCATAGACAATACTTTTTTCAGAGAAGTTTTTGTGTAAGACTTTTCCAGTACAGGTATCTCACCCCCCTTTTCAGAAGGAAAGAGGAGAAAAATACCAGTTATTACTCTCTGTGTGTCGATAATACGTAAAGATCTTCTTCTGTTTCATACAGAAAATGTGGTGATGCATACCAGGATGTGGGTGACTCAAAGGTTAGCATTAATATTATGCAAAAAACACATGTAAGAGATGGGGAAATAAAAACTACAGAAAAGACGTACAAAAAAATTTCTGGAACCCTCATTAGAAATTCCCACCCACACAAAACCAGACAAATATTCATGTTTTCACCCATTTTTCAATAAGCTTTTTTTCTGTAAAGAGCTTTTGAAATGGCTGACAGCGTAATAACCACCATCATCAGAGTGTGTCTCTGATTGCTGTTCCATGAGTTCTCAGGTAAGGGTTTCCAAATAAAGCACAATATAGGCACGCAGAGCTTCACAAGGCCATACTCAGTACGGTACAAGACAGACCAGTAGGCTCTGACCCTGCAATATGAAATCATAAACCGAGATCATTTAGGGACAAATGTAGCATCTTATTCCACATTTATTGCCACCAACTGCAATAAAGTAACTTAGGAAAATTATTAATGGCAGGGATAAAGGGCTTCTGTTGTGAAGTGCTGATCATATCAATGCCTAAGTGTCAGGTCGCGTCTAAAGAAAATGACAGCCACAAGACCTGGATAGCCAAAGGGCAGCAGAGGTGTGCAGAAGCAGGGGATGTGTCATCTGCCTTTTAGACAAAACTTTTAGCATATTAAGAACACTTAGTATCCAAAAAAATTATCTTTAATTCTCCTTAGGAGGCTTCCTCTTCACACCTCATTCTGCAGATTTACAATCTTCTGTACTTAAAAATGAAACTACAAGATTCATGCTATTTTTGTGGCAGTTTTTCAAGAACTAACAGGTTGCGCTGGGGCACATCAGAAACTCGAGCAAATTTTGAGAGCTCCGAGTTTCTGAAGTTATGTTCATAGGAGACTGATACATTTAGAAAGTGGAATAAGTGCCTTGCCATTTTGGAGAATGGCTGTAGAAACCTACTGGCATTTTGATATGCATAAATGTGTTTGTTCTCTGTCTGGAAGCACTCAGGATTTCTGAAATGGTAGTGTAATGGTGGAAACTGTAGCTTTATGTTGTATTTTCAGCCAAAGCAAAACTAAAAACCAAACTATTTATTGGTGGGGGTTTTCCCCATCCACCCAATATACTGGGGAGATTATGGTGATATTATATAGCATGCTGGAAGATTCTCCACCTGCAAGTAAAAAAACCTAAAGGTAATGAGTGGGTGAAAAGAATCACCAATGTAAACACTAGACTGCAGAGGGAGATAGTCCATCTTGATAAGAAAAAGCAAATCAAAAAGCACAATTTCAGATGGCTAAACTGTGCAATCTCAAGAAAAAACAGCATGTTGTAACACTTTCTGAACACTGGCCCCAGAACAGGGAATTCTGTACTGTCTGCCTACGTCCTTCTCCTACCTTCTCTTTTAAAGCTTTTCATTTGCCATTCTTAACAGAGTGAAAGTCTACCTGCGAAGAACTCCTGCAAATCAGTCCCCAAGCTAAATACCACTGACAGCCTTACGCACCCTGTAGCACAGGGGTGAATGTCACTCCCATTGCTGGGCTAATCAAATCGTGTGGCACAACTGGAGGCTGAAGAAAAGTGTTACAGCTCCTTCGTGGTATATAATTTGTCACCAGGGTCTCATGTGCTTTTGATGCCATGAAGACGTAGCTAACAGAGGATGAGGACAGCAGCTAGGCCTTAATGATTTATTTTTCATAATTTGAGAATGTCAGTTGTACCTTCTTTTCCCATGGTGGGAATCCAGTATTAATATTTACAAGCAATTCTCTAGTAAGCAGGTAAAGGCTCATAATCAGAATCAAATTACTGTACTCCTGATGATACTTTATGAGATGAGCACTTTATTAGGAAACAAAAGCTTCCAGAGAGACTATTTAATGATAAGTACATCAGTTTCTTTAATACTCTAATGGTAATTGCTAGCAAGACAATTATTTTTCTTGCCCAATGATTTTTTTCCCCCCTAGTGAGAATTGTGGTACTCAATGCTTAGAGCATAATATAATTATTCAGAGTTCATTTATAGACAATATTGCTTTTCCTTTCATTAAACCAGATTTGTGCATCTGTTTGAATAAGGATATAGAAGTCATCAGCCATGCAGTACATAGTTTTTAATTTTTTTTAACTCTTAAGGAAGGAACAATGTCAACCTGGCATTTACTATTCAATGAATTGAGGAAACCTGACTCCTAGTTACAGCTTGCTGTTCATGGTAGCGTGAGCAAGTCTCTATCTCTCAGCACATCTGCTCCGCTTCAGTTTCCCACATGTCAGACAAGGACAATTCTTCCCCAGCTTTGTAGGAGGCTTTGGGAATTGAGAGATGAACGATAGTAAATGACTTGCACTCTTTTTAAACTTCTGTCAGGCAGTATTGAGGACAACGAGCAGTGGTAAGGCATGATAATATGGCCAGAATGATGGGACAAGCCTGGTGGCTCTGTAGTCCCATTGGCCTTTTGGTACCAGGAGGAGAAGAGCTATGGCAGTGACCATCATTTTGGAGTGCCTTGTGCCAGTGGCATTCCTTTCCACCACAGGATTTCCTCATGAAGTCTTCCTCAGCTGGATAAGCCCCTGTTACAAACACAGTGGTTAGGCTCCTGCATTGGATTTAGATGGATGGAAGTAATAGTAAAACTTTTCTCCCTTAGCACACTGACTCCACTGGCAGGCACATTGGGTGATAGTAAAGAGAAGCAAGGGCTAATTAAAGCGGTGTTCAAAAAGGCAATAGACAAATCAAGAAAGCTCTCCCATGGATAATATCGGCACAGCATGCCTCTCACTGGGGCAGAAACAGAAAGAAACATCAGCTATATAGGTAATTTAAGGGACCTGCTTCACCTTGAAATATCAAGGCAGCCCTCTCCCCCTGTTTGAGCTCTCCTTATGGCACTGCAGATTAGCAGTAACTCCACTGTATGATTAAAGACAGCGTGTACCAATTTTTCTAAAACCTTATAATTCTTCTTAAAAGAAATGTATTAATTCTGAAGTCCTTTGATTCAATTTGGCCTGTTTGCCCCATAAAGCCCTAGTCTCATTTCAAGTCAAGTTAAGCAGAGTAGTGGGAAAAGCAGTTCTGATGCCGAGCAAGCAGACTGAGGCAAGTATTTTTACTGAATGTTCAATGTGGTGCCAGTAATTACTGCCAGTAATGAGGGAAAACAAGCTAACACATCCATCTGCAGTTGTATCATAGTACCGCAGCACATAATACTGTTTGAGTTTCCCTTCTGTATGTTTTTGCATGCTAGGTACTGATAAAGATCTTTTCCCCTAGTTTCATGTTTGCATGGTATTCTTGTGTAATGGCCAAACCTGTTTGGTTACAGATTCCTCTGTCTGTCCTGATTAATGTCCTCCTCTTCGGACCCCATGAGGGAATCTGGGAAGCTTTTGGTGCTTTTTAAGCCATTTGTTGCATTATCTGGGCTGTCATTCTCTATTTCAGCTGTGCATTGCTCAAAACCCAGCATTCTACTCCATGCATTGCTTGAGGTTTTACTTAGCTTCTCCATTCTCTAGAGCAACTTTTCTTTGAATTGGTACTGAAACCAACTTTAGGAGTAATCACTGTTATGAGAGTATAATGTAGATATCCTCATGTCTCTTCAGTCAAGGATTTCAAGTCCTGTGTCCGCAGGGAACCAAGAAAAGCACAGCTGTTACACACCACGTATGATTCTGGGCTTGTGAATTCCCTATCAGCCAGTAGTAGTGAACAAGAAATCCTGGATGCTTGTCAGTTTTTTAAATAAGGAGACAACCTCTAGTATGCAGTACCACCAGCAATGAAAAGAGCATAATGTGCAGGCATTCCAGTCCCAGTGTGAGGCAAGGCAGTGGTAGCAAAGTCCTCTCCTGGGGGACAAACTACCTACCAGGGTGGTTAGATATTCATTAATTCCTATCAACCTTAAAAAAAACAAGCTCAGTGCAAAATGAGTTACAGCTGTCCTGTGGAGTACTATTACTTTAGCCTGAAGAACCTGGCTGTATGGGAACACTAGGCACGAAAAGGTGAATTAAATGAAGTTACTTCAATGTGACATCCCCATAGAGACTGTTGCTACAGCAACAAGACCTTTAGTTCCTCAAGTCACTTAAAAATAAATAATACTAGTAAAAAGAGACTTTGCTTCCCAAGCCATTATGATGTTTCCAAAAAAGAAAACTTCACCCGAGAAGAACTCAGGATGAGTGTTGTTATACTCGCTCCTAACACATCCAGCAGGTGTACGGCATTGCAGTACTGTAATCACAACTTTTTCCTGATCCTTATTCTGGGGCAGTTCATCATCCTTTTAATTAACAGCGTATATTACCCCCCCCCAGCCCCAAAATACAAGAGGAAGAGAAAACAATGCGTTTGGCTACAATGTACTATTTTGAATGGCTAATAGAGAAATGGGGGAGGGTATGCGCGTGAAAAATGAAAAGTATATTTATTACTGATGCTCGCTATTAAATTTGACAGATAGCATTTGCCTCCAACCTTTCAAGCCAGAAGTGGAACAGATGTTCATGAAAAGCCAGTTAATTTCCTGCCATTTGTGAACTGATTAGAAACTGAAACATTAGCACACTGACACTTCTTTATTTTTAATCTTGCTCATGTTTTGAAAGGAAAAGAAAAGAACCACCGGGAGCTAAGGTCTGGTTTTCAGATAGGAATGGCTGCACATTTTTGTTTCCTCTTTTAACCCGAACCCTCTCTGTTAAGGAAATAGAAAAGAGCAAAACTGACACCACGCAGCCAGTAGCAACTTGGTGTTGCAAACCGTCTTCTTCTGCATAGCTGCTGCAGCACTGCCAGCACAGCCAGTGAACGAGGAAGAGCGCGTAGCTGCTGCTCTCGCACACCTACCTATTGTCACAGCTGCTGAGTAAACGAACAAAGGCTCTAAAGCTGTTTTCAGACCCTGCTAGTAAGCAGGCAGTTATGCTTGTACCGGTCATTGTCAAAAACTAAGTGTTCTGCCCTGTAATGAGGAACAAGGAATGAGGAACTTTTCCAGTTTTAGTTTTCAGAAGGGTTGTTACTGAGCTGCATTCATAAGAGGCCAAACAGCCTCTGCGTTAATAGTTCTCAGAACAGAAATTCAGGCCCAAATACAAATCTGGTATAAGCAGGCTCAGTTCCATTCAAAACTGAATGGTGTCTCCAGATCTAATTCAAGGACAACTCACTTTTGTTATAAATATTTATGTACTATTATTAATCCCAGTGGGAGAACTTTGGGCACGCATTATCAGTTATTTATATACTCCTTGCCCCTAGAAAGCTGAGGCTTTTACTCTCTTGGGTCAGATGTAGCAAGTTACTCAAAAGTAAAGCCGGTCAGAAACTTTCTGACAAAGCGAGGTTTTGTTGGATAATCACAATTTGCTAAGCCTGAAACATGTTATTTAAAACATCCTGGGGTTTGCTGAAGAGCCAGCAAGGCTGGGGCATGGTCCAGCCTGGCCACTCCGGGCCGGGCAGCTGCTGGGCCAGCCTGGCTCCCTCCTCGGTTTCCCCGCTGTTCTTGTCAATTTTCCCGGCGCGCTGCGGGGCCGGGGGGCCCGGGTTGCAGCGGGTTTAGAGAGCTTTGGCGTCCCGGTACCCAGAGCAAGTTCAAAACGAGCAAGCAAACAAAAAAAAAAAAAAAAAAAAAAGGAAAGAAATCCCTGCAAACTGGAAACCCTGCTTTTCAAGCCAGCTGTACTCAAGAGTAATTAAAACAAAACAAAACAAGATCTCTGTATTTGAAACCAAGATCTAAAAGACGAGAATCGGTCAGGAAGGATTCTCCCCCTGGTCAGCACGCTGGTCAATATTGTATGCCCTTTGCTTGTGTTGTGCATACATCTACAACTGGAAAAGCACATGCATTCAAGTGTATAACGTATACTTTGCTTATCTTTGCTTATCTACAGTCTGAACAGTGCAACTGTGATCAAACAGAAGATTCAGCAAGCAGTAGATTTTGTCCGAGTGTGTGCATGCACGTGTGTGTGCACACATGTGTGCGCATGAAGTCAGAGTACAAAAATCACAGAAATGCAAAGCTGGCATGCAGTGAGAGCTGCTGGAAATGTTTCATGTTGAAAGACAAAAGCTGATGTGTTCCCTACAAAAATTTTCTTGGCTCTGCAATTATTTCAGCCAAGGTGCGCCTTTCTGTATGCATCTGGAAAGGTATGTAATTGTTTTTCTGACTAAGTTTCATGTTTTAGTAACAGGTGGTTGGACTAATCCTCAGAAAATAGCATGCAACACACAAAGCTTAACTCATTTTGAATACTGCTTTTACCGTACTGAATCAGCACACACCCAGCTTAAAGGTTATGAAACCTCTTGAGTGAAACTATCCAAGTTACTTACCTCTCCCCTAATATATGAACAGTGAGGATGTTACACAAATATTCTCATCTGTGCTTTATCCTAAACCTTTAGGCCCCACCTTCAGCTGGAATAAATCAGACTAACTAAACTGATATCAGCAGGACAATGCATACGCTTAAAATTAAAGCAAATGGCTTGCGAAATCCGGAGTTTTCACTACCTCCCAGAATTTAGCCCTATTTCCAAAGATTTGCTAAAAAGTGTACAGTTCCCCTTTAAATTCCTTTCCTTACTCCACTTTCAAGTTTTCTTTACTTTTTAATTCCTTTCTTCTTCCTACTTCTACTACCACTCCTCTGCTTCCTCCCTCTACTGGGGGAGGGGAAAGGGAAGAATAAGTGCTTTGTTGTTTCTCCCCTCCCCCAGCTTGTAAAGTTTTCTCCTCATATCCCACTGGAAAATAGCATTTCCCCAACCATTTGCAAAAATACCGCAATTTTTAATTGACAATTAGATGTTTGAGAAAGAGAAGGAAAAAAAAAATAAAAAGAAAGGCTTTGTGGGGAGAAAGAATGCATCACTTTTTTTTTTTTTGTTGGACACGTGATGTGTAACTCTGCAGAGTGGGACTCTGCATCACGGTGTCTACATTCGCGATCGTATCACTCCCACCAGTGAGAGTCGAGCAAACTGAACTAATTGAAAAGTGAGAGAAGCCACTCCCTCCAGCTACTGCAGCTCCATCTTCCTCAATTACTCGCTTTTGAGGCCTTTTAGGGTTTTACTTCTCTATTCTCTATTCTGCAGGAATTTCCTATTCCCAGCTATTTCAGTCCATTCCCCTGCCCTTCCACTTTCGGAAGCGATCAGCTGTTAAACAATTCCCACTGACAGGAAGTACCATTACCGCACTTGGACACTTAATGTTCCAGACACGGAGGAAATGCAGGGCAGCCTGCGCCAGCCTCCCTGCCTACTCAAACACCCTCCTAATATCAGTTTAAAATTCCAAGCAGTCTCTTCGGTATTATCTGCTTACTCCTCTTGCAGCCGTAACTACACTCCAAAAGCCAGTTAATTGTTTGAAAGGGGCAATTTATTGTCTCACGTAAGGTCAACTGCATACTGAATAATTTCACATAAATCATAAATGTGCTAAATTAAATCACCATTAAAGACCCTGGAAAAAAATAACATAAGTCACCAACTAATTTTAGAATCATACAAATCTAACCACTGAAAGGAGCTCTGAACTGACAGGGAGGGGATTGTTAAAAAAAGAAAAAAAAAACAACAACAAAAAGCACACTTAATTTGCACCACTGCTGTAATCTTTACAGAGAGCCTTCTATCTAAAAAAAAAACCTTAATCCTTTCAATTAAAAAAGTTCATTACATTGCTGAGTATATTTTAATATTTCTGTATAAACTCACTTTGATTTTCAAAAATTCCCCCTCCTCACCCCCCCTCAATGTCCATCTGTTTATAGGGTTCTGTTGCTAACTCAGGGCATAGAAAAATAACTAGGCTTCTGGGTAAATTAATTTATTTTAAAAAAAGAAAAAAGATGACAACAGAAAGGTTGAACACATGTAATTTGGTAAAATTATGACTAAGGGAGGATATGATAACAGCCTAAAATATTTGACGTGTGTAAACATTAAAGACTGGCATGAAATAGTGTGGGCTGAAATGAAATTAGACTGACTAGCAACACAGTCTCCTAGACTATGGAATATTTTACTAACAAGAGTGGTGTTTGAATCACTTAAAACTAGACTGGACAAGGAACTGGAGTACATACTACATGGTTAGAGACACAGCTACATCAAAGGATGATTTTCAGTCTATGAGTCACCGTGACAGCTGTGCCCCGCTGGGAAAATGCATATCACAAAGCTCAGGATGAAGCACATGAGAGCCAGAGACAAAGCTTTCTCTGTCAAGGGGAGCTGGCTACACAGCAGTCTTCAACGAAGAGATCCGGCAAATCCAGAGTCTGAGCATCTTTAGGACACGCTGCAAAACTCTCCCTTAAAAAGTCTCTCCACTGGGAGACCAGCACAATATTGATAGCCCCTTCTACTCTGAAAGTGCAACCAACTGACTAAAATGAAGTAAAAAGAAAACAAAACCCAAACACACCACCAACCCAACCTCTCTATAAACAAAGACCTTATCCCAGAAGAACTTTGATCCTGAAGCGCAGAAATGACCAACACTATGAAGTCCACTACAGACTCTCCTTCTGTGCAGTGGTGCCCACATACTGACCTCTGAGTAAAACTCCTTAATCCAAAAGAAGAGTTATTCCAGCAAAATTATTAATACATATTTTCTAGTAGTTGATATTCTCATATAAATAACCTCAGGACCAGAGCACAGAAGAATCCTGAAATGACAGGGAAGTAAGTGGACCATTTGCCCAGACTTCTTTCTTCATTTATTTTAAACTCACAATTCAAAAAATTGTACATACAGCCCAGTGGAAACTGCTGTTTAAAATCAGCGTATTGGATGAAGATAAACTGAGGCATATACTGATTTACACTCAGGGTCTACATAGATGTCACAAAACCAAAGTTTGCTAGCATTGTTTTATTGTATTTATGTTGTATAAATCCAACCTAGTCATCAAAGCCTCACCTTATCAGTAAAGTTTGCTGTGATGATTTGTGATGTTTATATACTTCAGGTAGCTCTCCACCAAAATGAAAGCCACTGTTCCAAACAGGCTCCACAAAACTAAAAGCTGGAACAGCAGAAATCCCCTTTCTTCATCCAAAATAACTGCAGCTGGAAATTACCCATGACCAATTTCTTAATTATGAAATTCACTTTCATCTGCAAGCAAATGGGAATTTGGAAACAGAGAGTGGTCTTTCTTATTGTCCTATTGAGACAGAGCTACTCCTGGTGCACTTCCAGGAAAGCCCACCCTGCCGTAACAGTGCTGAACAGGGCCATTTAACAGGCATGAATTTGTGCAAACAGTTCTCGTGTACTTGCAACTTCGCCTAACAATCAGAAATATTTATTTCATACACTGTAGTTTTAAGTGGTAGTATTCTTTTCTAACCTAATTATAACAAAATTCACGTAGCGCTTCCCCCCTTCCCAGATACACCTAAAACCAGAAAATAAAACTACAATCCTGCAGGAAATTTGACTTGACTGTGGGTTGAGAGATACTGAATTACTGGATTTATTCCAAATGTTAAAAAACTCTCACATTTTTAGACTTGAAAACTCTGTATTTTTCTTTTGAGAATAGATAGTACTGTAGTCTAAACTATAAAATAAATAGACAAAAACAAATACCGTGCTTTTCTCCTAAAATTAGTTTAAATGCAACCTTGTCAAACCTTCCTGGTTTTGACCTGAACAAAATTCTCGTTACATTGATGTGATTTCATAAAGCACTTTAACTCCAAGAGTCCTGCATATAATCAGCTCTTGATTTCCTATGGGTGAATTACTCAGTTTGCAGATTAAACCAGACTCTGCCATCTCCAGGAACACCCCTGGCTGCTGAGTAAGTGACACAGAGTACGTGCTACGCTGCTTGGCCTTATTTACTGATTGATAATTTATAGGCTTTTAAAACAGGAATTTAATGTATATTATTCTTATAACCTGACATCTATTCTATATGATGGGTTTTGCTTTATGTACGTCTCCTCCCTACCCCCTCAGCCCCCTTAATTTCCAAGGTAACTGAACATGAACTACGACCAGCGAGTACGATTTTGTCAAATGACTGCGAGTTTGCTGACAGACACTACTTGAACATTTGCTTTTTTTCTCAAGGATCTTCTTACTAAACATACCTTTATAAAAAATGTCGTTTATTAGCAGACACAGAATTAGTTTAGCAACCTTTGTTTTTTGTGTGATCTTATCTTGTGATCTTTCATTTTCATTTCAGTGTTAAACAACGTGGCTGAGATTATTAAAAGAAGCGTTATGTAGGCTACAGGAAACGAATGTGGGATTGTTTTAAATCTCTTCCTCAACTGTCATTCACTTGTACTACTTTTTTTCTTTTTTGGTTCAATTACTAATAGACAATAATGCCGGGGCCATAACAGCACACCCACCGCAACTGAAGGGTACTATTTTTGAACGGCCTGACAGGCCTGCAATGTTTCTGTTGCCGTTGCACAAGCAGTTTCATGTCTAATTTAAATTATATTAGTGCGTGCCATTAGTGCCAGCGTGGCAGTACATAGCCACTTGTGCATGTAGCTGCACAGTCATATATGAAATCCTCGAACTGCCTTTCTACAGGGAGATGAAGAAACTGGTCTATACATCAAATGAACAACTGCCCAGCTCCAAAGTGTCAATGTAGCTTTTAAGCCAAAGATGCATAAAGCATTACCAAAGAAATAAAGCAAAATGTATAAATGCGGAGAACAAAGATCTTGTGCATCCTTGTTCTCCAGAATACTGAGGAAAAGCAGCTCCATCATGAGTACTGATGCAAAACACATATTGGGTTGAACAGTCAGAAGGAAAAGTGTTCTTGGGACAGTTCTCAAAAGCTGGGGTTTTATTTGCATAATAGATCAGATAATTTGCAAGACCTGCCATCTCTTATTTCTGTCATCAAACAGGAAACAGAAATAACAGAATGTGACTTGTGGCTGGTCATGTGATGAAAAACTGAACAACATGAACCTCCTCCTGGACCGTCTACGGAAAAATCACAGAACACTGTTTCTTTGCACAAGCTGTTTCATGAATCATTGGGAACAAATAGACTCGAATCAGGTGATTTAAAACAAAAAAAGGGTTAAATTAGATTATTCATGATGACTGTGATCAAATCTCTTAGTGGCTTATTTTATCTCATTCCACAAAATATTACTTTTTATCTAAACAGATTACCCAGTGCCTAAGTTTAAGGCATTTAAATGTCTCATGATAAAGTGGGCCACACTGAGCAATATTTTGAGTGAAGAAGAAGAAAGTTTTGAGCCTCTTGCAGTTCAGATTTGGGTCGCTTATTTTATTCTGCCTAGTCTGCTCATTCCAAACCCAAACTTGACTCTCACTGACATTATAAATGTTGCTTGCCCTACTCCAGATACTATGAGTCTTTTTTTCTTTTTAAGCACACTAATATTCAAACAACTTCTGTGCGGAAACAAAATCAGCAGTTTCTCTTTCTATAACTATCTCTGACATAGATAGCACCAACGGCTTCTGGCACAAACAGGCAGGAGCTTTCGGATAGGTTATCAGCCGCTGCACACAGGCTGGGTATAGATCCCCAAATCTTCCTGGATGTATCAGGTTCCAGAATTAGGTTTTCTGGCTCAATTCCATTGTCACTTGGTAGGTTTTGAAGAAGGAACCACTGTTCCTGCTTCACAGAATAAATCATCCTGCAAAATATTGATTGCTTGGTTCCAATAAGCCACTCTGTACCTTGCAAACTATATTCTTAGCTGTACTTGGTAGATCATTCTTCTTTCAGTACTCTCTTTCTCCCTCTCTCTCCAGAGTTTTATCGACAAGCCTAAAATAAGTCATTTCTCAGAGCATAGACATGCTCTTTCTAAGAACACAGATATCTCTTAAGAAAATCTGCACCAAGATGTTCAAAAAGCATTGCTGCACGTGGGAAGGTGCATTTCACAAGCCTCTCACGACACTGCTTCCATTATGCATGCCAATAAAACCAGGGCACAGGCCCTCGGAGGTAAGCGCTGCATTTATTTGGTCTTTAAGCTTTGATAGAGTATTAGCTGCTGTGTGATCTTTATTAGAAGCAAGGAAACAGTGTGTAGTTTGTCAGGCAGTGGCAGATGTGAACTAGTGTGTGGGGTTTTTTTGTTTTTGTTTTTGTTTTTTACTGCTAGCAAGTTCTGACAGCCCTGCAAACAAATATTTGACCAAATACTGTGTATCAGGGTACAATGTGCAGTTTTTTGTACTTTCTATTTCAAGCTTTCATTCACTACAATGGGGTTCTGGTCAGAAAAGCACTATCTGAAAATATGCCCTTCCTCACTATGCTTCTTACTGTCTTATTAACCACAACCTTTACTGTATCTGCTTGTACTACTCAGGTACATGAACACTGAGAGGAAAGCATATAAACTAGATTTATGCTGGTTGCCCAGATTCACCCTGGTGACACTCCCTGTTTTATATAATAAATCAATACCGCCCTGTGGAGGAAAAGCTGGAAGTAGCTTATCACTGAATCTTAAACCACAGGCAGGTCTCCATCCCCACTCAGCTGCTCATTGCTGCCATCTCAGAATTTGCTGGCAAGCTGCTTTTTATGGCTGCCTCTGGCTCATTTGGCCTGAAATCAATGAACTTGAACACAAAAGTGAGAAGTGTTCTACCAACCTGGCTCCTTTTGCCTGCGGTGGGCTTAGGACCAATCCCATAAGAAACTTGGTCCCCAGACTGGGCAAGGGCAGTGACTCTTCAGCCTCAGCTAGGTGAAGGTGTGCATCCGTGTCCCTTGCACATGGGTACACATCAACCTGCAGTGGAAACAGAAGCCTGCGTCCATCCTGGGCACTGCTCCGTACTCCCCAAGCACCCCGAGAGCTCAGAGCTCCAGCCTGTGCCACCTCTTCCCTTCCAAGAGGACGACTGACTTACAGCAATAGCACTACTGAAAACGTTTGCTTGACAGAGATGCAACAGGAACACCTGAGCAGGTTATCCCACCCTTCCTTACACCAGGCAAAACTACAGGGAAATGTCATACTCTTTACTAGGTCAACTGACAACTTATTTTGCTCCTTCTCCTTCCATACTGTGTTTAAAAAAAAAAAAAATAAAATCTTTCTGGCTCTGGTAACTAGGCCTTTGTCCATCATAGAATTCAAATGCATGGAGAGTCAGAAATATATACCAAACTTTCCAGGGATGAAAACACAACAGTTTTAAGCACAAGGACCTCAAATTAAATTTAGGGTTTATCTAAGTACCTGCCCCCTTCCAATAACTTCTCTTTTAACCTGTGAGTTGTGATTAAAGGGTAAACTGCTAATTGCTTCAGCCAACAGGTTTAAATACTTATTCTTATCACCAAAGAAATCTCAGTGCAGTGATGTGCCTGTCAGAACTGACCAAAGAACCTGAACTTCTGCCTCATTTACACAAAAATTTGATCTGGATCCGTGACTCATATCTGCCTGAACCAGAATGCTGACACCAAATACCAGGAACTTCAGACACCATATTGAGTAGGAACCATCCTTTATCTTTAAAGAAAGAGTTCAGAATACACTTTTTCCGTTATTAAACTGAAATATGTATTAGTCAGTTTTAGAAGAGTTTCACCATTTTCAGTCTCAGGAAATACCATAGTTCCTAAGAGCCACAGCCATAAACTAGAACCTCATTGTGTGAACTATTGTACAAAAGGACTGAGATACTTTACAAAGACAATGCCTTCTCCGATTTATAATGAAAGTAGGAAATTAAAAATTTTCCTTTATGCTGAAAGGACGTAACTGATAATGCACACTCTATACGGGTCCTGCTGAGTGTGCTTTTTAAACGCAGTTGAATTTGCCCTAGAAATAATACAGGAAATGCTGGCAAATTATTTCTCAGCTTCAGCTTAGGGCAGGGACCTTGAAAACTTTGGACTGGTACAGGCTGCAGGATAAGAATACTTCCTTTTAGAAGCGACGGATTCTGCAGCAGCTATTCTGCTGAGGTTACATAGATGACAAGTTAAGGACTCCAGTTGTCCCAGTATATGCTAGGCTTTCTCATTAATAACTCAGCTGTCTGTCTAAGCTCAGCCTATTGTGACAGGTAGGACGGCACTCCTATTTTACTCATGCAGTTACGACTGCGTATGGTATTTAATTAATTATGTACCTAACTAGGCAATTATGTATCTCACTAAGCAGTTACACAGTTATCTGACTTATATATGAACTGAAAGCACAGAACTGACTGTACAGCTGTATATACACTCGTGACAGATGTAAATCACAAATCAGTTGTCTTTGCTTAACTGTGTGCAATTGTCAGCCACCAACCCTATTTATATTTTGTACCACACGTTTCAGTTACTTCTGTTAGGTAACAGCTTTCCCAGTTGGATGGCAGTGTTAGGAGAGAAAGGTTTACAGTAAGAGATTTCATGGGTCTCAAGCAGAAAATTGAAAGTTGCTTTCTGAGAAGGATATGGTGAGAGTAAACAGCATAGTTTTTCTTCAAAGCAATATGGTAAAGTACACAGGTAAGCATGTTTCCTCTCAGCCAGCCATCTGTCCCAGCACGGCTTTGTCCCTCTCTTGTCATTAGCATTGTTTTTATTTTATTCTTAATATGAACAAGGCACTAAGAGAAGAACAATAACACATCCACAATAGCACAAAAAGTGACTTCTGTGTTACAGTGTCGACCAAATCTCTCTTGACCTTTTTGTTTCTTCTCCATTTGAAAGACAAGGAGAGAATGGAGTGGGGAATATGTCTTTTCATATACATAAGGCACTTATTTATCCTCTCTCTTTTTAATTTAAAAGCACTTCTGTAGTGCTTGCTTAACATTCACGTCACACTGTGCATAGATACATTTTTAGGCATGTTATTATTTTTTTCTGTCCCAAGTACATTGGTTTTTGCAAGGCAGCAGATGAAGAAGCCAGAGCTCTCTCATTTCCCCTTTATCACCATCTCTCCCCTTCAGTGACACTCCTTCACTTTTGCCTGCCCCACTCCTGCAGTCACACACCCCACATCACCTTTTAATCAGTGGGATTCCAGAACAGGTGCCAAATGAAACCCCATCTCCAGTGATACCCTGAACAGTGCTGAGCAGGAGCTGTCCTGAGCCAAATATTAAGAATTAAACCATACAGTGGCATTGCTTTATTCTTTGTGAAGGAGGGTAGGATTAACAGGAAACCTGAACAGAGATTACTGGACACAACATCCAGCTTGAGCTGTAAATCCTGAAAAAAAATAATCAAAGAGTAAACAGAGGAAGAAGCAGGGAGGTTTGGAGGTGTGCGCTGTTGTCCTGTGCCCAGCGCTAAGCTATAGTTAGGATAAGCCACCATTTTGCTGAGGCTGCAGAAGCGTTATTTACCCAGAGCACCGCTGTGAAGAAATTGCTCTGAAAACATTTTGGAGGACCCTTTCACTAGCCTCCCTCCATGATCAGAAAGAGCCTCCTAAAGAAAACAGATGACTTGGAGTTTATCAAAATGGTGTCCCCCAGTGTCTTCCCCGGCAGTGACATCCCCATCCCTGGCACATCTGCACCTACAGGCACCACTCTCCCCTCCCTGATCTCAAGGTAAATTTTGATCATGTAGGTTTGGGTTTTTGGTTTGTTTGGTTTTTGGTTTTTTTTTTTTTCTCTAGGTTTCTATGAATGGGACGACACGAAAAAAACCCTGCAAGTGCAACTTCTTGAATAGTTTGCGCGACTGAAACGTCCAAGAAACTAAGTCCAAGTGCCCTCTACTGGCACTGGAGAGAGAGATGTGGCTGGATAACGTGGGTGGGGAGAGAAGGGGGTGGCAGAAAGAGGAGGGAAGTGATATTAAGCAATAGTAAAAGGAAACTATGTCAATCAAGTGGGTATGGCCTGAAAACTATAATTTCATAGCAGAGCTATTAAGTTGTTGGCAGGCTGGGTTGTTAGTGTAACGTACAGTACATGCCAAAAAAGCATATTGCTGGTGTGAAAGCAGTAACAAGCCAGGATGTTGAAACAACTTCTGTTTTGGGGGTGGGGAAGGGGGAGATAATGAAACTCTTTTTAATGTAAAGTAATGTCTGTATTTCCGATAGAGAAGATCTTTTTTTTTTTTTCTTTTTTCTTTCCTTTTTTTAACTTTGGCTTTTAAATTTCACATTGGAAAAAATGAGTGAAGGAGGTAAGGAGGAAAACTTTTGATTATTTAGTACTTAATGTCTTTATTTTAAAGCTGAGAAAAGCAGTTGTGCAACAATGACATTACCACATGAATCTGGTCCTGGAAGAAATTATATCATGTGTGCTTATGGGAACTTAATCCATGAGGTCCCAGGAATGCCGGGATTGTATGTGTGTACATGCACGCACACACACTGACAAAACAGTTCATGGAAAATCTGTTTCAGACAGTCATTTTTGGAGAGAACAACTCATTCTTGCCCCGTTAGAAAAGCAGCATGTACGATTTTATTGGTACCACTCTGCTGACATTTAGTGAATTTGCAAGATCAAGAAGTAATATACAGTTGTAGGGCATACAGATTTTACTGAGTTCAGTAATCCACAGGATCTTATCAACTGCCTCAATAAAAGTTAAACCAAACCTAACATTATTATAGACAAACAGATTAACTGCCGTAGAACAGCAGGGCTATGTAAGAAAAGAGAGTTTAAGAGAAATTCAAGCAGCAAACTTTGATAAACTGGTGGTTAAAAATATATGTAATTCTGGGAAAGTACTCTTCAATTCCTGTAATAACAGCAGCAACTTTTTTCAGATTTACTGAAGAGACCATGTCAAGAATGGAGAGTCACACAGCATTCACAAGACACAAAGGCGCTGGGGAAGTGAAGCCCAGAACAGGAGAGCTGGACGGAGATGGGATTCAGCTGCCGCATGAGGAAGCAACTTGGGGAAGTGACAATATTGTCTGTTTTTCTGCCAGGAAGGCAGGGGAGGAGACTGCTCTCTACAGTCTGAATAGAACTGGATGGGATTGCTATTACTCACTGGAAGACTGATGTGATGACTGCAAATCTGTGTACGGTGTCCTTTTTCCCCTGCTATGTCCAGAATCAGTTTCAGAAATGTCATATGCTAAGTAATTCAGTAAGTAGCTGCGATATTTATCATACTGGGAGAGGATGAGCGCCACTCAAGATTTGCAGCATTGCATCTGTTCTACACTCTGTGATTCTGCTAAATTCAATTTAGCTAATCCTGATGTATACCCATTTAATTACAGTAAAAGCTAGTCGGTTTTTGACATCTGAATTATCCTAGCGCATGTTGAAACCTACCAGAAATTGTGACAAGATCTTCTGTGAAAGCAGGTTCATGCATTATACTTTTTCTTAAAAAACATGTATTATGCATTTGTTAGACTGGAATTTGAGGTGAGGATCACATCGAGTTCCCAGTAACCACCACCAGATTAACCACACAATATCAGCCTAAAAAAAGCTTAAAAATCTTGGTCACCCTTCTAATGTAAAAATAAACAAATACAAAAATTCTCCTGCTAGCCAGTTAGCTTAGGGTCTCTTTCTGCATGAAACACATGTTGATATTTGATTATTCCCTTTAATAGTGTCCAGCTGTGGAAAGGGCTGCAGTGCTAATACACATGCATGAAAGCAGTAATCTTATTTTCAATACCAAGGATTGTTTTATCTGTTTCATCTTTAATATTTCACTGCTGAGAACAGGTTGTGCATATGGTTCTGCAGCAGCTTGTTTGCAGTCTGTTTCATTGTGAACACCTCCCTTGTCACATCTTCCCTTTTCCACCTGAGCTGATTCTTTACACAGTGCAACAACATTAGCTTTTATATAGCGTTCATCATCTGGCCCAAGCATAAACCTCCTCGTGGGCCCAATATTAAATCCTAAACTGCTCAGGACTAATTCTGATAATTAAATATCCCACCAAACGCAACAGGAAAAAAAAAAAAAAGAAAAATCTATCTTGCCTAAGCATGGGCATATCTCACTTGAACAACAACCACATGTGCATCAGGGCTATGGTGAGGCTGGAAACATTGTTCCCTGGAGACAATTACCAAACCTGTCTTGTGGAGAAATGTCTCAGGTGTAATATACACTGGGAAAAGTGAAATTAGACACATATATGTAGCTATCTTTTTAGGTGTTCCTTGCATACTATTCTGGGAAGAGTAGCTTGTCCCTGCATGGTTCAGGGTCTTCCACTTGGCATGGAAGCCCCAGGTTCTGTGAGCTCCCACAAGCAGCAGAGGATAAGCAAGCCCCACAGCCCCATTTTAGACCCTTTGCGAGAGGAGAGGTGGTGTATAAGGCCTTCATCTGTCCCACGTTGCACTTTGAGGAGGCTGTGAGGAAAACAGCCATCAACAGGGAAAGGCCCTAAGGGTGACCTGTGTTGCTGTCACTGCACCACAAACTCCTCTCCTCTGCTGGGCAGTATTTCAGCGCTTGCTACATCTCTAGCTGCAATGTAAGGAAGCCCAATTACATCTATGAAGTACGAACAAGTGTAAGAATATAAGTGTAAGTGTAAGAAATAATGCATTATCTTACTGGAGGTGCCTATTTTGAAGGTAGACATTGCATTCTTCCAGAGAAGAATTTTTTTTTCCTCTATAGGCAGCTAACAGCAAGATCCAAATTCAGACTAACAACCAGAATAAAGATCTCACTTTAAATATCTGAGATGTTTGTTGGTGATAACCACTGGATTACTCACATTAGTTTTAATTCTCATCTCAGAGTGCAAATTGAGATCTTTCAGAAGTACTTCAATACTTAATGTTCTCTTGTTGGTAGGGCAGAGATCAACTAAATGTATTAAGAGGAAGTCAGACATAAAAAAAAGTACTTAGATAAATGCGATCAATGCATGGAGTCTGACAATAAATTTTTGATCCTGAAAACATAAGAAAATATTCCTCAGAAACAGATAGTAAATTGTCCCCAAACTTACAAATCCAGTTCCAAACTAACATCATATTTTTCCGCTTTGATAGGAACTAACACTACAGTCTCATGAAGAGTCAACTTGGGGGACTAAATTCAAACTAAATGAGGAGGTTGAAAGCATGCTAATAATGTCAATTTGGGGTGACCTTTACAATATCTCACTGCCAAAGAATCAGCATTCATAAAAGGTTAAGTTCTTTGAGAAGTTACAAGCTGAATACCCGAAAATTGAAGCATGCATAATCATTAGTTGCTTCGGAAATTCTTGGCAAACCTGAGCACATAAGAACAAAGATACATCTGTGAACAAAAAGCTTAAGGAACACTTTCTGCAAAACCCTAAATACTATTTCCATCCTAGAATATAGACATTTACAAGTAATTCTGCCAGTAACCAGCAGTAATTTTAGTACAATGTTTGTTTCCAAGTACTTGAAAGCACCTACTCTTGCGTAATGGACTAGGAATAGTAACTACCATCTTTACCCTGTCTACAGCAATTATTTTTTTTTTTTCTTGAAGCTAGAAAAATGAGGCACAGACTTGATGGAAAGAGAGTAAATTTTTCTAAATTCTTCTGCTTTCAGCATATGGTTTAGTTTTGGTTTTCTCCAAGCTAGAACAATGTGCTTTACAGGAGACAAGATGACAAATGCTTAATTTTGGGTTCAGTTAAAACAAACAACTTTCTCTAAAAGCACATGCTTTGTTTCAAAGTGACATTTGTTAAAAGCCTCAGTGTCCATATTATATTACATCACTGCAGGTCAGCTATCATGACCAACATGGTGACATGGGACAATGAAAGAAGGCAGATTTACCTTAACCCTTGCCATGCCACATCTCCTGTACACTCCGAACACACCACAGACTTCAGGTTCCTTTTGCACTGTTTCTAAACCTCTTTGCAACAATCAAGATAAACTACAAACATCTGCTTCCACCTCTGTAGAGATTTTTGCTTGTTGAGAAAGAAAATAAACCCAAACACTACCCCCACCCACCCCCAGATTAACCCAATAAAATTAGATTAAAGAGTATTTACTATAGAGCACACACCAAGAAACAGTATTTCATGCTGTCTGGCACAGGCAGGCTTTCTGATGCTGACGTGCCAAAATCCACCATCATTCTCTCACATCGAGATATTCAATACAAGCCCTGCTTGGGTCTCAGTGAGGCTTTATAGTGACATATCCACTGCTTACAAAACACCACCACATTTTACAGGGAAAGGCAACTTTGAAAAGTAAGCTTGTTATTTCTGTGATGAATGTTCCTATGTACTTCTGGGCTTCAGTAAATTTACATTTCAGCATTGCCATTCACCTTTAAATAAATATTGATAGAGGTCAAAGTTGTTTATGTTTTCAGGGTTGAAGTTAGGTGGCTAAGTCCAAATTTAGGCTTTTAACAAAAAGGCAGGAGAGCATATCGCTTCACTGGGTTACAGGTGTGCAACACTTCTGAAAGGTTGGTTTTTAATGAGGGCTTGAGCTAAGGCATTGCCACAGCACTTCCAGACAAATCACACCACAAACTTGACAGAAGGCTAAACCCAGAAAAGTTTACCAAGGACTGGTGTCTCCTTGGGAGGCCATAAACGGACTCTACGTGAAAGGCTGAGCACATACTCCAGACTGAGAAGACAACAAAACAATCCCCCACTGGCCTGTCTGCCTGAGGGATGGTTCAGTAAAGCACAGCTCCTACCTGGTCCTGTCCAAACCTGGCCTTTCTTCTAGCAGCTAATATGCCACCTCTATCTTCCTTCCCAATCCCTTTCAAAGGAGCTTAAACCTTCTCAGCAACTCATATATGAAAACCAAGCCGGCTGACTCACCCCACTGCAGTAATTAACCCTTGCTGGGTCTCTGTGGGACTTGCAGACCCCACTGCAACAGCAGATTGATGGACAAAACCTTAATTTTTACTTGGCAGTTTTACTGGCAGGATTGTGTAGAGGCGAGAGGGTGGGAGAAGAGAAAATTATTTTCAAGTATAGCCACAACATCAATAAAAGCGTTAGCGTGGATTTAGTCACACTGGCATTAAATTTGTGTAGCTCATGCCTCTGGTGGGGGTGCTCTGCTAGCACAGTTGCAAGCACTCAGCTGCCATCACCAAAATGCTTCTAGTGTGCACCATTAGTGGGTTGTCTGGTTACAGGGAATTGTTTCTATAACATCTAAGACCAGGTTCTGCTCCATGATTGGGAATTTGAATATAGATACAGCCATTTTGTATTCATAAATAGGTGCTAATAAAGTTATCTAGCCTTGATTACTGAATTTGATGAAGGATGCCTGCTAATTTGTGCTGCAGACGTTTAAGAGGTTACTGTCTCCACCTGCTTGCTCTCCTATTCTTCTGACAGCTGAGTGAGAGGACACCTTTCAGTCACCTCAGGTCACACCCAGGGATTTTAGTTTACAGAGATAAATATCTAAAGCTGTGAAATACTTTAGCTGAAGAGCTAGCACGGGTTTACTACTGCAAGTCTCCTATAGTACTTCCAGTGAGAATCACCAGGCTTTAGGAACTCACCAGGTATCTATTTATCTAGATGTTTATATGAACCTGATCTCCTCAGCAATGAAGCATGGTGTGCATTCATACATAACATGGTATCACCTCCACAGTGGTGGCAACAAGCACTTATGTTCATATATTTACTAGAAATAGTGTAAACTATGTAGAGATAGGAATTTATGGTCTCCTATACAGAGGCTGAGTGAGAAGGCTTTGAGAAGGAACAGATACGGGATCAGAAGCAGGCAGCAGGACATCTGCAAACTAAATTCTTGCTGTTCCTACAAGCCTCCTGTTGTAGCAGTGATTACAGCACTGCCCACTGCCCTGTTAACCCACACTCCCTCCCAGCCACACCGGTGGAGGCTGAAGCCAGCTGCTGGCAAAATCCCACACTTTCTTCCAAACCCTCTGTTTGTGCCCTTGTAGGGAGATGCTCCCTGAATGCAGCACGCTATGACAACCTGCCTGCAGAGGAATCGTGACAGCAGTGTTTTGATTTGAGCCTTCCAAAGTGAATGAGTGATAGGAAGATTTTCAGTTCTACCAGACAGACATATGTTCTTGTTTCTATCAGTCTTTTGCTTATCAGGGGTTATATAATCTATTTGTGTAGGAACAGGGCATTTGATAATTACCTGCTTTTTCAATACTGTGAATCAGTGGTTTAAAAAAAAACAAAAACCAAAAGTAAAAAGAAAAAAAAGATTGCTTCAGAGGCAAGCTCAATTTCACATGCAAATTTTTCACAAGCAGTTCTTTTCCTTTACTTATGAGAGCCACTGCCAGTGCTCAGAAGCTGCAAAGAGAAAGCTTCCTGTGATGACAGTGCCTCAACATACTGGGTTGCTTCAATCTCATTTACTCAAGGAATACAATTTCAGTTTATACCAGCTAAGAATCTATTTCTCCAATTGACTAGAAACTGCTGACAGAAAAAAGTTAGTGAAAACTCTGCAACTTAATCCTCACTTCCCTTATGTTTTCCAAACAGCTTTAATGAAGAAATAACAAACATCCTTAAAATTTGTGAAGTGCTGCAACAAACACGAGACTGCAAAATTCTAATCATGTTTTAAATGTCCTGAAGATTGTGTCCAGGGTCTGTCTTTATCGTTCCCCATGCATTGCGATAATCATAAAGAACCTTACTCCTACTCTGTGTAAAGGTAGGTGAAGGGGTAGTGTCAAATGCCGCATCACCTGCTTGCAGTGGGATGTGATAAAGAAGGAATTTGGACTTTGTACCTTTCCGGTTTAAAGTCAGATTGCTAATGCTTCCTGTGCAGGAGGCTGTTTTTCTATGCAGCTTAGTAGGTGACAAATTTAATAGGAAATGATTAAGTAAAAGCACAGAGTGTTGATAAGGGATTTATTCTTCTTCAGGGCTTTTGATAATTTGTTTTCAGAAAATAATACAGTCTTTAAGGAATTTATACACATCTTCAGCCTCCGTCAAGGCTGCTGCAGAATTTCCTGTTTTTGTGTTCTCAGAACTGCTAAACTGCTGAAGTTGCCAGTAAAGTCATGGGTGTGTTATCCAGAAGAGGTGGAGTCTATAGCAAATCCAGATTCTTCACTGATATCCTCAAATGAGTATACAGAAATTAGAGCTATTCCATCTCTAACCTCACAAATGGAGTCGCTTCCCGCAGCCACAACTCATCTGTACATTAACCCTGTCTGGTTTTCTCCTGTTGTGCTATCTTTTCTGTGTATGAAACCATGGATTTTGTTGCACAAGTTGCCTCAAAGCCAGCTATAAACATTTACATATGAAAAGGTATTAAGGTAGTCTTAAAACGTGTTCTACGCCCTGGGTGCAGAGCTAGCAATGTGAAACACACATACCCTGGAAATGGCTTTGTACTCCCTCAGATGTTAGATCCTGGTCTCACTGTGAGCAGACCTCTCCTAAAGCAAAGAAACTCATATTTACAAGGGGCAAGATCCTAATCAGATTCCCAACTGGAAAGCTGCTCCAGCTTAACACCAGGCTGAGGGTAGATACAGGCATGGCATGGTCAAAAAGGAGAAAGTCTGTACTTTCTAGATACGCTCAGAGGTGTTTATTGCTCTGCAAACCTCCCTGGGAATGCTAATACAGCGTGATTGATGGATGCACACAATTCAACAGGACAAATGCTTTCAGCAGACAGGTGGCCCAACTGGAACCTCTGAAGATCCTATTATGGAGGAATGAGACTGTAATTATGATATTTTCGGGCATATATTCTGCAGGAGCTGGGACCTGCAGAAACTCCTCGGCAGTCCCCCCACTTTGGCCGGGGCAGGAGCAGCTGGTGGAAGCGGCCAAGGGGACCTGAAAGCATGTGGAGCAGGTCATGGGAGCGAGGTGTGGTGCCTGCCCACACAAACAGCCGGCGCTGCTCTGGCACCAGCCTTCAAAGCAATGCTTCAGCCCCCACTGGTCGCATGCAGCGAGGTCTCTTTCTTTTTGCAACCCACCAAGCGATGCCTTACACTTTGTGGCCATTTTGCAGCCGCCAACAGGCCTTGTCCCAGCACTCCCGCCAGAGAAAAGCCAGGCGGGGTCACGGCAGCCATCACAAATCTAACTGTCCCCGAGCACAGACACGGGCAAGGCCCTCAGCACTGCCTCAGTTTCCCTCCATCCCCTAAAACGTGGGGGGAAGTGTGACAACTCTGCCAGTCCCCCTCCCCACCCTGGCGATGGGGACAGGCGACCTCGGGCCAGGTGGTCAGCTGGACGTGGAGACAGGCCTGGCCATGGAGATGGGCCTGGCGATGGAGACAGGCTTGGCCATGGAGACAAGCTTGGCCATGGAGACAGGCCTGGCCATGGAGATGGGCCTGGTGATGGAGACAGGCCTGGCCAGGCCTTGCTGCAGCTGCCCTGGCCGTGGCCTCCAGCAGGGCCCCCTCAGAGCCACCCGCTCCGAGACAGGCACAAGACAACCAGAGGACAGGGCAGGCCAAAAACCACCAGGCTTTTGGGGTTTTTTTTAGGCAAGGGTCTGTAGACAATGCTTACACCAAATAAATAATAGCTGCTAAAGTGCAATTACCTGTTTTGTGGGTGCTGGTACTTAGCTGCTGGTTACGCGCAGAATTAATGGGCGGACTGTTTGATACCGGAAATCACATTGTTCGCTCGGGCTGTGCATTGTAAGAGTCAGCACAGGGCAGTTTTGCCAGGAGTTATCCATAAAAACCTTCTTGAAATGCAGCAGAGTTAAACATCTGGACAGCTTCCAGAGAAGAACAATTGAGCTTGGATATACTTTCGTGGGAGATAATTTCCTTTCAGGCTACGAAAACCTGCAGCACCCAACCTGCTGTGAAAGCTGCTTGCTTCTCCGCGCTTCGATGGCGAGCTTGGCTCACTGAGGGCTCATCCTGCAGACAGCGGGACGTGTGCGGCAGAGCCCTGAACCTCACCCAGGAACGTGCTCTTTTAAGGTGCAGGGGGAATAAACATCTGTCTGTTGGAGGGAAGCATTTCTTACACAGAAAGTAGCAATTTTAATCCGTTCCCTGGGTTTTTTATATTTATGAGATTGCTTTAGCCTCTTAAAATTCTTCCAAAATGCCTGCATGAAACACACCTTAAGATCCTTGAAGCAGTCCGATCTGCTTCAGTTCCCCTCAAAAGATCCTATGCATAAAACCAGAGCTTATTTGTTGACAACAGAGTCTAAATGCAACGTACGTATTGCTTTGGCTGCTCTTTTTCCTTTGTCTTGGTTTGCAGCCTCTTCCAAAGCTTTGATTTCCAAATGACTTGTTAAGCTTTACCGGGCCTGAACATAAAAGCTGTACTTTTATGTTTCTTATATGGCATGTGGAATGCGGAAGCTCAACTTAACTGTGGATGCATCTCCTAAGACCTTTCTTCCTCTTGGGGCTCCATGTGTTGCTGCTTTATGAGAAGGCTGACTCGCTTCTTCAAAGCTTGTGTTGTTCCTGTTATCAGAGAGGAATCAAACAAAACGGGGAGTTTCTATGTGGGAGGCAGTGCCAACACTAACCGTTATTTCATCTGCAATAATAGCTCCGTGGCATAAGGGGCACCCACAGCCAAACTTACTGTTTTTCTTGTTTTTCTGCCAAGAGGATTTCCTGATTCCTGAAATTAGCCCCATTGCCAAGAGATACGGTCAAATCACATGGTCAGCAGTCCTAATTGCCTCGGGAATACAGAATTCAATCAATGCAGACCTGCTCCTAAACTGTGGACTAAGGAAGAGTTGTTCTTTTCCACAGAAGGCCTGATCTATCCATAATATAATATTAATATCTACACTGTCTAGAATATAAGAATATATATATACAGTCTATAATATAATTAATTACCCAGAGCATATTTTTATTTGAAAATTGCTTAAATACTGTTCTAATACAGAGGCAATTATAGCAGTATGAAGTCAGCAAATAGCATGATAGCTTATTCCTTTTTTCTGATAACACTATGCTGACATCTGGCACTTTCATACCAGCGTGTAACCATGGTGGTTGTCTCACTGTATGTAGCTTGATATGCCTTGATTTAATTAAAGCTGTATACTGTTGTAGTGTAGACAAAGCCTAAGACTTTTCTGTGGAGCAAAGCTGGATATAACAAGCCCAATTCTCTCATGCTGCCATAAATGAGGATGCACAGAAGTCACTGGTCCTACACAGATGTAGAAGTAGGTCGTTACGAATCAGGTTTGAAATCTGTAAGCAGTCACTCTTGATTGATATCACTTTATATGGCATCAAAGGCCCATTGTGCTAGGGAGGAGAACAGAAAGTACTATTATAACTAAAGGACCTTTTGTCTGTGCTCTCTGTGCATAGAACCAGTGGCAAGTTTTGGTCGTCTGCCACAAGTCCACAGGTTTGCAGAGGCCGGTGCAAAAATACTGCCTACCTACAATGGCTTGTATGGAGAAATAAGGCTCTTTTGCCTCTGTCTTCTATGACTAGTTAGAAATGTAATTCTGCAGATTTTACAGGATTCTCACTTGATTTCCAGTTATAATCTTTAGTCAAATAAAGAACGAATGACAGCTATTCACTCTGCAGGCAGGGCTTTTATGTGTTGATTTATGCCTTAATGTCACATCAATCGTCAGAAAACAGGGATGTAAATAACAAACTTTGTTTTAAGATTAAAGCAGCAAATGATTTTTTTGAAAGGATGAATATTTGTTTATTTAATCATAAGGAGGTCAAAATATACAGCACTGTATTGTTCAGATGCTAGTGTGGATTAAAATGTCAGGCCCGTGGTTGCCCGTCCAGGTTAGCCCAGGGTTGAATAAACCACAGAAATCTTAATTTTCTGTAAAATTTATTAACTACAGTTGTTACAGGAGTCTTGTGAAGCAGGGAGGTGCCTGGACAGCCTTGATTTTCGTTTTTATTAGGATTAATTACAAGTATGGATATAAACAAATAGCTGATGAAACAACTAAGTTTCCTATCATCTGCAAAACATTAATAACAGGATTGTAGGTACAGCCTTGGAGTTAGGACTACGGTGGGGACGCGGGTGCCCCCTTGTGTTCCTATTAGAACCTTAAATAGTTTTTAATTTGTTATCCCACCTCACCAAGACAAGAGAAGTTGTCTCAATCATGTAAAGCTTTTGCATTTTAGCGTTTTAATCTACATTAATAACCAATATGAAGCATAACTTTATAACCAGTGATTCTATTATACTGCAGACTTCTTGCTAATTTCAGCTCTACTGAAAACCACAAAAGGTGACTTGGTTGTTTTTACATTTAAGTATAACATTTATCAAAGGAGATTTTTTTTTTCCTGGCTGCTTTAAAGCTCTCTAAAGCTGAGGATTTGTTGCTCATGCCTTGCTGCACAAACTGCATTCCTTTGTCACATGCATTTTTTTCTGCTATTTATTTAATTCACTGCCACTTTCTTACCTTACATACGCTACCCTCTATAGACTTAAAATCATCCACATGACCTTTCTTTAAATATACTACACATTGCTTGATGATCTTTAGAGTTGCTTTCTGACATCTAATGAACAAACCCTGCAAACGATATACCTTAAATGATACGCCAATGTTTGCTTTAGCCTCAGGCATTTGATGACAGCCATGTAAAGGAAAATAACGAGTCATCTCTACTGCAAGGGAGCTTACAGAGAGCTGCTAATCCTTCAGCAGCCACATGTATTCGTTACTTGGATTTCCCAGCAGGTAGGATAGACACTGGATCTGTTTGCACTTCCGCATCAGACATCCTTTTGGAGCCCTGTAGAATAAAATAATAGAAATTTATAAAAATTTTCAAATATTTCAGAACAGTTAAGTCTGGGATTATGTGTCAGAGTTTTTCTAGCAGATATTTTCCACTCATTTAAACTCTCTGCTTTTCTTAATTTGGCCTTTATTTAATATGCATAGGTATATGAGCACCATCTGTATCGTGACAATCCCAGAAAGCTACTGCTTGTGACTTTGCCTGAACATGTTGGTTATTTTAATATAATTTTCCCAGTCAGCATGGAAAGAAATTGTCTTTAGAAACCGGGCTAACGTACCAGAGACATGTTGCTGTGTACTTGTAGTATTGTAGTTTTGGCATAACTTTCTCTAAAATTTCCCTGGCCTAAACGGTTCACTGAAACCATGCTAAGAGTCCTTCAAGCATGATTAATAGTGTATTATAGCTAGCCTTGGTCTGCTCTAAGTTAAAGGAACATTAAATACTTTCATGCATGACAGGTATTTGACAATGTTAGAGTGATAAAGCTTTTTTACGCTACAAATATCATTCTGGTTTTGGAACCAGTTCAAGACACTAATCCGATTTAGATGGAAGAAATGCATAGATCTAGCTATACCAACTAAATTTTTGACTAGTAATTGATAAAAACTTGGCTGTAGTTTAAGATGCCTTGACCTGATTTTACTGGCCTTGAAGCCATCAAAGCTTCAGAACGTAACAGCAAAATGGACCCACAAACACTGTTTCAGAGGTCACTGTTAACATTGCGTAGAATGCCAATCCTGTTTGTAGCTGGATGCCTAAATCATTACATGCTAAACAGAAAAAACAGCATGACAAAGCTAAAGGTGACTGCTACGTGCTTTCCTTACAATAGGAACTGTGCAGAATCATATGCGAATTGTCCTTTCACGCAGTACGTTTCACACTGGAAACCTGACTCATCACTTCAGGTCACCATAGGGCTGTTCTGTGTCAGACTGGGAGAGTGAAAGAGCTCAACTTCCTCATCCCTTTCAGGGAAGTAAAAACAGTGGGGTTTTTATACTGATTAGATGCCACCTCACTGATATTCTTTTAACTTTTCACCTTTGAAAATCTAAGTATAAAAAAGAGCAGCCAAAAATCACAATGGACTAAAAGAATCCCCTGTCTTTAACTGTAATCTTGTGCAGCTCAACTGACTGCAGTGGGTTTGCTTCTGCTTACACCGATGTCGAGTTTGGAAGGCTCTCTAGAACAGAATAAATCTTTTTGGCCACTTCTATGTAACAGCAAATGGAAGACACATTAAAAAAAGTAACAGGTTCTAATATCCATCAAACAATATCAAACGAGCTAGTCATTCCAAATTTATACAGCAACCCTAAAAACCTACACATCAGTTTAAAGACTTCCCACATTACAAGAGTAATGGAGTCTGTCAGCTGTAGCTGTTCCTGTCTGATGCATGAAGATATTAAGCCATTTCTAGACTGATCTAGGAAACAATTTGCCATTCTTCCTACGAATAGGTGGAGGGAGGAGTAGAGGAGGGGGGGCTCATTTGAGATAATCCCCATTTTGACTCATTTAGTGCATCTGCAGAAGCGTCATATGTTATTTGCTTACTCTACAGTCTCCCTTCTGCACCCATTTTCAAGGTGGTTGCTGATTAAAGCAGGAAGCTTTGAGGGAGACTGGCTGATGATTCTTGTTAAACTGGAATTTCCAAGCCCAGTCTGAAATAAAGAACTTTGTTCCTGCCCTTTTAACGGGCAAATTCCAGCTCTGCCCTCAGGTTCAGAAGTACAGGTACCACCGGCTCACATCTTGCTCTCAGTTACTTCGCATAACCCCTTCCAGTGCAGTGGAAGTTGCCTGCATTCGTGACAGCTAAGCTGGAACATATTATTTTGGGCAGAGCACTTTAAAGTGCACACACAGGAATGTCAGGGTATTGGAGTATATTTTTTTTCCAGCTTGCGCTCAGGAGAAGTTTGTGTCATTGTACCAGATACTCTGATCACAATAGGTCAGAATAGTTTCCACATGCTAAGCACTCCCAGCTTCTGACAACTTCAGTAAGAGTTATTCCAGCTCAGAAAACTATGTCATTAATCTTCTGTTTGTTTGGGGTTTTTTTCTTTCTAATGTAATCTTTCTAAGACTCACTAAATACCTTTGCATTTTATATAGCTTATAAATTAATCTCTTTTACCACAGGAACAACCACTAGACCTTATTGTCTGTGCTAAAACCACGCAGCTAGGCCATAACGCTGTTTACTTGCATAAATAGCTCCATTTCTATCAAACGTTTCAGTATTTGTTAGTCCAGCTGGGAGCAGATGCTTGAAGTGAAGTGTTCTCATCAGCTGCACTCCTGCACTACGACATCCTCTTACTTTGTGCCCTGTCCCAGAGGAACTGATGGATTCAGGAGAGAGCGGTGTTAAAATAGCTGCTATTGAAAGAGCTCAGCAGAATTTAGGAGGAGCTTGGTGGGCAGATGACATGAGCAAGTAAGGCCTGCCAGATCCTCTCTTAAATATCTCCTGCTTCCATTTTATCAGCATAAAGCTTAATATTTCTGCTGAGTTGTTACCAGATATTTGAGTTGGTATCTTGAAAGGGAAATTCTGGCATTGGTTTGTGTATGATCTAATACTTTTAGATTAATGATTACACCTTCCTGGGACTTAGTATGATCACCTAGGAGATGTGTAGATTATTTTTTAGCAGCATTGCAGAACTAGGTTTCTTAGGTGTGGGTAATCTTCTTGGGGATATTCAAAAAGTAGTCGTTGTTTTCTGTGAGGTATTTTCCATACACAGACCTCATTGTTGGGCATTAGGTTCCCCTCCCTCCCCCCCCCATTCAAAAGCACAATAAACTGACCAAATCAGCTGTACTGTTATCAAAAACATCACTTTTTTAAGTGCCATCTTTTGTTAATGGGAGAGGGAAGCTGTAGGAATACTATTGGCCTTTATAATTGCAACAGAAGATAAGGAACTATACAGCCAAACTGCCTGGCATAGTACTCGAGCAAGCAAAAATATCTCCCAGAACATCTCTACTTCCTCTACCTTTATTCTGCATTTTTTTTCCCCAAATGGTCTTTTTACCTCTTCACAATCTCCTTTCTTGATCAAAAAGCTTTTCTTGCCCTTTGAATTGAGACACCTTTCCTGCCTCTCTCTGTGTCTTTCATGCACTTGCACTTGAAAGCATGTTTCCTCACTAGCCTAAACTTCCTCATATCTCCCTTTCTGGAATAATTCTAAATCTGTATCTGTTGTTAAACTCTATGAAAGATTTTTGGATACAGCTTGGATGAATGACACCATATAAAATAAAATGCAATTGTCAACAGATATACCCTTTCTCACACAGTGGCTACAGTGAGAATTTTGACAAAGGAGGGCTGTCCGTGCTTAATTTCAAAAAATCTCCAGACCAGAAAAACAAATCTCAATTATTTCCAGAAATAATAGTAGTAGTTAACATTTGCCCCATTTCTAGATAACCTATGCCAGAAAAATGTGGCGGTCTTCCTCCCCTCCAGTTAATGTTATAGATCTGTTACCATCACCTAAGTGGTTTAAGGAACAGCACTCCCGATTTCACTGCTGGGGCGAAGTTGCCAGTACCCAGGGCAGGATACAACACCTACGCACCATGCTTATGAGCGTGGATCAGATGTTACACACATGCGCCGGTGTTGCGCACAATGGAAATTTCATACAGAATTTGGAGGCAAAGGGGGTGAAGAAAGGAAAGTGCACGAGCATGCACGTGTCTGATAACTGCAATCAGCTAGTATGATTCACAGATACATATAAAACAATACCCTGGCTTTTTCACATTGTGCTAAGCAAAAAGATTTCTCCTCTTGACTTTGCTGGGCGCCAAGATGAGTGGAAGGCAATGCAAGTTGGTAGTTACCCCAGGTGAGCTCCAGGACTTCCTTGCTCCATTGAAACTACAGGAAAATCCCACTGATTCATGGTGGATCAGGATTTTACCCCAGAACAATGGCGGCTCAGCAGAAGTGGCTGAACTGTTGTTAATCAATACTGCAGAAAGTTATTTTTCTTTTGTTCTTCATTCCCCTTCTAATATGTAATTATTTTGGTAATGCAAATCGCCCTCTGTAGGATACACAGTAATTCTGTGAAATGTGTGCAAATTAAACACTTCTGATGTGGAAAAACATCTGCCTCTGAGTCATACTGGTCTGCAGGGCAGCCTAACTTTATAACCTGGTGTCCTAACAGGGCTAATTTTCAAATCTGCATTACCATTTCAATCTATATTGCTTGACTTTTCTTCTTTCAGACCTGGAGATTGCCTAGCTCTTTTTCTTTCCTGACAGCCTCTGAAGTAAGGGAGGGAGGGAAGAAAAAAAGCCGTCTGTGTCTCAGGGGAGCCAGATTCACTAGGAATCATTGCAGGTGACAGTTAAATCTCTTTAGGTTCTTTGCATCACCTGAAATTTGTGATGAAGCTCAGTTTACACACAGGGTTTCCAGAAGATGCTAAAAATGACCCCGTAGGTCTGTGGATTCATTGCTGTTGTGACAGTGTGATGAAAAAGGAGCAAATTGCATCCTTCCAATTGATTTATAAAAAGCAATGGAAATCTGCCCTCTTGCCGAGGCTTGAGAGGCAGTCCCAGGTCTAACTTGTGCTTTGTTTCTACACTGGCCCCTGAATATGGTAAGGAAAAAAAAAGTTTCCATTTAATGCTCCGAGGAACCACTAGCTACATCAGTACAGAAACTCAGATTTTTAGTATGCTGAATTCTTTCATTTCTACATTTCAGGCTTCAGTGAAGGGGGCATAGCAAATTTATGGTACAATTTAACAAAAAAAGCAGGAAGAAAAAATAACATATGTATCTTTTTTTGTGTACTTTAACTAGTCTATAACTGATTGCTAACATCAACAGCTTATCTTGTGACTGCTATGCTGGTTCCCACCCACCCAGTGGTCTACCTTGATTCTTTCCTTGCAGGGATTTCCCAGCTGCTCTGAAGCAGTGGCTGAACCACCATCATGGCAGGCAGGTTACTCTGGTAAACCGGCACCACCTCCACTTTTCCTTAATAAACACACCGTAATTTGTAGGTGGTTCAGTACCTGCTACAGGAACAGTTGAGTCATCCCTGTAAGCCAAGGCATGAACCTCTAAAACAGAAGTGTGGGAATAATTATAGCTCTCCATAGGAAACCATACCTGCCTGTGAATCAGTACCCTGAGGCCCAAGTTTTCTTGCCTTTGCCCAAAGACATGCTGTTGTTTGGCCTTAATCCTGCAAGCTGCTTGTGAAGCTGCACTCCATCCGAGCACAAATTTCACACGGTTAACAGCTTGCAGGCTGAGTGCTTAAATCGGCTGAAAAATTACTAAAAGGATAAGATCAAGTTAACGTACAAGGCCCTTAAAAAACCCTCCAAGTGACTGCCTCTTCTCTGTCTTCTTGAAGGAGGGTTCCTTTGAAGCGTCTCCTCCGTTCTGGATGGAGTCGGTCTCGGCTGCTTGCTGCTCCCTGGCGTCTGGCTGCTCCCTGGTTTCCTGTTTGCTGCCTTTCTGCTTGCTCAGCTCCACTGTAGACTTCTTGTCTTTTGAACTCTCTTTGCTCTTTTGGCCCACAGGTTCACTTTCAGCTGGGGCAACTGGCCTCTCTGTGGAGTTTAATGTCTAAAGCAGTTTCAAACAATGGTTATTTTTAGTGTGAAATGTAAACATTTTGGAAGGCAATCCATAAATACATTAAAAAAAAGGCCACCTGGCAGGGAGAAATCCTGCTGTCCAACAGGTTTTCATTTACAGAGTTTGGGAGGAACTCCTGCAGCCTTGACTTAGGGAAGGACTCCCAGGGAGCCGATAGAATTACTTACATGAGCAAAGACTGCAAGATCAAACCATCCCTGCATAGACTTGCTTTATTTATATATATGTCTATGCTGAAGCTGCTTTAGGAGGCAGAGATCATGCATGGAAAGATGCAGAGAGTCACAAGCATGCACTGCCAACTGAAATTCCCCCAGCTTTTGCATCCCAGGCTGTGAATGCACCCAAAAAGTGCAAGGGAAAGATTTGGGAGAGAAAAGAAGTAAAAGACACCATAAAGCAATGCGTAAAAACAACCCCACTATAAAACTGCAACATTCCACCAAAAAAACAACAACAAAAGGTTTAGCTATGGAAGGCCACAGCATCATAGAAAATTTCACATATAAGAGCAAACAAAGAGATAGCAAATATTCCAAAGACAAACACAATGACAGAGCACGTATTTATAGTAAAGAAAAAGATTCCGAAACTCAGAGAAGTGCAGGAAATGTTTGAAGTTCACAGGAAAAAAATCAGATCTGGCAAACAAAGGATAAGGCAAAAGAAACTGTCACTGTTTGCAGAGTAGCAAATGACTAGATACGTTTTTGCTAGGAGATCTGTTTGCAAATGTGATTTTCTTTTTTCTTATGCAAAAAAATCATATTGCCTTATTTATTAACATAATAATTAAAATAGCACACAAATTTGCCATGTTGAAAAGCTTGAAATCTTACTTCTGCCCTCAGGGCAAAGCCCAGAGCTTAATGCTGTGTAGTTTTTCCAGCTTTGGGGATTTTACCATTAGTCTTGAAATATTTGGTGTTCTTCTAAAGGCCTAGGGTTCTACACTTACATGACAAGCTTAGCTTTCATTAAAAACAAATACATTTTTAGACATTGTGATTTCAGAGAAAAACCTGAAAGCAGAAACTCTAGAGAACAGGATGCAAATATACCTCTCATATATATTTAAAAAAAAACCCTCAAGCCACTCTAATTTTGGGGAAACAAGAATGAGAGGGAGTAGCAATGCCACCACTGGCCTTTTTCACTTGATTCACCTTTCTTACCCACCTAATCTTAAAAAAACCCCCACATTTAAATTATAGAACCTGCAACCATTTAATACATTCAGTCTTTACCAGTTAGCTTAAGTCCTCAACAAAATATGTGCTTGTATTTAACTATTTCCTTTTCCAAAGGACAGACATACATGGGTATCTATTTGCTTACATCTGGATTTGTCTGCTTTTAGACTTAAAAAAATACAATTTGAAGCAGTCTTTGCTCTAGTTCTGCAGGAAATATGTGAAGATAGCACAGAAAATCTGGAGAGGCAGGTGATCAGTAGCCCCATACACCACAGGCAGGCACCATCTGAGTGTCAATAGTTTATTAAAGCAAATTCGATAACCTCAGAGTCCAGGAGAACTGTGGTCTGGGGCTGCACAGACACCACACTACCTGCATCTTGTTCACCTCGCTTGAGAAGAGAGACCTGCTTGGGTGCACTTCTGAGTGCCCAAGTGATGCAGGAGCTCTCCCAGCACAAGGATGAACAGAACTTCATAAACCCAAATTTAATTCTGACTCTTTCTTTCTGACTCATTTTAGCTATCAGATGGGAAGCTCTCACTTGCTGAACCCATCAGTTAGTTTGACAAGATCCATCTTACTCTTATTTGCCTGAGCTTGCTTTTGAAATGTTTCCCTTTGGTACAATTGCAAATATGCACATTCAGTTCAAAAATAACCACAGCCCCCAAAATACAGCTATGAGACTGGATACATCTGAGTTCAAAGGTGCAAGAACAACTTCTAACTTTTATTAACACACTGTGAAATCTGTGGGTTTATTCTGCGGGTGTAAAATTAGACTCGAGTCTTCCTCACCACACGTGTTTGTGTAGGTGCCTCATAGTTACAGTATTGCAGCCAAATCTGAACTGGATGCAACAGGACTGTTTCTGTGAGAAGGTTTGGGCCTTTGATGTTAGTAAAACAAAACACTTAAAAAAATATTCATAATATATTTTCCAGGCAAAATAAGAAAAAAATTCCAATCAGATAATCTCTTTGAGGTGTTTCATATTAACCTTGAAAGGCAGGAAATTGGCATATTTTATATTGATGGGAGCAGCTCAGGAAATACAAAGTGAAGCCTATGAATAATGAAACATGTTAATGTTTCTTATTCTAAAGGGTGATCTGCACCTGACAGATTGCTTTTACTCTCTCAATGTTAACAGTGCCACTGGAGAGAAAAAAAAAAAAAAAAAGATTAACAGGATAGTATTTTCCTTCATCCTGTTACAGGAGACCTTAATCCAAGGCTGCTTTTTAAGCGCAAAAGGCAGACCCCTAAATTTCCGTAGATTTTGGATCAGTGTTGTAATGCATTTCTGTAGCATACAGAATGGCAGTGATGAAAAGTGAAGAAAAATCACAGCATTCCAGAGACGCGACAGCATAATTTAAGGAGATCGTTTCACAGAAATTCTAAAAAAGGAAAAAGTCAACAGCAGATACAGTCTTCCTTGAGCTCTTCTGTGTAATAAAACTGTGCTAATTTACACCAATGCAAGCAAGAGAAGAAGGAAGACTAACTAAAACTGAGTTAAAAAATGGAAGGAAACTGGTTACTAATTAAAATAATAAAATAATAGAAAGTAGATCCAGGACTGTAACTTTTACTCGTTTAACCCAGATCATTTCATAAAGCTGCTGTATGAAATAAGGAATAAAAGTTACAAGACAAGACCTTCTATATTTGGGGTGCTTTTAGAGAAATAACGCATAAAGATTAACCTTAGTATCAAAGGACATCATGAAAACAGGAAGAATGAGAAAATAATTTTACTATTAATTAAAAAAGGAAATAAAAAAGGAAATTCTGAAAGGTCAGTTTTCCATACAACTTCAGTTTTGCTCTCAGGTTAAAGGAAACCCTATGTCTATACACAGAAGCTGCATTTTCTCTCTCATTACTGAATGTAATTATTCTGGACAGCTTGACTTGCAACAGATGAGGGTTTGACCCTCAGAAAAGGTAACAGTATTTGTATTTCTAATGAAAATATGATTTTTCTGAAGCATTTTTAAAGCCATAAAGAATATAATGTAAAGGTGACATCCAAAGTTTTGGTTTAGCTTTTATGAAGACAGAATGAAAGAAACAAAAACAGATTAAGAAAAAAATATTTTCATGGTTTTTGTTAAATTGCAGTGAATGGTTTTCATTCTCACTTTCATGTCTCTTCTACAGAGTTTCCAACTAAATGATCCTTTCCTCAGCAGACAAGTAAATCAACAAAGTAAAAATTATTCTAGCTGTGTGTATTTAGTTTCACTGCCTAAAGTACATGCAGAAAGCCAAGGTACATACAGAAAGTAAAATAATGAGAGAGGAATAAAATTGAACATAAACCCACTAATTATTTTAAGAAAAGGAACACACCTGGAAAAAAACACTTTTTAAAAATCTGATAATGACCCTTTAAAATCCTGTTTAATACCATGAATAGGTAAGATAAATGGATAAGTAAAGAAATATGTAAATATATGAAGCTCAGTGAGCATGTAGCACTTTTGTTCCAGTGATTTTTATATTTCAAAAGCTAGAGTTGTATGAAAGTAGGTGACAACAACCCATCACCAAAAGATGAAAAAATCCAGGCACTTACTTGGTGACTGGGGCTTGGGCCATTTACCTCTTCTGAACTGGTTGTCCCTCCATCACCCTTGACTGACTAAAATAACAAAGGATTATAGGACTTCTAACTGGGTTCCTGTTTAAGGCATTAATTCAATATGAAAACACACATGAATCAAAAAATGCAACGTTTGATTTATGGATACTCTTTACAATACTAAAACAAAACCAGACATTTCAGAAACTCTACCAACATTTTTGAAATACCCACATCTCCTAGGCAGATTTTTGCTGGTTCTTTTCTATGTGAAGTGACTGTCTCTTGCAAGTCAATTTTCTCATTAAGGCCTGAGAAAAATGAACGAGATCGCAGTAGACCAGAGATCATATCAGCCAGTAAACAAGGCAGTGCTATCAGCCCTGCCGCTGTAGTTTTCTAGGAAAGAGCTTTTGCTTGCTTTTCAGAGACAAATCTATCTCCTAAGATCTACTGGGACTTCCTTTCTATTTAATGATCGTACTAAGTGCATATCCCCTGAATAATTAAAATCCACTCAGCTTTATGGATATAGTTTTATATTTTATCATCAGCATCCATTCTTCGCAATTTTTGCTTTCCAGTTTATGCCTTCTCTCTCTATACATCTAAGTAATGGCCCTTCTTGGTGCCCACTCTCCTCAGCCAGGACAATCAGAGCAGACCCTGAGGCTGCAGCACTGGCAGCTCGTTCAGACAAAACCTTGACTCTGAAATACGTTTTTAAGGTACGATCCCCTGTTTCTATCTAGATTTAAAAATGAGAAAAACCTATTTGACAAAGCTAGCTCAATGAAAAAAAGTTACAAGATTTGTGACAATTAGATTAAGGCTTAATTACAATTAGTAATAGAAAAGAAACAAAAGGAATAGTATGTACATGTTTAATTAAAAAGTGTGTTAGAGGGTCCAACGTGGTATTCTCCTGAGTACCATATAAGCCACAGAGCTTAGCAGTAAAGCATAAAATAAACTCCAGAATTTCAAAGTGCCCAAATTTAAATGTCATTTTTCATTGCGTAAGTTCAATGAAAACAATGAAAGGATGTGACTTTTGTTCTAAAGATAGATCAGGCGATTCGTGGTTTTCTGCAGCTTGTAGATTTGTTACTTGAAGCACAACAGTATCAGCTTGATCCCATGTATGGTGTTATTGCAAGGACCTATTTCAGTCTCTGATTTTCCTATAAAACCACAGAAAATCAATATGTAGCAGCAGCGTGATAGAAAGCGAAACCACTCCGTAACAATTCATTACTTGTCAAGAAATGTGGGAAAAATACTCTTTCTGGAACATGCTGCTGCTCAGCCTTTTGCATGTTTATGCTCGTGACTTTCTATCAGTGTAAGAGGTTGCAGAAATGGAGGGGAGGAAGCACCGCGTGGTCTGTCTTAACATGACAGGATAGAAACTCAGTCCACAGTGTATGAAGATGTATTGTGATAAGATCTAGTTTGCATTTCTATTTCAGCAAGTCTTTAAATGCCTTCAGGAAAAAAAAAAGTTTATGCTACAACAGCAACCACTTTGTTACCTTTTTTCCCCTAAAAAAAACCCCAAAACCAACCCCCCCCCCCAAAAAAAAAAAAAACAAAACAAAACCAACAACAAGAAAAAGCCCTGGTTTAGCCAAACTTTAGTAATCCATCTCTTTTTTTTTTTTTTTACCAGACCATAAATAAAGACCTTGAGGTCTTTGCCTAGACAAAGTTCCCTCTTGCCTTCAGTGAAACGTATACATCACGATCACAAGGGTTTCTCTCTAGAGCACTGTTGACCGCTTACCCTTGCCTTTGGTCATTTAGGATTGCTGCTGCTGAAAGCTTCCTGCAGGGGTTTTCTGTGGCAGTAAGGGTGGATCAGCATATCTTTAAATGGAGGAGGGTGGGGACAGGCAATAGACTTGCTACATTTTCATGAATAATCATGGAAAATTAAGGTGGGACAACATAAAATAGTTATTCTTGATTCCAAATGCTATTTATTACATAGAAGTTTATTTACGTGGGGAAGCAGGCCAGTACAGGCACTGCAGAGAATTTGGAAATCATCTTTTTTAATTATTCCAGAAATACATATTCTCCTTGGGAGCATCTTCGATTAATCCAGAAATAGGACATTTTATTTGCAGAGACCATACTCAACCCTATCTCCGACCAACCGTACTGCCAGTCAGCTTCCCCACTGAGGACAAAGGCTACAGCCTCAGTTTACAGTTGGTAATTCTGCTCATTCTGATTTAAAAAAAGCCATTTTACACCCTTATCTCCACAAAATATCTCAAAACAGACATTTTGAAAGGATTTATCTTACCTAGCTCTGCATCTGTTTATATTCTATGGAGAAAAGTAGGAACTTTGAAGGCTCACATCATCACAGATCCTAAGGGGCTCTCAGACCTGATCACCACTATTCAGTGGTTTTAAAGGGAGCCTGGAGTGACTAGCTCAGGTGTAGCCACCTCTGTCAAGACATCTGCATTGGGTCTGATGTATCCCACCACGTAAATAACAACAGAGCTATTTGATTTTGATTAATGAGGCTGAGTGTCTTTCAACTGGAAGCACAGGATTTCACATTCATGTAGATGTGGCTTAGTTTGATAAAAAAGCAGTGGTATTTCTTTATCTCTTATTGAATCACAGGGCTTTAAACTAATATTTTATATCTTTTTATAATTTCCCCAATAGCTTTTATAGCACTAGTTAACACTCTCCCATTTTAACCACAGCAATGACTTTTGTGACCTTTGCAATTGCAAACAATTTGTGACAAATGAGACATCTGTACTTAGCAAGTCAGCAGGCAGTCTTCGAAATACACACTGCCTTTTCCAGAGCAAATCGCTCCTAGTTCTAGCAATGGCTCTCCTTGTGTCAACAGTGGTAACTATAGTGCTATGGATCTAAATGTCTACTTCCTATCAGCCTGTGCTTGTGCTCTGTGAGCACAATACATCAAAACTGAGGCACATGGAGAACAACTGACTTGCATATCTGAGACTCAGGACAGACTTAAGTAGAACTAAGCTTAATTTCTGAGTCCCAGTCTTGACTCCTAAGAAGAAGATAAGATGCCTTTTCTTAGGCACCTGTGTGGTTGACCTGTGTAACATAACCATGGATGTTAACAGAATACCTTGGGATCATCTTCTGCAGGCAGAAGAGAAACCCAGTAGACAATCATATTAAAGTAAAATTAAAAGTCAATCTCTTTCAGCAGCCAGAGCAATAATCCACCTATTGCCAGAATGGAGACTAAACAATCAAGTGTATCTGTAAACAGGAGCCTGGGTTTTATTGAGGAAATCCTGCCACATTCCTTCCCACTGCCAAGCACTGTTTGTTTCAGAGACCATAAGTACCCGTGCTTGTAAAGATCCTATCTTATAAGAATTCATGGCTTGCTCCATCTGCAGCAAGGCAGGAGTGCTCCAAGAGGACCTGCTGGATGAGTCAGTGACCAGCATCACATGGATGGCACGGTTTGTACAGGCTCTGATGCCACTTCAAGGCATTTCCCACACCTCCAGGAGCCTCCTGCCCCCGTGTCACCTCTGGGAGGTGGAACACCACAAACTACATTTAGGCATTGGCTGAGGTTTGTCCAGATTTGCAAGTAAAATAGATTGAACAGATGCAACCACATGAAGACATCATTTCCCCAGTGCTTCAGGTAAGAGGAGTTAAGGATTGAGTTCCTCACACAGGTAGAAAGCACAAAGGGATGGTCTGATGGCAGGCCCTTTGCTGTGCTCCTCAAATGTACCTTCATAGAATCATAGAATTATTAAGGTTGGAAAAGACCCTTAAGATCATTGAGTCCAACCGTTAACCTATCTCTGCCAAGTCCACCACTAAACCATGCTGTAGCCAGAGCTGCAGTGTAAATTCTCATATGTTTGAGTTAGTTTTAAATTAACTAGCATTAGTATGAACAGCAGACTAATGACATTAGCATGAGGACTGAAGAGGCTGCAAATGGCAGCCCCCCAAAACGTGCAAATTACTCTGCTCTGAGCTCCACGGTGCCAGAATTACGCTGCTACCAGGACATGAGCTAGCTACTGCAAAGCTGGCTCAGGAATTCCTCCACTTTATGGCTATTACTGTAGGGTAGCAAGACCTCAAGAGAAAACTACAGTGGAAATGATACCTTCCAATACACAGTCTACCAGTATAGCTATTCTGAGCAAAAGGGCCCTATTAGACATCTCTACCATACTCACCTCTCAGCCCCACAGCACTGGAGCTTCCCTCACTTTTCCTTGTGAGAAAATCAAGTCCGTGCTGGAGTCTTAAACCCTTCATGCATTTTCAGCACTCACCACTAGTTCAAAAGCTTTACAGAAGCTAGTTGTTTAGCAGCGGCTTAAAATCCTTCTGTCTGCCTAAGGAACCACAAATACTGATTGATCCATTGGCACGAAGCTGTAGGGCAGCTACATAGCTCCGATTGCGTGCAACAGCATGGCAGTGACCCAGTAATCCAAAAGTTATTCAGAGGAAACAGCCTGAGACATACTTCAAGGACAATAAATATATTAAAGTGATCCACGATCTGTTTGGAAATTGATAGGCAAGAGTAGAGCAGATGAATACTAAAGGTTTCAGCTGCAAAACCAGTTACACAGTTAACACAATTCTGTTTCCCACGTGGGTGGGTGTTTGCCTACACACTAGTTCTGTCTTTCTAGGCCAACATCTGGATTAAGCCCCTGCTCTGATTAGAGCAGCGTTATATCTACTGCTCTTAACATAGCTCTGTTTTCTTCCACAGCGACTAAGATAGGTGTGGAACAGCTTTATTTTTTAATCAGTGCTATTTTTTTTGGTAGGGTGACATGATTTGAAGTCATGGTTGCCACAGATGTCAGTGTTTGATACGCGTTGCTCCTGAGTCACCTGCATGCCTAGCGTGTGCCATGGTGACGAGCCTCTATGCAGGATGACCACAAGTCCCCTTGGATTTAGGAATAAAGTTGAGATTTTTCCAAACGAACTAATTTTGTACAGTGTTATTTGGAATTAAAGGCACCTTGGCTACACAATTCTTGGCTGATATTAAGAATTTTAGCTTAGATTCTCAAACATACGAGAGTAGCTATGTAGTAAAGTAGCTCTGAAGAAGAAAAAGTAAATGCACCCATCACAGTTTGGGCTGAGGCTAATAAAAAACTGAAAATAAAAGAAACATCGTAATCTTTTGGAAATAAAAAATAAATCAGGATATGGAGTGTTGCTTGTACCTTCTAGGGTCTGACTCACAAAGTTTAACTGTTGGCAGTGACTGTTGACAGCTGTATGTACCAGCACGTACCTGAAAGCAGCCAGTTCAGACCACCTGGGCTATTCATTACGTTGTGATATAAGAAACGTTTATCATATTTTAACGTAGAAGCTACTCTAACACACACACACCATGTAGCTGCTTGAAAATAAAACAGTATTGATTAAAAATAGAACTCTTTCATACACATTTGCAAACCTTGCCAAAATAGATCAATTGCTATATAAATCCTCAAGGCCTGCTATAATTTTAATCAGAAAAGCATTAGTTCTAGACTTAGATTATTTTCCCGGCCACTTTTCTAGGCTCTCTTGAGGAACAGTGTCTGGCTGTTGTTTGTACACAAATCCATCAGGATAGCCCTTCGCACCTATGACCACAAGACGATACCAGCCACATCACCACCTCACCGGTTTCCTTCTTCCCCCCAGTCATCTTCTGGGAAGGAGGATTAGATTCTACTTCGCGCCTTTCTTTTTTCCATCTAATGGATAGCATCTTGGAAGCAACAATTTTACGTGTAACCTACATAAGCTGCCAAAAAAAGTTTCACTACTCAAAATAGGACTCTCCCTGAAGCAAGCACAGGACTTAACGGTGCAGCGCAGGGGCGCTGGACACTGCCGTCGCCAGGAGTAGGCGGTTTCCTCCAGGAGCATCTGCCCAGGTCTCGCATCGCCCGCTGGAAGCGCTTTGCGGAGCTGAAGGCTTCCTCGGCGGCCATCAATGGCGAACGCGGGGCCGGGCCCCCCGCGCCGCCCCGGCGGGGGAGAGGCCCCGGGCGGCGCCGGGGCAGTTCCGGGCCGCGCCGCCAGGGGGAGGCGCAGGACGCGGAAAGCGCGGGGCGGCGCGGCCGGGTCACGCACCCGCCTCCGGGGCCGGGCGCCGCCTCGCCCCGGCGCTCGGTGCCGCAGCGTTTGCAGGAGTCACCGCCCCCAGCGTGCGAGCAGCGCACCGCTCTCGGCTCTTGACACGCCGCGTTTGCTTACCAGCTTAAAAAACTTCCTCAGGTTCGCTTTGGGGGTTTTGCTCTCTTCCCTTCTAGGTTTCACTTCTGCGGCTTCTGGGCTCTTACTCTCGTCTTTGCCAGGAGCCACGGCTTCTAAAGACGTGTCTGCTTTTTCATTGCTTACGATCTCTGCTTCTTCCGATGCGTTCTGGGGTTATTTGGGGCAAATATTAAGAAAGCAGAAAAAAATATTCAGACTTAACCAGGGAGGTTTTGGGTTTTTTTAACGAGGTTACAATCAAAGTGCCTCAGCGCTCCAGTAAGTTGGTACATCATGAACAAAGGTGGCATGAAAGCATCCTCAGCATCACTGTATCTGTCCAGGTTTCGTCAAGAATTTGATTCATCCCAATTCAAAGGAAGTATATAAGCTGGTGGGATTTTAAGCACTTGTTTAAACTGAAGAAATACCCTTTCTTGAATTGCAGTACCAGTTCCCAAACACAATAATTTATCTTTGATTATGATTTAAAAAGAAAACAAGCAAAATTACTTACACCTACAGTAGTATGTGCCACAAATAGATGACGCTCAGGTAAAACCAGCAAAAACAAGAAAGATCATACCCAGGAGTTTGCACACAAAAGAAAGAATAGGATTAAGTAATTAAAACACACCATGGACTACTAATTGTTAAAACTCTTTAGCACCCTTCTTAGAGAGTGAAATACAGCAATGCAATGTCCCAGCCACAGCGTCCTCAGACTGGCCACATTCACAGCATTAGCTCCTCTTCCCAGTTGCAAAGATATAAATGACTTCTTGAGGTAAAAGGTAGTTAAGTAGCTCATCTGTTACTTCCCTTCGTCCCACGGGTCACAGTCACCCTCTTTGATAGTGATGACCCTCATTTGAATTCAATAAAAGCGGCTGGGTACTCAGGACCCTTGCCTTTATAGAAGGATTTTGGGTCCCACTGAGCTTTTGTGAATGACTGGAAAGTTCCGTCTATTGTAACAGTACTTCAACCAGAGACATGTGGTTTGTAAATTCCTCTGAAATATGGATCCCCATAAGATTTATTGATTAATCTCCTGCTTGTCTCATTCCGCAGCCTTCTCAATGCTATCCTGGGAACGCTCAGTGTGGTTAACTGAACAAGACCACCTGTGCAGTGCAGACTATGTGAACAGGAGGCACATTTCTGCTATAGGAGGTGGAGGCACAGCTGGGCAGGAGGCTGAACATGCATTTCCTTAGCTGACTCTTCTGCCCTGGTAAATAACGTTCTTCTGTGCCCTCAAGAACTACTAATTTCCATCTCACTGTAATTGTATAAAGAAGTATCTTCCTTTCTGCCATAAATAGAAGCTATTATGCTGATAACCAGGTAAGTTGACCTGAAGCAAGCCCTTTATCATTCTGCAGTTTATTGCAGAAAGGTGCAGAACCTTATAAAAGCTGGGTAAGTTGCACCCTCAGCCTCCAATACTGAATCAAATGGAAGCAGTTACCATAGGTATCGGTATTTCAACACATGCTGCTGCTTAAAAACCAGCATAGTTACAGCTGAAATGTATGCCATGGTTACGAAAGGAAAGAACTGCTGTAAATAGGTCTTAATTATATTTCACAATTTTTACTTCTACTTACAGGAACTCACATGTAATACATACTCAGATATTTTGACAAAATTAATTTTAGCCACATGAACATGAGAACAATTTAAAAGATAACACCAAGGATTCTCTGCAGCCCCAGATCCTGACTCAGAATGGCAAAAATGGATGCCTCCCCCAGCAGCAGCTTACAGTACTACTGCCCTCGTATGGTTTTCCAATTGTCTTCAACTCAGTGATTCCCATGTAGTATCTTTTAGTTTAATAGCCCTTGATGGATTTTTTTCCTACAGAAATTTAGCTAAACAATTTCTGAATTGATAGAAATTCTTGACATCCAACAGCATCCTGTGGCAGAGAACTGTACAGCTGAAGTATGCTTTTTTTAAAAGTACTTTTGTTTTGTTTGTCACTAAATAATTTGATACTCTTTACTGCTTTTATTTTGAGCAATAACTGATCTTTCCTGTTCACCTTTTATGTTACAGTAGTCATTCCGTATGCTACTGTCATCTTCTGTTCCTCCAACTCCCTTCTGAGCCAAAGAAAAAAAATCCTAATTTATGTAGTTCTTCATACAAAAGCCATTCAATATATTTATGCATTTTTCCTCTCAATATTTTACCATTTAGTTCAGTCATGTTCTTTTTGAGTTGGGGTGACCCCACATGCAAGATGGGGACTCGCCATGGACTTCCACAGCAGCATGAGAGATTTTGCTGTGTTCTTTACTCCTCTTTTGTGGAAGAAATGAGCATTTTGGGGGTGGGGTAGGGGGGAGAAGAATGATGAGGTAATAAATATTCCTTGTCCCCTGCTGCCAGAGATGACTGCACCACAGCCTGCTTCCCCATGGAATTGTAGATTTAATTTATATTTATGAACATTTTTGAGATAATCAATCTATAATAATTTTAATCTATATTTCTGCCTATTCACACATACATATAATCAATTCACCATCTATTTGCTTGAAGGAAGTGATTCATTGCATGAGTTGAAACAGTGGCTCAATAAAGCAGCAACCTCGCTTCTAGGAGCTCATCATTCAAAGATTACAGTTTGGGATCATATTACTGCTACGCTGTTACAGCTGCAACCCAAATGAGTTTTGTCTCTCAAGCTATGTCTATGCAACAGCGTTAGTGTCACTACTGGTAACAAATGCATCTTGGGGCGAGATGCCAAACTCTGAAAAGCACTGTCTATTTAAATAAAGAGCTAAGTGATAGTCAACTATTCAGAGAGATAGATTTGTTTGAAGTAATCAGTGACTTTTTGTACATTTCTTGATGGATTCCATAGGAGGCTTTAGGAAAGTTTAAATCCTGTTTTAGAATACCTTATTTTTAGTTTGTGTTTGGTTTTTTTCCTTCTTTTTTGCTTAGATATCCAATGTACCTATGCAGTTACTTTAATTTGGTACTATTAGGTATATCAGAGTTGTTGCAGAAGTTACAGGTTATCTTGTTTGAGATCTTCAGCTTGCTATTCAAAATTTTATGATAAATTTCTTGTAATTATCTCTGGGAATCATTCTTGTATACCCATCTCTGCCTGTAAGACTGAATTAACTGATGTTGAAGATTTTCTTTTATGATTTTGTGATCTCAAAGATCTCTCTGGAGGCCTAGTCCAACCTGCTCAAAGTTGCTAAGGAACTTGTCAAGTTGAGCTTTTAGTACCTCCAAGGCTGGAGGTTCCACAGCTTCCGTGCAATCAGGTCAGGTATTCAGATATGCTGGGACAAAAGGAAACTCCAGAGACATTACAAAATCCTCTCAAATAAGACTGATCAAGGCGACAGATTCTTGGAGACTGATGACACGACCATGGTATATTGTGTACTTCAGAGATGCAGGGAATGCCTGTGCATGGTCTTTCAGTAGAAGGGAAAACCCCTTTCAGCTAAGAAGGTTTTCTGACATACTTTTAAGAACAGAGTTTTTAATTTGTGTTCCTGTTTCCCCTAAGAAATTGGAAGAAAAATTGCTATTTGTGCATTCAAGAGAATCTCCAAGGTGTTTCTGGCAGGAATTGAGAGTGTAATAGGAAGAGCTTGACAAAGATAAAAAGTCAATAACTTTGAATGATGTTATATTAACCTAAATGGTTCTCTAGAGCAATGGGCTTAAGTTACTACTTTACTTCCCCTAGGAGAAAGAGAAAAATTATATCAAGTTTTGTGACTAGTTTTAGGATGAAACTGCAATTTGTATATAATAATAATTTGCAAACAGCCCAGCTCTATCACCTTCATGAGTCTTTAATGCTTAAGTGTTCTCATAAATGTAAGTTACCACCTTATACCTATAAATTGCATCAACTGAGGTTGCTGGATTCGTGGGTCTAAATTCTACCTCCGGTTTCCTTAGACACAAGTTGTAATAAATTCAGCCTAAGTCAGCAGCTATTGTTATGCACTACAGAGTATTTTACTTTTTACTAGGCTCTTTGTTTCACTATGTTTGGGAAGCATTCTTCCATCTCAAACGACAGCGTCCCTAGTTTTCTCCTAGTAACAAGCTTACTTAAAACAGTTACAGTGGAAAGTTTGTGTCTACTGTTTGAGTCTTCTTCTGGTTCTTGTTTTGGAGAACTGTTACTACACCATTTTCTTATCTAGGTTCCTGACCATATGAAGCGTTGCCTTATGAGAGTGTAACTTATTTTGTGACCTGGGTAACTAAATAGGATAGGAGTTTTCCTTTTGCTTGCTGCACCTTTCCTCAAAACTGAGATAAACACTATACCCTGCTTTGATCTTGTGCTAGAGTCTGAATTGGCACTCTCCACTGCATTTCATTAGACTCAAGGAACAGTTCTGTTTTTCCTGGATCATACCTTTTTAAGAAAAAAGAAAAGCTGCTTCATAATAATATACATGAGAGATGACCTTTTGCTCAAGAAATTTCCACTTAAAGAGCAGTCATGCTTGAGATCTGTTCCTGCCACTCACAGGCAGGAAGCAGAGAGGGTTAGAGAGACTTTAATCCACCTTTCTGCCCTCCTTTGCCAATGCAAAGATGACCGAGGTTGCTGCAGTTAAGGTAGCTCACCTTCAGCCATCAATGAGCTCTCGGACCTCCACCCTGAAGCCCCCTGTGACCTACAGCTGGTGCCTGAAGGTGCCACTCAGCAGATCTTGAGTTATAACAGCTCAGACTATTAACTAATTAGTATTAACCCCTGTCAGCTTATAGTTAAACCACACAGATCTGTAAACAGCCCAGGAGCATGGTTCTGACTCATAAGTCCTATTGGTTTTATTCGTTGGGTTGAGGAGGTCAAGGGCCCTCCCTGCTGTAAGGATGGCACCTATGCCAGCAGTCAGGTTGTGAAATGGCTCCCAAAAGCCCATTGCTTATTGTCCTCCTCACTCCCTCAGTCAGGGGGAATTGTCGTTAAAGTTTCTTCATCTATTTAATCCAGCAAAATAATAAAAAAAAAAATGGCCAGAATCTCCTTCTCTCCTGCCTGATAGGTGGTATATTCCAGGACGGGAGGTGGTACATTCCCCGTCCTGGAATATACGGGAACTTGATAAGTCCTCTGTAAGTTTAACATTTATCTCGCACACTCCACCCAAATATTTATCTTTGCTTTCCTGTGGCAGAGTATGGTTGCAGGCTCAGCAATAAAAAGTGTTATTCTGCTTCACTTAATAGCTAACCAGTTTGCTGTTTCTATTATCAGTGCATAAATACCCCTCAGTAGAAAGGGCATGATTTTTCTGTATGTATTGCAACAGAATTACAACAGCTTAAAATTCTAGTTTTTAAAAAAAATATATCCACTGTTAAAGATAATACACAGTAGTCTAAATAATACTCCCTCAATCACTTTCCTCTATTATTTACTGTCATGCTTTGATCAGATATAAATGAAGCATCATGTTTCTCTGCCCTGATCAGATATCTACAAGGTCTTGAAAATCAGGTTTCCAACACAAATATATGAAATTACTAACTAATTTTCTATTAATATATGAAAAAAATGCTAGTATGACAAACGTTTGAGTAACAGTTACGAAAATTCTTGTGCAGACTGATCAGGAAATGGGGCAAATACAGTCGAAGTGGTTTCCACCTGAGGAGCTGAATAAAGATTTTATTTCTTTTTCTTTTACATATTTATTCGTCTGCAGTCAGAGCAGCAGCATTAACTACAGTGTGTTGACAGGCACTTCATTAGCTTTACTTTGAAGTAAAAGCTCATCAGAAAACAGATATTTGAGAGACTGCCTGGAAAGAGAGAAGCTGGATCTGAATCCTGGATCTATTGAGTGTTGTGGTTGCTATTTGTTAGTTCAAAAAGAAAAACTACATGTGACAAGTATACACCTGTTTGGAACAGTTGCTAGCTTCAATTCTCTATCCTAGCAAAAGGGCAGTACATTAAGGGTGCCAGAAAGAAAGATAAAATCATTGCAGAAAAAAAAAAAAAGACAGAATCCTCAAACCAAGCTGAGTTTGAGGCTAACCTGCAGTCTAAGGACTTTTTCTTTACATCTATCTTTTTTTTTTTAGCTTCAAGCTGACTGGGTCATCAAGGTCTTTCATCAAAAGAAATATAATATTATTCCCTGTCAAGAAAATCCAGTAAAGCAACATCAGCCTTTTATAGGTAAGGATTCAATGCTGAAACCTGCAGATTTCTTTTTTTTTTTAAATCCTTAGGACCAAATTCAGTTCTCTACTGCAGAAATTTACTCCAGAAAACTTGCAAAAACATTTGGTCTGGGGACAATTCCAGACCCAAGAAGTTCTAACTAAGCAGAAATGGCCTCATTTTACAAAGTTAGAAGTCAGATTTCACGTATTATTGTAGTTCAGTACGTTTGGGTAAGTGATTTAACTAACCCTTAATATTTTTGGTAGCAGCCAAAACCTGCTCGGAGTTGTAGAGAGTTCTCTATGCTTTCCATTCACTGATGTAAGCAGCTTTGTTTCAATGATGATGTAAGATAAATTAAACCCAACATTATGAACAAACAGAAGTGAAAGACAGAATTTTGGTACAAGGGTTATACCGTTGAGATGTTTGAGATCCCAGAACTTCACATGAAGATTGTTGTAAGGTTGAAAAGACGCAGGGTAGTTACCTAGACCTAGTTTAACTTAGCTATAATACGAGATACAGGGAGCTGGTGTTCACTGTGGGCGGAACCTACATTATACAGAGCAATAAAATATCTATAGCTACATTAGTTTGAGTTAATCTTTCAAAATAAGGTTTTGAAATCTTACCAAAACCTTATCAGATTTTTTTTTTTTTTTTAAACCAACCATCACCACCAATTGCTCAACCCCTCCCCGCCCCGGAGTGATTTTTCACTATTCGTCTGCAAGGAAACTTTCCTTTCTTACATACTTTTTCTTTCTTTCTCAAATACACAAAGGGCCTTGTTACTTCATTATGAAAATACTGAACTTCAGACCAGATTTATTACTCTCAGTTTTACACTAAAACTGCATACAACTATCTGCCAGAAAGCCCTTTTTTCTTATTTCATCCTGATGTTCAGCATACATCCTGCTTCCCATCTCTGTTTTCAAATAAGCCAGACTACTCAGACAGAGGAGATTTCCGTAGCAATAATAACTGTATAAAAAACCTCCCTCTCCCTCTTCTTCACAACTTTCCTCTCATTCTAAGTACCTGATTCACCCCGTTCCACAGGAAATTAAGTCCCAAGTAACAAGTGTTTCAAGCTTAGATTGTTTTCAAACATGTTTACTCTGTAAATTTCTAAACACCTTTTTTTAATCTAAGTAACGTACCCAAACTGTATCTCCAGTATCACTGCCCAGTAGGGAAAATACAGCTAAAGAAGCTGCAGGGCTAGCTACTCTGCCAGCATCTATGTGTTTGGAAACATTTCATTTCTGGGATTTGAACTTGAACACAAGCCCAGGAAAGCAGTTATTCAACATACAGTGATTCAGTAAAGTTTAATACAGCTCTTCTCTTAAATGAAATGAGAAAAAAAAAAGCCTTCAGCTTATAAACCACTGAGGATCATAGAAACAGGAACCACATTTTCAAAATTAGTCCTAATTTTAGTTAAAATTGTAATTTAACCTGAAGAAAAATATACCTTCCCAAGCAATCAACTTCAATCCCCAAGCTTAAAGACTGATCCACTCTGGTATGAAACTTTTTCTATTGAGTAAGAATAAACCCACCAGATCCCAGGTTTTCAGACATGTAGAACTAAATCAAGCAGTTCTCAAAAATGAAATGCGTTTTTCTAGCTGTATCTCTATTAAAGATATAATTTAGTAAAGAATACTATAATCTCTGCAGGATTTTTAACAAGTGTGTTGAATTGACAGAGTAATATTCCTTCTTCCATAATATCATTCAAAAATAGTACAGACAGGTTTAACGACTACAGTTTTATCAGATTCTTCTGCAGGAATCTAACTGTGTATATACGTGACCACTCGAAGCTCATGGATGCATTTGTAACTGCATATATCGTTTATACCCCTCATGCATTTAGCATGTAGGACATGCTCATCTTTGCAGATTTGACTGCTTCACTGTACCTCTATCCTCAGCAATAACTCTAGACGCTGCGTGAAGATGGAGCTGGGGGATGGACCAGCTCCAAAATCCAGACATACCTTTTTCCAAAAGAGCTTGCTCAGTGGCATAGGAGCGGACGATGCTTTCTCCTTCGTCACCTCCTTGGGGGCTTCAGTGGCCGCTGCCTGCTGTTGGGCTGCAGGCTCGGGGGCTTTTGTATTCTGCTTAGTTGTCTGCGGCTCTTGAGAGGAAGGGACATTTTTGTCTGATTTTACAGAGGTAACAGGCTGCTGTTCAGTGCTCTAGAAAGAAACATGAACACATAGGCTATTGGAAACATGTGAAGAACAAGACAGTTGGAGAACATTCAATCATCACCTGGTACAAGAGGTAAGCGTGCAGTGGACCACCATTGCACAGGACACACCAAGCAACAAGGTGCAGCTCATGAGCTGCATTGCCCTGTCCTTGCAAATGAAGTAGTGTCTTGAACAGAGGAAGCAAATTATATAGCAACCCACCTTTCATAACAGAGATGATTAATTGATTAAGAAATTGAAACAGTGTCTTTGAGACTGAAAAAGACAGTGAGAATAATTACCCTTTGACTGCATTATTCATACAGATAACTTGAATCATCCTACTCACTTTGGTATTAGTTGTCTGTTGGGTCTCTTTTGCAGCCTGAAGGGAAACAAAACAAAGACAAGTCTGTCTCTAGCAATGTCAGTGCTCACAGTTACACAGTTCAGGAATTGTCTGTGTCACAAATTATTTTATTTTTAGTGAATGTTTGTGAAAGTCCTGGCTCCTGCAACCATGGAAACTGATCTCTGGCAGAGGCGAGGCTGCCTGAAGGGACTGCCAGATCACATCCTTCTACCTGCAGCAGCATTGCAGTCTCGTGTTGAATTGCTTTGTGCTCACACTACTGTGCTTGCAGTCTTCAGCTTGTTCTTTAAAAATATATGTATTTACATATGCATTCCCAGCTTCTTCAGGTAAGACATTACACAGGGTTTTAAGATATTAGCAGAGATCTTTTTCTGAGCTGGGCCTGTGTGTACAACTTTCAGTTCACACATAAGCCAGAGCTGGGTCTTTTCTACTGGGGGAATTGAATACCAGTCAGGGAGATGCTAACATCACCTTCAAAGCGGGAGGCTTTGCTTTCTGGGATACAAAACATAGGCAGATGACTGCCTGGAAATGAAGGGCACAGAACAGCGGTGGCTTTATAGCTTAGAAGCAAGAGTTGCAGCTCTACAAAGAGGAGCTCTGCAGGTGCTAGAGGTTTGTTTAGTCCATCCCCTCACACTTCAGTGCATTAGGTGGGATTTACTCTTTTGTAAAAAAAAAAAAAAAAAAAATCATTCACAGTGATGGGTCTCCTGGTTTCATCAAAATACATGAAGCCAGGAGGAATCCAGTTTGTTAAACTCCTTCCTGGCTGACTGGTACTTATTTATATCAGTATCTATTGACCCTAACATCCAGCATAGCTTACACTGAAGATGAGTATGTGAGCTGTACAAAAAGAGGAGCAGCAAGCCACAAACTCAAGTAAATATGAGCCCAGCACCCCTGGGTTTAGGCAGCCTGCTGCAGGCTTTGCAGATTTCTTGAAAGAATAGGCGAGAGTAATTTTGCAGGAGCCAAGAACTTCTTTTTGTGGTTAAACCTAAAGAACAAGATCCAGAGCAAGTGGTAAAAAGTAGTGTAATGCCACAAGCTGACTTCAGTACTAATGCTGAAAATAAGTGATTAACCCTTCCAAGTCAAAGTCCCATAAATAAGTACACTTATACTGCAAAACTGGCATGCAATGCAAGGCAAATACACATAGATGGGAATAAAAGGACTGACCGGGACCCAGCTGTCAAATGCCATCCAAACTCAGTCTTTGGGATCAAATGGCCAAATGCCATTCCATCAGCTTATGTTATGGATTTATATTAGGATGCACATTGCTGTTTGAAAACACCATTCACAAGTTGCTTTAAAGTTAGTATTTATGTAAACACAGGACACCAAAAGACAATGTTTGTTAACTTAATACTAAATCTTTTCTTAACTAAGGTACTGAGAAGTGCATTTTGGAAGACTTGGAGAGACAGAGCTTTCAGAGAGAGTGAAGTGCTTAAAATTAAATATGACTACATATATTAAAATGATCATTTCAAATAAAGGAATTCATTACCTATTCATCTAGTTGATACATCATGCTAAGGTATTTTGAATGAAAAGAGATAAACAGAACTTTTTTTTTTACTAAAGGTGATAACTTCAGGGCTTGCCTGTCACAGCACTGCTCTGATTTGAATTTCCACTTTCAATCAGCCTTACAAGCAAACTGTTGGCACCATTTTAATCTCTCTCCTTTATTCTTAACATGTCACGATACCCCACTTATTGCTTCTGTATGTGGAAAGAAAGCTGTGAAAATAAACTTAGAAACAAGACAAAAATATTTAAAAAGTAATGGCATTTTATAAGACAGATTTTATTACTGTAAAAATTCAGGCCTGTTGCATTCCTTCAAGATAACTGCTTTCATTCCAGACCAAAAGTCTTTATAATTCTATCAAATAACCTAATGAAAACCAACCAGCTCTCCCAACAACTCATTGCGAGATTTTGAACTATTGTAGAAGAGACTTAGCACCTTAAAAAAATGCTAGCCAGGTATGTTTTTTTACCAGGAAGCCCCAGTTCATTACAAACAAGTAATTCATACTTTAATTGTATTAAATATCAAAACTATTAGCTATCAATGTAGTATATACAAGATGAGATCTTAACTTTAAGCTGTTGGCAAGAACTGTAGACTTAAAACCATTGGGAAGATTATTATTCCTTCAGTAATATGCAGGTGACATTTTTATCTCAAAAATGAGACAATGGAAAGAACATTTTTGTTTTGAAAATATCTTATAGAACTGCCTTTGCCTTGTGCCCTTGATTATAAAGCCCCCTACTCACCAGAAATTCCATGTGGGTGTTTTGAGTGAGCATTAAATATTAATTACTTTCCTCCCCCAGTGGAAGGGTCTTTGCTTCTGCATTCTTTGTGCTAAAAAGCTACAATTCTCTGCTTCCTCGCCACAGAACATCATGGCAGATTATCTTCTTCAGAGAATGCAGAAATGCCCAAATATGGACCTTGAGACCAAAGCTGATGAAAAGTTTTCAGTGATTTTTTTTTTTAAGATAAAAGCTAGTGTCCTCTAAAACAACCATTCGCACGAAACGTGTGCATTTTGAACAACTTGAAAGATCCTTGAAAACGAAACTTTTTCCATCCAAAGTAAGCTTAGAATTCAGGCAACAATTACTTTTCCTGTTTTAAGTGAAAAAACCCTATTTTCTGAAGGAAATTCCATGTTCCAACCTTCTCTGTACCATATCAGATGCCCATTCACCAAATCACCAATGTTAACTATATGGCAGTGCATGTTAAGGCAATGTGGACCATAAAGCCTTAACTGCAGTTGGACTGAGCTCTTAAACCTGTTCTACAATTGCAGGCGCTGTTCATATCTGCATAAGTCATTGTTTGTCAGTACCTTTTATTTTATTTTTATTTTAAGTGGCCAAGGAAGTTTAGTCAGCATTAGTAAGTGTAACTGGGAAGCACACAGCAGGGAAGGTTAGAGGAATTGTTTCAGAATCCTGAATTCACAGATGGTATAATGAGAGAAATGTTGCACATAAAGATTTTTTCCATAATGCCTGGCACAGAAACTACACCAGTAGTTTTCAGAGCACTGCACAGCTGGCCAGATGCTAATTTCAGTTACCAATTAAATCATTTCACTCTGTGACAGGAGCCATCTGTTACTGCTCAGGGTTCTGCTCTTGCTAGAGTTTCATACAGACCTTATGCCTAAAGAGTTTACTAAATGTACTGTGTCCTAGCTTGGGACTCTCTGCCTTCTTTTTCTTGGCTCCTTTAGTTTGGGATTCTGCCGCTGTCTTCGGAGCAGGTTGCCCACCATGGCCTTTTTCCGCTTTCGATCCCTTTTGTACAACAGCATTTGAAGTTCAGTACTTATTGCAAAGTTCTTATTTGATTCATGAAAAACATTCAAACACTGATACATGTTGTATAAAAACACACATTTCCCTTTTGCCCTGGACAACAAATTGTTTTCTTCCAATTACTCAGTTCTCCTTAGACTTTCTTTCACATGAGTAGTGAAATAAATATAAAAGCTAGGGCAATCCAGTTGACTCAAAATTAGACCACAATTTGCCCCCCAAATTCTACATTAAATTGAGACCCAAAGCCCACAAAGACTGAGACTTCTTTACTTCACATTCATGAGTAACCAACTGAATTTGGGGTTTATAAGTTTAAAACAGGCAGATACATACATTTTTGAAAATACCTTCATTCTTTTTATTGCAGTATTATAGGGACTTTAAAATGTTTTGCATAATGCATTATTTAGGAAAAGGGCACTATGAATATTCATGATATATGCTACATAAAATATTTCAATTCTGCATTAATACTCATGAAATAAGTTAGAAATAAAAGTATAAGAAAAATAGTAATGATACACTGGTACTGAAAGTGTTGAATCAGAAAGCGCTGCTTCCTTTTCGTTCCATTCTAAATGTCTGCAGAAGGCACCACATTGAAAAAATCCACTACAAAGTGCTATAAATTTAAGAAAAACATTGAAATTGATGTCTTGATAGAGAAAGCAGTATCAGGCTGTTTTTAAAAAGACTACCTGCAGCTCAATGCAGAATAAAATTACCCTGCATGGTGGGAAGGGTAGAGGTGAGCCTACTCAAATACATGACTTTTCTACAAGTCTCAGAAAACTTGTGTAACATTTGCTAAAATGTTCCATTTAACTTTTCACAGCACTGGAAGAAAAATACATTTCCAAATTCAAGAACCACTTCAAAATTTCACCATTCAAGTTTCCTCCCCCCCAAACTTCAACACAACCTTCTGGATTTATCAGTACAGGAAAAAAGCTTAATTTTTCATGTTATGAACAATAAGGTTTTTTTTTTCCCTTCCTTCCCCACCATTTTCACCTTTTCAATAGTAAAAAAGGAGGGGGACACAAAGCCATAAGTATCCAAGGTTGCTTAACTGAGCTTCAACATAAACAAGTTAACACAAAAGTCTGTTCTATGGTAACTGCGCTGTACACATGCCCATAACATGTGACTAATCACAAATAATACGGGGTAGCATTCTCCACTCTTCAGTGTTTCACAGCGTCAGGTTTTAAAGCAGTAAGATGCCTTTGTGATAACCTAGTACAAAGGAGGACGTAGTATTTCTTTTACTTACTGCTTGCTAGTATCCTGGACTTCATTCTGATCTCCTTTAGGCAATTTCTTTCCTGATTTAGTTAAGAATCAGGCCAATATATAGTGAAGAAATACAAATTTTAAAAATTATATTTCAATGACAAATGACTCAAGTTCCACCCTCTGGGTACTTAGCTTGCCCCTTTGCATTGTTTTCTTTTACACTTGAACAACGCAAAAATAAAAGCTTCCAACCAGTAAAAAGCTTTAAAATGAGTTGACAAAAATTTCCAGGTACTATGGAAGCATGAAGAGACCCAAACTCCAAAGAAACAATCAGCCTACAGTATTTACGATGTGAAGTATCAAGCACTGTGGTTGACCACAACTAAAAGGGTAGGAGGAAAGGTCCAGAGTACAGAATGTAACACACTGAGCACGTGAAGTCGAGATCTTGGTTTCAAGATTGTTTCATTCAGTGCAGTTACACGCTTCCAACAAAGTGCTTTGTACTATGAAGAGGCTGTGGTCAGTTGGATCAAAATTGGCTGTTTTCCCCTGCAGTACTCTGTACCATTCTCAGTATTCCCAAAGTGATGCGGGAACAAGTCAGGATCTGCTACAGAAGGGTCAAATAGATGGTCTGGGGCGGATCTGATCTGAATGCCATGTTGGTTAGTATAAACTTGCAAAGGATCAATCAATCCAAGAAACTATGACTCAACTCATATTAAACCTCCTGTGTTTACACGGATGAAATGACAATCCTTAAGGGTGTGCCCAGGCAGCTGAAAGCATACAGGTCTTCAGCCAGCTGATTAAAGCCAGAGGCATCGCTGATGACAGCATGTTGCTACAAAAATCACCAAGTTCAGCTTCACTGATGCCGCACACCTCTGCATTTCAGCAGGAGGGAGTATGCTGCCAGGCTCTGCAAAGCTGAAGTGGGCTGTGGCCGTTTCTCAGATTTATGAGAAAGCTTGTCTGTCCTCTTAGCCATGAGTGCGCACTGCTGAGAGACACTGGGAACGTACCACCCCTTGTGTGATAAAACCCAGCTCCTCCTTGCAAAGGGGGTGCACGAGCAGACAAAATGAAAGTGTGACCAAGACTCAAAGGCACAGCAGCCCCCCTGCCAGCCAAACCCTGCAAAAGCCCCATGGCGCTCAGGAGAGGCTCAGACTGCATGAAGGGGAAAGCCTCACTTAAGAACACGTCTTTACCATTAAGACAGGAGTTATTTCTCAGGAGAAATAAGTGACCATTATTTCATTATACATATCAGCTGAAAAATCTGCAGCTTTTCTATGAGAGTTGAAAAATCAACCTTTTTAACATATTTTTCCTTTAATGTAGTGAAAATGTCATTCTTTGTATCAGGAAGATAGTGAAGATAAGGAATTCTTCGTAAAAACCAACTTCCATTTAACCTCTACATAATGAGTTTGCATATCCTGCTAGTCATCTGGATTTGTTTACCCTCACAGGTGTGATAGCAAACCAAACCCCAACAGCATATTTGTTTCCAAATTACAGTACGCCCGCACCAACAGTCACCTGTTGTAGAAGCACATGGGTGCGCTTGATAACTCAGGTATGCAAACGGGACTGAACAACCGGATTTTTCAGAAATTGTTGAAAGGGCTACAAGTCTCACTGAAACAGTGCAATTTGATAACTACCTTTTCTGGATATCTTGGAGGACCTTAGCCCTGATTGATGATTTCCAGAATTATTGAGCTATAATCAGGGAGTGATCTGTATCCCCCATGTACTCACCAAGCTTTCTGGAAAGACTGACTTCACCACTTTAGTACCAGGCTATATAAAAAATTGAACAGGACGAAAAGGATAAAAAATAGGATAGAAAAAAATGTTAATGCCTATAGTGATTTTGGCTACCCAGTAGTTGCATGGAAAGACCATTTCTTTTTTAGGGTTTTATTCTTTATATGTTAATTAAATTTTATCACAGGCATTGCAAGAAAAACGTTAGTTATTATGGTCATAACAATGTGTAAGGACATTTAATCTGCAAGTTCCCAGTTATGCAGTCAGTGATATGCCTGTAAGCCACTAAAACACTAGAAGAAAGAAGGCAGCTTAATACAAATTGTCTCACTTCTGCTTCTGTTGAAACTATTCTAAGTTTTGGCACTAACAGAACAGGAAAAAAGGGGAAAGGAGAAGTCTTTAAACTCCTACATTTTTCCATTTTAGAAGATTATGTTTTCAACTTAATTTTTATAGTTTGTTTTTCCACTTTTTTACAAGTTTGTTTTTGATATTTTCAACATCTCTAATAGCAAATGAAAGCTATAATAACGAAGCTTTTCTGAATTCACATATTAAGGACCATCACTGCTCATGGGTGCTAAAAAAAAGAGTTTCCTCTTGCCAGTGGAATCCAAGAACAAATGGTTTGTAAAGAGGAAAGCAAGAGGCCACATGTGCCTGTTACGTGGAGGAGTGTTTCTCAGACTGGACCTGTACCTGTCCAGCCAATACAGATTTCAGTTCCCAGTGGGAACATCACACACAGTCAGCCTGATGCTGTATTAGAACAGCTTGAGTGTTTAATTCACCCCACTTAAAAAACCTGATCCTCATCTCTGTATGGAAAGGGAAGAATCCTGAGCGGTCAGGGAAGAACAGCTCTCCCTGCAAGTCCCAGTCCTGCTCAGAGCAGCTCCATCATCTTCCTGAGGTTTCAGCTGCTGCATAGGAACAGCCCAGAAGCCCTGACTGTAGCACAGTCCATACAGGGGTGCTTCAGCCAGAAGAGTCCCAGAGAGGATGTGTTGGGATCTCCTTCTGCTTTTTATAGATTTCAGTGGGAAGCTGATCCTTGCCGGTCCTCCTGCACTGCAAGGAGGGACCCAGCAGTAGCTGTGGATGCACTGCAGGGCAGGAGGGTGGGAGCAGGCTCCTGCGCACCCCCCCGTGCCCACCTAAGCCACAGAGCTGCCACGGGCAGGGGGGCCTCGTGTGTCCTCCCCACCAGGACACGGCAGCTCCAGCAGGTGTGAAGAGAGATAAAGGAGACATGCATATACACAACTGGAAATGAAAAACCAGAAGCTTTGCACAACTCTATGAGCAAATAGTTTTCTGTGGACTAAGGAGGATTTCACTGCAGGGACCTGTAGTTTTAGATCAAGGACAAGTCAGAGTAACAACCAAAAGCATTACCAGGTCATCATCAACCTTGCAGAAAATGCTGCAGTTCAGATCTTGATTGTAACATATGATATGAAGAATTGCACTGTTTGTGCTCATCTTCCTTTCAAATTTATTCAGGGGACTTTTTAAAAAATTATTTCAAATAACATCATCAATTGGGGAAAAAGCAACACAATGAAGAGGAAATACCTGTGTCAAAAACATCTAGTGACCAGTGACAGAATGAGGAATCTGCCTACCTTATCTTCAGAATCACTTTTGGCTTCAGCTTTGCTTGGGGAGACCTTAAATGTATTTGAGAAAAAACAGACAGTCACATCCAACTCAGTCTTTCAAAAGATCAGAAAGATCATGTTTGAAACTAGCATTTTTTTCCTAGCACAAAGGTGAAAGAAGTACAAATATTGCTTTCCTCCATGTGGGAAAAATTATAATACAAACGTTTCTCAAGAACAACTTAAAGTCAATGGCTAAAATGAATAATATCTGGACCAAAGATATATTATTCAAGCTTATACATCCAATTAATCCATAAAAATGAACTTCTAGAGATATTACAAAATAAAGTTTCATCACACAGAAAATCCTTAAGACAGCTACATACCTCCAGGTGTACAAGTGTCTATGCAGAAGAGGAAGTTTCCAGAGTAGGTCATCATCATTTGATCATAACTGCACTGTACCTACACATCTCTCTATCACTCTTCAAGTCATTCTCTAAAGGCATCTCTTTGGCTTCATTACTTCTCAGCACCCGTGACAGCTTACATGTTACATTTAGCTCAACATGTCCACATGGGATTTTTATAAGCAATTTAAAGCCTAGCCTAGAGATGAAAAGGAAAGGCAAAAGCTTACCAGTGTTTTAAGGAAACTCATGACGGAGTTGTCTACTGCAGCAGCTGGTTGGGGGTTGTCTTGTTTTACCTCTGCCTTTGCAGGTTGCTCAGCAGTGGGACCGTTGACACCTGCCGAGTCCTGCCGTAGGTCTTTTTGGTTGCAGTCATCTATCTCCTAAAAAAAAGGGGGCAGAGTTTCCTCAGTCCTAGCTTGCTTAGTTTCCAGTGGAATGCAAAAGTAACATTTGTGACTTGCATTATGTTGCTCTGAGAGTCACAACCCTAATTCCAGCCATACTTCTCCAGCCTACGCATTCAGAACAATTAAGCATTTATACATCTCTTTTCCCTCTTCTCTAATATATTCAGCATTTGCCGTTGGTTGGAGGAACATTGTTCTCAGCTACCAAGTGTAACAAACAGAAGTAAAGTTGCACACGGCATCCCAAACAACACTGCTTTTCTCTTTTCAAGGCTGAACTTGTGAATAGGAACAAACGCCGAGATTTTGGCCTTTGACAGTTCAGTGTCTGATTGTACCATACAAAGATTGCTTCCCATACTCTCTATTCTGCAATTCCAGAAATAATTTTTATCGAGCAAACACAAACTTGGTGCAGATTAAAAGAAGGAAAAAAGCAACAACCCAAAGTAATTCTTCTGAGCCAGATAGAGCTGCCTCCTCTCTTCCTGGAATAACAGTTCCCAGAGCCCAAAAATACTTTTCCAGTGCTCAAGCACTCACAAGTATGTAATATTAAGTTACTTGTTTCTCTTTAGACACCTAAACAAGGGTCTGTTTTTTAAAAAAAGACTCTTATTGGACCAGATTTGGAGAGCTTGGCATCCTTTTATACTGAATTTGCCTGCCATTCTGGCCACTTTTGCCTTGAGCTTGCACACGTAAAGCCAACACAAATGTTGTGCAGGAGAGAGAAGCTTGAGACAAGTCCCCATGTCCCATTCAGCTTTTCTTTTTTAAGAGTACTACATCTGGCTAGTAATGTCAGAGTGTTACCAATAATCCTCCTCCCTTTTGTCTATCTGTCTAAGTGCAGGGCTGGATCTGTCAATTATTATTAAATTGTGCCTGGCACAATGGTGACCTCAACTTTGGTAGGGGATTTGAGACATTATTGAATGGACAATCATAGTTGTGCCATAATTCTTCAGCAGAAGTTACCATCCCCAACTACTTAGACAGCAGTACACATGTGGTCACTTAGGAAACAATGACTAGAGAAGCAGTTGGTAGGATACTAGATGCCCAGATTACTCCAGAGGAAAAATCAGGACAAGAAATAAAACTGATGAGCCTGTCCAGGTGTTTCCAGTAAACAGCATCTTTGAATCACTGCTCTCAAAGACTGTCTGGAGGTCTAAGTGACACCAAGGGGTTTTTTCCTAACCTGCCAATTAGACATAGTTGTTCTGTGCCATTTTTACTAGGTAAAGTTAAAGTTGTACTCTTGAGAACCTTTCCCTGTACTGGGTGATTAGAAAAACCACAATATTTGTATAGGATTTGCAGAGGACAAACATTCCTATAGGTCACTAAAAGGAGTAGACTAAAGATGCATAAATGTTTTAAAACGTGAGAGCACTAATTTGGCATCAGGAAATATGAGCATGGCGTGACCAGTCTCCACGCAGCATTTAAGGAGTTAAAATACGCAAGGTTTTACTTGCAAGAACAGACTTCTGTCTCATTCTCCACCCACCGTTTTCCAAGTTTACCCAGGAAGAAACACAGCACAGTAGTTCAGAGTGCTTCAACAGGCTATTTAGAAGTTTCTTACAAGGGTCTAACACACCACTTTGTCCAGCTGCCAGTTACGGGCCAGAGTGGCTCCAAGAACAATATGTCCCATGCAGAACATGCATGGCCATGCCAGCTTCGGCAGCCCTGCTTCCAGGGTTGCCATCTAAAGAGCTCTGGTCATAAGAAAAATGCTGGCTCTATTTCAGATATTAAAGGGGCAACGAAGGCATGAGGCAAGAGACCAAAGAAGCAGGAGGCCGAAGATATGTTGCTAAACAGAACTAGCTTCATAACTGAAGTACCTGATGCTATCAAACTCTTTACTACTTGATGCTATCAAACAAAAACAAGCAAACTATTTTTTACACACACAAGCTCCGATGTTGGGCTGCAGTCAGTTTAGGAGGAAGGGCTCTTTTTGCTAGGCACTGTAGCCAACAGCTGCTAGCAGCAGCAGATACCGCCTGGGACAACTGCAGAGGGGACAGGTACCACCACTGGCAGCACTAGCTGTTCCAGGGTATCTCCCTGCTAAAGCCACACTTTGCCCTGCAGAAGCAAAAGCTATTGCAGACTGTTTAGAGCTTGAGGCACAACGCCATCCAAAAATCCCTGAACTCCAACTTGCAGAGCACAAATGGACCCTGTGATGACCCACTACTGCACGAGAAACCCTACTCCAGGATTCCCAAGACAAGGCTGCCATTAGCTACCAAGATACAACTCAAATCTGGACTTTGATAGATGCTGTGATCCATCTTGCGCTCTCGTGGGAATACTGCTGTAGGAAGGAGCACAGGCTCAGGCCATCAGCATATAAATCAGGGAGAGATAATGTGGAGTCCCACGATATCACATTTTCAGAGCCATAGTCAAATAACCACAAAAACCTCCGTAGCAGCTCACTGCGCAATATGCTGCACAAAGCCCCGGAGGCAAATAATGAAAGAGAACTCCAGAAATAACAGCAGAAAGTCAGTATCAGTAGTTAACAGATACTATGTAAATGTTCAATTCATTTATTTGAGGAGCGAAATTTGGGGGTGATAAACACCTTAAATACTTATACTGTAGCTTCAGTTCAGTCAGTAGAAAAACATATCAAAAGACTGTATTCCTGCCAGCACTTTTGTTTGTATGAATCATGGCTCAGTGAAACATTTCAGGCATATAATTTATCTTTTCGTTGGCTTACATAGTAAATGCTTCATGAATTCATGAATTCTGTCCTTGTTTTAATTATGCTGTGTTCTGAATGTAGTTTTGTAGACCACAAAAATAAAGAGTGGTTCACCAAACACAGAATGTTTGTGCAGCTCTTAAGCTACAACTGTAGAGCCTCTCTCTTACTTACCAGCAATGCTGTTTGTTTTGTGCTGGCACTCAATTCAGGGAAACTTTGCTTTGCTTTTACAGATACTACAAGTCATAATCCACAAAAAAAAAGAAAAAAGAAACTGTTGGAAGCAATATCTGGATTCTTAATATGATTATTTGGTAACAGTTTGTAGTTACTACAGTAACAGCAATTAAATTAGACTTGGTCATTCTCGCACCCTGCATGAGAGCTAGCAACTTTAAAGGGAACAGAAGGCAACTGTGCTGCAAGGCAGAGCCACAGCCTTTGTTTTAGAAATGGAGTTAAAGTAAGTTTGGCAACATATCAGAAGTGTTTAGTTGATATATTTTTTCCCAGAAAAGGTCCTTAACTCCTCTCTGCCCCCAGCATATACTCCTTTTCCTATTTGAAGGATAAAAGGCAAAAATGATAGTCCAGAAATTCAAGGATAAGGTTAAAATTTCACTCTCCCCTGCGATACAGTTCTGCCACTCATTTACACTGAGCAACTTGAACCCCAGTTTTGTGAGTCCTCAAAGATTTTCAGTGGTACAGCTTTAAGCACACGTGTAAAAGATGTACAGGCACTTCTGTTAAACAGGAGACCTGTCCTCAAGCAGGTCCCCAGGCACCAAAAAGCGGTTGTGGGGGCCAGGATCCTGCGAACACTTACACATATACCAAACATAACCTACAGCTGATGAGTGCCTGGGATTTACAGATTATTCCCATTAGTGATGTTCAGGATGTGGATAGGTACAAGCTGAAGACTGGAACAGAATTCAAAATTAATAGAAAGCTAGGCATTATTGATATAAAAAAGCTTGAGCTGAATGAACAGTGCTTCTAGTATCTGTTTGAACTGGCAGAATAAGATTTAGATTATCTTGTCCTGTCCCCAGATGGTTTCTTATTAGAAACACTCTCTTACTTGAGCTTTCCCAACATGACTATTTGCTACCAGCAAATGTTTAACTCTGACTTCTGGTTAAAGCTGCTTCAGATTGTTATTTCATTGCAGAGAGTTTCACACTGTACTACTTCAATAGCACGAACTGTGACCTTTCACACTCTGTAGTTTGCAATCACAGCAAAATAAGAAATTATCAATTTTGCATTTGATTGTAAAAGTAACAATTCTTCCAAGCCACAGCCAAAACAACTTCTTTGTGTGTATTAGTCAAAAATATCTGCAGGAATTTACAGTGTTGAAAAGCTTCAATCTTGTAAGCTACAAACAGAAGTGCCAGTATGCATTGAATAGATTATTCATTCTGAATTATTCACCCTGTTCTGTTTATGTAGTGAATGACTTGATATTGTGCTAGGTTGAGACTATGGATTCTTTAAATGCGCATGTATAGCTGTCTTGAAATACTAGCGATGGGTGCCACTTTTGAAGGGCAATGGTCAAAAGTGCAACTGTTTAGTCTTACAATTGAATCTTCAGAAAAATATTACAATTTGTAAGTTTGTACAAGCAATGTGATCTTCCAATTTGAGGAGACATAAGATAGAGAAGACAAGGTAGAAGAATAGAAATTGAAGATACTTTTGGGGATAACCTGCAATGTCATCTGTGCAAGCAGAGAGCACCTTGTGAACTATGTTCGACACTATTCAAAGCATTAGTGATCATACAGCAGTCTTATTTGTAAGCCTGAACTAGGCCAATAAAAGCCGTTACTATTAAAATGGCATTTACACATAGATTCTGATGAGGGGGCCATGCAGCTAGTTTCTCCCTCCTGTTCCTGACATTGGACAGGATTTTGGCTAGGTCACTAATTAGTGTATACTAGCACCGCTCCAGCAGAACTAATAGGAGTTATGCCACTTATCCCCATCGAGGGGATGGGCTTTTTCAATAGTTAATTACCTGAAAATTAATCCTACAGTATATTTGCTGATATCAAACTTTGCAGGAAGCGTAAAATCTAAACTCATGTCTGTTTTCAGCTCCTTTCTTGATTAGTGTGCTCTCTCAGATAAGTTACTTGATTTCTTATATCACATTCTCATCCTGTAAAATCCATTTTAAGGGACCACATTTCTTTGACTAAAATAAAAAAATCACAATAGCTAAGACTGCAAAAATCGCTACTCCATAATATTCCTTATTCTGGTACGTAGGGTATGCAACAAGCAGCTATTGCTCAAGAGTGAGCATTTTAAGAATGGCACAAAACATGCTAAAGAACTTCTTTAAAACCATCCAGTGTCAAACTCCAAGGTCCTAAAGCATAAGAAACAATTTTACTTTCAGGTATTTTTCCTTCCATTTGTAGCTGGCTGCTGTTCATCATCCTGACAACTGGAGCACGAACACACCTATCTTGCCCAAACCTTTCAGAGAAATACAAATGAATTTAAACTCGAGGTCAGATGCCAGCATTTAGTCACGAGGCAGACATCAGAGCTATTACCACTCTGCCATAGGTTCTTCTCCCACGCCTCTATTCAGCCACCCCTGTGGGGGGTTACCTGCAATAATTTTAAGAGCAACACCGATTCATTCACACAGCCATCGTGACATCAAGTTGCCCCGCACTATTAATATTCCCAAGAGGTTTCATTAAGAGTGAAATGGATATTCCTACTCAAGCACTTGCCTTCCCCTGTGGGACACTGTTTGATGTGCTCTGTAATCCAGCAGCCTCTTTCGCTGTGATGCGCCCGTCAGGAAGGTCTGAAGTCTGCCTTTCCTCCCGGGTACCAATTTGCGTTTTAGTCCCTTCCTTTCCCTTCTCCAGTTTGAAGATCCTGTCAAAGAAGGTTACTTGTTTTGGCTTTGAGGTGGCCACATCCTCTCCCTCAGGTGTCACCGATGCTGTGAGATCGATGTCACGAAGTGATGCTGCCGGCGGGGCCCAGGCCAGGTTTTTATGTGCGCCTTCCTCCCGCGCAGCTGCTGCGGGAACCTCCACGCTGTCACTTGGTGCTTTGTTCACTCCGGGCGCCTCTGAGCTGACATCAAGTTTCGCCGATCCAACTGATGAATCTGTAGCTGGATCTTCAGTACGCCCTGGTACAGACCATGAAAACGCGAAGACAGAGCGGGATTTAGCAGATGGCAGCGTTTTCCTGGCAGCGCTCCCGAGACTCTGCCCGCCCGCGTCGGGAACGGGGCTCTGCTCCATTGTCTTCGGGGAAGAAATGGCCACATTATCCCGTGCAACACTTGCCTTTGCATCCACTACAAACAGAAGCATAAAACAGTAATTATCCAGCACAGCAAAGAAGTTATACTGGTTGTACAATTAATCATGGTGACCTCGCTCTTTAATAAACTAATTCTGAAACGTGGAGCCTTGGGGAGGACCACACAGAGGACAGCTTGTTTAGAGACCCTGTTGTCTTCCTGTGCTAAGTACAAGCTGCCGCTCATCTATCAGACCTGCCCGTCTGCTTTTCTTTCCTGTCATTCCTCACTGAAGTCAGTGCAAATTTTAAGTTCTCCACAGCCCCCTCTGAGCTGCCAAAGTCACATAACAGCCCGGGTTTTTGACTGCTTAGCCCAGTGGACATGCCGAGGATATCTTACTTTCCAATTAAAATTATAGAAGTGATATGCAAAAAAAAAAAAGAAATAAAAATTTTGGACAAAGTTATATGTTAATATATTACACTTTCCTCTGTCAAAGCTAAACAGGAAAAAAAGAATGGAAACCGCAAGGACTGATTTCTTTTCCTGGCTTGCCAAACTCCCCACAGGGCTTTGCAGTCATAACTTATTTCATTCGTTTTTCCAACACCGTTCCTTGCCTTGCTGCCTACTCTCCATAGTGCAGTTTCTACTTGCACTTCTCCTCTATTGTCTGTAGGTTAGTTTAAGCCTGATTTGAATACTTATAAATTACATCTGAGCCAGGCTTCTCGTCCTTATATTTCCGACTCTTTTTACCCACAAACAACATGGCTTTTAATCATATTTCCCCCCTTCAAAATTCTCACAAATAATTCCCCCTTGTGTACGTACATGGCCATCACACTTTAGATGTGAAAAAATCTTTTATCTTAAAAGTATATTTTATGATTCTATATTACAATGGCACTTTGATAATACAGCTGAGATGAAAACCCCTAATACTGTATATGAAGACGGGAGGAAAATGCTCCTGTTACAGAAGACAAAAGAAAAAAAATCTTTGTGACTGTTTTGTGGATGGGAGACTGAATCACAGATTATGTGGTGTGAAACCCCAGAAAACAAGAGGAGGCTTGTCGAGAGGTAAACCTTACAGCTCCCCCTCAGCTTGAGCTTCGCTTCCCTACCTTGACTAGAATATATATCCGATTTCCCTGTCAATCATCTCCACAGATTTCAAGGATGAATTTAGATCTACTTAATTATAACTGTGCAAAACTGACAGTCTCAAACTGACTTGCTAAATTAGAATTTTAAAATTGTCAGTTTCAGTGTAAAATTGAAATTATTTCAAATTTTAATGGTAATAGTCTAGTCAATATTATGCCCTTCACATTTTACTTTAACAGAAATAAAACCCCAGATACCAACAAAAGCTGACTAAACTGCCTGTCTTCCACAGTACAGATCTTCAGTGTTCAGTTTTTATTTTTTTAAATTCCTTTTTAAGACGAGGAAAGCAGAACACTTAAATCGCAGCTTTCAAAACTACCCCTTAGCTTTTCACAGCAAAATTACCCCACCTTTCCACCCCCCGCAAGGATTTTGCATAACACCACGCAGGCAGAAGCAGGCACTGTACACCACGCGTCCCTCTCCGGTTGACACTGTCCTCCTGTGGCAGTGCCCGGGGACCCTGGCCATGTCCCTGGGCAAATGCAGGAGGAGAACAGAGCCCCAGCATCCAGCCGTGACATCCCCTTCCCCACAGCCTTAACTCGGTGATGGAGAGTCCCCACTGGACCCTTGTTTCACAGTTCAGGGTTGGTCCTGACTAACAGGAGGTGGGAACTTCCATAAACCCGAGCGATGAGAAGTGCCGGAGCGTGCCAGCATGCCACTGTGAATCTCAAGTGACTTTACTGAAACACTTGCCAGCAGTGGAGGCAACAGCTGACAAAGCAAGGGCTGTGGTGGCAGGATTCACAACTGCGGCCAGCATTTCACCAGCTGCCCGGGAGCTGGCACCTAACTACTCTACTTCTAACATTTTTAATCTGACATTTGTTTTCTTATTGTGTTTTGGGCATATTCAAGCATGCAGAGGGGCCAGAGCACCTCAGTACAACCTGTTCTGCCCAGGTAAATAGATTTTCATTTCTTTGTGTGCACTCTAATAGAGAAAATTTCTTTCCCTGGATTCTCTGTTACTATTCATGTAAGAAAATAACTCACACTGACAAGAATCCTTTGCCAGTAATATTCTTCTGCAATATTTCATGAGCACCTATTTCAACATACTGACATGCAAAGAAAAGGTACAAATAACTAGCTACTCAACCACCTATTCAGTCAGGGCCACTAAGTATCAGTTACAGTTTCCGAAGCCTCCTGCAGTACTATACGAAAAAACTGAAGCACTAGCTTCTAATTATAGTTGGAAACTGGGGAAGGAAGAAAAAAGCAAACCCTTCCCCGGCTAAAGAAAGCAGAAACAATATCCATTGGAAAATAATTGTAATAGGTGCTGAACATCTGCTTTATGTAACAGATAAAAAATGAAACACAGGAAAACTGTCTTTAGTATAAAAATAGGAATATAAGCTCATCATTAAGAAAACCAACCAAACAAAAAGTAGCTCATGAACCTATCAAGCTCCTTTTATCTCTAATTATATGGAAGGAATGAAAGACCTGGAAAATATCACCAGCATGAGCTCTGCAGCATGTCTCTTGTGTCAAAACAGTTCAAACTGTTTCAGGGAAAGTCTGCTCAGACACCAGGCAAAGCAGATCCCACCACCAGAGAGGAGACACTGCTGCGGTGGGCTGCACAGAAGAGTTTGACTTGTGCCATATTCACAGCAAACTGTGAAGGAGAAAGGCTTTGAAATTGCATTATTTGGATGAAAAGTGCATGATATTTTTGTTTTTAGAGAGACACAGAAGTGCCATTCTTTCAAAAGTTATTCCACAATCCAGAGGCAGAATTAGAAACAGAAGCAAAACCTCCCAAATTCTAGGCCAGGTCTGCAAGTAGATCAAAGCTGCTCACCCTGAATGAGATTAATAACTGCTCTGAAACTAAAATCAATATACAATTTACAGCACTGCTGTGAGATTGCATTTCATACTAGTAGTACATGGGCATTTTCCTTTCAAGTATTTAACAAAAGACAGTCATGCTACAGAAGATTCGCCCTTTCTTTCCCTTCACGTCATCAGGGTATGTTAAAAAGGCAATACTATAGCTGCACAAAGTCCCTCTTCTGTAAGAACACGCTTAAAATAAGGATTTTTTTCTGAAATTTGCTATATTAGACCAGCATTTTTTTCCTTGACTTGTAAGAAAAACTGTACAGAGAAGAGCAATGGTTAGTGCTATGTTATGTCAATACCATTTACCTGCTCAGAAGTAATTGCTGACAGACTTTCTCCCCCTTCCTTTCGTATCCTCAACTTTAGCATTTTAAGCACTTCCATAGGCCGAGGATGAAGAACAGCACTATGTTTGCTGACACAGAATGGGACCAAGTGCAGAATTCGCACTGAATTTTAAAAAGCAAGCGCTTATGTTTTAATAGACAGAGCCAACAAATAAAATATTATAATGGCCAAAGCCTTAAGGCAAGCACAGGCTTTATGTTGACCATGCCAGCTGCAAAACTGACCACATAGGTATGGAATTACTTCTGTTCATTATGGGACCTAACGTACCCAGCAGCATCGGTGTGGAGTGCCTGCAGCAAAGCACCTATTTCACATGTGTTTGGGACCAAGATGCAGCACTCGACCAGAGGTGGGCAGGAATCCTGAGGATGCAGCTGACACAAAAGGAAGTTCAGAGCCACCAGTCCAACATAAATGAAAACGCCGCCCAAGCTTCTGTCAGCTGATTTGCTTTTGCTAAGCAGTGGGAATATCACCAGACTTCAGCCTGGTGCACATAACAGATGGCAGCCAAACTCCCTCAAGTGGGACCAAAAGCAATTCTGTCCAGCACTTCCAGATTGCCTTCCCCCCTCCTCCACTATACCCTGATTTTCTCTGAAGCTTAGTTTGCTCTTTTTATTCCTGGCAGCAGCCTAAGCCATGTACTAGGTAGGTGTCTATTTTTGATACTGAATTTGCCTAATTTAAATCCTTCAGATGCTTTCTTAGAACATGCTCCTTTTCCTTAGCCTTCTATCACTAGTCTGGTTTCAGCAGTTATATGCACCCTCACAGCTAATACTGACACTCAGGAACATATAAAATTAGGTCCTCTGATGTCTTACATTGGCAGCTTCTCACCTCCTGCCATTTATCCTACTGACTCATTCATAGTGCAAGTAATTTTTAGCTGCTGAATGAGGAACATCTTGAATTGGCAAGGTCTTCAGCATAGACATCTCCTGTAGGCCACTAGCATGTGAACATGCCATAAAATAAATGCTAGGAGAAAATATTTTTTGATGTTGTTGCTTTTGACAATAGAAAATAAATCATTTTTTTTAAACTGAACTGAGCAAGCCATTAACTATAAATATGGTTTTAGTATCTGACTATTTTGAATACAAGCCAGTTACAAACAGATATTTTGCTTAGCAATGTAATTCTAGTACCACAGCATTATCTTGTTCCCTGGAGTTCAGGTAATTATGGAGACAATATATTTTAATGGCCATGAAGGAACCATTAAGGGCTACAAGGCAACATTTGGCACTAAGAAGTCCACCAGTGTAGGCCAGCACAATGGATTATAATAGCCCTGAATGAATTACTGCAGCAAATACTAGGCTTAAAAATCTAAACACCTAGCAACAAAGAGTGAATTTTCTAATTTACATTTCTGAAATATTTTTATAGATATTGTGTGTGTTAATTTTTCCTTCCATTATTTAGAACTGAGTTGGTATCACAATGCTACTGTAGATGTAGAATTTTCAGATCTCCAGGTATACCTTGTGCTTGTGTGGGAGACCTCCAAAAACTGGTATGACAAGACTAAATGAGTGAGTTTGCAGAAGCATCAGAGAGTTCCAAAATAAGACATTTCCCCCCTTTCTTAAAAAAGAAAAAACATACTAATATTCTTTTGCAATCTTGCTCAACTATTCCATGCAAATAAGGTTGACAGTACATTTATGCTCTAAGAATAATTTTGTTTCACTGAGTTAACTAGCATTATTTACCTAACAGATTTACTGAAATTAATGGGAATAGGGCAAGAGAAGCTAGCAGCAAGAATAGTAACGACCATTCTTTAAAAAATTAACTAAAATGCATTGTGTTTCACACCTCACAGGCACACAGAGTTATTGCAATACACCCACATCCGTTAGGTACTGGCTAGTAGCAGAAGTTGCTGAATCAGATTTATCCTCTGGAACAAAGGAGTTGCATCTTAACCGAACTTTTCTTCTTTGTGGAATCTTTCTTTTTATGAGCAGGTCGCTGTTTTAATCTGCAAGTAATTGCCACCCAAATACAAACAAAATTTTCCCATTTTGTCCTCCTGATACATTTCTGCTCTATGTAGTGAACATCTCGGAGATATAGGGCTTTTAGTTCTGGCCTTCTTCCCTTTACCCATTTTTCACCAAGTACTTATATTACTTAAGGTTCAAAAAGGCCAACACAAAACATTAGGAAAAGTCAGGATCAAATTTGCTATCCTTTTGCTTGCAAAGCAGCATGTCATGAAGTAGCAGTAAGGGCACCGCTCCTATTTAAATAGCATTACAGGAGGAGAAGGTGGATGCTAGCACCCTGTGCAGTGTCTGCAGCCCTGATAATCAATAGGAGCAGGAAAGGCAAGTCATGGAAAGAATCCCTACGTCCACACATCTGTCAGCCTGTTTGAGCAGAAGCAGCAAATGTAGGGAACCAGTCACCAATCCGCTCACCCAGATGTGAAGCAGATGGTGACAGAGCTCTTCCAAATAACATTACTTCCTCTGGTCATATTAAGTTAACTCTCTGGATTCTTTTTTCATTATATTAGCAGATATAGATTTCATAGACTCGTTTATCAACTATACCATTTAATGCACAGCACATGGTCAGATCACTGGCAATCACAGAAATGCAAACTAACAAGACAAAGACCACAAATATACATCTAACACTATTCATAAAATCCTCTTGCTTCACTTGCCTTTTTTGCAGCTCTTCTGTCTTCTCCAGAAGTGCTCACTTTATGACCATAGACTACAGTACTATTTCTTGCATTATTTCTTTTTAGAAATACTATCAACTACATTTTCTATAGGAATTTCTATCTCCAAACCCTGCTCGCACTTCTATTTCACCAAGACCTTGATTACATTACACAAACCAGTGATATTTCAGTGGTATCTGCTTTTAAAACATTAATAAAGTTAAAAGATGAGTAATATCAACACAGGACAGTCCAATTTTTCAACTTGCTACTTAAACTGATTTAGTAATTACATTAATTAGGTAATCCATTGAAGTAAAACAATGCCATATGCTTCATTTTATACATTAAGAGTAAAATATACACTTGTTTTCTAGGTCTTCAGACAGTGTAAATCATCTGGCTATTATTTACTTCGCAGAACTCTGCTGGTTTACACCAGCAGAAACACAGCTACAGGCTTTTATTTTCTAGTAGGCAACCATTTAAACTGACTTCTTGTAGCTAGATGGCATTAGGAAATTAGCCATGGAACAGAGATTCTGAACTGTAACCAGCACCATCTGCATATTGCCATGCCAGTCTCTGATTATTTTTGTCTAAGCTTAGATTTTTCAACTGGATGTAACAGGCTGAGAGGGTTCTCTTAGCAATGAATAATAAAATAATATTTTCTTTCCTTACAGAGATTGGAGAGAATTGTTGGTTTTTATTGTATTCTGAAAGCAGAAAGCAATCCGATGCAAGGAAAACACTGGTAAAATTAACACAGCTGAATCTGCAGAGATGGGAACAGAAGCAACACTGCTCCAAATGAGCGCTGCTTGAATGCTGCTCAAAAAGGCTCCAAAGCCAACAAGACATGGAAGGAGAAATTAATGACATGCTGAAAGGTGAGGAGAGAGACACATGTCTGTGGATGAGAGCAATTGCCCATGAACACGTGGAGATAACTTTTCAAAACTACTTGAAGCCAAATTTTTAATGCTCAGGACATGTACTTTACACCAGATTCTCAAGATGTCAACACTGGAAGTGGGGCTCAGCTGCTGACAAGCACCTTTCCACGGGGAGCCCATGCTGCCACTGGTGTGATCGCTCGAGAACCCGGTTGCTGTCCTGCTACGAACACCACCCAAATAGGTCTGAAATGGGATGCGCTCACTGAGTAGCGATTTACCCATACCCCCACCAACTATTCAACTTCTACACTAACACCCACAGTTTATACATAATAGGGGCATATTGATTTTATTTCATTAGTGTACAGAGAAAGAGAAACAAGTCATCATCATCCCCTGCAATGCTCTTGTTGGCCTGGCAGTAGTTGAGTAGTATCTAACACACCCTATAACAGTAACAGGAGAGAGGTGGTCAGGTTTACATCATCAGTCTTGTGACACAGTTTGAATAAATTCTGGTAAATAGGACTGATCTCTTGGTAATGATGTTGTCAGCCATGCTGCATTCCCAGCTGTCCCTTATCTAGCTTTATAAATTACTGTGCTATACTCTAAATTCTCTAGAATTTAAACACAGGCAGTTGACACAGTTAAATTTTGTTTATGAATATCTCACTGCAGATTAGACATACTCTGCTCTCTTCAAGAAGGTCTACTACCTCTAAAATGAGAGCAAGGTAGGTTTCTATGTATGAAAGGTACCACCAAGGCCCAGCTCAGGATCAGAAGTGACATTTCACTGCAAAACCTCAGGTCCAGAGGCAATTATGTTGTAACACCACCACTGCAGGTATAATGCTTACCACCTTATGGTACTTTTCCCAGTCAATCACTTTTTCTAAATGACAAACAGGACAGAAAAACATATCCCTCTACATATTTGATTGTTAACAAATAATTGTTTGGTATCTTTGAAGTCAAAGCAATGCACCTACTCAAGAACACAGGACCAGAATTCAGAGAACAAGATGGAAATGTTTAGATGAACAAAAAGGTACTCACATTTCTATCATATCATTTGTTGAAATTGCTACTGAAAGGATCAGAAATATGGTTTCACAAAAAAAATGCAGAGGTGGTTTCTAAGACTTTACAATCTTGTGGATGAGAACATGTAGCTAGGACGTGGATTTCATTTTATTTTTATTTCATTTTCTGTAACCAGCTTGCAAAGAATTTCACAAAGTTTTCTTTTATTAACATTAAACTGCTCAAAACATCCCCAGAAAGTTGAGTGCATGCAGAATGCTTCAAAAGAATGTCTTCTATTGCAGTCACTAAAAGAAGTCCTCCCCTAAACAGTTCCCTACTCCCTTTTTTTTTTGTCACCTGAATACAATCTTCATACAGTTCTAGCCTGCCTATCTTTAGGCATCATTATCAGGCAGTTTGGGGATGGACTCTTAAGTCTAGGGCACATTGCTGATTTCTTTTACAAACAGAAGATTATAGTGGCTCTCTATAGAGCAGCCCAGTTTCTAAATAGTCCCAGAGCTGTGCCCACTGTGACCAGAGAATGGGTTTGGCAAAGCAAAGCAGCCTGATCAACAGCACAAACGTTTGCCTCGCAAAGGTTACTTCTCCACAGTAGTTGGGGAATATTTTAAAGCTCAAAAAGTTTAGTTTCTAGCCTGCATAAGTTTACTTTTTCAATACATTGAGTCCCCTTGTGGTTTGTGTTTTGTTTTGGTTTTTTTTTATTTTCTCCTACATCCCCTCCAGACTATTGGTTTCCACACCAGTGGATATTTCAATCTGGCAACAGCATCATCCCATAACTCCCTGCTAGCAGCAGGGATGCCATGACATTATTTAAAGACTATTATTTTGCTCTCCCTTCCAACACATGAACCTCTCTCTTATTCCAGTCTTCAAAACAACATCTCATTGTGCCCCCCCAAAGACAAAACCTCACTAACAGGCCACTGATCCTTACATTGGTGCCATTACTGCATTATGCCCCTTTCAAGAGCCCCAATTTGTGCTCCTTGCAGCAGTGATTCTCCAAGGCTTGTTAGAGGCACTATTTCCACCAGAGCCCAAGCAGAAGTAGTTTATCACAGGACACCCTGAGGTTTGTGCAACAACCTGAAAGGCACCAGTGCCAAACCACTCCTGCCCTGTAACACTTCACACTAACCAAAGTCTTCAGTCTATAAAACCACTTTTTGTGGACCAGATGCAGAACCAAATTATTAGAACAATGAAATAAACAGCTTCCAGAGGACTTCAGAAATATTTTCCTATTTTACTCTTTTTTACCTTTAAGCTTTCAAGCTTCTGAAAAAACACATGTACTGATTCACAAATAAGAGCTAAAGCATGGGCTCATCTTTTAATTTGAGACCATACACCAATATTTATTTTTGCTCCAGTATAAACCTCTCTCCGCCTGTCTGGTGGCAAAAGAAGTGCAAATATGCCACCCTTTCCCAGTACATACCTTCACCATTCATTGCAGGAGAAGGAGCCTGAACAAATGCAACAGATCCATTTTTAATATTGTCAGGAGATTCAGACAGAGCCTGAAACAGCAAATAATACAGTCCTTACTACTGGGTACATCATGGGATTTGAAAATTGCAATATTGCAATATGCAATAGCCAGGGAACGTGAGAGTGGGCAGCTCTTGCTTACCTGATAGCTCTTTACTGTGCATGTATTGTCTTCTTCAGCTCCCTCTGGGACACTCATTGTATTCCCCATAGCTCCTGTAAGGTGGAGGGAAAAAAAAAACCCCAAATAACCCTTTCTTTCCCATTAATATGAATTTACTGCCTAATTCAAATTAAGAGACAGCCAATGGTGACAGACATTGGCAGGCTGTTTAAATTCCTAATAAGCCCCACCTGCTTTCCCAAAGGCACCTGCCCCAGTCATCAGTCTGCACCAACCAGTCTTACTCAAACCCAGTTGTGCAGAGGGGCTCACATCTGCTCACTAAAAATGGTACAAACTAACAAACTTTTCTTGTTTGCTGAGGAAAACTGGATGCAATCACACCTGCATCATTCATTAGCACTCAGTAGATAGTAACATGGAGTTAGCAGCAGAATAAAGTGAAAAAGACCAAAATATATGAATAAATTACAGCAGCTTGGTGGGGGTTTATATTTTTGTTTGGCTTTCATTTAAAAAAAAGAAGAAAGAAAAGAGGCAGCATGCAAAGACATCATGCATGTAAACTCTGAATATCAGGCCCTGTATGTCCTGCAGTTACTTATAACAAATCCTCTGGGGAAAATTCTGGCCTGTGGCTGTGGAAGTATTTGGCCTGCCCTAGACAGCTTCACCAGTCGACGGCAGCCCATAGAATTAACTGAGCTACATTTCCTTGGCTATTTCGAGCACTGCCAAGACTGTAGCTGCAGCAAGTCAGAGACAACATGAAGCAGCCACTGCAGCATTCATCTGTGGTCCTGGATGTGTTTTTTGAGCATCTTGTGTTGCCACAGGTGCAGCACTACTGATACCCAAGCTCGTCAGTTTAAAATGGCTTTCTTATGTTCATACCCACTGGAGTCACAGCTCTGGTACAATCCAGGCATAATCTTAGCTAGTTAATTACTATTAGTTCATTAGATAATTCAACACTTAGTGAAAGTGTTCTGATTTCTTTAAACTTTGTTCACGGGCAATGTGTTTGATTCAATTTTAGCATCTTTCCTATGTACAAGTACACATAAACCTGCTGGGGTTTTTGTTTTGGTTTTTTTTTTTTTTTTCTTTTCCCCTTAATTTAAAATACATTTATGTACCCTCTGAGCTTGCTTTGGTCTAGGACCATAAATTCTTTGGGGCCAAACATACTCCCTGCAACATGGTTGAAGGGCAAACCAGACTGAAGTGAAGAGGAAGGTTCCTATTGACTTTGGCTCAGGATATGTATGTATATATACTGTTAAAGCTACACAAAAAAAACAATAAGGAGAAACTATTCTGAGCCACACATTGAAAGAGGAAGGTCTCTAAAGAGAGGAACGCAGAGGGCTGGAGCTGGCTCCACCCCCAGTGCTCATCCTTCTGGATGTCCTGCACAGCCACCGTGGGTACCAAGTGCTCTTCTGTTTTATTATTGCTCTGGTTTATGCCTGTATGAATCAGTGAAGCTGCAGAGGTATGGATGAGAGCAACTTCTTTAGTATTTTAATTAAACAACCTTTGGCTATTGGAGAAAAGAAGGAAAAGAGTAGTTTTGCTAAATCATGTTCACTAGAATTTGAATGTGAGAACTGGGGGCAGCTCCCCTTTCAGCCCACAGACCCAAGTGTCTGCTTCCCGTTAGTGTTTACGGAGCTCAGGCTCGTTGTGTTTTTTTCCTAACCTCAATCTACAAACCTTTGCTTTACAAGGATGGTCCAGATCTGGCTTCTGTTTTATGCTGCATCCTAGCTGACGTGAAATCCAAGCTGGGACTCTCTCCAGAGATGGTTATTGTTCTCTGCTAAGTGCCTAGTGCCGCGCTGGACACTGAACGGCCCCCGCTGTTGCTGAAACACGAACCGTGGTCGTGCACTGCTGAGAATCGCTGCATAAATAGTGGCTGCAGGACTGAGCCTTGATTTCAGACTGCAGAGTTATTTTACAGGGATTTTATCTTCTCAGCTGATATTTCCACTATAAATCAGAACTTCTGATTTATGTTGGAAAAGAGCCAGCGTTTCCCCATGGACGTACAATGGCCTCTTGTCCTTGCTATGTAATTCTGTTTCCTAGCAACTTTAAGCATTATCCTATCGGAAGAGAAGAAAACAAGATTCAAATCCTACTGCTTAGTCTCGATGGTAAATTTAGTATCTGGTTGAATCTGGAGGATTTACTTTTGTTTTCCATTCACAAGGCCGCCTGGTTTATGCCAGGAGACAACTTACGCAGAGGACGGAATATTTGCAGGTTACGTACTTCCTTTTTCACAAGTGCTGTAAAATCAGTACATATCTGTGGCGAGTGTGAGAAGCAAATTCTTTTTTTGTTTTTATTTTGACAATGATTTGTAGCTTGATTCTCAATTACTCCAGTTTCCTGTTGATGCAGCTCTACTCACGTCAGGTAAGTTATCTTTAACTGATACAGAGCAGAGATCGCAGGCTCTGATCTCTGGCGTATTTTACTCTAGGAGGGATTACCCATTCTCTACAATTAAGTTTATAATTCTCACTGAAATAAAACACACACAGTGGTCATGTGGAATTTTTAAAGTTTTTCACTCACCAGAACCCTCTCTCTCATAGAAAGCTGGACAAGACTTGGAGGTTATTTTTGCTAAAAATGGGACAAACCTGCTACATAAAGCTCTTGGGAATATGATCCCAAAACACCAAATGCAGTTCTCCACCATGTGCATGTATAATATGTCTTCAGACTTTTTCCCTCCTTGCAACAGTAATTGATTATTGTATTGCACTGATTTTTGCATTGTATGAGCAGTATTACAACTACCCATTTGGCATGCTCTGGGTGGGCATTCCTCTGGGTGCAGAGCTCACAGTGGCACAGCCTCACATTCCTTGCCCAGAGCCTTTAGTAAAATTAGGAAGATATATATATATGTATGCTTCTGCCCTATTTTAGAGAAAAAATGAAAGGTCACTGCCACCTATAGACAAAAGGGAGTATCAGCAGAAGTGATAATATACACGTAGAAAATGGTATCAAATTTGCAGTTTCAAGTTTCCAAGCAAGTAATGTCACAGTTATTTGCTTCTGCCATCGCATCTAGAAATTGCTGCTGCAGAGACCATTGCATCTGATTGCACCCATATGTGGCTCTAGATTTGCATAAACAAGCAACTCTAGCTCGGTCATCAACATGAAATGGTTACATTTTTCCCAAAGTGCTCAGGACTCTGGTTAATATGAACAAATCCATTTTTCTCTCATTTGAAACACCTTCTCTTGAAGCTAAAATTATTAAATATGGAGCCAAGGAGGTTTTCGGAAAAATAAGGGACTCCCACAAGGCTCCCATTTGGTTTCTGTTTTCACCAATGCGTTTACAAAGACTGCCATTTTGAACACGGGCTGCCAAAAGCTAAGCATCAAGCCTCATTCTGGCACCCAGCTAAAGTCCTCACACAAACAAATGGATTTTCAAAAGATGCTGAGGACTTTCAGCGTGCAGTGACTTGCCTGAGAACCATGAGTCTTGGGGAGCCGTCAGGATCTGGCCACACGCTTGCTCCTAGTGGGCAGAATCAGACATCATTGTCAATGCCTGGGGCCCGCTGTCCAGCTGTGAACCCTACACTATCTCTTGGGATGCTGACTTGGTGTCTCCATTGGGTGTTTTTGGTATGCCTTGATTATTAATCATGGTTATTTATTAGCGGTACAACCACCAGGCAGGACCTCTTTGTGCCCTTTGTTCTATGTCTGAAAAGCACAAAGCTTGCCTCTGTAGTAAGCTGTGAGTAAGGAGCAAACCTCCACCAGACCTGGGAGGTGTTGTTGGCAAGATGTCAATTCTATGAGGGAAGGTTTGACAACATTCACAGGGACAAGACAATTTGGGGGGACTGAGAGAGGAAAAGAGATGATGCTGATGCAAGAACGCTTTCTTCAAAATGAGAAGAAAACCCTTAGAAGTTGAGAGGAACTGGAGTAAGCTCATTCCCATCCTTCGGCTTCCTTTCCAGATACAGATTTTTCGATTAAGTTTCAAGGATATTATCCCTGCGGGGGGAGGCTCATTCAGACCAGCTGGAATGCAGCCTGACTGGTTTAAAAAGGAACATGAACTACCAGCCTCCAGATCAGACGCAGCTCTGAAACAGTTCCTTTCCCAAATTATGCTTCACTGCTTCTATTGTAATGCAGAAAATAATCCAAAAGAAAATGGTATATTTTAGATTTTTCTTTATGTTATATGAACTGTAGTGTGCCCTGACCATGAGCTCAAGGCTTGGTAAAATTCTCCTTTTTCTCTTGCTCTCAAAAATCATTGTTTTGGTACTGGCAGAGTGATAAAAGCTTTGAAAATGACAAGAGAAAATCACAAGAAAATCCGTGATCTACTGTGTACTCTGGCTGAAGCCACATAAGCCTGACCTTTCTAATGTATTGACCAACCTAAAATATTACAATATCGCCTGTGTCACAGTGTGTATCAATATAAAAAGTACGCAACTAATCCTCACTAAAACTTGCCATGTGTCGTACTTAAATGTCAGAAAAAATAATCAACTTTACTTAGTTCTCTTCGCATCCCATTTCATTATAGGTATGTCCACTCTGCAGGTGTCGGAGAAAGACTTAAATAAACTTGCGTACATTCCAGAGGCAGAGGAAGGACCTAGCACGCATTAATTAAGGCAAAAAGCAGCCTGTCTTGTGGCCGCAGGGCAAGGACTGGATCCTCTTTAGTACATCCCTGTCCCTTATTCTGCCTCTTGGAAAAGAGGTGAACATGGGGACGTGTCAGTCAGGGTCCAGCTAGAAAGGCAGAAGCTCCTGTTCTGATTCATGTGGAGCCAAGGAAGGACTCATAATAGGATAGGGTTTTAGAAAGTCTCCTTACCTTCCCTCAGTGCAGCTCTCAATTGCTCTCCTGCAGAAAAAGATAACTCAGACACATGTTGGGTATAATGAAACCAGGGGACAAATGCATCTGAGCATTGTCAGTGGCTAAGGAGGAGAAATGGACACACAACAGACAGAAAGGAAGGGACAGGAGAAGGAAGGATTGAGATGACTCACCTAGAGCAAACAAGAAACACCCAAGAGCAATTTGAATAGCAACCTGGCAGCTGGCCGTGCATCCAGGACATGCAGAATATCAGTCCTTAAGTCTCTAGGGACAGTTTTTAATAAAATTCTTTCAGCCACTCTGCATTGTAGCCAAATGGGAAAAAGAAAATAGTTCAAACATTCACACCCTGGGCTTTCAGGGAAGGAACAGTTCAACAATGCCACAAAGGTGAACAATCCCAACCTGGCTGGTACAAACGCTCTGTTCAGAAAGCTGATCTTTTTATTCTTGTGTCCTTTTGCAGAAAAAGCCAGCACACCAAAAGGGAAAATTTATACCAGGCACTTTAAAGCCCAAACAAAAAAAGCCAAGCACTGGCAGGAGCTCCTTAGTTCATGTAGCACAAGAGCACACGTAGGACTAAACTCAAGCGAGGGACAGAAGTGGCAGCAGAGGAAGAGCAAAAGCAAAACCCAAGAAAAGCCAAACCAACACCAGCAGCACAAGTTACCTGGGGGAGGGTGGCCGGGGCAGCCAGCGCCCCTGGGAGCTGGAGCTGGTCAGGGCGAGGTGCTGCTTGCCCAGCCCCGGCGGCTCTGCCTCTGCCCCTGCCCCTGCCCCTGCCTCTGCCTCTGCCTCCCGCAATCAGCCCAGGGAGTGCTCACAAACACTGGGTGCAAACACACGGAGGGGTGGAGTAGTCCACCTTTCCAGCCCTTCTCGAAATATTTTCTGTTCTTCAGCATTCTGGCTACCCAAACCTGTTCAAGTGCATAGCTGACTTTATGGGTTCGGGGCAGCCCAACACGGACGCTCTGTTGTTGGAAATTGCAATGTTGTGCTGAACACCTAAAAATCCCTTCCAAATACGGATTTTTTCTACAATGGCAGAAAAAAACAAAGTACATTTAATGACATGACAGTTTGCTGTAGTCAAAGTGGATCTTAATATTCTTCCATAATGTGCAAACTGACTAAGTGTTTATATTTTAAACCTGTTGTCACAATGTACTGCTCCCGTACGTGAGTCACTAAGCCCATGCTCAGACTGAGGGTGTCTGGAGCAGGGAAAGGCTTTTTGTTCTGAGTTTTCACACCACCTCAGCCAATAAAACTTGTTTTTGGGAACTGGGGTTCCCACAGACTATCGTAATACCAAGAAAAAATTCCTTATTTTATAGTTTGAGAAAGCGATAGCAAAGAGTTGTGAAAGGCTCACATAGGGCAGATACCATAAACCAGTCTGGGGACTGGCTGGAGCTCCTGCTGCAAGGCTTCTCCCCAGCACAGTGGGTGACAGCAGCAATGCTGTTAACACTGTCATGATGTGAAGAAACTAAAAGCACAATGTCAACTGCTCCTTAATTATTAATGAAATATCCCGAGGCCACAGGTTCCCAGAAGTTCTCTTTAGGCTTCCTTTCATCCAAGCCTGGTGCACACAGATCACTTGACTGTCAGCTTCAAGTGTTCAAATATATTAATCAGCTTGTTTGAAGTAGCGTGTTGTCTGCACAGTATGTGTCTCAAGATTCAAATAAACTGGAACACCATTGCAATCCCTGCGATCTTTTTCCCTATATACTTGCTCATATTATCCGGATGGCACTTTTATTTCTGTGGTGCTTTATGGTTTTGAATATAATTCTGTTATTAGCCACGATAAAGAAACAGATCTGTAACAAGGGTGATGTGCTGGCTGTGAATGGTGTCAGGTGCTTCAGAGGATGATGAAGAAAATACAAGCATGAAAACAGAGCTTCTGATTACATCCACCAGCTCAGCAGTGCGTGGCAGGATGAGTGGATATTCTGATTCCCTCAGGTCTTCAAGCATGAGGTCAAGCAAGAAGCTTTGTCATTTTTTCCTTATTTTATCACTTTAGATATTGCAAATCTTTGCCTACAAGCTTGGATGCTACCCCACAAGTTCAATTTCATAATCCTGTCCAGAGAAAGAATTTGATTTTGGGAATGGTTTCTGGATGGCACATGTGGTGGTGGCAACAAAAGTTATCTGCGGGCTAAGGCACAACATGCCAACCTGGCTGCGAAACCAGTCATCCATTCAGTGACTCTAGTTTTCATTCACTGGTTTTTGTATTTTTTGGTCTTTCTCCTTAGGTTTAATTATTATAATAAAATAATTTTGAAATGCAAAATGTAAATATTTCATTCCAGAAATACTTAATTTCTTTAAGAAAATGTCATTAAAATTTGGTATATGTTTGCACCATATTTTGCTTTCCATGGAGCTATTTGCTCCTAAAAAGTCATCAAACTCAGTCTTAAAAACTTAATGTGCATCATGAAAAAAATAATTTGGATTATCATATATTTCACCTTATGGCATGTGCTGTGAATATAAGAATAAAAATACTCCTTTTCCTCAAAAAAGGCTTTTCTTAGAATTGAGCCCAAACAGATGGTAGTATTGCTGAAGGATGGTTGTACGCTTTCTTTTATTTTCCACAGAATTGTGTTTGCCATTATTCATCCAGGCATTTTTTTCCCTTCATGACTTGAATTGGGCAAGAATAATTTAGATACTTTTAAAAGAAAAGGTCACTGCCTAGCTTTAGGCATTTAACATAAGTGCTTAAGTGAGGGGACAAATCTCCTTTGGATGCTACACAGGCTGTGCTGTGAATCTGCGTTAATCTGGACAAATCAGGAGGTCGTTGTGACACCCGTCTGAAGTGCCTTTCTCTCTCAAGTCCAATCCCTGAATTTTGGCAACTGAGTTGGATACCTGCAACCAGGCAATGTGAACACTCCCAGTGTCCCCATGTGTCTTTCCACAGTATCAAGGTTATTCGTGTTGAGATCAAAGCCGTTTCTCCCTCCCCTCCTCCTCGTAGCTCATCCTTCTCTGACCTGGTTTGGCGGCACTTACTTACAACAGAAATAACTACAGCAAGTATCAGAGGAAATGTCTGTCTGCTGTGACTCCTCCAACATCAGTGCAATTATACTGAGAGCTAATTTGATGTGCAGTCACTGAGATGCTCTTCTTGATTACACTGGTGTAACCTTATTAAATTAGAGAGATCAGAGCGAGGTTTATACTGATTTAATTTTTCCCAGTTATGTGATCCTAATGGGCAATTATCCATCCATTCTTTGAGGCATATTTCAGCTCAGGTTTTATTATTCTTTCACAGCCATTTCAAAGACATCCCGTGTATTCATGAAGGACAGACCAGAGGTGCACACGGTGAGTTTTATTTTGCCTCGTGCTCAGGAATTACTTAGCTGGGTGGCCGTGGAGGGAGGATGATGGCCACAGAGGAGAATCCTTTCCAAAGCAGAAGAAACTGGGTGTTTCTTTCATGATTTTTCAGTCATCAAAATGCAATTTTTTCTACCCAAAATCTATAATGAAACTGTCACCAAAGAAATCTTTCTCCCCTACAGGAAATGCTCAGCTTGTGCATCTGACAGCTGCGTAAAACTTTCCCTTAATTAATGGCACAGAGCTCCCAACAGTTATGTATGATTAGCCAGCTTCTTTTATTACTGTCCAGAATGAGAGCCAACACCATTCAAATATTGACAATTGAAGAGCGGATTAATATTGGTCTATATTTGCCTCTCCTTTTGCTATATGTAGTCTTGAAAGGGGCTGATGTGTTAATTTAAGGTGAGGACTTCCATCTGGCTGTTTCGGTCAAGGGTTATTTAGCAGAGCAGGAGGGATGAGCAGCAATACACCCTGAGCAACACTAGAGAGTGCTGAGAGAAGGAAACTGCAGGAGAACAGCTGAGTGAAAAAAATCAGGCATAGATCCAGTCAAATTCTGACAGTTTCAGGCAAAATACAAATGAAGCTTTGACTCAGTCTTGCCCATTTCAGTCCCAAGAGGACGGATGCAGAGAGTCATGGACTTCCTTCTTCTTTCAGATGAGGGAGGACCAGCCCAACATTTGCATTGCTTAATTTACCCCGGATCCCAAGCGGGGAGAACTGTGTGAGCCACCTAAATCCCAGAGCCAGGCCAGCCCCTGGCAGGACCCACCTAGGCAGGTTTGGACTGACTGCCCAAGGGGTGACACACCAGCCTCCGAGGCTGCGCCCTGCGCTGTTTGCCCTGCGCTGATGGCTGAGTAACAGCCATAAACAGGGATGAATTGTGAAATAGAAAATGCTTCGTTTACAGTGAAAAATTCCAAGTTCATTGAGTTCAATTTCATTCCTGTCCAAGATGACTGTGGAAAGGGTAAACTGGATATGTTCCTGCCTTCTTTGGTCAGAGAAGCAGGCTGAGGTACAAAGAATCCAGCAGGGTTGCAAGTCTGAAGTAGGTGATTTGGTTCCAGCTTAATCTGAACGTCCAAACCACATTTAATATCATCTGAATATCCCAGTGGGAATTTTCCCCAATGAAAATGTTGGCCAAATGCATCATTTAATACTGTGTTTCAGGGAAGGCTCTTCTGGCAGTGAGAGCTTTTGCACGCTGGCACAATCACTTCAGAAGAAAGGGAGAGACTCTGTCCCGTCCGACACTTCAGTGCAGATGGCAGATGGCAAACAACACAGCAACTCTTAGTCTTCAGATGTAACCTTGCATTTCTAAGAAACTTCGGGTGAGACCTCTGAGGTTCAGATTTGTCAGATCAATATAAGTTCCTTCAGTAACCCACCGTAGAGTAGGTTTCCAGAAACTCAGAGGCAGCACAATGACTGATGTTGTTACAAACCTGGGGCTTCAACAACTGACATAGCCCAAAATAAGATGCTGGCCCTCCTAAACACCTGATCCCTGGAGTGAAATCCATAATCCTTAGGACAGACATGAGCTCAAAAGATGGTGCGGAGGTAGAGTCAGACACGTCACACCAGCAATGCGTCAGCAATATCAAAAACCATCCCCATCTTTCAGAGAGCAGGTGCTGTTTTGAACTAGGCAAAGAAAAGCACATCTGAACTCGTGTGCCTCCAAAACTGAAATGCCTGACTCAGAGTTACAAGGAAAACTGTTTCTGCTTAAGTTCTACTTAAGTTTTAAGCTTTATTGGATCTGGCTCCTTTACAGTTAGGGATTCCTAGTGATTACTGAAGAATTATGTTTTCAGCAAGTAGGTTTTCCTCACTGTCTCTTATGGAGTCCATATTAATTGTTGAATCTGTCTTCTATTTAGCCAATGCGGTCTGAATGGGTAATGAAAAGGAGAGAATAATTGCTCCAGTGCGGGGAGCTCCAGGGAAGCAGAATCATCAGTAATTATTACCATGCTCCCCATACCTCTCAGTGTGGGGACTGCGAGCGAGGCTGCAGCCTGGGTTACTGTGGTCTCGCTCTGAAATAACTCCACCAAACCCAGTGGAATCCCTCCAGATTCACACTAATGTGAAAGCAGAATTTGGCTCACACACTTCAGCTGAAACACCATACTGAATGAGAAACATGCGCTTGTGCTGCTTACCAGAAAGAGCCTGAACATGATTTTTCAAACTATGTATTGCAACCTCCAGTTTCTCCAGATGCAGACTGTGGTGCACAGTGTTGATGTAGGAAGGGAACTGGTAATCTGTTATTATCTCTCCTTCCCTCATCACAAAAAAACAGGTTCCTGCTGTCACTATTTTTTTAAAGAGGGAGAATTACAAAATATATACCAGCTATTTCTTCATGTGGGAGCTTCTAGAACAGATAAAACGTTACTGTGTCAGGATTGAAACAGAGAGTTATTGTATACATAGTGCCTTAGTGGGTGGGACAGGCATTTGAACCACAATTATTCTCCTGTATGAGCATTTTATGTTTCCATCAAATATGCACTGATGATAACAATACTATGTTAAATATTTCACTTCATTAATATAGCTTCTGCAAAGGCTGGGTCACGACTTTCGCCAGCTCTCACAGCTTTGAAGCCTGCTGGTTGTACATTCCCCCTGCCAGTCTATCACCCTTCCCCTTCCCAAGCCTGAAATATAAAATGTGAGGAGCTTGGCTTACTAAAAAGAAAAAGCAGGGGGAAAAAAGGATTATTGTAGACCATGTATTTCATTCTTCACTTTGGTGAGTAACTAGCCCGGTCGCAATCAGCATGAACCTGCAGCAACATTAGCAGTAAGAGAAGTAATTATCTTTAAGAGGGTGCTTGATCCATGTGGATCATGTCTATGGTGCTTTTCTGTCCTGAGGAGGAGCCAGGCGTGAGGTTAAGACTGTACCAGCAGACAATGGGCTGGGCTGAGCTGAGGGTAAGTGCTGGCTTTCAGGCAGAGGGCAAGTCCCCACAGTCAGGTTTGGCTTGGCAAATGCCTGGTGCCAATTGCCATGAAAGTGAAGAGGTGTCGGCAGTTCTGCTTTTCTGTCATGGTGTTGATTTTAAACCTTTATTTCACCACCAGCTGTCCTCATGGCTTTGGGCTGAGGAAAATGTCCAAATTTTCTTTCATTTTCTTTTCTTTGAACTTCTCCTGAGAAAACAGTATTGACTGGCCTCTTAGGCACCTTGTTTTGATGCTTCATGCTCACAAGGCATGATCTGGGAAAACTCTACCTACAACTCCAGTTGTGAATGCCCGCAGCTGCCGCGGTGTGCAGAAATACTCCTCTTCAGCGCAGGAGAGGGCCCTTAGGTCACTCCAGGATAAGCACAGCTGGAGCCAATTTTTCTTCCTGGAAAAATATGATTTACTAAACTTCTGTCAAGTGAAAACATAAGCATGGATAGCTGTCACTTCAGTATACTGAAGGGATAGAAGCTATAAATTATTAAGGAAACATTAATTTCAGTGAATGACTGTGAAGTATAAGAATATTATGTAATTTTATTGCTACCACTGGAGATGAGCTGCCACTGAAATGTCAGATGTGACCTCTGCCAGCTCCTGCACTGCCCCTTTCCCTTTCTGAAATCACCATCTCAGCACTTCAGTTAAACTCTGTAACCCCACCATATTACTCAGCAAGTTCTTGATTGTGACAACCTAAAGCTTTATTTCAGGATAACTCCCAGCCTGGAACAGAACAGGCCTGTCCTTCAGCACAGCTCCACGGAAGTCAATGACGTTACATCAGCAGATTAGCTCAGCAGACAGCGAACGTGACACCAGTGAGCCGGGAGAAACAAAGCAGGAATTTCCAGCAGCACGGGAGGACTTCTTGTAAATCCTACTGGTTCATGAAACCGGTTGTTTCATGTACAAAAAAATATGACACGCATCTTGGGATGTCACAGTTTCATTGATTTGCTGGTGTTTGTGTTTGAGTTCATTTAGGAACATTTTGATAGCTTTGGGGTGTTCTTAAATTAATTATCAGCATGAAAAAATTGTCAAGATGTAAAAAAAAGCCAAAGAGGAGTTATCAAATATTCAGAATTCATACTGCAATTCAAGAGATCTACAGTCTAACTGTAACTCACTATCAGTAATATCAATAATACTCAAATCCAGTAATAATTTACATTTTTTGTAGGGGATAATATTACCAAATAGTAACTTCATGACTGAATTTAATATTTAAAACTGTAAATTCTCAATAGCAAAAGTGAGAGCTATGCATAAGAAAGATAGCAGCTAAACAAATTTCTCTCACCCACGGTTCTGGCATTGCAGTTGAGCTCTAACCTCCCAGTGTGATTCCTCCCAGAAGTGATCCGTGCTGCATGAAAGCTCTCTGATACTCATTATGTAGTGAGGAGCAATATTTCTGGGGCAGAAATGAAACTGAGTTGATTTTAATTTATCACATCTGAATTCAAAATGAGTAAAAAAGAAATATTAGAAGATTTCTAGGTCGGATGCAGCTTGGAGTAATTACTTCTGGATTCAGGATCATATATCAGTTTTCCTGCTTTAAATAAAGAAGATTCACCTAATTTAAGTGGAACTCTCCAGGAGTGACTATCTGACACACTATGCTGTTCGATCATCAGGGTATGACCTGACCTGTCCTGCATGACCAAGGCTTGGAATTTCTACTTTCTATGTAACCTTCAACTTTGTTCTTCATTTTGCCCACTTGTGAAATGGAATGACAACTTTACATCCAACCACATGCTCAGCATCAGTTTGTAGAGGACTGGGAAGCACTAAGATATTACTGCAAAGGGACTCCCAAGCATTCAGAGAGATGCCAAACCTCAAGTCCTTGCTCTTGGGCTTCAAGAAAAAGACATTAAGACTCTTGAAGAAATGCAAAAACATTCGTCCTTTCCCCATTTCAAAGATGCATCCCCCCCAAACAGTGTCAATTGCTTGCTCTTCAATAGCTAGTTAAATTGTGTTCCTTCACAAATTAACCTGAAAATGTCTAGGATGCCGTTTTTTAAGGTGAGAACTTAATGCCAAGTCTTTTCTTCCCTGTCCTTCAGGACCGGTTGTAATGACATTCTCCTATCTGTTGCGCCACTGCAGTCCTCATAACACTGAAAATTCAGTTCATAGACAAGCTTTGGATGGCAGAGGTGATGTTCTGACTGCCAGTTAAAAACCCTAGCAGGTATTCCTCCAAGGGCAAACAGAGGGGAATTCCTTCCTGCCCTCTCTGCTAGGCATCAGAGGATTTGTTTGACTTCAGATGTTGCGTTAATTTGTCAACATATTGTAGAATATAGTAGCAACTGAATTAGAGGTGCAGCTACCACTGCGACAGAGGTGTTTCTAATGCAGAACAGGTGACTGTGTGGTATTTAGAAAATACACCTTTTGCAGTCAGGCTCTTCGGACCTAGCTCATTATACAGATGGATGACCAACATAACATTCCCTTCGATTTCATGGACTTGTAAAGCCATAAACTTTAAGATTCTCTCCTGTTATACATCTCTAGCCAATACTGTCCAGATTCCTAATGCTTTGGTATAGTATCACAAAGTTGTGCATGTGTCTAAAAATCAACACTGAGGAGACACAATAAAACAATCCAGTTGATAGCTGAATGAGTAACGCTTACAAAGGCAAGCAAATTATAGATCAGATAAACAAAGCCCAGAAGCAAATGTGGGTTGAGTGAAAGCACCTATCGGTCTTGTTAGTACAGAGTAATTGCATTTTGCCTTTGGGAACGGTGCCAAAGGGAATGCCTTCTGGGTGGAAAAGCATGTCTCCTGGCTAGTTTCAGTACTGGCTTGGGTTGAGACTATGCAGTGAATCCTCCACTAGTTTAACCCTCCAGTGGGGAGGTGAAATGTCAGCAGCCCAGATCTAGGCACAGCTGATATTGTAAGAAATGTGAGTTAGCCCTCCCCTGGCAATAAACACTGATACCTGGAACACCAGGTACAGCAACGCCACGTGCAATGCATCATCTGTGTGAGCGCAGGACAGGGCATCCCCCTGCCCTCCCGTGAACCCTGATGTGTATCTGGCTGCACCTAGGTGCTCACATTGATAATTAGGGCTAAGTAAAGATATAACTGCATGGAAGCAACTATACTTAAAAAAACACACACAACAACATAGGGTGGGCTGGTGTCAGAGAACTTCAGCACTAATAGGAACTGTATGAAGGTAGATGTTGTGAGATAATGTGGTCAAAACATCCCGAATTTACAAGCGCCTATTCTTCTCTCATTTCTTGCCCACACAGTTGCACAGCTTTTACTGAGGCTACTCCCAGATGGGGCTGTTTGCAGAGCTGGGAGTTGGTGTGCGCCAGCGTCCAGCCCTGCCTCTGGTTGTGACTAAACTGGGTAGCACCGTGCTGTGTCCCCGCTCACAGCAGAGGCCCTTCGGGGGCTTCCAGGTAGCCTCAATGCGTGTGTTTCTTTCACATGGAGGGAACGGAGAGCGTGTGCCTGGATGTGGCACTGGGAGCCATCCCGCACAGCACGCTCTTGCAGGAGAGCCAAAACCATTCCAAAAGATTCCTGGCATTTTCCCAATTTTTCAGTAGAAAATAGGCAGTCCAGTTTTAAAATATTCAATTAAGAGGATTTCCTTACATATCTTAAAACTACGAAACATGGATTGCAAATATCAGGCTCATCTACCAATTTTTTTCTCCCAATCTGCCCTTTGTAGCTTAAGGGCAAGAGATGTGGAAGAGATTGTTTTGTTGACACCTTTCTTTTATTGCTTCTAATAAAGACTCAAGAATATGTCTTCTCACTCCATAATTTAATCATCCTCCAACAACCATGAACCACTGAACTTTTCCTTTGATACTTAAACATGAGGAGTTCTTTTAATATTTCTTTTTCTGCCAAGTTCCAATTCATTTCAAGTGTTATTCTTGGACCTTTCTTTAATTTGCCAATTTGGAAATGATACACATAGACTAAATGCATGAATGTCACCTTAATTCCAAAGGAGACTACAAGAAGGTTAACTTGTTTTGATGAATGCAGCTTGATATATATTTAAAAGCCTTTTATGTACTTACGCTGTAAGTCAAATGATGAATTAGTCATTCTTTGCTACTTGTGCCTTTTTATATTGATTGTATCCTGCTTTTCTTCTTCCCCATAGGTCTCTACTTTGAAGCATGTTTTTTTGTCAGTTAGGTCTATTTTGCTTTTTTCTAGTGTGAACTATTCTTTATCCTCTAAACCACTTCTTCATGGGCTCTTCACAGCAGTGTAATAAATGGTGGCTGCTCTCCACACCATTTTTTCCTGCTAGTTCAATAAAATGAAAGTTTACCTTGAACAAGGTGAATCATTGTCAGGTGAGTCAGGGCTAGTGAGAAATCACATGAATTAAACAAAACTAACACTGAAGCCAGGCTTTCCATAGCTCTATTGTGACAAACAGGAAAAAAGCTCTTTGTGCACCAAGGCTCTCTAATTTTTGTCTTCTGGGTATTTACAAGCTCAGACAGCCCTCGGAAAGAGAGCCAGGATTTCACCTAAGATTTCTGCTGAGAAATAGGCAAGAAGAAATTAATTCTTCACTTACTAATACCTCTTCCACTACAGAGGTTTAAGTATCGTCCTGTTAGTAAGCTTCTCCAGCTCTTAGTGAGCATATTTACTTATGGAAATTAATAACCTTTGGCATCTCTTTTCACAATTATAGAGGCCTGTTGCCTGCTTTGCACTTTTCATTCCTCTCTGCTCAATTCTTCTATTGCCTTTAGTCCCACATTAAGACTGAACAGGGTAGGAAACAACGTGGGCTGGTGTTTATATGGCACAAAGCACAGGGGAATGCAAGTCCAGAACTGTGGTTTGAAGGAACTACAACATTAAAAATTGTAAATTCTCCTAACAGCATTTTTAAAGAGACGCTGGACTTTTTTTTTTTGTTGTTGTTACAAAGAATAAGAGCACAGATCAGGCTGTTGCTGCTACTGACATAATTCATTCACATATAGAAGGTAATTCACCCTGTAGATTTTATTTGGAAACTATCATCAAATTACAGAATTACCCACACTACTTTTGTAGTTGTATGGTTTGTTGGTTTTTTTGTTTAATTCTGAATTAGGGAGATGATGGCAACTATAGCGCATGAGACAAAGCAAAACAATACATAAAACACCACAACTTCCATACTGCAACAATTCTGAAATGTAAAAATGAGGATGAATTCACCCTGCTGGAAACATGGTCCCCATTCTGACAGCAAAAGCAGGGAGATGGGGCCCAGAGATCAGGGATGCTGCCACCTGCGCAAGCGGGTCCAGCCCCTGGCAGCCTGACGGCAGATGGCAGCCTTAAATCACATTGAACGAGGCGGCTCCCACCGTGTGCAGTATTTTAGACCAAAAGAGGCAGCAGTGAAACAGTCCCTGGGATTCAAAAGGCAACATCCACTTGAGAGGCTTGAGAGTCTGACATTTGCTTTGGAGCTGAACCTCGCTGCTGCTGCGTGACCGCCCCAACCTTCCTAAATAGCTAAAACCACACCTGGGTGCTGATGCTTTGGGGTGCAGATGCTCTGGGGTGCAGATGGTCATTTCTGCATCTGAGTAGTTCAACCTACTCAGCACTACTGCGAATGGTCAGAGATATTCCCAGTAAGACAAAATGCCTTCAGATAGCAAAGGCTTCCGTTTGGGGTATTAGACTAAAAGATGGGAACCCCTTTTTCTTTTTATGCATAGTTCTGTCATGCTTTCACCAGCTGATCTGGGAAACATCTCTAAGCTCTTAATAATGACCACTGCAGTTCAATGAGTGAAACGATTACTCAGGGATGACTCAAAATGAAAATATTTCTGAAAAAAGTGAAAAAGAAATCCTCAAATGAGCTAGGTCATCTGGAAAATTTTATTTGATCAGAAACTATGCATTACATAACCCACTCTAATTCATTAAAAAGAACCAGATGTCAAGAATCTACAAAATGCAAACAAAACTGAGTTTATTGGAATACTTTTCTCTACCTTTTTTTCTCTTGCCAAAATTGTTTACAGGATGTAAATAGTTTCATCCACACCTAAGAACAATTTCTCTCCCACTTTATTTGCCAATGTAAGAATTACCTGCTGAAAATAATTTGCCTTAATCCTTATTAAACATAGGATGATTTGGGCTAGATGCTCACACTCCATACACTTTTGCCTGTGTAACCTTACCTGAATCACTTTGTATTCATCTGTTTACAAATTGGCTGAGCCCACGCATTGCAGCGCAAGACCTAAACATTTGAGGAGGAGCCAGACAAAAGGTCATTCTGGATCACCACTGCTGTGATGACAGATACGTAACTCTTGCACTGGTTCGTACTTACAGAAAGAATGCCCTAAATTAATGGGAGCCTGTTGTCTGGCAATGCCGTTATTAAGTGCCACTACTGCAAATTCTGCACATGGATTTAGGAAAATATGTGCCTCGCTAGTTACAAGTGAATGATGTAGGCAGCTGGAAGGAGCGTGGTCCCTCTGAATTACAAATGAGGATTCTCGGAGGCCAAACTCTCACTTGAGTCGCATGGTGGCATTTCTCAGTTCCTCTGAAAGCTGGTGAGAGCTGCAGGCTGATGATTGACAGGAAGGAGCTGTTTAGAGGAGTACGTTCAACAGTGTAAGAAAGAGATTTGTGAAGGGCAAAGTTAAGGAAGCAATATCTGGGGAAAGAATGGAAAACTGGCAATCAGCATTTCTCATTGATGTTGTCTGCTGCAACAGTGATTCATAGGGGAGTGCCTGGAACGCTGTGTCTGCTTTGCATTTCACTTTCCCCATCAATCTGATTAGTAAGTTCAGCTACACATGTCTTGGGGTGAACCACCACAACTAGCATTTCTTATGGACTTGGGGTTTTTTGGATTTAATCATTAGAGCAATAGTTTAGCTATACACAGCTGTGGCATCATTTGGCTCCTTTATATCCCTGATAAACTGTAGAATTTATCCGTTTGGTAAATGCTGTTCCTCCTGCCACACCTGTCTCTTTCATGTCTTTGCACGTCGCACTTTTAGGCTTGGCATCTCCTTTTTTCAAATGCTGGTGTGTTGGTGAACACAGTGGCCAACACAAATGGCAAAGGTTGAACCACAGCATGCACGAAGCTAAAATTGCAGAAACCTTCAAAGGAGAATGGCTGCCACATGAAAAAAAAATCCAGGATAACAATGGTTACTGCTGATGTGCTTTTGAAATAGTGTCAAATAAAACATTTTAGGATTTAATACAATCTCTTACTAGAGATTAAGAGAACCCTAATAAGGAACAGCGTATTTGGTACCTAGCTAAAACCATCTTTCTCCTGCCTTGCTTTGAAGGTCTTGGATCACTCCTGGAGACTGTGGGATCATTGGCTGACCAAAGGTCTCATCTGGAATAGTAATTCCAATGCTTCAATAGTCTGAATGTTCAATAATTTAGACAGTATCTAGGTAACTAAAGTAAAAAATAGAATCCTAGAACGATTTGGGTTGGAAGGGACCTTAAGGATCATCTAGTTCCAGCCCCCCTGCCATGGGCAGGGACACCTTCCACTAGACCAGGTTGCTCAAAGCCCCATCCAACCTGGCCTTGAACACTTCCAGGGAGGGGGCATCCACAACTTCTCTGGGCAACCTGTTCCAGCGCCTCACCACCCTCAGAGTGAAGAATTTCTTCCTTATATCCAATCTAAATCTACCCTCTTTCAGTTTAAAGCCATTACCCCTGGTCCTATCACTATGTGCCCTTGTAAAAAGTCCCTCTCCAGCTTTCCTGTAGGCCCCCTTCAGGTACTGGAAGGCTGCTATAAGGTCTCCCCAGAGCCTTCTCTTCTTCAGGCTGAACAGCCTCAATTCTCTCAGCCTGTTCTCATAGGAGAGGTGCGCCAGCCCACTGATCATCTTCACGGCCCTCCTCTGGACTTGCTCCAACAGGTCCATGTCCTTCTTATGTTGGGGGCCCCAGAGCTGAACATTCCTAGTAACAAGCCATTTTCTTTCATATTATTTCCAACAAATGAGAGGATTGTATCCACCAAAAAGTTCCATTGTTCCAGCAAGCCTCAATTTTGTCCATTATTTGGTATTTTCTTCCAATCCAGGTTCAAGTTCCTGGAGGACATTACAGTGATTACAATCTGAACATGTGGGCTCCTGGCCTTCTCAACTCATCCTGCAGGTATGACTTTGGAAGTTTGCCTTCCTAAACCTGTTTGGTCTGGTTTGTAGCTGTCCACTGTGTTTATATTTGCGTAATTATTTTGCAGTCAGTTTATGAATTCTGGATTAGAAAGAACTCAATGCCTCAAGTGAAGTACTGTTAAAACCACCAACTTTTTTCCAAGCCAGTATGATTTGCATAATTTCCCCAGCAGAAACCACCTTTCAGCCATATGCTGTCCTTGACACCAAGCTAAAGGCCGTCTGAAATGTCAGACCTGGGATTATTGGAAACACAGATTTGGACTGTCTGGGAATTTGACAGAGGTCATCTTGCCATGGGATCTCAACTCATTTGGCAAGCTGATATAGGGTAGTCTGAAACTGAGTTTGCCTAATCTGTCCTCAAACCCAAGTGTCAGCAAGGGGCTGAGGTTCGCGACATACTTTACACAACTATTTCTGGCATCTGTCCCCTGCAACTTCCATTGCCAGAAAACAAGCCATCCCCTGCCTTGCCGTTTCCTCACTGACAGCAGGTGTCACGAGGTAATCAACCTCATTTTTAAGTTTCTGAACATTTCTGTGACTCGAAATGGGGTACTCTTATGCAATCTCGTGCCTTATAACCCTTCACGGGTACTTCCAGCCACTTCCTCCCTCCTGCAAGGGAATTTTCTCTCTCTTTTGCCTTCAACCAAGGACAAACTTGTCTGATTAACTGCACATGTATGTGCATGCTTGTGCAACTCAAACTGCAAGTGACATTTCTACTATTTAATCACTAATCCCTGAAAAAGACTTTTATCTTTTTAAGTGCTCTGATTTTTCTTCACGCTGCTACAATGCACACTGTTTCCCTTGTGTTATTAAAATAGACAAACTGTGGTGACTGTGGTGGCTGAATGGAGAGTTTGGCTACAAAAGAGCTGTTCTCGTCATGACATACTCATGGCCAGATCTGTTTTTAGCATCTGTAGTAAAACTGTAAGTCACAGCTGTGAAAATAATGTGTACGTATCATCAGGTCAAGGACATACACATACATCCTTGAAAAAAATTAGGTGCTTCCCACAGCATGTTATCATTTTAATTGCCTTTTAATTAAAGAAATACAACCAAAACCCAGGAGAAGCTAAGATTTTTCTTTGACACTTGGCTAATTAAGAGTAACTTAAACATTTCTTAACTGATCATCAGATTTCTCTCTTTACCATAGACTGGACAGGACATGAATGCGCCAGCTGTTATGATCAACTCCTTGGGCAGCCGAATTATTTCCTAGTCTAGTTTTATTCTTTTGTTCTCATTTTGAACAAAACATCCAATTTAGGCATGAGAAACTTTCTGAAGATGCAGCTACCTCCCTGTCTTGTACAGCCACAGCACCACTCTGTGTAAGCCATGACATGACTCAGGTTGCCTCTCAAGCCACAGGACTGGCTATGTTTGGTCTGAACTAGTCTCATTCTAAAGTTAGCTTTTTCAGATCAAGTTTTTGTGTTGTTAAATTTGTTGCCTGGGGTCATAGAGTCCATGCTGACATTTTCAGGTGGGGTTAATGATTTAATGTGACTCATATGTCAGTGCTAACTCACTCAGGTCTCACAACAAATCCAACCGATGACTCAGGAAGTCTTTTTATCATTGTATTTAGATGATGTGTGCTTACAGTGCCCAAGATTTCTAAAAGAAAGAGAAATAATATATATTCGGCAGGTTTTTTTGTCCCTACTATCTCTTTTCAACTTTGTGAAGTGATTAGATAGCCCTTATCAGAAATAGACCACATCTCCCACAAAACACCAGGTTATGGCCTCCCTGCTGCTGATAGTGGGTTGGGTTTAAAGAGGACATAGTGGTTAATGTTTTTGCAGTTAGCATGTGACTTCAGCCAGAGGGGACACGCAAGTAAGAAGAGAAAGAGGATCTGCATATCATGTGGCACCGTCAGGTTTGCCGAGTGCAAAAGACAGAAGCATTTCAGGCCTCATCTAAGCATGTTCAAACCCAATAGAAAGGAACCCATGAATTTTAGTAAGCTTTGGAAACCGCCTTTAATGTACATGAAGATTAATAACAAGAACATTATAGAAATACTGTTGTGCTTTGCAGGTGATGGTGTGCACAACCTTGGCACTCAGATCTGTGCTCAGAGAAGAACAGTCCCCAACTTAGATGTAGGAATGCATCCTGGGTCCATGCCATGAGGAAACCTTTGCACACCTCTTTTCACCCTGCTCCTGATTTCCCTGGGGTATGGTACAAAAAGAAGCCATAGGCCGTTCCAGGTAAATGTAGTCACCACCTGCCCTGCCGTTTAGATGTAGCCAACAAGAACTCCTAGTTCCACTGGAGAAACATTTATTCAGTACAATACCTTCAAGTATATTTCCTTCTTCATTTCTGAAAATGAGCTATAATAGCTTTTTCTGGACATAACCAAAAGGCTATTGAATGCTGCAACTAGACACTGAAATCTTTCTTAGTACTTTTTTTTTTTTTTTAACAACTATTATAAAGTAAGAACTTGGTTATGAAGCATTGAATTGAAATAATTTTTGAAATGGCGCTGAGCAGGATTTACAGTAGGTCTGATGACCATATGTCACTATCCCTGTTGATTTGCCAGAGGCCGAGATAGTATAAATAGAAGCTAAGTTTTTGGTCAAAAGCAAAGAATGAGCTTGAAACATTGAGTCACAATAGATACCACATAGGAAAAAGTATCAGCATAGAGCTGAGACCTGGGGGTGGCTCATAAAACGGGACTTCTTTAGCATGCAATAGTAATAGCTTAAATATCATGTTATATAAATGTAAGTCTTTGTTATGCTGGTGAGGGATAGGGACTACCTTTTTTCTAGAAAAATTGGGAATTCTAAGAGCATCTTTATTGTATCTGTGGATCCTGCAATTTCATATCGAAACACTTCGGAAGAGTGATCTTGATATTTACCTAACTCCGGATTTTTAAGAGTTATAAATAACTGGTAGGAAGTACCACACGTATCACTAGTTTGTATAATATTTAAACGAGGTCAGTGTGCAATGAACTCTTCAGGTAACCGAGTCCAGTAGACAATTATTGCCTGACACTTCAGTTTTCTATTTGGATAATTTGACCTTTTAATTGAGCACTTAACCTGAAAGTTTACACAGTTTGGGGCCACTTTCAGGGAAAAAAACCCTCTATTATATATATTATTCTCCAAATTCCCAATTAAAAGGAAAAAAAATTGAAAAATGTAAGAGTTTCCATTCAGCTGACAACTGGTGTTAAAGCTCACAGGAAAAACACAGGGGTGTGTTTTACCTCAAGCAGTAGTGCCCGTATTTTCCGGCAGGGCAGAGTGGGTCACATACTCATGTCAGTGCTGGGATAGGCTGCACTCTTTGGCCTTTCCCTTATCGCGTAAAGGATTCATGCTCTGTATTTGTTCTGCACGCACATAGTAGACCCAGTGTGAGCTAGGTTTGCTGTGCATATATAACATGACTATATTTCATGTTTTCCCAAAACTCGATGCTTTCCTGGAAGCACTGGATTTACTGTGTATGTGCAGTTAATTCACTCAGCAAATTCTTAAGGACATGCTGGGAAAAGGCTTGAGGTGGCAGCAGCCAGGACTGGGCTGTTGCTGCTGCCCATACAACCGAGCCTGCCTGCAACCTGCTCCCTGTGGTTCCCAAACTGCCTCCAAGGAAAGGCGTTTCCAAGACGGGGCTGAGTACTCTTTTAATTGTCTTGATGGTCTAGATACTGCCTGCAAGCTGTAGGCTGAGTTGCATACCTAAAGATTGAGACTGGTTATAAAAGAGAATTCTGCTGAAAACATTGTTTAGAAAGGCCACGTCTTGATAAAAAAAAATAATTATTTGTGTACTTTCTGCAGCAGCTAGTTAATTTTACAGCTCTTATGGGCTGCCTGGCTGGTAAAATGGGTTGTAACACTACCAAGGAACTAGCACGGGGTTTCTGAGGCCTCAAATTCCAACAGTTTTTTTCCACCCTTAATAGTGTCTAATAAAAGGTAAAGGATGAGAAGCAAACTGTTTTCCTTTAGATCAACGATTGCTGAAAGCAAGGGCAGTGCTCTTACTCATAAGCAAGCTTGATAATCCCAGCAAACTCACTCGTCCATTCTCTGAGACGAATATATTCCAGTTCATACCACAGAGTTCATTGCTGGTACAAAGGAGGGACAAACTTTTGCAATAAGTTCCTATGAGCTGATCATAATTTTCTACTAGCCTTTTTCTAACAGGTTGCCCAAGAAAATTTAAGAAAACCCCAATTAGACTTTTCCACACCACTGACTACCCAATGCTTTTCTTGGCTGCAACAAACCTGGACTTGGAAGACTTTGTGCAACATGTAGATAGAATGGGTGGTAGGGAGAATAACTGAAAATGCAAAAACAAATTCAGGGTTTAGGATGTGGGACTTAGGATGCTTCTGCTTTGGGTGAGAGAGAGAGAGAGAGACAGAAAGAGAAATAAGTTTGATACAGAACCAGTTCTAGGAGAAAATTCTCAGTAAAATTGTAGGGAATTCAGGAAGGCTGTGGGAGATAATTTTTGTAACAGTTCTCAAACATTGGCATGGCAAAGGAAAAACAGTGGCTATAAAGACTTTCATGTCTTTGTTGCCAGTTAGACTCTGAATATTTTCAGTATTCTCTGTGCAGTAAGAAAGTGGTCTTGACTCAAGCCTCACTGGACAAAATGTTCAACTGCCCTTGGCAGTTCTAGCTGAAAAACCAAGCAATTAACATGTAAAATTAATGATAGTCTCTCTACTGGAACAAGACCATTCAGGTAAAGGCTAATGGAGCTTTAACAATGTCTGTCTAGAAAATGGAAATGGTCATTTCCAGCACAGCCAGCCATATCCCTTTTACCATCAAAAACAGGAAAGTAATGTTGTGCATCTGGGATATTGTACGTTGTCATAAGATGGAGGTATACAATTAATGGAGACATAAGCTTTAAATCAAAGTACATGTCAAGAATCTCGTGGAGCAAATATAGTAACCTGAACCTCCTCCTGCTGGGGCTAGTGACAATGACCACACGCATTTCCTTGTACTCGATCGGTTTGCTTTAATAATAAACCATCAACTAAACCGTAAGTGGAAAACAGAAAATGGGTAAAAAACACTGCTCAAAGAACAGCACGTAGCTACATTCCTTTTTTGATACACCACTAATAAATAACTTGCAATGACTTTCCCACTGAGAGTCGGGGTCCTCTGGCCTGGCTGAGAAGATGCAGGGGCTGGCCATCACTCCTCTGGGTGAGGCCTACATCGACTCCTGCTTAATTGGTCAGAGCCAGAAGCGTTCATACGAGCTAGCAAAGGAAAGTCATCATCTACATGTATTTATTATACTGTCAGCCACCTCACTCTGGCTCCAGCCTAGCCCCGAGACACAGCCACCCCAAACCTTGTGCTCCCACTATTCTGGCTGTAAGAGCCTTTTCACCTTTACCCAAGGAATGGTATCTGCATGCTCTGAACTGATAAGAGCTGGTGGAAATCTTGCTCTGAGAGTGCCCATGAGAAGGAATGTTTAACTTGTAAGAGCAGGGAAGAGCAACCAGTTATTCTGTATGTTTTTATTATTTGTGTCTTAATCCTGTCCAGTTTGGAAAATTTAAAAACAAAGGATACTTTATTTCTTATGTGAACATAAATATAGATTAATCCCTCTAACCTTACAGGAAAACTGGGGGTGTAGAGAGATCAAAAGGAGGGGAAATCCGCATGGGCCTAGAAAAATGTAAACATTTTTTACAAATAAACATAAAGCGTAGTCGGATGATCAAAGGTGCTGGATTAGTTTAAATATTATTCTTGGAACAGAGTAGCAAACACTCCATTTCTGTTTCTCACTTAACCTTTCAAGTGAAAATACCATTTGACATGAGAGTGTCATATATTGCTCTGAAATAAATGCAGCTTTCCTGGCCTGGTTTTCCTACTGCTTTTCCTCCTTTCTTCTGAGGTGAGGTGGCTACAGCGTGCCGGTTACCTACATGCTGACACTGGCTCCCACTTGCTGCACCATAACCCATGGTGGCATTTTTGGTTTATGCACATGACCTACATATTATCTTTGTGCAACAAGGCATCTTAAAATTATCTGGATCCTTTATTTCCTCTTAAATCATGACCCTTCCCTGCTTTTCAGATTCAAACCAGCTCCTAACATGCTAATAATAGGGAGTCTGGGGGAAATGTGCAGCTGAGACTTGTGAGCCTGCATCTGCCACTTGTCCCTGCATCCCTGGTCCCTGGGAGGCATCCTCCCGACACGCCTGTGCCGCTCCTCTCCTACATCAACAGACGGGTTGAGGCAGGAAGCTGGTGGCAATTTGGCCACAGTTACATAGTCAGGCTGCGGCTGCTCGGTCACCAGCCAGGGGAAAGTTTGCCACCCAGGACCAGCCAGCCCGGGCTGCGCTGCTGCACGCGGCGTGTGGCTGAGTCACCGCGGTGCCGCCGGCAGCACTGCAGGCACCTGCTCCTTCTTGCTCAGGCATTCTGGCAGAGCGCTCTATTGTTTTTTAAGTGGGTATCAAGTCATAAAGTTCACAGAAGCAGATTGCAAAGAAGTGGGAATGTATTATCACGCACTGTGAGACTGGTTACTTATTAAAACATTTTCTATTAATAGTAAAACACCATCAAGAGGTTAGGAGTGCAAGTTCAGCCAGTGTGTTTTTCAACTGAAGGATGCCAAAAATAGACACACAAAAGTCCAATCCTGATAAAACTTTAATTTTTTTAGTAAAACCCACATACTATACTAACTCCGTGAGCCCTGGAGGCACTGATCCCTGATACTCCCTTGCTAGTTCCTCGGAAGCTATAGAATAAACATTGTGTTAAAAAAAGCAGGTGAGCATCATCTACTTTATTTGTAATCTCTGTTTTCATAGTATTTCCAAATTAATATATAGCAAAGGTTTTTTCTAGTTTTCAGTTTATGAATTGAAATGGAGTTCAAGGGTGTTTTGATGTATTTTATTAACTGTAGTCAAAATGAATACAAAGCAACTGTTAAGTCAATTCTAAACCAAAAAAAAGTGTTAGATTTTAGTTTCAATGTTATGAAGCTGCCTGTATTAATCCTGTGACTGCAGTAATCCCTAGCTTGGCATGTGCTGATGTAGCTGAGAACCTACCCATTCCCGAAGATATTCCACTTAGGACTCAAACCTACATTTCTTGGACACTTCCCAACTTACAAGAAAATTGACAAATATTTTCAGCATTCAGGAAAGACAAGATTGAACACTGCAGTATATAAAGACTAAGCAAAAAGTTGTTCTTCGTGTCTGAAGAACTCCTCACCATCAGCACAGGGGAAACAACATCAGATAAATGAAAGAGGAATTGCCATAAAACTCTCAAGCCAATTAGCAAAGCACAACTAAGTAGCAAATTGTTGACATGAGGGAAATTCTTTCTCCAGCTGGAGCTCAAAGCAGTTGCAGAAAATGTTTTGGAGATGGCATTGCCAGACGTACCTTCCTTCACAGTTGACTCTGAGGTTGACTCACTCAGTATAAGAGTGTTGAAATAAGTCTCTTAGGACAAAAGAATTCAGCAGGTGACACTAAGTAGTGTCACAGGTTATTTTAGGAAAACATTTAGCACAAGTCAAACCAGTTTAGTGAAGAATACCTAACAGATGTGGGGTTTTTTGCTGGAGAGGAAATGTACACCACCCCAGCTCATTCAACCTAGCCTTATCACATGGGAATTATAAAGGAGTTACCACATGTATTATTAGCAACATCACGATAAGCTCAAAATTAAAAATACAGTAAAAATACAGTATAAAGTCTCATGACTTCTCCAGGCAGCTGAGATGCACAGGTCATTGTCTGGCTTTCCAGTCGGCAGCCCTTATCTTCTGTAAAAAAGAATCTGTGATAGACTTTCACCCAATAATTAATGCTACTACAGCACCTTCTGTGTTTATTCAGTCGTAGGCCATCCAGAGGTATTTTATCTCAATGGCAATACTTACACGTGGAGTCATGCCTCTGTTCTCTTAAAATTCAGTCAACCATCGGATCCAAATCTGATGAGAAACTGGCTACATTGGCAATAGTTCCCATACAACTGATTCATTATTATCTGAACTTTCAGGGATTAACGGTGAAGTAGTTAAATCTCCTGTTTCTGGGATGTGCTGAACAGCACAAATCTTTGGCATAAGAGCTGCTCCAGATCCGTCCAAACACAATCCTGACTAATTTTCCTCTATGCCCTTCCACAGGAAGAAACAGTGACAAAACCAAAAAGCAGAAAGGGCCTAGAAGAAAGGAGTCATACTGGCTATACCCCGTCTCCCCCCAGCAGCTGCAAGACATTGCAGAGATTATGAATCATCACTTTGTCTAGACGCATTCTGTAAATTTTTCCTCTCCTTGAAAAAGATCAAAAGAGATGCTATATGTGGCACATTCTCTTTTTTTTTTCGCATCTCAGCTACTGGATGTCATTCATCAATGGCAACAGGTTCATATTCTTTTGCAGTCACTCTCTACACAAGGTTACTGGAGCAATAACTGTGCTAAAACAAGCCTTCTGGCCCTAATTTGATAGGACAGTCATGGGCATGGGCAGAATGTGTTATCTTCACTGCCCTGTCTGGTTTTGCTCAGCTTGTCTCAAGGAAGATATGGTACAGGTTGAGAAAATAGCCCGGGGAATGCTAGAAAGTGCGTAGTTAGGTGAAACATGCACGTGGGAATTATCCAGGAGCGAAGGAGAAAGGCGTCTGACAGGTCGAGATAAGCACCAAGGGTGAGAATTGATGGATCCTAGATTTCTATCCAATTGCACGAGATAAATCTGGAAAGGTACAGCACGAAATGAGAGGACAGTACTCTGAGAGGAATCAAAGCAGATAGAGCCTGCTTGCTTTTGAGCAAGTACAGATTAACTTTGAGTCAAATGCTGTTACCTGGGCTTTTAAAATATCTACCTGCTTTAAGTCACTAATAATATAATATTTATGACTTCTATGCAAGCTAAGAATATCACAAAGTTGTACACAGATTGTGGGAAATGTTTTGTAGGACAGGTTTCCCCCATGAATGACACTGCCTAATTAAAGTATGGCCCTCCATGCCAGGTCTCATATAAGCAAAACTCTAGCTCTGCATTAGCACCTGAAAATAAATTAGTTGATTCTGTGTGCACATGCTAAGACAAGAGCATGTAGGAAAGGGAGCAATGGCTGCATATTTCTGAAGACGTAAGTGTTATCCACGCACCAAAAAAATGTGCAACCTTTGACAGAAGTCCAGTGTAAAGTTTTCTGATGAATACCCTTACTCAGGTCAATGAATTTTTTTTCCTGCTAACTCAAACAGTGTTTGTGTGAAGCCTTCCATACGCCTGGCAAGCATGGTTAATAAGCTTTTCTGCATTTGATCACAGACTGTGTTTCACTAGGGTCTTCTCAACTGTATGAACAGAGAAAGGTTTCATGGGGCAGGTTGTCTATCCAGTCAATCAGAAGTTTGGTGCAGAAGGAACTAAGGATACCAAGAACATAGCTGTGGAGGTGTATAATGTACCTGGTCTTTTCACACACAAAATGTCAATAGTTTAATCAGCATCTGTAAAATTTTAGATGGCTATCATTCATGCTGCAATCATTAATCAAGGAGTAAAGCAGTGTTTACCATATAGCTCGCAGAGATTTAGAAGTCTTTGGGGAAAGGGTGTGTTTTAAAAGCCGGCTCAAGAGTTTCTTGGACACTTTCTACTCCAAGCGACTTTGTCCAAAGTTTTTACACAATTTAATGTTGCTGAATTGTGCCTGATGATGCTGTGCCTGAAGATGTTTGAAGATGGATCTACTTTCTTAAAATCAAATCATGCCATGAGATTAAGGCAGCTTTCATTAAATGCTCTTTCAAAATGAAAATGAAGAGTTGTTGACAAAGTAATGTTGAAAGCTGCCCATTAGGAGCTTGACTGAAAGAAAAATCTTTGTCCTGGCATAATTTCTTCTAACAACCCTGCTATTTCTTAAAAACAATTCCAAGTTTTCTAAAAGGTTCCTTTTCTCAAAGCATAATATTTGCATTCACCCCGTATTATTTTCTCTCTCCTAAACTTGATTTTGCAAAAAAAATCTTCATTTTAATTTACTTTCATTTTCCAAACACAAAAGAATTTGAAATTTCAAGATTGTCCAAAAAAATAGCAACCCTAGTTCCCGTTCCCTTTCAGCAGCAATACAAAGCACCAGCCCTATACAAGGTGTAAAGACAAGGAGCTGTCAGCTTCAACGCACATTGCGCAGAAGTACAACATCCCTCCAGAAAGAAGAATAACAAGTGTTGGAGTTTGAGCGTGGCCAGCATTAGGCATGTGGCTTCGCAGGCCTGCACGGCCACTTTGTTGTAAAATTTTGAGCATCCTGTGAGACCGTTAGGAAAGGTAGCTGATGTTCATGCTTTGAATAGTGCATTTCGTTACGACCATACAAGCAGGTTTCATGGCAGTTTAACTGTCCCTGCCTGTTTGTGCCATGGAGGTCTTGCACCCATCTCCCTTCCAGGGCATCCTGCCCCCGGCCATGCCGCTGCTGGGCAGTGGGGAGCCGCAGGAGCGCAGAGCCCGGCCGGGGCTGCCCTGCTCGCCGGCTGTGCCCCAACATGAGGGCTCAGGCTGCTGGTTCAGGCAGCCAAACACAATATCCATTTCCTTTCATAATCCCCTTCATTCTTGTACCTGATCTCTGTCTGTTGAGACAGGCGTGTTAGTGATTGCTGTGTGATCTGTCTGAACACCCTCTACTTTAACTTCCCTTATGAGCATGTTATTTCCATTACACAGTATTCACACCTTTGTTTATTTGCCCAGGAGCTCTAATTTTCCCCAGAACTGCCAGTTGCTCCTTCTGTTGTTTTTCCCTGGATCCCATTGACTTCTATATATAGCACAATACTCTTCATGTCCTCAGAAATCTATCGCCTTTTCCAGTGAAGAATACTGGGTGCCAATCACAACCCAAGAGGGGCTCAGAGGAAACGGTGGCTTCCCGAGGGGCTACTGAATATGCAGAAAAATGTGTGCTCTGTTTTTCTAAGGGCACCTGCCAGAACCCTGCTGTTGGATCAAAGCACAGATCAAATATTTGGCATCAGCCATATCCCTCCCTGAACACCTCCACCTGTGAGTAGTATAATATGCTATTTTTAACTATTTATTCCATTCATTTATATCTACACATAAATAAAACTCCCCCCCCTGTCCACAGTGAATGCTGAATATCTGCACGCCGTTGGCTCACAGCTGACTCTTTGATTCCTCAAGCAATGAACTGATGTCGTTTCTCTTTCAATTCTGCCTTTGGGCAAGAAAAACTTTGCAAGAGTTATGAATCAATTCTATTTGAAGCTACCCTGCTTCCTGGAAAATGTCCTCAAGTGTGTCTTCCCATGCATTAGTTGCCAGACTTCCCTCTGAGTGTGCCCCTTTGCTGGAAGTTTGTTTTGCCATGATTCAGCAACAAGGACATCTTTTTCAATTTGTTCTTCTTTTCTAATTTGTTCAAAACAGAAGGAAAGTTTCTGAAAGGTTCTTGCGTATCCAAAGTGAAACTTTGGCATTTAGGAAAAAAAAAATTTATATGCCTTAATTTCACCTAAATATTTAAGAACCTGAGGATCTGCATCTCAAACTAAATGGTTCATCACCCGTATTTCTCTTAAAAGTGATCTTGAGAATCACTCTCTAGGTCGATCTGTGCAGCTACAGGTACAATTACATGCTTCCTTTGACTAATAGATTTATCTTTTAAAAGATTTACCTATGCTGCAGCTGAGGAAAAGTGATCTTGCCCTCTCCAGCTCCGTGGTGTCCTCCCCCAGGTACGTGCTCATGCCACTTTCCTACTGTTGACTCCAGCAATTTTGTAGCCAAGAGGTGAGTCAGAGCAGCTGTCTGATCCTACTAAAACCAACCCTGCAAAAAAGGTTTTTGTCTGGATCAAAGTCTCATGGTTGCAAGAGATCAGGATACATGGTCATGAGAGGGGTGGAGGACAACAGCCCATAATTAGTCTGTGAACCCATGAAGTTCCCTTGGGGTGCAATCTCCAAAGGGCTTTTATTGCAGGTTAGCTAACCACACCTAAAAAAATTTGCACAACTACCCTATCCTTTTGAATTGGTGTGAATAGCTTCTTTGCATTTTCAGAAGAGGCTGCAGAGTTTAACTCTCATTGAGTTATCTCTCAGCTGGTTGATGTCATTGAAGTCCCAGATGTCTAAATCAAAGATGAAAACATCATTTATAAAGAGGCCTCAAAAATTAAATACCCTTACAATTAAGAGCCTGCATTCTTCTTGTAACTCTACTGCACTTTCTCTCCCTGAAATGTCTTTTTCAATCTGCATGTAAATAGATATTTAATAGGTAGGTTGGGCAGAAGCCTCCACAAAGATGCAGCACTGCTTCTGGATTTAATAAAGCTGATAAAGCAATATTTCACTTCACTGCAAATGTTTCCCTCAGTCTGCACTTTTTATCAGTCCTTTCAAGAGAAAGCACTTAGACGTGAACTTTGAAATATTAAATTTTCTTAGGAAAAGCAATGCCTGATATCTTATGAAGCCAAATTCCCATCACGTCTTGAGTAACACATCTTTCAATTTCCCACTTTTCTGTGAGTTGGTGAGAAAAAATAATATAGCTATTCTTAATCTAACTAACATTTCTTTCTTTTATTCAAGCTTTGGAATGGATAAATCATGTTTATTGAACATTTGTATAGAGTACTGTTTTGAATTGAGCTGGTTCCCATTAATAGCAAAGTGTACTTGGATCTTTTCACTAAATAAATGATTCACGGCCAGAAATTATCTTTTTCTTCTTAAAGATCCAGTGCTTATTCTAAGACTTCTCTTCAGGGAGGTATACTTTTGACCTGTATCAAAATGTGACTTCTTAATAGCTTCCTTGATGACAAACCAGCATTATTTTGCATTATCTAACAAATTTCTATTCCTCCAATGATTTGCCTATGTTCTTCAAAGCTAAAAGTCAGACACTATTGTACACCTTCCTTACTAAAAGACAAAACACCTTCAAATTCCTTTACTTATCACCTCACAAGTAATCTCTTCCTCATTTACTGATGAATAATTTGCATTAAAATGTAAAAGTGAAATTTTTTAGCAGAATTTCCGTTTCATAAAGAATTTTATTTGGTCACGAGCCTTGCTTGGAAAATACTTGCTTGGAGTTTTTACTAAGTATTTTTAGAGATGTTATCCATGCTTCATTATAGGCTTTTCAATTTTTTATACATACACACACACACAAATGTTTCATTCACTGCAATTTTTGAAAAATGTCATCAGTGAAACATTCTTATAAGAAAATACCTGTCTATTTCATCCTCTAAAAATATTTAAACAGAGTATTGGTTTCAATTTAATTTTAAAGCAGAAAAACTTCTATTATATCAAAGCTAGAAATTACAGTTAACACCCAGAATTAGCATGCTATGTAATATAGTAAAAGTATATTGCTGTGGATCAGATAACATTAGCAATTCAAATATGTGAAGTATTTAAAAAAAAAAATAGCAGTTAATTTTGTCTTCTTTGAAGTCATTTAAAGATTTCACAATTCTGCAAGTTGCTCAATGTGCTTCCACTAGGTAGAAAATCCAAGATGCTGCAGGGTTTAGTCTTTAATGATTAAAAACAACTTTCTGTGGCATCCCAACCTCTTGTACACTTATTAAAAGGCAGAAGCTACAGTGGAAGCTTCCAATAAGTATCTAATAACATGTCCAGGGTGTCCAATTACTTGAGAAATGTCTATCAGTGTGTTCAGTGACTCTATACAAGATATCTCCTGTTTTGCTCTCTTTTCTAGTGGAGTGTGCTTTGAAGCTTTTCGCTTGCGTTGAAATGAGATACTGGATGTGTGTGTCACAAGCAGCAATGTATATTTAAAGCTTTTCTTTTCTATTACTCTGACTTTCAAACACAGCCAGAGGGAAGACAGGATCGTTCTGGAGTACCAAAACTTGGCATCTCCTGAACCGAGCAGAAGAAGTATGTGAACCAATGTCTTCCTGCACAGAACCTTGCTCCCACAGTCTTCCTTATTCTACTTATGCTCTGCAGGTCCCATTCAAGATGACTAAAATTTGGGCCTCAGCTGAGGCCTTCTCCTGTGCTTTATGGTAGGACAGTCAGTTTAATCCTATCAACTTTCATCCTCAACATAATGAGTGTGTTGACAAAGTTGGGTATCTGCAGCCTGTGGTTGAATGTTCCTGCAAAGCCACCAAAGCAGGTCCCAGTTTTAGGACTGAGGGTGGCCTTTGCTCATGGATTGAGCTGGCTCTCGGCTGACCCCTGATCAGATATGTGGGTATCTTTTTGCCTTGAACAAAGTGGGACTAAGCTTGATTCAGGCATTGACCTCATCTGCAAAACTATTTGTGATTTCCATTGGTATAACGGAGATAACAACACGGACTTTTTTGTGGGAACTTGTAAGTCTAGATCAGTGCAACCCATACTGCCTGAGGTATGAGTTTTTTAAAGACTTCTTTCCATTAAATTTAGCACATTTTCCCTTTCCTCACCTTGAGCCAACTCCGTGCTACTGGAAGTCCATCTGACAGTGAGGGTACCCTTTAGTTCAAGGTGAGCAAGACCTGCACCATTCCCCTGCTTCTCTCCTATCTCCTGTGTTTATGTGGAACACAGTTCAATAGCAGGATGAATCAGATGTGATTTGTTTGATTTACTATCAAGTTTCTGGGCACCTAAGTTGATAGCAGAGGGTAAAGTATCATAAACATGCATACCAATTTGGGAAGACCAAGGGGTAACTCTCATACTCATAGTTCCCCTTTATTGCCTTGTTGTGCTCCCTGCCAGCTGCTGCCTCCGCTGCCTTCCCTTCTCTGACATGCGGTGCCTGGAGTTCATTCAACACACTTAACAATTAGAGGCAAAGAGTTCGAACTTGTCGAGAGGAACATGCCCAAGAAAGCAAAGTATAATTTACCCTGATTATAAAATGCATTCCATTCCACGCTTGTTTTGACATTGTCCCTTGGAGAAAAATATTTCGTCTCATAAAGAAGTCTCATTGTTGCATTCCTTGTCAGGAGGAGGATTGCTCCATAAGCGTTCAGCTCCATCCAAACCCCACAATGTAAAGATTTCTAAAACTCCTTCTGGATCCAAATACTGTAGCTTAAGTTTAACTTTTTATGTTGTTCCAAAGCCACAGCCTACTGATCATACAGCTGAGACAAAAACTATGGGCAAGAGTTGAAAGTCAATGTAGCTCTTCCTCTGCTAGCAAAGATGACTATAGGAATATAGAAGATAGGGTCCAGATAGGTATTGTATGAGGTGTTAATGCTCTTCTGGATAAACAGACAAGAAATAAGTGAACAGTAATATTCACAGGGAGAGTTGGGCTGTCTTGAAAAAAAGACACTGTAACATTGAACCAGATCCCAAGTGTGGTCTCCATCCGTACCAGTTACACCTCCCTGCCCAAAGAATTGTACTGATTCCATAGGGGCTGATACCAGTTTCATGTTAGTTTACATTTCTCAGTGTCAACAAATGTATTCCTGGTTTATACCTTGGTGTGTGAAAGGGATTTAAGGCAGTGGGATTGCAGCCCTGAGCTACAGCACAGGAGAGGGGAGAGTCGGCAGTATCGCCAGGAAGGTCAGGACATGTGCTGTTTCTGTGACAAAACAACTTAGCATCTCTGTGTTTTTCACTGTCTTGAAGGCCGATACTCAGAATACCCAAGAATAAATGTAAGTGAATAAGCATAATGCTCAGTTTCGTAATGTAATATTCATACTTTTTCCCAAGCCATGCCTGAAAGGACACAGCAAAAAAATTTGAATGCAGCCACCCACACTACGATATATCAATCCACAAGTTATCAAAACAACACACACATCCAGGGTAAGAGATTAATGAGATTGCTTGTAGTTTCAACCTCAATAGGCCCTTTGTCTCAATTATCTGAAGTAAAAAATCAGCTTTTTCTTCTAAAGCTACAACCCTTACATGAATTTTGGATATGTGTGCCACAAATGACATGCTGGAAATTGTTAAACTTTTTCTTCTCATAAAAAGTGATAATGCATTAAAAACCCCACATGTGCAGTCCCACTGGGGTCAAGATGATGTTTCACATATTTAAAATTAAGCATGTGCTGAGCTGTTCTCTTAAAAATTGTTCTGAAATGAACATTAGCTATTAACATTTTGCAGAATTAAGTTTTCAGAGCTTGGGTTATTTTGCCCCATCAGTTAAAGTCAGCACTGACACCGACATGAATTCTACCTCTAGTTGTCGAGAACAAAGAACCTTCTCAGTGTGGAAGAAGACAAACTGGAACACAGTATCTGTCATCTGATCACAGCACTAAAAGGTGTAAGCAGAGGCTGGCTCAGAGCATACTACATAATAGCCAGTTTATAATGAACAGAACATATATGAAAAATGCCAGATTGTCAGTCCTGAAAACTGGCATTCTTTATTCATAAAAAAACCACAGATTATTTGGCTCCAACTCTGTCTATACCATTCCCACTAACATGCCTAAAGCCTGAGCAGAATTAACTTCCTTTTGGATATGTAAACCTTGTTTACTTCCTTGTTGAGAAAGTTAATGTGGATGCCAATTAATTCCATTCATTTTACAATCCAACTATCTTCCTCTGAGGAGTAACTGTAGGAAACGATAACAGGGAAGTACTGTTGTCATTGTCTTTTTAATAAGTAATTCTGAATGAGCAAATAATTTCAAAGGGGCAAAGAACTGAACTGAATTTATCCAGCTGAGCATAGGCGAAAGGTTTCATGGACATTTATTAATCTCAGAAGCATCATGCTGTTTTTCATACTTCTGAAATACGAGAAAAAGAAAGCCATATGAGTTTCTCAATGTGCAAGTCTGGCTTGGTCATTCATTATCTGTGTAGTTTGATAATTACCTATTTCCTAGGTAAATTGCTCTGGACATTTACTTTGAGGTAGCAGATTAATGGACTTCTTTGAAAACTTCAGGAACTTGAAAATCTACAAAGCTTCCGGAATAAAATTTTCCAGGTCATTGGTTATTGTACTTTTAGAAATCCAGAAGACAGCACACATTTGTACCTCAGCTTGTATAGAGTTGCTCAAAACCTTGCTCAGAGCAACACTTGTCTAGATCTTTGAGTCCACTAAATTTAAATAGTGAAAATAATAAGCAGTCCAGTAAGCATGAACCTGTGATTTACTATACAGAAGCAATAAAGGATTTCGAAATAGCTCATAACTAGGCTGTCAAGGTCAGTTCAACTAGATAACACCTCTTCTCTTTGGTTGTCTTTAAAAGTTAAATCGTCAGAACATTTGTAAGCAATGTGATACGCCTGGAATTGAACAATAGTCCTGACTTTCTGTTAACACTTTTTCATCTTGGCACAACTCCATTGGCTCTAATGGAGTAATATTAGTTCATAATACTATAAGAAGAGACTAGTGTATATTATTGTCGTAGCAGCTTGGGTAGATCTCCCCACACAGTCTTGCACCTTAGCACGAGCTACCAGAGCTCCCCAGGGATCAGGTGAGCACCCCCGGCCTCCCAGCCCGCCTTCCCCAGGCTCTGGGACCCAGTGCTCCCGCTGTCAGATTAGTTCCAGTGGCACAAACTACAGTCACTCGAACGTACACATTGCAATATGATTTTCAGAAAAGTTATATTCTCGCATAGTGCAGCACCGTTTTTCTTACGCTATCATTCACTCAGCCGGAGGCAGCCTTCACTTGGCAAAGACAGCATGGTTTTGATAACTGTCAAATTTGCTCCCTGCGTAACCATCAGGCTGTCAGTCACAGTGCTGGGTGGATGGCTTTTTTTTATATACATCATTTCTTTTGATCCTGCAAAGGTTCAAACTATTTTCATCTTTCCTCAAAACTTTATATTGATTTTATCTTGTCCTAATAGCAGAGAAATGTAACAATCCCATCCCTGGAGACCTCAGTGCTGTGCATGCTGGGGAGGAGCATGTCCAGATTGTGCTATGGATGCAGAAAGCTTGCATTCACTGAGGTCTGATAGGATTATACAGAGGGAAAGGGACTGTAGCCATGGATTTAACACATTCCTGAATACTGGCGCTGTCCTGGATTGAAGGAATAGCAAGAAGATTAATGGCACAAAAGGAGTTTGGCATCAAAGCTCCGTGCTGCAGGGTTTAACTCCCCTGTATTTGCTAACCCGGGATCCACCCCCCGGGCTGGTCCTGCGCCAGGCAGTGCCCACGGTACCCTCCCGCCAGGAGCTGGGTTTTGCAAACAGTTTCCCAGCTGAGGTGTGGTTATAGCATACAATCAAGAAACTTGGGGGCATCATAGAGCAGAATTTTTTCAGTGTTGAACTAAAGTAACTTGATTTTGTAGAGCTTCAAGTTCAAGCCCATTGAGGATAAGCAGAGGGACGAAAGTACCACAGCAAATTTTTTTGCAAGAAGTTACCATGAAAGACATTTCTGTAATGCTACAAAGACTTTATAACAAACTATGGAAGGCTATTTATAGAAAAAAAAAATAGAAATCTTTATTTTATTACAAAATTGACTATTACCAAATTGACTAGAAAGATTCAGATAATGCACAAATTGCTTTACACATTGCAATATGGCTACATTTACATGTCTGAGTATAACAGCAGAGGAAAATGAAAAAAAATGCAGGAGACAGACCAACAAACGCTACGAACTTGTACCATTTCAGAATGTAAAAAAATAAAAATAATCATTCCTGGTTATATATATAAACCTGTACTTGAAACTGCATGATGGGGAAAATAGACTAGTGACCGTAATAGCTAACACACAGTATTACGTGCAGGGCAGTGACAACTTTAACCTTTAGATACAGGTATTGAACTCTCCACAAGAAATAGACCTCTCTGAAACGTTTAGGACCCTAATTTCCTGTGGTTCTTTGAAACATACATTTTATATTACTCATCTGATGAAGTAACTATCCTGTTAGGATAATCATCATTTAATAGTGGCAGAATCCATAGGATTCCAGTGATTCCATTTACGGATAAGGCCTTTCATGCAATAAAAGGCCACTAAGGTTTTACAATAAATGTGTGATAAAATGGCTTGTGTGGGAGTTGAAGCCATGAAACACTCTACGGGTATGAGCAGAGTATGTGGCAGGCACAGTACTGCAACTGGCCAAATCAAAGTACTGTGCAAGCATGAGGAATAAATCCTCTTATATACCTTTGTCCTTATTTCCCTTTTATTAAGGAAGTGAATAGCATTAGGGAAAGCACGCTTCTTTCATTATCCTGATTTTTAAGCCCTGTTGTTAGCGTTATTACAGACTGCCATCTTACTTCTCAGTTTAATTCATGACATTGGTAATTTGAGAAGGACTAAGTGAATTCCTTCTCCCTTAGGCTGACTTCTCAAAGCTCTTCAACTCTGAGCTAACAGGACCAGTTCCGTTGGAACTGTTGTTCCCCCAGGTGTCCTATATGATACCCACAAACTGGAAACCAGCTCTTTTCAAGCTAGCCTGTTGAACAGCTTGAGGCTGTAATAATTTCACTGTGTGCTAAGAAGAACTATACATAACACTCCACAGCTCATTATCAAGCTCTATTCCGTACAGTCCCTCAGCTGCACTAAAGCAGTATATTTACATAGGTTTATGAACGTGCACGGTATTTTTCTCTCCTTTTAACATTGCTAAGTACAGCTGAACTAACTAACCACATTTTCCAATAAAACAGTATGGGAGCTTTTGTTGATACTATTTCTGGCTCAGCAATTGTTCAAGGGATGTGTGTTGCAGTTTCTCCACTGGTTACCATAGGCTTTGGCTTTCCCAGTCAATGTATATTTTTTCAGAGAAGGCAGCAGCAGGGTTGTCATTTATTTTCTGCAAGCTGTATTAAAGAGAAAAAGAATCTATGTAGTGATGTATTATTTAAAAGCAAATAACACTGAACAAACTTCAGTTAAAGGAGTTAATGGAATTAATACCCTTACTTGAATTATATTGGGTGATTCTTTACTGTGGTGTTGGCCAGCAAAAAAAAAATATCCCATAGTATTTAAATGTCACTCTAATTTGAGGACTTACTTAATTCTGGATCAAACACCCAGTTTTCCAATTTAGATTCTTATACAACTAAGCTTTTTTGTTAGCTTATTTGTATAAGCTTGTGAGCAGAGAAAAATCTTACATTCAATTTTTTGAACCAAAACTGTATAATAAGTTGCAACATTGCATGACTATTTACAAATAGATATTTCTTTTCTTTGTCCTTCTGCCTAAAATCAAGCTTTCTAATCTAAACTCTGTAGAGCCCTGCTTTACTGTTCCTTCACTAGGGCATTTTCTTTTTTATCTGCACCATTGATGCTCAAAATGAAATGCTATTTTTCAGGAAATATCCTCTAGAAATGCAGTGGAGAAGTTTTATTATAACAAAATAATGGCTATTTTCCCCAAGAGTATATACATTTTGATTTCCCCATTTCTGATCTGCATCATGCACAGAAAACATGCTCTCTTGGAGTTTAAAACTGTATGGCCATAAGCCATACAAAATTTGTCTTCTTAATACATAGAATATTTTCTGTTAAAAGTAAAGAAATGTGATGGCATTTAATAAATCTCACATTGTGAGAATAAAGCTTAGAAAAACATCTGTTCTCTTACACTCACGGTTCTATGAAAATTCTAAATGGGGTTCAAAGAAAAGTCTCATGTACTCAGGAGACCCTTATGCACATACCTTATCGTCTGTGGAATGCAATGGGAAGCTCCCGGCTGGGAATCAGTATTCCTGAATGGAGTGTTTCTACTGGTTTGTTGTCAGTTGCTACAATTTGGTATTTGCGAATGAGCTGAAACACAAACATTTCAGTTAGCGTGCTTTGGCTTCTAGATCTTCTGATTAGGTTAAATGTTGAAGAAGCAGGCATTATGTACAGAATGCCATTTTAGAGTATTTACCCAGCAAAGGGCCAAGTGAAGCTGTAGCTCTGCTACGCGGCGCCCGATGCACATCCTCTTCCCAATGCCAAAAGGAACATGAGAAAAAGGATTTATTAAGTTCTTCTGAAACCAGCGCTCTGGTCTAAACTGAGTCCAGCCATTAAAGTACTCTTCATTGCAACCCAGGGCATGGCTATTTATCATCAACACGGTCTATAAATAGAGCAGTAGAGAGAGTCTCATTACAAATTGGCTTAGAGCTACCAAGTGAATCAGCTTGTTAATGAAAAAAAATAATGCAACAGTAAAGGCGAAGCAGTTTCCTCAGAAGATGTCATGTCTCTTAAGATTAATTCAAACACAGAAAAGGTCATAGTTTTCTCAGAAATTCATTGGAAAGTTTGAAAAAAATTTTTGCAATAGCACACCAAAATATTTTTGTCTAAATCCAACAGCAGTGCAGGCAGGCATGGCTTTCAGTTTATGGGAATTCTTGGTGTGAATTTCTCATTCCTTATCCTGGGACTTGTCCTTTGGCAAAGTCATTTTGAGACTGAAATATGACCAACTTCAGTGGTTTACAGGACAGTTAATCAATGGCAAAATATTCTAATAAGCTAAATTAATTTACTTACCCCCTTGGGCAGTACATAATCTCCCAGAACCATTTCTGTGTCAATGGTGCGAGTGGTAAATGGCACCGAGGGTGTTAATCTGCAGTGAAAGAAACAAAATGGGTTAAATTTTCAGCATTTGTTCTTCCTGTATTTATCATAGTTTACCCTAAACAACAAGGTGAACAAAATTATATATACTATATATACTTTCTCCCTAGTACACACTGGCTGGTAAAAAACTTAGTGATCATTTTGCTTTTTGCAGATTATTTGAGAATTTTACCTCATGGATTCTTTCAGACATGCTTTTAGGTAAGGCATATTCTTCAAGTTCTCAGCACTTGGACTCTCATTAGCAGCCAAAACACTCTGTATTTCCTGGAAAAGGTTCTGCTGAACATGTGGATTGCGTGAAATGTTATACAAAGCCCACAGTAAACTATTGGCCGTCTGAAACAAACCAAAAAGAAACATAAAAGACCTCCATTTGTGGTGACAGAAACAAGAACTTGCCAGAAGTTCAGAGCAACATTTACGGCTGGTCACTGCCTTATGGTATTTTGTAAACCTAAGGGATTATGAGCCATCCTGGTTGTTCTCTAGGAGTAATGAACAGAAGAAAGAATCTAGTGATTTATGGTAAAAATTCACTTGCATTTAGGCCACCGAAGGAACTACAGGCTTAGCTCACTCTCAGATGTTACGGAAGAAAGCAGGGAGTTGGAACGATGCTAATTTTAACAAGCTTTTGGAAAGTCAGGTTTACCGTTTCAACTCCAGCAATCTGGAGCTCTGCGATGGCAGCGTACAGCTCCTTCTTGGAAAGTTGTCCTCCAGAATAGATGTCACACAGGAAATCCTCCCGAGGGTTTGCCGAGTGTTTTTCCAGTCGACAGTCAATTGAGTGCTTGGCTGAGGAGGGAGGAGCAGGAGGTAATTAATGGAAAATCACTAAAAATACTATAAAAATAAAAGCAAAAATACATCTTACATGCAGGATTTTGAAAGAGGATACCAAGCTGTGCTCTTTTTTCAAGCGATGAGCATTATACTGAATAAATAATGGTATTTTCACTTTTTAAACAAAGAAATCAGTCATAAAACCCACTTCTGAACAGAAAGAGCTCCTGCAAACTACTAGGAATTCTGCTTTCTTAAATTAGGAAAGGAAATCAGTGATGTGTTGAGTGAAATATTTAGCAAACAGAAATACAAGTGTGTAAAATTTATTAGGTTGAATTTTCAAAGGGGATCAAGGTGTTAAAAAATCAAAGAGACTTAGCACTAAGACTCCCCGAGGGGAAATTTAAGCCTTTGATTTACCAGGGGAAGGCAAAAGTAGATGCCAAATTTCTACATGCTATTTTTTTTTTAAATATAGAGAGCTAGATTTTGCCCACCCTTTCTCATGAACATCCCAGTTGTTAAGACCAGTTCCTAGTAAGGAGCTATTCATGTCAAGTGAAGGTGTCAAACTGTTTTTTCTGAACAAAACTGGTTTAAAGTGTCTTTCCTAAAACCCATAAACTAAGAAGCAATACAATAAGTACATGTGTGGCTGGCATGGCCAAAGTATCAAGTACTCAAATACGTAAGAGAAATATATCACTTAGCATTACAGTCATCCAAGTGCCAAAACCTTTCTTAATCTTTAGCTATAACTGTCACTGTCTAGCAAAATATTGAAAAATATAAACTTAACTTCATATCTGGAGTTAGAGTAATTTTTGTAACCTTGAAGGCCAATTCAACTTAAATAGACAGAAAATGTTGTCAAAAAGCCAAACTGCACCTTATGATTTAAATTGCTTTTGTTTTTAAAACTTACGACTATATTCCAGGTCGTTCAGAAAACATATCGTTTCTTTTTTTAGCAAACAGGCTTTTGTTGCATGCAAAATTCTTGTTTCTCAAGAAAACAGCTCCCTTTGAGGTCCCTTTGAGGGAGGTCCCTTTTCTCACTCGTATACTTTGCCTTTAAAGAGATTATACAATTTCTGGCTACTTACTTTTATGACAGATTAAAGTGGACTCATGATGTTGCTGACTCCCAAATTTCTGGGGCTTCCCTGGGGATTGGGTATTGCCCCACAAGCAGAGCTAAGTGTTAGTCATAAGAAAACAGTGCTGCTATGCTTGGAATAGGTTTGTGGTTAGCTGCAGCAAAGGTGTCTCAATCTGTGCTGAAGGCAGCAATGAACAGCAGTGTAGGACAGTAGCAAGTATGAAGAAAGTTAATTCCACCAAATAGGAAACAGAGGAGAAGGGAAAGGAGAGAAATCATGTTAAAAAAAGTAACCTGTTTTAAATATATCATCCCATGCTTTAGTATGAGCTTGCCAGACTTTTGTGTTCAGGCCCTTGTGAAGTTCCACAGGGGTCACCATCATCATTCCAAAAGTAGCCATCATCTGTGGTGGAGAAAGAGTTTTTGAAATCTTTCTTTAATCTATCTACTTGCAGTCTGTGAACAAAATTAGACTGTAAAGTAGGAGGTAATTGTCAGGAAGTCAAGATTCTGGCAGATTTTCCATCCTGGACAGAAAGAATGGGTCTCAAGCTACTTAGACTGTATCCAGCTAAAAATTAGGGACAGCCAGGGGAGGACCAGAGGCTTCTCTAGTGGGTGATTCATCCTATCTATTTTAGGCACCTGTTTTAGAATGGGACAAGCCACCCTTTGGCAGTGCCTCTCTCTCCCTTGACAACAGATGGAGCTAAAAAACTAGGCTAGGCTAGACGCCTGTCTTTTAGACGGCTAAAATTAGGCAGATGTATATCACCGGAGTCCAAGTTGCAGCAAGATGCACAGCAGGTATGCTTGCAGGAATGAGTAACCTCCAAATCCAGCGTATGTGCGTAATCACACACAACTCCAAGAGTCCCACCCAACTAACAGCAATGTTGCACAACAGGTATCTCAGAGGGAGAGGAAAGTTAACCAACCAATCTGACAACTCTATTTCCAGGATTGCCCAGATGTGCATACAGCATTCTTCCCCTACAGATTTAGACATTTCATAAATGGGACAGTCTGATGGTCAGTACTAGCATTGCACATGTGTCGCCTTGGATGTGAAAGGCTGCCAATACACATGTAACACAGAAGCCTGAGCTTTTTTCAGGTGACCCATTTAAACTGGTACCCTCTCATTAGTAGTAGGGGTAGAAAATCACTACAGCCCCAGTAAAGACTATTCCATACCGTTTTTACAGCCTTGATGAAGTTCAAACTTTCTTCTTCTACATCCTGCTGTAGGAGACCAAACCTCTTCCCATACAGCACCAGGCAGATACCTGTTGTTAAGCAATATTATAATTAAATGATATAAACAAAAGAGTGCATGGAGTCCACCATTTATTGTCAAGGAATGGCTTGGATTATCCTCCTGAAAAATCATCTCTGCCCTATGATACACACCTGAGAGAACAGCACTTCAAAACACCTTCTGCACGTTTGCCTCAGACCCGAGTAGCAGTATATCTAGCTAAGGTGCCCTTACAGTACGACCTTCTTCACAAATAAGAATCACCACTGATCCCCTCACGAGCAGTGAATCATTCTGGCAAGCAGGGCTGGTATATTTGGCAAGTAAGCTATTCGGCAAAGCTACTGAAGAGAACTGAGCTGCAGGAAACCAGGACCTGAAGAGGCCATCTAGTCCAGTGTCTCCTAGCCCTTTCCACAGCCAGAAACCACTTGCAAACACTGGCAGCATCCCACACTCCACCAGCTTCCACCTCTTTCCACTTGCTCTTTTTTTTTTTCCCCCAAAGCTGCCACTTCCTATTTCTCCCTTTCCAAAAGCAGACATCACCACTGATAGTGGAAAAAAAAACAACCCAACATTTAAAACCTTTTCAGTTTTCAGGGACTCAGTACACAGGTTGCTGAGATGAGCCAGCCAAGAGCAGACAGGTCTGGTAGAGCTTGTTCAGTTACACCCTATACACGACCATCCCTCCTTGTTGGGAACCACTGATGCAGTTTCTTCTGCACTAAGTCATTCCTGGCAGATGGTTCCTTACTGTACTCTGAAAGGTTTCTAAAGATGGAGGTTCCTGTCTTGCTAACTTATTCCAGTGCTTCTCAATCCTGATGTAAACATTTTAAATGGGATTTCCCCACCCTTGTCTACAGTTAATATTTATTCACTGTTGTGGGATCATTTCATTGATCTTGTGCTGCTGATAATTAACAAAAATGGACAAAAATGTTCATGTGCTATCTGATCCCACTCTAGACAAATGCACTGTGATTCCCCCAGGTTTTGGATTTATAAGTCACTATTAATGTTTGATTTTTTTTTTTTTTACAAGCCACATAGATAACCTGACAGAACTGAAGAGTTTGTATACATGCTGATGAATTCTGAATGTATACTGATGGTCCCCTGGCTTTTCTGCAACCCACTTTCCATGATATGGTAGCTGAGGGTTTGGAAATAATCAGCCTACACTGTCATCACTGATCGTACTTTCACTGAAATACCATGGCAGGTACAAAACGCATACCATTCTCAGGCAAAAAACAACTTACTTTCAAATGACCATTTGTTGAATTCTGAATAGACATCTTCTATTTGTCCGTTGTGGTTACAAACATCATCTATTCTGTGCGTGAAGTCCTCCAGGACCTAAGTGGTGGAGAGAAGAGAGAGAAAAGAAAGGAATAAAATGACATCAACTAACAAAAATCCTGTGTAATTTAACATTTCAACTTTTAAATAGGTAACAATCTTACATAAGAGAGGAATACTTATATTTCTTGTTCTTTGAACAAGATCCAGTTTCCCCCTGTGTTAACATATGTTTGGATTTTACATGACTCTCATGCTATTACTGGTTTTACTTCAATGAACTGAGCTTTCCTCCACAGGGATGAAATGCTTCAGTCTGATGCTGGGATAATACTGGAGTTTCACGATAAAGAGGATTAAGCTGCTTATCACAGATGCTCCTCAAACTCAATGAGGAACACAGAGGTTAGAGAGGGAAGTGTTCCCTGACGGGAGGAACATAAGAATGAAGCAGTAAAGGCAGAAAACACTGAATGCAAAAGAAGTAAGCAAAAACTCTGTTTGCAGGAGCCCGTATCTTTGTGGAATCATCTTACTGTTCTGTGGAGACAGGCAATCTCAACTACAGGTTTCTGTGTGGTCTCACTTTTGGTCAGACCCTGATAATCAGTTTGTACTTATTGTTCCCTGAATGATTTCAGAGTATTAACTCATGGTTCTACCACTGTAGAGCAGATCAACAGCTCTTCAGGTAAACCCGATCACTTGGTTTGCTTTTATTTCCCAGGTTTCCAGGGGATTGGGGAAAGAGAAAGGATTTCTCAAAGCGCAGTACCTCATTGATTGTGGTATCCAGTTTCGCAACTTCCCTGGGTTTCATTAATTTCTTTTGAAAGGCACTTCTTACCCTCTGCCAGTCCTTTCCTTCCCTAGATTGAATTAAAAACAGCGAGGTTGAAAAGAGAAAGGCTTAAAGAAGAAAGACGACAAAACCCCAAACCCGCGGCATGTGCAACAAGACGTGGCCGGGCGCCCATGCGCCTTCGTCGCACCGACGGGCGCAAACTTGACGCCGCAGCCCCTCCTCGGGGGCCAGGGGATGAAACCTGCTGCGGGCGGCAGCCCCGAGCCGCCGGCAGAGCCGCCCCGCGGGAGCCAAGCCCCGGGAGGGAGCCCCGGGAGGGAGCCCCGGGCCCCGCGGCGCCGGGCGCGGCAGGTTGGGTGGCGGCGGCCGCCCGCCCGCAGCATCCCCCGGCCGCCTCGGAAAGCCCTCGCCCGCACCGGCTCCCCCGCCACCGCAGGGAGCAGCCGGCCCTCCCTGCACCTCCCCAGGGCCGCCCGGGTGCTGCCGGTGCCACTTACAGGATCAGCAGCCCGTAGCCCTCGTCGCGATAGTCCCGATAGGCTTTCCAGGGCTTGATCTCCAGGCGCTGGGGGCAGGCGCTCTCCCGGCGGTACAGGGCTTCCAAGAGGCAGGGGGCTGCGATGTGCACCGAGTCGAAAGCCCCCAGCTTCATGCGGAAAATCTTGCCGAACCGCCTGTGGTACTCGGCCTGGGGGCGCAGAACAGACCGACCCCCCCGGTGAGTGCGAGGCGCTCTCCCGCCGCCCCCCGCCGCAGCATCCCCATCCCTCCGCCCGCCTCACCAGCGTCTCATGCTGCCTCTTGAGCCCCCCCTTCCAGAGGACGTCGGGCAGGCTGCCCATCAGCGGCCAGCTGGGGGGGCCGGGCAGGGCGGCCAGGGGGTGCCCGCGGCCCCGCGGAGCGGGGGGCGCCGCCGGCCGCAGGGCGCTGAGGGAGGAGGCGAGCAGCCGCTGCGCGGGGGCTCCGCGCCCGGCGGGGCTCATCGCGGCGCGGCCGCAGGTGAGGGCGGGGTGCCGGAGGAAGATGCTGCAGCCTCCCATAGCCGCGGTGACAAACGCCCATCCGCATATATGTATATATATAGCAGCCGGGAGGCTCGCTGGACTTTCGTCGGGGGCCAATGGGAGCCCTGGGTGGGGTGAGGTGGGGCCGGCTGGCCCGGCCCGGCCCGGCCCGGCCCGGGGAGGCTGCGGGGCGAGCGGTTCATGAAAGGGTTCAGGCGAGGCAGGAGGGCACCGCGCCAGCTCCGTCCGCGCCTCCGCCCGCGGAGCTCCCCGGGGGCTCCCGGCGGCCCCGGCCCCGCCGCCCGCGGAGCTCCCCGGGGGCTGCGGCGGCGCCGGACCCCGCGGCCCCAGCGGCAAGCGGGAGGCAGGCGGCGGCCGGCGCGGCAGGTAGCGGCACCCGCTCCCCGGCGAAGCTGCCCGGCGTTGGTGCGAACGGTCTCACTAAGCAATTTCTCCCTCTCTCTCTCTTTTTATTTTATTTATTTATTTTTTTAAATTCGGCTTTTTAGGGGGGCGAGGCGGCCAGGGCGCATGTGGGGGTTTGTGGTGTTCATACCGCAATGCACAGGTGGCTGAATAGTTCAGCCTTCCTTCAGTATTTGCACTGTGAAATGATGGACTAAAAAATGCAGGGAGCTGAGGAGTAACAAGTTTTGGTGGGTGGACTGCTCCTACCCTATCTGGCTGACTAACCACCTATTTATGAAAAAGGGCATGTGAGTGCACCATCTGAGAAGGCAAAATTCCCTTCATTGTTAGTGTTGGCAGCCATTAAATTCTGACAAAAATCAGTTATTGCCCTGAGTCTTTTAATCGGAAACTGCACAGTAATCCTCAGAGAGTGCCAAAGGTTTTCAGGCTAAGTGAAGGCAGGAGAGGTGCTAGCACAGATAAAGCAGCTCAGGTCACCTGGGTACTTAGCCTCTGTCCTCTCCTTGCACGAGAAGTCAGAGAGGCTGTAGAACGTGCTGCAAGACAAAAAGCAACCTGTAAGCCAGAGCATTTCCAGGAAAGACAGTCATGCTACAATGAGGACTTGATTTTCTCCCACCCCACCGTACCTTTTTTCATCTTTCCCAAGTTGCGTTTTGTGACTCAGCTCTTAATCCCCTTTATTTAAGTGTCTGACGGTAAGATGCGGAGTGTTCAGATAGATGGGTGTGTTGGACAAGGGACAAGCACAGGAATAATGAGAACATGGGTTTGACACAGAACCCGAGACCCATAGGGGCACATGTCTCAAAGTCAATTAACAACAGTAAAAAGACCAAGGTAGCAGTGATCAATACAGAGAAAAATGTACAGAAGCGTGACATCTCACTGCAGACTCCTTCTCTGATTTTTGTACGTCCTTCCCAATCCTGCCCCTCTATTTCAGTGATTTTCTTCTACGGGATCATACTACGTTGGCCACAAGATCAGAGCACTTTTTAGGCGGGCTTTAAAATTAAAGCTGGTGCAAAGGTTTGCAAATTTTTTTTAGGGAAACACCACAACAAGTTGATATTCTTGTGATTTGTTTTCTTTGAACCAGTTCTACTGAAAACACATTTTGCTGTCCTTGTAGACCGAGTGCAGTTCGGGCTTTGTTCAATGATAAGTTCTTCTGAGAAACCAGGCAAGAAGGGACTATTTGTGTGCTCTGTGGACACCTGTCTATTTAAGGAATCAAAATGAACTCATTTGAAGGGTCACAGCTTAGTGCCTGTGAAACAATCTCTTTAGAAGAGTCTGGAATAGGAAAGTGAAGACTCAACTGGGCACAGGTCAATTTTTCCATGTTCGTCGCTGCTATGGGGAAGAAACCACCCTGTTAATACGAAATCTTCTCTATTAAGCTGTTTTTAAGTTACAGAATGGAAAAGGTTTTATTTAACTTCTGTGGTCGTGATGTAACTCTCTGGCAGGGAAGTCAGTATATTTGTAGCTCAGCTAGGCCTGGAGCTGAGAGAGCTAATGATTGCCTCAATTTCTGGTAAAGTGCAGTTCTAAGGGCATTTTCAGCCTTCACTTCTTCCTCCCCTCCCTTTTAAGAGATCTCAAAAACAAGCCTTTAATTTTCAGCAAGATCTTTTCTTGTGACCTTTAGAACATATCAAGGGTTATCTTAAAAGTAAAACAACACTAGTTACAGGGTTCTTGAACTGAATTTTGGGGGCATATCCTCACAGGTGTATCGCTCCACTGAGGCACCTATAACAGTGAAGAAGTCACCGTTGTCCCACAGATGTCTATCCACAGGACTTCCCAATATTTTCTAATAATTGTAACAGCTAATTACAACCGTGAGTGAAAAGCCCTCTTCACTTCTATACTATGGCAAGGAGTATTTTTAGGTCAAAGACCAGAAGATATCCGAAGATCAAAACTAAATAGCTTATGATACATGTTCTTTTATGCTTCTCTTTTGCTACAGAAAAAAATATGCTTTGATTTCTGCAGTCTCAGATGTTCCTTGAAAAATGATCTGCCAGTGTGATGCTTCTGTAGATCTGACAGGGGCTGTTGTAGAGGTACAGAAAGGCTGTATCACAGCCTATCTTTTTCATCACTAAAACATTTAATCAGTACCTGAAGTCCATGTTTTAGAGCTGCTTCCTAAGCAGAAGTAATTTCTAGTTCTACCTCCTGGGAAACAATAGTAACATACTCTTTAAATAAAGCTTGGAAATCCCATCAAGCTAAGAACTCCTCACCAGGATCGAAGAGACTGAGGTGTGCTTGGAAATCTCATTGAAACACAACAGCTGAACTTCCAATGTATTGTAAAACGTATCAAAAGCATTGAGCTCATGTGCAGTGAACCGAGTGCTTTTTGTATAGCGCATTTCAAAAACACTAAATATTACCAAAAGAACTCCTCAGTGGGAAAGAGCTTTAGATTGGTAGTGGATTTTCTTTCTTAATACCTGTAATTCCAGGAGGTTTGTTTTGTGACATATGACACAATTCCCGTCTCCTGACCTCTACTCTTTCTCCTTGTTGGAAAAAGCTTTTTGCTGTTTTGGCCCTAAAATGCTTGTGAAGTCTCTTGCGTTTTCTAAAATGCTAGAATGTAAAAGTGCCGCAGGAGAATGGGTAGGCTACGCAGGGAGAATCTCTGTCACCGGGAAGGTATTTCACAATGCTGGGGAAGACAGACTGAATGCAACTTGTAAACTCTAGTGTCAAAACACAAAGTTGTTATTCCAGGTTTTTGCTCATGTTTGTTTATACACTTCTAATTCTATGCCTCTTTCCAGCTGAGGATCTTAGAGTTTTGTAAATATTGATGAATTAGCCTCAGCTTAGGAAATGGGAAAGTACAGTAATTCCCATTCTACAGAAGAGAAACTGAAATGTATTTGAAAAGTGAGATCTCAAAGTTGTTACATAGACACTCACTGTAAAATGAAAGCAAAAGAAATCTTTTTATATTTTTACTCAAACACCAGTTTTTTATCACTAAACTCTTTCGATCTCACTGCATACTAGATGATTACACTCCCACAAGATGACAGTAGCAGTGTGGAAATAAAGGTCTGCTGAGCAAACTGAGACCAAGGTAATCCTTAGAGAGGGATCTAGAAAAACAGAAAGGTAGATGAACAGCTCATACTCCACCAGCCAAGGAATCTTCCAGCTGGCCATGACCTGTTTGAGATATTGACCTCTGCAATAAACACCGGGACATTCAACTACTGAAGGAGTCTCTAATTAAGTAAATGCACGGTTCAAGAAAATTAAGAGATTTCTTGACTTAAATTAAGCATAGTTAATGTTTACTTAAAAAAAGTTGAATGATCTTTTCTGTGAATAAATATTTATTATCTGCTCTACATGAAAAAAGCAATGCTCCACGTATACTTCTTTCTCTAGAGAGATTAAGCTTACAGGGGATAAGGCAGGGAGAAAGTGGTGAGCATAGGCGAAGAAACTGAGGTCCATGACACGATGTTCTGACAGTCAGCTTGGAAATACTCAGGACTTCACTGGCTCTTCCCTTTTCTTCTGATAACTAGAACCACTCTCTGGGCTTTTTCAGTTTCTTGTCTCTTTTAGCGATCTTCTCCCCACTGAGCAGGGAAGGGAGTTGTTGTAGCAAAGGATTTGTGCATTAGGGTGCTACGAGAATGAGTTACTGTCCCAGGCTGAATTTTTATCTTTGGACAGAACTGACAGAAGTCTAGAAGCTTTCTTCACCTTCCACACAGCACTGTGGAAGGCACATTTAGTTTAAAAAGCAGTAGCATTTCGGAATCTGTCAGAATATTTCGCTGGACCGAAGTGCTGAGGCCAACTGTATGAGGTCCAACAAGGCTCAGTGCCGGGTCCTGCACTTGGGTCACAACAACCCCATGCAACGCTACAGGCTTGGGGAGGAGTGGCTGGAGAGCTGCCCCGGGGAAAAGGACCTGGGGGTGTTGGTTGACAGCCAACTGAACATGAGCCAGCAGTGTGCCCAGGTGGCCAAGAGGGCCAACAGCATCCTGGCTTGCATCAGGAATAGTGTGGCCAGCAGGACCAGGGAAATGATCGTCCCCCTGTACCCAGCACTGGTGAGGCGGCACCTCGAATCCTGTGTTCAGTTTTGGGCCCCTCACTACAAGAAGGACATCGAGGTACTGGAGCGTGTCCAAAGAAGGGCAACGAAGCTGGTGAAGGGTCTAGAGAGCAAGTCTTGTGAGGGAGCTGGGGTTGTTTAGCCTTCTTCTTGCAAAAGAATTATGTATATTTATGACTGTAAAAATATAGGTGTCAATTTATTGCTGATGTTATCAGTGTAATATGATGTTATGCAAAGAAAATCTTAGAGGACACAAAAAGGTAAAATGTAAATAGTATTTTCCTCACCACTTGAACAAGGTGACTTATCCTCTTTTATGCTGCCTAACGATCCATGACATGTAAGCACTGTGCCTTTAGATCTAGTCTTTATTGAAACATTTTAGTTTAGCGGTATCAACAAAAGACTATAATTATACAGATCCCATAAATTACCGTTAAACTCCTTTGTTTTTTGTGGTGGGTATTAGTGACTTTAGATGATGTATCTAAGAATCAGGCCAGCTTGCATCATTCAGGTTAGACCTGCAGGCAGCCCTGTGTAATACACAATGTCTGGATATCTATCTTTATTAACTGATCCTAAAGGTATAGAGGGCAGGAGGGTCCTGGGGAGTATTAGGAGGGACTGTGAAAGATTCCGCCTAAAGCCTAAAGAAGCATTTGGGTGGTCAAGTTATGCCGAAGGTTCAGGCCAAAGGAGTCCGTTAACATTTGCCGTATCACATGGAGACACGGCGTGTTAGATCTCTATACAGTTCAAAATGTAGACCCTCAGGCATCCCAAATCCAAAAGGCACCTAAATTCTGTAGGTATTTATATATTTATGTTTCCAGCCGTAAAACCCCCTAACAGCTTGCATCTCTGCCAAAACGAATGTATGCAGCTATCCGCGTTCTGAGACAGTAATTCTTGGTGATTTTTCCCCATTGGGAAATTAATCTTCTTTTAGCTCTGCTTACAGAAACAGTGTACTTAAGAGCAATCATGTATATTATTTTTTATGAGCAATTATACTTTTAACCTTCTGCTAAGACATTATCCATGTGCAGTTGCCTTGTTCACATGCAGTTAACATGCAAAGTAGCACTTGTGTTATGGTACTGAAAAATTATGAAAATATTTTCAGTTTTAGTGGTATTAATAACTCCACAATGTAAGTAAGTGATTAAAAACTGTTTGCCAAAAGCAAGGAAAGCTTTCAGAAGCAGGCAATGTTGAGTATCCCTTTAATTCAAACAACACTGAAATTTAAAATAAAGCTCTAGGTTTACAAATCTGAAGCTTTGTTGTTGTATGACGGTCTTAATTGCCTGGAAAAATAGCTGTTATATGACTTCTTGAGAGAATCTGCTAAAGCTGGTTATACAAACACTTGAATCAGACTCAAACTCATGCAATTTACTGGATTTGTTGATTAAGCCTGTAAGATTTGCACAGATTACTTTCGATCTGATGGATGTGTTTCTGCTGAGGTAAAACTGACCTCATACCAAGTCTTTTGAAAGCAAACAGATGCTTGTTACTTACTAAAATTTTGAAGGCTTTATTTCTGTGAGATGCTACCGGTCAGTTTGTCAAAGACAAGACAATAACAATATTGTTCTTGCACATTTTTCTTACATTTCTCTCACAATATTACATATTTATCTTACTGTTCCTGCACTGACGTGTTGTTGTAAAATCTCATAAAGCATAATTGTGTGAATATAGTGTTTCATGTTATTTTTGTATTATACTGTATTATATTTCCAGAATTAGAGTTTCACAGATAGATACAAATACCTGGTCTCTAAATTCCCCTGAAATACCAAGCTAATAGGTGATGTTCTCATGAAGTTAGCATCTTGAACTGTTGCCAATATACAAGAAAGATGGTTTAGGAGGTTAAGTTACTGACTAAGTAAGCAGCGTCTCCCCCCTGCGCCAGCACAGAACTCAGAGCCCACCCAGCTCTTAGTAGTTCCTATGCTGTTTGCAGTTAATGCCTTCTGAATGACACACAACAGCACGGCTATGACCATTTGCAAGCGTTCAGAGAGGAGGAGTGCTAGTTATTAGTATTATCATCCTCTTGCCCATGATTACAGTTTGGTAATAATACCTGGTCTCTGTATTTCCCAGAAATGGCAAATAAATAGGAGATTTTTAATGTTTTTTGCTAACTATTATGGAGCACTGCTGTGTTTCATCCCAGGGAGGGTATGTGTGGAACAGTTCTGGTCTATGGCCTTTAGAGTATTTTCTGATGAAAGGTCTAATAGATATGTAAGAGATACTATTAATCCGGGAATACTTCTGAAAAACCACAAAGAGATGAGTTTGAACTTTAACTAGTGAATTGCTGTGAACTGAGTGCATTTTGCTTCTATTGTCTTCATTAGAGCCATAAGAAAATATGAAAGCTCTATCTCCCTTTACCATTAGTCAGCCAAAAGGCACTTGGGCTATGCTCCGCTGAACTCAATACCCTCCTGGCCACAGCCTGGTTACTCCTATTTGCTGCTTTTGAAAGGATTAGAGCAGACTGCATCAGTAGTTCATCAGATAAAGCCTCTGCCTGAAATCCTGTTGTTTATTTCAGTTCAAATGCCTGGCCACAGACCTCTCTAGGGAAGAGTTTTGTTTCCTCAGATGTATGACTACTAAATGCCCTTGGGAAAACATTTAATATAATTATTGCTCTATTTGGTAAGGTATCAAATGAGTGCATCTGATACTTCTCTGAGGAAAACTCTTCTCCCAAACTCCATTGTGATTCTGCCAAAACTCCCCCTACCAGAAAAAAAAAAAAAAAAAAAAAAGACAAACTTGGGCAGATGAAAAAATGCTGAGTAACACTACAGACAGGGCACGTTACTGACAGACCTGCTGTGAGTTTAGAACCAGCCTCCAGATTCAGTGGCAAATAACTTCGTAATGCTTCAAGATGAAAGAATCCAGCAGGGTGATGGTTAAGGGGGGAACAGAACTCTACTCCTCCTTACGTGTGTTTTTCAAGAAATACATACTGACTTTTGAAACTGGCACTGACAGTGCTGCTCTTGGAAAGGAAGTTATTTCTACCTGCACAGGTGTAACTGAAGACCTAATTTCAGGTAGTTTGTGAGCTGTTCTTATTGAAGATGAACCACAAAAATAAAAAAGAGCAAGACTGACGCTACAGTTGTAGGCCCCATAGAGAGACTTCGAGTATGGCCCACAAAAAGTTCCCAGTAAACTGAGAGATTTTCCAGCACTAGAAACATTTCTGGAACGGGATGGATTGTGGAGTAACAGAAATACATGGCTAATACTTTGGACCCTGGTATATTCCCTGTTGATATTGAGATGCCAAGTAGTGGTGAGGAAGGGCAGGGTTGTAGAGACAGCTCTTGCCTTTTATTTTAAATAAAACCAGCATGAGGCAACAACTGTTCTGCTGGGCCAGAATTATGGGATTATAAAGCACTATGCTTATAGAATATCCTGTCCACAAAGGTGGAGTCAGGTCTTCTACTGCACTTAACCATAAAGGGATTTCCCAGCAAAAGGGAATCTCCAGCTTCCATCTCAGGCACAAACAGCCAACAGAAACTCCCCTTGGCTTCATGGGTCCAGCTGATGCTGCAGAACTATCTGCAAAGCGCTGCAGCGAGGGAAGAGAGAAGTTTCCTTCACAGAGGGTGAAGTTTATTGGGATGACTTGCAGAAGGGAGCCAATGCAATTTAATAAAACTAATGCTGGATATACATGAACACAGAGGAGGGCTTGAACAACGAAATGGTGATGTTGCTTTTGATTAACAGGAGGGATTTTCTTTCTTTGAAAGAACAAGGTTAGAAATCTGAGAAAATCTGCCTTCCTTTCCTCAGACCACAAAAGAATGAAAAACTAAGGGGGATTTCTCCTATAAATTCTTAAGACTCGTATCATTAAGAGCTGGCACATCTTTTTGGAAAAGGAGAACACCCTTTGAAGGGGATTTTTTTTCTTCAACCTCCATTCCCCCCGCAATGCTGGTACAAGAAGGGCAGACGTAGGCACTCTGACATAAGGACCTTTATACCACAGTAAGTCACGTTGTCTAATGTTGGAAATGCCACGCTACTGCTAGCTCTGCACCTACGTGATATGGAAGCTGTACCCCTTTAGTATAGTGGCACAATTAAAATAGTACAACTTGGTGCGGCTTTTGCTAATAGCAATCCGCTTCATAAAGGCTAAATCTAGATAAACCAACCACTTCATCTCCATTACATTTTCTCCATTTCTAATGCATCTTGTATTAACAAACATTGTTGATGTGTGGGTGTTTCAAGATGCTCAAAGACTCTGTGTAACTTCAGGGAAAAGGATAAAGAGTTTGGTAATTCAAAACAACTCACTTAGGCAGCAAAGAGCATGGGAAGACTCTTTCCCACTGAGCTGTATTGCAAAAGGCTACAGCAAGTAACGTGAAATGAAAATGTGAAAAAGAACCACAAAGGAGATGTAAGATGAAGGGCGTGGGGGTTATACACACCATGGAAGAGATCCCACCAAAGTGCAAGGTGAAGCTAACCACACGCGCAACAGCAAGGAGGACCAGTACAAGAAAGAGCAAGTCCTTTTATGCAACTGAAAGAGAAATGAGGTCACTGGGTTCAATGAGTTTATCTTACTCCACCACTAGATGTTTGCACTCGTGCACTGTTTTCACTTTTATTTACATAAGAAAGGTCTACAGTAAGTTACTCTTGGCAACATGCTCACACCACAAATCTTGCCTGAGCATGTGGGAGAAAAAGATTTCTTTTCAAAGCCTTCAAGTCATCAAATTCTTACGAAATCCTCTCCTTTTCTCTTGAAGGAAATTACATTGGCTCGGACCTAACATGTATTATTCAGTTAATCCACCCACGGAAATAACCATGGTTTAGACTATGTCCTTTCATAGTAGGATCTTTAAGAAGAGAGAAGACAGCTGACTTAGGGAAGAGTAGGAGAATGACCAGAGAGATGAGAGTTTGTTCTCTGAGGAAAAAGAGAGACTTAGAATTAGGATTATGTTTTTACAGAAGTTAATAATAACATAGTTCTCCAGGGAGAATATTTGTGATTAATTTTTTCCCTCAGTGGGAAACAAGTCAAAATTATACACTAAAATAAAACGTAATGGTCAGCCTGAGGGCTACTCAAAATATTTTCTTTTCTATTGTTTTTTCTACTAGTTTGTAACAGGAGTTTTGAAATGAGCAGTCATTCTGAACTGAAAAAAAACAGAAATTTTTCATTCAGTAAATATCCATTATAGAATATTTTGATAGTTCTGAAATTTTTCCCTCGTCTAATTTTTAAGCTAGAAACCTGCTGCAATCTTTCCCACAAGTAGTTGTGACTTTCTTACATTTATTCAGCAAAAAGCAGCTACTGAAAGAGAGCTCCCAAGCCAGCTCTACTATGAAATGAAGCAGAACACCATTGGTGTAAGCTCCATCTCTGTAATTAATAAAGCAGGAACCCAAACTTTTTATTCTCGCAGGCAGTAGGGCTACCATACTGTTTACATCGACGATGGGCAAAGTCAAGGCTGAAAGAGAATGGTGTTAGTGTATGTGCTAAGACTTGAATGGAGCATGCCATATTTCATCTCTTCCTAATAAAGCCTAATTGCAGGAAATTAACAGGAAACTTGAAAAATATACACCCATTCTTCTGTTGGGTGTTGTCATCTATTGTTCTCCACAGATCCCCTTTTGGAATGGACTTTTATGAGCTATCGTGGAGCAAGGATTCTCCTGCAGCTGCAGGACTGGATTCTCCCTCAGCAACAAGGGGTTCTACTGAAAGCAAACACTAGCACTCTGTTCCACTGATTGGTCCTATATTTTTCATTAAAACAGTCATTGGATAACATACAGAGTTATTTATGGTTCAGGCGTTAGGTGGCGGGTGGGAGACGTGAATTTGAATGCCATCAGACAGCAGGGAAGTGTACATCAGCCTCCCGTATCATGAATAAGTGTTTGAAGAACAAGACCATTGCATGCAAGCAGGGTATTAGGCTTTTTAAAGCATAGCTTGAGAAAAAAAGGTTAGAAATTTTGCCTTCAGGAAATGGTTTTGATCTTTGGACTCCAAACTGGTGGAGGCGATTCTCAGCAGCTCTGAGAAAAGGTTCAGCAGTTTTGGCTGCCTGGGACTGAATGTGCTGACCTAGGCAGCTCCTTGGTCACAGCATTGCCTGGCTTTCTTTCTGGAGATCCAAACTCTCCCCAGACACTGCTCAGTGAGCTGCAGACTCTAACCCAGCTTTCCAAATTCCTTTCCAAAGCTTGAAATGCACACCATCCAGGGCCCTGGACTCTCTGCACCCTGGTCCTTTCTTTGGGTCTAACTCTAATGACTTTCAGCTGCAGCTCACAGGAGGGCATAGCAGGAAGATGAATCACAGCAAAACACCTGAAGATGTTTTCAAACACCTTTCTGAATCTTACACCGCAGGCTTGTTGCCATCCCCACCTGACACTGGCACAACAGCGTATCGCTCGGAAATCTTTGTAGCTAAGGTGTATTTACATTTTTGAAAGCTCGCGGGTACTGGAGATGCTGATCATTCTTCAAGAAAGTCTTGAAAGACCCAAGCAGGAGCTGATCAGAGAGTCTCAAGGAGTCTGAGCCCCTGTTGCCAGCAGCAGTGGCTGAGCCAGCCTCTGCCGGGGCGAACGCCCGCAGGAATCCTGCCAGTTTTGAGCCCTCGCGTCGCTTAACGTCCCCACGCACCCGTCCACCAAGGCCCCGGGCTTTTGGATCACAGGCCTCGTACCCGCTGCAGCTGAGCGTCAGGAGCGCACGATGCCAGGCCTCTCCCCCGCGGCTGTGAAATGTTATGATGACCTGGTTTGGGTTTTTTGTTTTGTTGTGTAGCTGTGAGAAGCTAAATCCACAGAAGCATGTGGCAGCAATTACGCGGCGTAAATGCCAGCTACCCCTGGTTTTGCTCAGAAGCTGTCAACCAGCCTTTTCAGAAAAATATTTATTTTTGCTTAAAAAGTCCCTCCGCAATGATTTGAACTTGAAGTCCTCTTCCACCTCCGTTTCCAGAAAGGCGGCTGGTTTGGCTGGCGAGGGCTGGGGACAGCTCGGAGGAGTCCCTGGCCCCGGCCCCAGGCTGGGCACGGCCCGACCGCCCCCTGCTCCCCGCTCAGGGGCCGCCCTCCCTGAGGAGGCGCCTTGTACCCCACGCTGCTGCTGCCGGGCCGGGCCCTCACCGGGCGCCCGGGGGCTTCCGGCCTCCGCACCGAGAGGGCGGGAAGCCGAAGCGCCGGCCCCATCTGATGGCGCCACCTGGCGGCGGCGCTGGCAGGCCGCAGCCAGAGCCCTCGTTTTTGCCGGCGGAGGGGCGGAGTCAGGTGCCTTCCCCTTTAAACGGGACGTACCAAGCGCTGCGGGGGTGGGTTGAGCTTTACTGTGTATCCTGGGGTGCATGTTGGCAGCACGACGGACTGGGGGTGGCGGGGCGAGGGATGAGCCCCGAGTCCTGCAGGGTCGCCACCGCCGGGCGCTTTTCTTCGTTTTCCCATGCCTCCGGCTCCTCGTTTGTGGGGAGGGTGAATAGTTCAGTCCTACCAACATGGCCGCCACCATGAAGAAAGCGGTGAGTGCGGGAGGAGGGCACGGAGGGGTTTTTTTTCCGTTCCCGGCCTCTCCCTCCGCCGTGGGCTCCCCCCCGAGGAGAGCACAGCTCCTCCGCTCCCTCCCGGGGCGGCCCGGGCCCTCCGGCCGTTGGGGGCCGTCGTCTCTCGGCGCTGGGGCGGCGCGGCCGTGTCGCCTCAGCGCTGTCTCCCGCCGCCTCCCGCCCCTGGCTCCGGCTCCCGCTCCCCAGAGGCGCCTCCCCGAGCGCCGGCTCCCCGTTCGCGCAGCCCTGTGCGGGGCTGGAGAGGGGAGCGTCCCTTTCCCTAGGCCGCTGCCGGGGCAGGCCCGCTCCGGGTTAGGCCCTGCCGAAAGCACCCCGGTCGCCTGTGGGTGGGTTAAGGTCCTGGCGTTGTTCTCTTGCCCCTGGCGAAATCGCTTGTCGTGCCACCAAACGGGCAAGTGCGGATTGGGTTTCGCTGACGTTGCGGTGCCTGTGCCGGTGCAGTTTGTTGTCAAGTGGCAGAAGCTCTGCCTGGCCGCACAGGCTGCCTGTGAATGGAGGACGCCCAGCCCGTGTCCAGCAGCGGCGCCCCTGCCGCAGCCTCCGCGGGCCGGCCGGGGAGGGCCCGCCTCAGGCGCCGTTCGGTGGGTTTAACATCTCCTATAGCACAGCTAACCAGGTAGCATAAAATGATGTTGCTGGCAGATTACATCGACATGTTGTGCAGTGCCCTGCAGTGATCAGCAGAGGTGTCCCGTTCAGGTGTCAGTGCTGTGAAGAAAACAACCTTTGGTGTTGGGATGCCGTGGAGAGCTGGTGTTTTAATTGGATGTTACTAGGGCCTCTGCCCAGCTAAATGTGGGTATTGCAGATGTCCTTGAGGAGGTGTTTTAAGGAATCAAGTGTATAAGCAGAATGTAGTGGCTGTAAGACTATTTTTCAGAAGCTTTGTAGGACTTATCCTGTAGTGAGATTCAAGTTAACGTAAGAATTAAAGTCTTCATTTTGACCTCTCCTCCTGCAGGCTGCAGAAGATGTCAATGTTACTTTTGAAGATCAACAGAAAATTAACAAGTTTGCAAGAAACACTAGCAGGATCACAGAGCTGAAAGAAGAAATAGAAGTGAAAAAGGTATATTTGCTTCAAATATCACTTATTCTTCATTGCTGTGGGTTAATTTTCAGCTGTAACACAGAAAATAGGGGCTGTGGCTTACTGCAAGTAATGCTTTGGTTCTAATATGGGATTTCTGATACTTTGAACATAGCCAGAGAATGTTAAAATGGAAAAAGAAGTACTGAGAAATAAAGGCCACTAGTATATTTCTGCATGCAGTTCTTAGAACTCCTTAGCTGTCATATAGGAAGCATTGTCTACATATAATGGCTGTTTGTAATGTTCTTAAAATTTCCTGCCAGAGATTGTTCATATTTATTTTTACTTGAACCAGTAAGGCAGTTGTTTGTTACATTTTTCTTTTGATGTGTTGACAGAGATTGTCATTATGAGCGCAGCAGTTTTCTTTTGCTAGGCTGAAGAGGATACCTCATTCTGATTTTCTTTTTTAGTATTAATTCACTTTCTTTCAATGTCAGTCATAGCATTTCCAAAGAAGTTTTACTGAGTTTTTAAAAAATGCTAGTACTGTCACAAAATGTTTTCTATAATTATGATACGTATATTGTAAAAATATTGCCTTTTTATGTTGATGTTCCATTGATGGCTTAAGGTGCTGGGACTCTTAAGCAATCCTACTTTGGCAATAAAATAATTAACTTTTGCTGTCTTATTTATTAATTCTTTTCTGTTCTCTAGCTAAACTAAAAATTGCCTGTGTTAATTATCCTATTAATGACACATAATGAGTATTGACTAGAAATTTCTATTGGTACAGCTCCATTGAATTTAGTGCTTATGCTAAATTACAGGTCTGGAACTGGTAGGATTTTTGCCCAAACTCACAAGTTCATTATCAACTGATAGCATGACAATGTATCCATTTAAATAATTTACCTAGTACAAAGTGACCACCTCTCTTACGTCTTGGTAAATAGAAACAGCTTCAGAATTTGGAAGATGCTTGTGATGACATCATGATGCTTGATGATGGTGATTCATTTCTGATACCCTACCAAATTGGAGATGTCTTCATTAGTCATTCCCAAGAAGAGACACAAGAGATGCTGGAGGAGGCAAAGGTTTGTCTGGGCAAAAGGGAGCTCCTTTACTGGCTGCTATAGTGTGATGAGCACTGGAATGGGATGATCTGTTCATCCTTTGAACTTTTTACTTTCTACAGTTCATGTTTGATATATGATTTGAGGAGGGGGATGTTCATGCATGGGAAGTCATAACTGGGATGTCAGTATACAAAGTCATGCTAGCCTTTGTTTGGCCCCGTAACAAGTTTTACAGCCTGACTGGGCAAAAAGTTGGCAAAGATACGTTTTTATTGTTTATGACAAACATGACTGGATTTGTTTTACATAACTAGTTGATTTTTTTTTTTTTTTTTATTTTTCAGAAAAGTTTACAAGAAGAAATTGAAGCATTAGAATCCCGAGTGGAATCAATTCAGAGGGTGTTATCTGACCTGAAAGTTCAGCTCTATGCAAAGTTCGGAAATAACATAAATCTTGAGGCTGAGGACAGTTAAAGGTGTTCTAAATATACCATACAACTTTCTTGTTTTATTAAATGTTTTGATGACATTGTTTCAATTACATTTAAAAAAAAAAAGATCTACGACATAATTTTCTTTTTTTTTTCTTTTTTTTTTTTTTTTTACTTTCCTGTCTTGGGTTCCATCTATTTAATAAGAGCTTTCTTATTTTGGTTATTGCAGTTATTTATTTGTTCAGGAAAGCATTAGCTTCATACTGTTGGTAAAACATCAAGATTGGAATATTTGCATTGTTTATTAAATTAATAAAGTCAGGCACATATTGTATTTTCCTTGGTGTTGTTTTCCACTCATGAAAATACTTAAGTATAAAAACAATAGAAATGGAGAATTTTTGATTTGCACTGTAACGGCTGTTTGATAAAAGTTTCTCTGTAGTATGTAGGGCATGATCTCACATTCAGCTGTAATGCTATTTAGCTGTTTTTAGCAGCCCTCCTGGAAATACTAAATCTATCCTTTGTCTTTCAATCTTAGCTCAGATAGTATAAAAACTGTTAGCTCAGTGCACAACGTGGCAACAAGTTGACAGGGGAGAAAGGAGGGCTCTTTAAAGCTCACATTGGTATTGAAGAAAAGCTTTTGGAGTCACAGTCTTATTCAGTCATTTAGTACTTTGTATTTGGAAATCACAAAAGATGCTGTAAGTCAGAATGGTGAGTCTTAACTTTTTTAATTTTTCTGAACAATCATTTTCTAAATCCACATTTATATACCAAATTAATGTCAGAATTGTTCATAGATGATATTGCTATGCCAGCATCAGTTCCTGGAACTATGTCTCCATCACTATATGGAGTTGAATGTAATTTTTAAATATCTTAATTTACTGACTCCTTACATCCTTAAAACAATTACGTACTGTCTCACTGTAATCCTGGTTTTGGACTTTTGCCTGCTTTGACTAATGTATTGCTCCATGGATGTACCTGCTCATTATGACTTTATTTTTAAAAATTAAATCTTAGCATACTTAAATCCTCTTTTTAAGCTATTTTCCGAAACAGTGTGGACAGAGAATTCAGTTGGCCAAATATTAATCTACAGTCATTGTTCCTAATACAAATAATCAGAGTATGAAATGAATATACTTTTATAAAGTGATTAATACTTGCCTGTCGTGTCAATGGTGTAGCATCCCTTCTTCAAACAGCGTGAACGTGGATGGAAAAAAAACCCACTTGGTTTCTCTGTTATTGAAGTAGTTTTAACAGGGTAGTGATATTGCACTTGATCTTCAGTACACCTGAGCAGGATCTCACCAGTGCATTATTTATGAATTACAGCATTGTAATTTACATAGTTGTTTACGTAAGTTTATTAACATTGTGTATAAGGTTTAGCATAGTCATAAGACTGTCTTCAGCAGTGAAGATCTAATACCTCAATACAAGCATACAATGTGTATCAACTGATGACTGTAAGTCTCAAAAGCTGTGCTAATGTTCTGTCTGGCCCTGGTGTTTCCCAAGTTTCTCTTTGGTAGAATTCCAATGGTTTGTATGCTTCTGCTGCTGGATATGTGTGCAAAGACCCTGGCTATGACTGTACAGACTTTTAACCTTGTTTTCTAACTGGTTGTGGTTTTAATTCAAGCCTATGCCTCAAGAAGAGTTCAATTTTTTCCTTACTTCCTGAGTGAATACTTCAGCTACTCTTGAGTAAAATATGGATATGGTAGCCATGGCAACTCTTGCTCTATCTGCCAGCCAGTGCTTGTCGCAAATCAAGTGTTTTGGGCCTTCAAGGAGATACAGGTGTTCCTCTACGTAATTTCTGAATGCTTCATACAGTTTTCTATGTTACGTAGGCATTTGGCACCAAACTACTTGGAGCAGTTCTGGGTTGACCAATTACTCTTCTTTTAGGCACTAAAGGGAGAAGCAGGTGGCCAAGTATTTGAGAGCAGCTGATATGAGTATTGTGGACTTCAGTGACTCAGGTCTTCCCTATCCTGCTTTATTAGGTATAGCTCTTAGTCCAAAACTGTCTTCCAGGATAGTGCAGTTTGAGAGCAAGTAATGCAAGTTTGCAGTCTTAGGAGCTGCTGGTATCTTAAGGTTTTGTCTTAACAGCTAAACCATTCATTTGGTATGTTAAAGTAAACCATCCAATGCACTTGTCTTTATAAACCAAAGAAAATGTGAAAGACTTCTTTTTCCAGGTGAAAACTGAGCTAGTAATGGAGTTTGACCCATAATGAGAAGCATCCAGCAGATGGCATCAAAGAACTGGGAAACCCATTTTACGGTAAGCCTATGCCTGGGCTGTGAGTGCCAGTGCTGATTTTAGTAAAGTGAAACTTTGGCTGCAGTGATCACGTTCTCATTAATTGGTTGGTAACACTTTAAAAGTCACTCCTAAGTGACTGCTGTGCCAGCTCTGCTCTTCTGAGCATATTCACGGCTGTGCAGACTGCAGGTATTTAAAATGATTGTGATTTCCAGATAGGCCATAGTATGGATGTGGCTTCATTATGGAAAAGGAAAAGGCAGCTAGTAAGGTTTAACTGTGATTCCAGTGGCAGCTATAAAGCCAAGGAAGACCTTCCTTCAGTAAAGGACCCAAAGGGAGAATGCTGGTGAGGTGTGAAGAGCTTGTGTTATCCCTGCTGTTCTTTGGTATCCTAGAAGTGGAATTGTCCGTATATACAGCCCTGGTGTTTAGGGAAAAGAAGGCCGTTAGAGTTTGGCATTCTTGTGAATGCCAAAAGTCTTCCCTCTCTGGTGCTGGATTTCAGTTCTTTGGGGTTTGTTTTGTGACACCACCCCCTTATTTTCTTTCTTTTTTCTGGTTATCATGGTGTTGGTATATTTTTGGGCATTTCACTAGGCTTTCCTGCACTACTAGAGTTTAGGCTTTTATGGGTATGATGCGTCTTTCCTGTTTGCTTGGTCCTTGCTACAAATTGTATGTCCACGCAGCCTTGAAATTTTTTGCACATATGATGCCCAGTTTCCTTGTATGGTTTGGACAATTGTGTTTGCAAGTCAGGTGGGTAATTAGCCAACAAACTTTTTCAGATTAGTCTCTGGATTTTTGTAGTTTACAGAACATGCTGTGCCAGGCTATCATTTGATATTTTTATATGCATAAAATAGAACGTACAGGAAACCCTTTTTTGTTCTCAAGTTGTCATTGTAGAAGTTGATTTGCAGATCATTCATCAGTTGCTTGAAAGTATTTGACACAGTCCTAGTTTTTCCTTTTAATAACCTTTCTCGTCCCTTGTGAATACATGCAATTGTTTTCCAGTTGGCATTTATTCTGTTTGGCGCCCCATCTTTTAAGTACCTTTTATTTTTGGTAGATTGGAAATTTCTGCTATCTCTAATAATGTTTGCCTTACAGTTATCTTGTTCAGATAATGTAAGTCCATGAAAAAAAGTTCCTCTGTGCACCTCTGTACATGTCATGAATCATTTAGCTGCACTTGACAATATACATTTTTTAATATCGTTGTCAGAACGCAAATAGTTCACAGTCATTCTCTGTACTGTCAAGGTAGTCACATTTGTAAAGCACTTCAAAGCACCATAAAAGTGCTAAGTGTTATTTTAATCTAAGGGCTTTGTTTAGAGCATTGGGCCAATGATCTCTTAGTGATTGAATTAGCTATTCAGCTCCATCTTTGTATTGAAATACAGTTTCCATACTGTTTTTGTTTTGCAAGTCATGGAGCCACCAGTGGCTGGCTTTTTGCTTGGTTCCAGCAATTAAAGTAGGTAAACTAGCAAAACTGCAGCCAGTGAAATATAGGTCATCTCAGTGCATGATGTCAAGGAGACTTAACTTACCAGTTTTTCAAAGCAGCCTGATAAAAAAGTCTGTAAAACATAGTAGGACACAATTATTATATTTTCAGGGTCTTGTTTGTGATTCTGTATCTTGTCAGCTGATATAAAAATGTTTTGCACATGATCTCTACCATAACCTTCTCCAGTGGAACCTTCATTGTTGCTCGCCACTTTTGTAGAGAAGAATCTCAGATACCATTACACCCCATAATATAAATGTGGTTGATAATTACTCAATAATTATAGGAAGTGGTGTGTAGCTGAAGTACAGATAATTTTGTGATATTAACTGTCATTTCAAAGAGTAAAAAGAAATGGAATGCTGAATACTAAAGCCATATTTTCTGTAGAAGCAACAGAATTAAGTAGTTTGGCTTGCATGAGTCAGTGGTTCAGGTAATTTATCTAATGTTATTCTAATAGTCTGATTCATGAAAGAGAAAAAAAATGTGGATGTATATAGGCATGGTAAGGCCTGACAAATTATTTACAACCAAGTTTGTCCTTATTGATTGTACGAGTCATACAGAAAACCAAATTACTTTTGTAATTAAACGTTAGCTGCTGATTGGACTGCACAGAATGCAGTGCACCAAACAGAGGCGTAAATGGCTATGAAGGATTTTCCTCAGCAAGAGGTGAAACAGGTTAAGGGGGACTGCATCCAGCTGTTAGAGATATAATAAAAAAATTGCAAACCTGAGTAGAACATAAGCCATTTACTGCAGAGTTACAAAAATCTTTTGTTTGCTGTTGCTCTCCAAAGCTGGTAGTATACTGTGGCTTTGATCTCAACTTATAAACTGCAGGTATCATGAGGTGGCCCTCTATACCTGTGCCAGCAAACCCCACACTTGGGGGTGCTGAGTGGTGGGGTGCAGGGTTATAATGCAAGTTCATCAAAGGATTGCTTCAGGATAACCGCTGTGGTCTGCTCTGGCATTGTTACCACTTGTACAGGGGAGAGGAGAGACAAGATGTACTTGATGTTGAAATACAGGCTTGGCCAGTACTACACCTGGCCATTTCCTTAAGCTTTTGGGAAAATTTCCTGTTTGCTTTCTCAACACAGCCCAGCACAAGTGAGGAAAAATATTGCTCAGTGGAGTTCTGGATTCTGTCAAGTTTTACCCCTTCAAGCATGGTACAGAAGTCCATCATGTTGGCACATTTGGATGATTTTCTTGCTTTGTTAACTGTAGCTAGTAGGATTGTGCATAGCAGACTTATAGTGCTCAGGTAAAGTTACAACTTTTTTAAAGTTATATTTACAGTTGAAACTTCTACTATCTATTAGGTATCTGGATAGAAGTGTGAATTAAACCAGACTGATTGGTAAGGGCTAGTCAATGAACAACAACCTATAGCACAGAAGTATAAAACCTGACTGCCTTTGGGTACACCATAGCGGTAAATCAACTTGGACAAAAATTATTAATCTCAACACATAGAGCTAAGGACTGATGGTAACTCTACATCCAAGACTGTTTTTTATTAACACTTCAGGGGAAAATAATAAAACTTCCAGTTTCATTTCTGTTGTTTCATTTCTGTACATTTCTTTCTTCCCCAGCTGCTTAATATTGCTATTAAATGTTCATCCATAAAAGCTTTAGTTTGCTTTTGAAAATGTCTCCCAGCACCAATGTTAGACATGTCTATCCTCTCAAACAGCCTCTGGGGAAGTTTTTAAACTTAAGACTTGTCTCTCCTTTGTAGGGGTTAGAGAAGTGTACCTATGTTTTTCATGTATGTGCTACCTAAGACAAATACATTATAATAATTTATGCTCTTGAAAAGAAGAGCAATGGATGTGTTTGTGATGTTCAGGATAGCATTTATAGTGGTTGACTTTTGATGAGGGAAGCAAGGATAATGTCAGGCACAGATGGAAATCCTGGCAACTCCTGTGCTGCTCATGTAGATAGCTGTGTTAAATCTCCCATAAAAATGTGCCCCAACCATTTTACATTTTTTTTTTTTCTTTTGACGTGCAAAGTCAAAATCATATTAAGGGTGACAGTACATTTATCCCCTCCTTGGCTCATACAGTTGTTTACATGAAAGAAACACCATTAGGGGATAAGAATTGTAAACAGGTACATGGTTAGGTAGGTTAACACAAGCATCTCCCTCCAAGTCAGTAGTTGAAGTCATGCACAGTCCTTGGTGTATCTGTAATTATTCTGCAGATAGATAGAAATATTAGCAAACTATTCATTTCATGTTTGTGGCCAAGATCCTTCATGAAGGCAGGCCTCCTTAAACTCTACAGCATTTCTTCTACCTCCTCCTCCCCTCCCCAGCTACTTTTCCCACTGCAGTAGAGAGTGAATCTGGGAGGCTTACTGAAGCAAGGTAGGAGTACACAAATGCATATAGACTATCTAAGCAGATGGGACCATGTTGGTACGCTATGCAGAAAATGCTGCTACAGCACATATGCAGACAAATAGAAATATTAAGAATATTAAGAATTAGTACTTTTTAAAAAAGGAGCAAAATGGACTGCACTGTAGAAGAGTTCTGGCCGTGATTACACATTTTATTATGGTCATGATCTTTGATTTTTATGGAAGTGGTAGTAAAGTTAACCATAGAATTTATTTTACTAGTTAACTTGTTCTACAACACTTGATGGAGCTACAGTTGAGGATGATTAGTGACATGGAGTAGCTGTATGACTGCTTGCAGGTGTTACTGTGAGATCACTGTTGCAGAGGTTTTGCAGTTACTCTCTCCCAGATTATCCTCCTCGCAGCTCATTCCTGTGTGATGTAGCCAGTGAGGAGATGGTGATATTTATTAATAGCCAAGGAGTGCATTATAGCACTCATGTTTACATGTACAGTCACTTCTCCGGCACCTCATTATTGCAGGTACAAAGTACCATGGGATGAAGAATTGGATATATGATACTCTATAGACAAGTGTGGGTTGGTTGGTTGTGGGCTTCTTTTCTTTTTTTTTCTTTTTTCTTTTTTTCTTTTTTTTTTTATTCTTGAAGAAAAAGTAACTAGAGGGCACAAAGTACAAGTTTATAGTCAGCTTTGCATTGGATACAGTAGCTATAAGACTTTAACAAAGTTGAAAAAAATGGTATTTTTACCTATATGATATTGTTACTTTCTACTGTTGTATCCATCTTTATCTCAAATGAGACCTGGAACTTTCATACTACTTTTAATGCTCACCAACTGGTATTTTGCATTTCAGCCACGTGTCCTGTAAGCGACACTTAGCTGGCACTTTGCATTTTTTACATCTAGCATGGGCTTTGTATGCTTTCACTGTTCCAGACAACAGACTGCTAAGTAGCTGTATGTATTTATAATGCTGTTTGGTGACATCAGCACAAGAACTTCACATCAGGTTGACTTTTATTTATTATCACTGGCTAGGACTTCTTGACACATAATTTTATTGCCATTATATTTGATATGACAAACATCTTAATAAAATAAAATTGTATTTCATTTTTATCAAAGCAAAGATTTATTTAATATTATGAAGTTTCAACTGATGCCTGTTGCTATGACAACATGCAGTAACTTTGTGGTTAGCATAGGAATTATCTCAAGAATTTGCTGGGTTTTGTGTCAAAATATGAATAGCTTGCAAAGCTTTCCTTATACTAAACAGGACATGTGGGAGAAAGATCACAGGCTCTTTCCCTCTGCTCCTTAAGTACTGGTTTCAATTCCCTTTTATTTCAAAGGTGAAGTAGTTCCTGATGTCAAAGTTGATACAAAAGTTAGGAAATTTTTCAGAGTAATTTGTCTGTAACCTGCTATTTTCATTTGTCCTTTGTACTGCAATGGAGAATACAAAGTTTGCTTTTTATTCCACAGTAGATTTGATGCATTGATCATGAGCTCTGGATCAGGCTTGGCTATAGTTCACACACTTCTTAGCATGCTGAAAAACATACGTTGAGGCTCTTAGTTTTCTCAGCTTACATGGTGACCTGTAGCTTCCTGTTGAAATGTTTATATTTCAATTAATGGAGTGTATAGATGCTAAGATAATGAACACGATTGACAAATTGGAAAAACAAATAAATCATACAATTAAAATAATGTAAAATGGAAAAGTGATTAATTCAGAGCCAAAAGAAATCAATTCCCCTTAGCCTTAATGAATTCTGAAAATAGCAAATAAGAGAGACTCGTGATAAGTGTAACTTTTCTGAAAAATCTCAGCTATTTCCAGTGACTACCTCTTCATGAATGTGTACATCTAACTTTATACTATTTTTCAAATAAGGCCACAAAATTGGTTGTTATGCATCAATGTACCACTTACACCTAGCTGAATTATATGAACCAAATTGTGTCACATTCTATTCTGTTAATCATCATAATAAAAGGACAAAGTTGTAGTTCAGCTTTGAAAATGCTACTGTCTCGATCTTTTGGTTGTGAAATAGAACTGAATTAATGAGCTATAGTAGTCTGCATAATTATACAGGAACAATTTATTTAAGGCGCAAAGCAAACGTGGAAATTTGCAACAACTCAAAAAAACCAGAATTATTTCCATTTCACAGTTGTTCTGGTTCATTCGGAAGCAAGGGAGTCAGAAAGATCTAAGACCCAACTTAGAGCCTGCTGCGAAAAGGAGACACCATTTGAAATGTCTATACGATATTTTATAGGCAACAGAAATGCAGTAGGGTTTTCTGTTCACAGTGCATTAATGAGTTCCATCCTAGCTATTTCTAAAGGGATTCTGAGCTTACATGGAAAACAAACGGTGCTTTGGAAAAACACCTAGGCTTCATTTTTATGTGCAGATTTCCTGAATTCATTGCTGTTGCATTTGTACAAAATCACTGTGTGTGGAATTAGGGGTGGAAACACAATGAGAAAATAAGTTTCTTTTTTGTTTCCTGTGTTGTCTTCTGTATTTTTCTTATTGGTGTTAGTACCTTCGTTACAAGTCATTGAATTTCATGGCATTAGGACTTTCTCCCACACAGAGAAAACTGTGGCATTCCCTCTAAATTCTTTCTTTTACCTAGATGTGGAATATTACAAAGTTTATAAGGAATCTTATGATTGTAGCTGGGAACAAGAAGAGACGATGCTTTCAGACATCCAAGCCTTTTTTATGTCTGAAACAGCTTTGCTGATGATCTTCCGTACAGCAGTACGGAAGAGGAAAATCCTCAACCATCTGCCCACTTTTCCCCAGGGTTAACATTTCAGTTTTGTTGAGGAATTAGAGTTGACCCTTGTCTGCTAAACCATTACTGCGTGCCCCAGACACATTAGGCTAGAGGAAGGAAGTGAATTAAACATAAACTTTACCACTATCTCTAATGTGGTGAATGTAAGACCACACATACAAAGATCACTGCCTTAGTAGAAGCAAATGTCCTCAACTCAAAGTCTGCAAAAGTTGGATGTGATTTGCATTAAGGAAACAGTTTACATTTTTCCTAGACATTGTATTAAAGTTGATGCAAAATTAGTTAGTACCAAAGCCTGTGAGAAATACTGGTTTAGAACAAAAAGCAGTCATTGGTCTTATCTCTTAAGAGAACAGGCAAAAGCAGAAATTGGGAAAAAAAAAAGGTGACTGGCATATGTATACATTTTTTAATGTCTCTGCAAAATAATTTTCAAGATTTTATTATTATTTTTCACAAATGGAAAATCTGAAAAAGCACATGTCATTACTCATCATATTTTCTGTCTTCCCAGTGGCTTATAAAGGGGTACAATCAGTAGGCGAGGCAGCATTACTGTGAGAAGAAAGGACACAGCCATTTTATAAAGAATAATGAGATGAAAAATACAGTAAACCCTACAACTGTTCCCTTCCTTGATTATTGATATTGAGCTTTATTAGAGCATTTAAAAGCTCGGAAGGGATTATAGTCATAGTACTGGCTACCATGGAAATGCCACTTCAAATGATAAACCCCCGAGAGTGACACTGGTATTTCAGAGGATATCGCAAGTAATTATTCAGGTGAAGAAGTGAATTTTTAGTAGCTCTTTGGAATTGATTTCTTTATTCCCCTGCCCCCTTTTCTCCTCCCTTTTAAAAAGAGCTAATCTTATTTCATCTCTGTTCTCTGTGAAGCAGGTATTTGGAATGCTTATCTCAGCTTTCCAAAGCAGCATACAGTACAGTGATTGCAGCTAAAAACACACCTATCCCTAGTGCCTGCAAAATGTTAAAACATAGAAGAATGATTGTTTCTTAGTCCCTTAGGAGAGGAAAATTCTTTTCCTTTAACTGTTGTAACAGTATGAGTGGAACAGAGCCAGACAGCTGTGATGTCCAGTCTATTGTAGCTAAAGACACAAAATGCATGTAGTTGTCAACTAGCCGTTTGTCTGGACTGAGAAAAGCTGGATTTTGAGCATGAAAGTAGATTTGAAAGAGCTGGAGATTTGGATGCCTGTTTTTTAGCCAGAGCCTGTTAAGTTCAGCAGTCATTAAAAGAGGAAGCAAAGTAAAGACTTGCTGACATTTATACGCTAATCCTTGCGGGTTTACTTTTCAGAGGAGGTTCAAATTGTGTTATATTGTATCTGAACTATATATATACTATTTCATAAAAGTTGAAGACAGACAAGTATTCAGGCACATAGAGCATATCCTTTTGAGTACAGTGCGATTTATAAACTGAGAAAAGTTTAAGCACCGTAACTCTGCTGTCCTTTTAGAGGTTGCATCCATTATTCTTGGGTAATCATAAAATGCCTGTCTTTTGCATAAAGATCCAATCAGTGCTAGAAGCTTCACTAAAACAAAATATTTATACTCTGTGTCCCAGGGGCATCACAGCAACTGTGCAAGTATTTTTGTGAAGCTACATACTAACATTCTCCAAACCAAGAATTAGTCATGAAAAAGTAATTTTTAGGCCAGAATTGAAGTTAAGAAAAAAGAATCTAAATCCATTGGAGGTATCTATTTTACAGTAATTTCATCTGGTAACTTAGAACTGGAATCTGTGGATTTAAGTGGAAGGGATAAATCTTGTCGGAGGGACTTCCTTTCTGTTACTGAACACATTCTGCTTGCAGATCACATAAGTGTGGGGCTGAGACTTCACCACTGTACAGCATTTAGAAAGTTAAATTATGGAAATGAAAATCCTCATGGAAGGACTAATAATTCCTCCATTTCCAATACAATGAAACCAAGACTTGAAACACTCCTTGAAGTCTGTCTTATGTCCTCAGCAGAGGATGAATTCCAGCCATTTAACCAGGAGCAGGTACAGCTGTATTCTGAAACTTAAGTGAGGGTTTTGCCTGACATGTACTGACACAGCTTTCTGGACAGTTCACCCACCCAGGATTCAAGAATGTTGCCAACAGTTGTCGTGGTTTAACCCCAGCCGGCAACTGAGCACCACGCAGCCGCTCGCTCACTCCGCCCCAGTGGGATGGGGGAGAAAATCAGAAGGGTAAAAGGGAGAAAACTGGTGGGTTGAGATAAGAACAGTTTAATAATTGAAGTAAAATAAAATAGAACAGTTAAATAGTAAAGCAAAAGCTGCGCACGCAAACAAAGCGAAACAAGGAATTCATTCACTACTTCCCGTGGGCAGGCAGGTGTTCGGCCAGCCCCAGGAAAGCAGGGCTCCATCACACATAATGGTTACTTGGGAAGACAAATGCCATCACGCCAAATGTCCCCCCATTCCTCCTTCTTCCCCCAGTTTATATAATGAGCATGATGCCATCTGGTACGGAACAGCCCTTTGGCCAGTCTGGGGCAGTCCCGCTGGCTGTGCCCCCTCTCAGCTTCTTGTGAACCGGGCAGAGCAGAGGAAGCTGAAAAGTCCTTGACCAGTGTAAGCACTACTTAGCAACTATTTAGCAACAGCTTAGCACTACTTAGCAAGAACCAAAACATCAGTGTATCAACATTATTCTCATCCTAAACCCAAAACACAGCACTATACCAGCTACTAAGAAGAAAATTAACTCTATTCCAGCTGAAACCAGGACACACTCTTCTTGGCACATAAGTAGTTTTGGTATATTCACATTAGCCATTTCAACAGAGACTACATAGGATGACAGAAAACTTTAACTTGCCTCTTCAGTTATGGTAAATACAGAATTATGTGCTGTTTTAATAATGCGTCTCCTTACAATTGACACAGATGAAGAAAAGCAGCCCCGTGCAGAGTTACTAGAACTGAATACATAATGATGAACAGTTTATTGAAACACATTGTTTCCCATTCTGTTTGCAAATTGGCTGCAAATAGAGTGACTTTTTATTTCATCAATTATTCAAGAAATTCACTAAATAATTCTTGGTCTCCAATGCTGTCGTGTCAGCTTTATTAAAAATAGGAGAGATTTGTAAAACAACCCATTTAATTTGACACAAATCTCATGCTATGGATCTTGTTTGAATGATAGGGACATGGTTTACTGGTAGACTTGGCAGCGTTAGGTTAACAGTTGGAGTCGATGAGCTTAAAGGTCTTTTCCAACCTAAACAATTCTATGATAGCAACCATTAAGTTGATTAGAATCAGGGTTTTAGTTTAAATGACTTTGCTTTTTCATCTGACATTTGATTTATGTCGAGGCAGCTCTGTATTTGCTTTGAATTTTCTTCTTCTTTTCCTATAGCTACCAGTATTCCTGAAAATCAGCTCATTTACAGTGGCAACCTCCAGAAGAACACCACCAAATTCTCTGAGATAAGAGTATTACAAGTGCAAGAATTATGACAAATTCCCAGTGACACTGCAGAGTGTACTCAATTTCAATGGAGTCAGTCCAACTCTTACCATTAACTTCATGTTTTAAGGCATAAGCTGACCATTAACACAGGAAAGAGAAAATTTCTCTCTGGATAGATAATTTCAAAGTCATTGACTAAAGATTTTCTTATATTCTACATAAAAATCACAAAAATAACACTACTCATTGAGGAAGTCTCAATGAATGGTGAGGGGTCTGGAGCACAAGTCTTATGAGGAGCGGCTGAGGGAACTGGGGTTGTTCAGCCTGGAGAAGAGGAGGCTGAGGGGAGACCTTATTGCTCTCTACAACTGCCTGAAAGGAGGCTGTAGTGAGGTGGGGGTTGGTCTCTTCTCCCTAGTAACAAGTGATAGAACGAGAGGAAACGGCCTCAAGCTGCGCCAGGGGAGGTTTAGGTTAGACATTAGGAAAAACTTCTTCACCAAAAGGGTGGTCAAGCATTGGAACAGGCTGCCCAGGGAAGTGGTTGAGTCTCCATCCCTGGAGGTATTCAAAGAACGGATAGATGTGGTGCTCGAGGACATGGTATAGATGGACTTGGCAGTGTTAGGTTAACGGTTGGACTCGATGATCTTAAGGGTCTTTTCCAACCTTGACGATTCTATGATTCTTAAGTCAGGGCAACAGTTCTCTAGGCAAAGAAAACATTGTGATAGGTTAGTTCTGTTCTCATACTCACCTTCGTTTTGACCACAGTGGATCACTCTCAAAGGAATGACATGGGTTAGAAGGATTTTTAAGCTAAGCTGCTGGGCCCTTTCTGACAGTATCATGAGCACAGGGCATTTCAGGACAGCATCCTGACTCACTACAACAATAACAGTTCATTTTGATTGGATGCTGTGAGAATATAAAAAAAGCTTAATTTCTCATTTTTTGAACATTTAACCAAAATCGGCATGCTGTTGAAAATTTTTAATAAATTTTAATTTTTTTTAGTGATGTTTCTGTTCAGTTCTTTTTTTCATCCTCAGATTAGCTAGATGTATTTACTTATCTGTCTCAGCTATTGCAAGGGTGAATTAGTCAACCTTTTCAGAGCTTTGTAAAGCATCTTGTAGGTGTCAAGATTTTAAGTAATCTCTCAGATAGCATTTATCGCTATATTTAATAGGCTTTCAATTAGAATGCCAATTAAAACTGATTTATTTTAAAGAAACAGACATATTTTTAATTACAGTGTGCACATTCAGACTTGTATTTAATTGCAACAAGATTGCTGAAATGCTGTCTATTCCTAGATGCACAAGGACAAAGCTTTTACTCAGTTCTCTGCAATTAGGATGAAGTGGGAACGTTATCTCAGCAGGTGCAGAATAGCTCAGAAGGGAAGAGCTGAGGAGCCGATTTTTGTGGCCCTGCTGGCTGAATGACTGTAATATTCTAGAGATCTGCCCCAAACCAGGATCTGTTTGCCTGCATTTGTTGTACTAAAGTCTACAAACACAGGCTCAAGAGAAGCTGGGATTAGTTGTGGTAGCTGGATCTCCCTCTTCTACTGCAGAGTTCACCATCCTGCGTTGAAATTCTTCACAACCGGTACAACTAATGCCTCAAGAAAGGGGCAGCGTTGCAGACAACCACAGTGCAGGTCCTTAGCTGCCCTGCGGTCTGCTCAGTGTGACTTCTGTGGGACCGTAAGTGCATGATGCTCTAAGACAATTCATCTTGTTCATCTGGGGCTAGCATCATCTGCCTTCTGCAAGATGCTCTTGACCCTGCTGGAAAGTAACGGTGGACTGGAGGAATGGTTTAAATGAGACTACTTGGGTTATATCATATTGTGCCCCGGAGGCAAGAAGGGCAGGCTCCAGCCCTTAGATTCTGGTCCAACAAAGGCCTGAAAAGTGCATGTAATCCCAGCCTGTAAGCAGTCTCACTGAAAACAATAGGACTGTATAAATATTTCCAAAGTTTGATAACAGCAAAATGCTTTCCTAAGTCAGGTGTTTAATATGCAGTGTCTGCAAACCAGAGCCCCTATTCAGTATTACTTCCTTTCCATCATGCTCTCAGATCTTGCTTTGCAAGTTCTATCTGTATTCTCTTTTACCTTGGAACATGCTATACTGGTATTAAAAGGTGGTCTGATTTATGTTTTAAATTTTTTTATCCATTTGTAAAGCAGCACATCGAGTCTTAATATGTCATCTATCAGCACTGCAAATCTCATGCTTCTAGATATTCTGATGTCAAGGCGAACTGCGGTCTTTGAAGTTTTAATACAGTAATCCCCTTACCAGCCAAAGGAAAGGTTTTCAAGATACCAATTTTCTTCAGTTTTTCAGTGTGTTATGACTACACATAAAAGCTGTGCTTCACTAACTACAGTTAGAGGAAGTGCATCCCTTGTGACACTTCACATAGCTAAGGATTTTAAGTGTAGATTTGGTACATAGCATTCTAAGTAGTGACACCGATCACTGGTGTGATCTGAAGTATCCTGTAAAAATAGTTAACTATCTTCTCACAAAGAGCCTGTGTTTGTCTCAGTGACTTATCACTTGTCAGCTAAGCCAGGATAACTATGCATGGCATTTTGCAATAACAAAATAAATTGTTAGCTTAAAACCACCACAAAGCTTTCACCATCAGTCATTCACATTAAAAACCACTTGACTTCAGGTTAGTCTTCTTGCTACTCAGTATTAATATTCTCATATTCCTTTAGAAAATAGTGGCTAAATATTGAATTCATAGGTTCTTAGAAAAATGCCCAGCATGACATTACGTATAATAACTGTAATGGTGGTCCGTTCCCACATCAGTATTTAAGTACCTCTTTTCTGTAAGATCTGAAGTCAAAAAGTTGAAGATTGAAGTAATTTTGAAGCAGAATGTGACAAATGTCTGGACTGTGTGCCATATGCAAAATGGAACAGAATAAGCTTTTCAGCCACTTCTATAATTAAAGTAAACAAGGCTAAAATAAACCCGAGAGTGGAAAATAAATTGAGCTGAGGATATGATTACACCTAATTTTCATGGGCTTCATGTCATTCTGCATTCACACCATAATTCCCCTTCAGCACAACTGTAAGCATTTTGTTCTGGTCTGGTCCTTGATTCCTCTTATCCAAACGAACAGCTTTATCCATAAGCATCAGGAAGACTATGAATGTCCAGCCTCTCTCCATGATAAATGTCATACTTTCAGGGAAAAGCTGCATTTGAATGCTTTCTCCCTGCTGCTGTTATATTCTTGGCACACACTCCAAATTTGAGCAAAAAAGATAGACCTAGTCTTGTAAGTCATTTTCTTGATTGATCTAATTTACCTTGAAGGTTAATGTATTCTAAACTAATTCAGAGATTAATAAGCGCTTAAAGATATAGGAAAGACATTTAACTGTATACCAGATGAGTGTTGTAACCTAGTTTATTATCTCTTCAATGACTTTGGGAGTTCATTTGATGAGATTTAAGAGTTATTTGATTGTTTGATACACAGAGTGGCAGATGCAAAGCAAAAAGGTGTTTTCAGAGCTCGCTAGTTAATTCTGAAAACGAGGATGTAATTCTATTTGCTTATACTGCATAATTCAAATAAAACATTTATGGTCAAGGTGATAATTAATGTTTTTTCTTATAGCATTCATTAAAATTCTTTCAGTGATTAAATGATTAGTTGGACCAGAACAATGCTGGACCTGTCCATTCTCCAGCCTGCTTTGGACTTCTAGGACAACAGAATTGATGACGCTGCTCTTCCTCGTTTTTTGCAAGACTACACCAGAATACCAATACAGAGCTTTGCCTTTATCTTAAGAAACCATGTCAAGTGTAGGTGTTGCCTTTTTCAAATATAAAAATATGCAAGTCTGTTGTATGCCTAGTGGTTGTGGATGTATCCTCTTTCTGCTGGAAAAAATTGTCCACTAATTTTCTGAAGAATTTGTGTCTGACCTGGTAGAACTAGCAGATGGAAATGTGAGACAGTACTGTATGCGCCCAGGAGCTCTCACTCTGCTGCCATATGTTTGAAAGTCTCAGACACTTCCCAGTGTAAGTGGAGATGCTAGTTGTGGCTTAGGGGTATTTGGGCTGAAGATCTGCATAGTGAGTCCTGCTTTTGTGGGAAGCTCTGTACATATGCACTAAGCAGAAGCATTCTTGGCTGCATCAGATATATTGTGCATATACAAAAAAAAATTGCATGACATATATGCAGCAAGTCCAAAGTTTTTCAAAACCCTGGACAGAAATACTGTACGCTGTGGCTATAACATAGTGTGTTTTGGTCTGGCTGGTCGCAGCAGGAGATCAAAGCTGAATGAAGGCTGAGCTCTATATGTCCTTCTGGTAGTCCAGTTCCAGACTTCTTCCTGTCTGGTGGAAGGAATACAGGCTGCTTCATCTGTATTACATAGATTATGTGAGAGCTTTACACATGAGCTTGTGGCCCAAGTACTTTTCTGAGTGGCGCTAAGGATCTGCTCCCAGACCAGGAACTCAGTTCTGTATAAACAGAGGAGCGAGTTCTGTGATATTTGCAAATGCTGAACATCTTCAGCTGTCAGAAATTGGTGAGAGTTGCAAGTATTAAACAGCAGCAGGGAACAGATCAGGCAAATAATGTCAATTTACTGTAAATATTTTGTTTTATATTTACAGCCAGATAGATACCAAAATTGTGAGCAAGCCATTAGGCACATTAATACCTCTGAATATTGTGTGTGTGGCCCCATTCACTGACTTTTAAAAATAACAAAGATGATATACAAGGTGTTTTGTTGCCAAGAGTATAGTATCCTACTGCTTGTAGAGCTTGTATTATGTTTTATCTGGGTTTTTATCTCAAACCGTTGCTGCGTGAACAATGAATGCACAATGAGCCCTGGCTACCTGATTTATGTCTGCAAGCTCCTGATGACTTCATAGCTCATGAGTGACAGAGCAAAACTGAGCCCAGATTGATTTATGAAGGGTCATCAATAAAGAGTGGAAGAAAAGGACTGATCTAGAATCAGGGCTCTGTATGCAACACTGGGCTAGACAGGTACCCAAATAAAACCTATTTCATACCTAACCCAAGCCAAGAGTTACAGAGTTATAAAATAGTTATAAATGAAGAAAACCCACCACAGGCTTTGTGGAGCTTCAGGTATCATTATGGGGATCTATGCATAAGTTCTATAAATAATACAAAAGCTTTTCATTTGGAGGTTCTGCTGGGCTGTCAGAGGGAATAAAAGACCTAGCAAAAAGAGATAAGTGTGTTCAGAGTCAGTGAAAACCTTGACAAACACTAAGAAAGAAACAGAATCAAGTGGATGAACTGATGAATAGATATACAGATCTATTAGAAAATGCAGTGTACTGGTGCCTTGCTTCAGACACATCCCGTCAGCAATCACTATGAGTGGTACACATCCCTCTACTCCCTCAAAATGGTCTCTCAGGGCTTTCTTTGTCCCCTCAAACTGGAAAACATAGGAAAGGCAGGATTTCAAAAGTGTCATTTTCTTTACCACTGACAATTAAAAAAAAAGTAAAAACAGACAGCAAAAATTATCTTATCTTGCATAGCCCAGTACTAGAATGCTTTTTTGAGAATAATACAGTCCAGTACATGCTCTTTGACTCATGACAGAGCTTAAAATGCAGAAGAGATGCAGTCAGTGAGGTGTTTGTCGGAGAAGTACAGAATAGCCTATCTGTTCTGTTTCTTATCAGTGAATTTGACCAAAGCATTTGACACTGTCAAGACCCGGACTTTCACAATGACCTGCAAGTTAGTTTCTCCAAGACAAAAATCTGAAACACCTGTAAAATTCCTTCAGGAGCCTTGGGATTTTAGCATGCCCTGAGAGGCAGAGGATTGTTTCTCAAGAATGCAAGCAGAGACAGAATCAGATGCAAGCCAGGAAGGCATCCACAGCAAGTTAAGATGAGTAGCTGTGACGGTATCATGAGACTGTTCTGTGACAGAAAGCCTGGCAGATGGTGCAAGCTGATCCTTGTATCACTGATGGGCCAGCACTGTTTTGTGAATGCAGCTGAACAGACCATGACGTTTTTACAAGCACTGAATCACATTGATTTGCTGATAACTGCCCCACGGAAGCAAGCACGTACACAAAAAATCATGAAGCTGATTATAAGCTTGGTCGGAGAGGTATAGACTAGTAATAAACTTGGGGAAAAAAGACATCATGCATGTTATTTTGTATCACAGCCTGTCATTATAATTCACAACATATGTTAGCCATGAAAATTTTTGCTATTTTGGAAATACATTATTGGAGGGTGTTCTCTTGGACAAAGAGCTGTCAAATATCATTAGCACAGCCTCTCCATCTTTTGTTGTTTTTTTTTTTTTTAAGAAATAAAGCTTGGAAGCAATACAGTATCAGTCTCTAGATTAAATTAAAGGTCTGCAAAGTGGATGCTTTATCTAATTTTCTATACAAGAAGGCACAGATTTGCTACTGATAACGCATACAGCTCAGGAGAGATTTCATCTGCTTACCACGCTGTGCATTCAAGGTAGGAGGAAGTTTTCTTACAAATCATTTTAGAGCATAGCAGTCTTCCACAGAGCTGAAACCATGATCATTACCGCACACTTCACTGGGCTGGTCTTATATCTGGAATGGAAGACAACAGTTTTAGAAGACTGCCAAGTCAGATGTTATTTGGTGAACTGAAAGAGGGAGTATGTCAGCAGGGCAGTCAGATGGAAGTATTCAAGGAAATACTGAAGCACAACCTCAAGCAACATGGCGTTGGTATCGATGCAGCTGGGAATTATTGACAGCAAAGTGTTGGTGTCAACATGCTGGTGTTGGCAGTTTATGTTGGGATGGTTTGGTTTGACCAGCAACAGGTACCTGATGTCAAAGCAAATGGCACTGAGAACTGACAGGTTCACAAGGCAGAGGTTCTAAGATTTTCTGACTTAATTTACACCTGATCATGGAAAGGAACGAATGCCATCCATACACTGGACTTTTCAGGATTTGATGACCCAAGATGCAATACAACAGTGTACTGAGTGTACTGTCTGTGATTCAAAAGCACTTATCGCTGTAATGCCATTGATTACTGCAGCATCTCAAGATGCAGCAAAAGACAATATGATGCTTATCATAGAAGAGAGGTCCCTTCAGACGTCACCATGCACCTCTGAAGCCTGAAAGAAAACTTGCATCTTAAAGACTTCTAATTTTAGTCTTTTAATTCAACATTGCTCTGCACTTTGAGCTTCTCTTTGCTTTTGTGCTATCTTGAATGCTAATAGCAACAACTGTAATGATCAGATAGAGTATCAAAAGATCAGTAGTTTCTGCTTCCAGTTCATGAACAAACACAGTTTTTGTTGTCAAAAACATCTTAATTTATCATTTTTATTTTTCCTCATAGTATCAATTTGGTTTTGATGGCAGTTAAACTAGAAGCAGTCTAATCAATTTGCTGAGCATAGACTGTAGAATTTAGCTGGATACAAAAGCAAACCTATTCCCACTGTCAGAAACAGGATTAGATTATGCCTTTCATCCTGTCTTTGAGCAGCTTCCAGATCAGTTTCATACTTTTGGATTCTTTATAAAAAGCTTTTAAAGTTTTCATGAACAAATCACTTTTCAGTGAGAAAAGGGTGACTTTTTCTGAAAAAGTGAGATCTATTTTTGCCCAGTTCTAACACTGCGATAGTAGCTGGCAGCATAATTATGAAATCAGAATGTAATTTGTTCGGCATTACGGACCTAACAAAAAGATTTTCACTGTATAAAGAAATGTCAGTAACAAATGTGTTATGGTAACACATGTAGTAAGACTTTCTCTAATGTCTATGGACTCTGGCTCAAAATCTTATTTTGACTTTTCTCAAAATAGTTATGCTGCATGAAATCCATACACTGATACATAAATTGCAGTTCTGACATTTCAGCATTAACACTGAACATTCTTGACTATCTTAGCTTTCAGTTTAAGTTCATTATTTCACAAACTTTGTAACATTTATTTCCTTGGTGACTGTAGTCATTTAGCAAGTTCATTGATAGTCTTGAAGTGTTCAGAGAGCCTGTAGATAGGATTGATTTTCTGTTTGAGGCCAACTATTTTAATTACCACGTTAAAAATCTGTCTCTCCCTTCAAATACAAAATACTTTTTATGGGGGTTTATTTTTGGTGTGCAGAGCTTCAAAAAAAAAAAAAAGCCAGCTACACAAAACTCCATGTCCCTGACTTGAGTTTAGTTGCAGGCAGTAAGTCCCTTCGTCAATTTAGAGTTCTAGATAAACAGACAAATTTTAGATATTTCGTCACAGTAAGCACACAACATTTAGCAGCACAAAGGTGATATTTACAGGGATCTCATATTTCACCATTTGTGCTGATTGGTTGAAAAACATGTTTAATGTTTTCTGTGAAATAGAAAATGACTTCTTTTCTTTGTGTTTCCTATTTGATTTGCTTTGGTATCTATGTCCATTGCGTTTTTTTCTGTCTAACTTACCAGAGTGATTCTGTAATTCTGATGATTAAATGTGCAATTAAGGCTTAAGCACTATTAGCACAAGGGATTTTGAAATTAGGATGAGACTAACATTGACATCAAATTTAAATGTCAACACTACTGGAATAAGAAGTGTGACTTTCATCTTTCAGTTAAGAGCTATGTAGCTCTGCCATGCAAATTGCTAACGGGTATAAAGCATGATGAGGCATCAGGACTCAATGTACCCAGCAGCAGCACTTAGCAGACCTATAATGGATTTACCCATGGTAATTTTTGGAATTATATGTATGCTGACAGCATACAAATGACACAGTGCAAATTATATTGTTTTAACCTGTTTATCAACTTGTCATCATAGCCCTTTCTTTTTTTTTTCAGTGCAGCATTGTAAATCTGACTCATGCAGAGAAAGTCACAAAGATGCACTGGCCTGTCTAGATTTCCAGCAATATTATTATGAGAAATACATTAATTTGTCTGTATGGAAAGGATTTAAAGGTTGTTGCATTCATTTGTTACCAGAGACTGAGCGCTTAATCACACAGACTCAGTTCAGCAAGAAAATTATCTCTTCTTCTCAAGTCCATTAACAGTACTTTTACAGAGTCTTGAGAAATATAAATATTGGAGGATATTAATGAAAATGACATCTATACCTGATGTATTGGTGCCCAAAAATGTGATTAAGTGCCTTGTTAATTAACTTTTTTTGCTATGATACTTGTAAAGGTATAGTCATTTTTTAAAGCTTACTGAACTGCCTAGTAGTTTGATCTGGGTGAACTGGTGTCCCATCAGTGATTTAATTATGAATAACAGCAACATGTAATGCACCCCAAATATGTCACACTATATAAAACAAAACGCTGAAGTTAGTATTTTCTTACTACAGCAGTACCTCCATGAGCACTCCTCCTCTTACTACTTTTCTGCCACCAAGGAAAACTTTGTTATAACAGTGACAGAGAAACCTGTATCTTCCTTTTAAAGATGGGAATTTGAGGCATAGAATAATTAAAGGTCACAAAAAAAGAAAGTCTAAAAAGACCTCCCATTAAGCAGTGATATTTTTCCTGAGATCAGGACAGTGGAAGTGGAGCTGTTTTGAAATTCTGGCCCTTGAGGGCTTAGGCAAGGATGCTCAGAGGAAACATGGCATAGCCAAGGACTGACACCAAGTCTCTTGAAGGCGGTCTGCGAGGCCATCCTTCTCACTAGAAGTTACCTTAAGTCTATGTCCTGGCATCAATGGACTTTTAATAACAAGCGGAAATCAAATAGCTCTGAAATAGTGTTTTCATTATGAGATCTTTTACTATTAGGTCTTGACTCAAAAGGTTTTCAGTGAGTTAAGTGGAAGCTGAGTGAATGTAGGGTTTGCAGGATCAGGTGGCAAGATGCTTGTCTGGAACAGATTCCTCAGCTGGCCCAAGTAGATCTCAGATTTGAGGAAAAAACCCTCTGACACACATATATGATATATGCAACTAATTATTATGCATAAATCATTCCAGTTTTTCTGCCTAACCTCTGTTCGTGTTTTTTTAGAGTTTTGTTAATGGAATAATCTCAACGAAAAGACGCAGATAGTTTTTCCTATATTACAATGGGGAAAAAAGGGCAAGATTGGTATCTTTAGAAACAGCCCTTTATTTCAAGAAAGTAAAGAGAATAACATTCTGAAATGTATCTTTTCAAACAGCAGTTCATTCCCTTACTTGTCTGGTGGATGGTTTTACTATTTAACAGTGAAATATTAATTTTTGTTGGCTTTTATTTTTTTTTTTTTATGGAGGAGCTTCTTTCATTGACAGAAACCCTCTAATAGCAGTTGTAAAAAATTATCACCCCAGCACTGGAACATACTTCACAACCAAGGAGACATTAAATTCACTCTACTTCACTGCATTTGCATTCTGTGGTTATTAATGAGTTAATGAGCTGTACAGTTTTAATGAATAGAACATAAATGAAGAGACAGAAAAAGATATTGGAGTGAGTGAAGCCAGTGAGTGAAGGCTTTAATTACACTCCCATCTTCAGGTCATTAGCTACATAACTACCTGTGGACGATCTGATAATTATTCTCTCATGGCATTAATGAATTTGCTTTTTGTTTGGATTAATAAAAATGTTAATATCTTTTTTATGAACAATTAAACTCACTGACATGATGCGTATAAAAAGCTGCAGTCAAAATACCTGACCATACTCCGCATGTCTTCCTTCACTCCTCATGCTGCTACCTACTGTTTTTAATTAAAACTTTTCCAGAATGACTTCCCATTAATTTTACTGCAATTTGGGTAGCAAATTTTTGTAGTGCCTTGCAAAAAGACAAGGAACAAGCATTTCGTTTTTCATAAAAAAAGTTGCTAAGTGTTCTGACAGAATTTACAGATACCAAAACTGGTTACATTATTCTTGAATTTAGCAATACCTGTTTTAAGATTGTTTTCCCCCATAAAAAGTAGGGGCATACCTCATGTCCTTTTTTTGTGGTAGCATATAATGCAAGGACTACATAGAAAGAAGTTCTCTTCAACTTTGTGAATACCAATGGGTAACACGCAGCTAGCACATGCCCAAGGACAACCACATTTAAACACTGGATGAAAAAATAACTTGTTACATGATGCAGATTTCCAAATACTTCATAGTTTTTTTGAGGCTTTTTTTTAGTGAGTAAATGCCTTAAAGAATTCTCAGGCACACAACAACGTGGCCTGAGTAAGAAAAAGGCCATAAAGAAAAAGCTGTCTTCCATGAAGTAATGGCCTTACGTTTTCCAACAAACAGCAACCGAATAATATTGTATTAGTGTCATCTTGAAAATAAACAGGCTATACTGTTCTTGTTTTGTAAGATATTGTTCTGTTAAGCATAATAGATATTATTTTGTCACTGTTAAGACAGAAAGTCAAAAGGCAACGTATGGTAGGCTTATAAAATTCTTGGAGATAGTGCTGTCCAGCCCCACCAGGTAAGAGCTGCCCCTGCTTCGCTCTCAGGGGTCCCTATCCCAGGGCATTGACAGTCTTAGATCAACAAGAGGCTCCCCTACTATGGACCCCTTCTCCTCTTGCAGTGCTTGGCCTACACTTGCAAAAAGTTGAGCTCACTTCTCGCTGTTAAATTAGCACCAAGCACACTCAGTTTCACATCAGCCTTTTGTACCAACTCCAAGCCATGAAGCATTTGCTGCCTTGAGAAATTACTTTTTTCATAAACAGTCTCAATTTGAATTCTTGAGGCTTCAGACCCAGAGAAACTAAATGACATGAGAAACTAGAGAACCATTATCTTGGCGTCAATTTTAAAGACCGCCAAGAATTTCAATAGCTAAACTAACAATGTTTTTTGAGCTTGAAAGAGAGGTGTTAGCAACACATCAGGATGCTCAGAAAATTCAAAAAAAGCTGGCAAAATTAAACCATCAACGTCCACCCATTGCATTTATAGATACACTGAAGAGCATAATTCTGCTTCTCATGATTATTATATTCTGTGGACTCCAAACGAAAATTCTTAACACTTTTAAAAATAGCTTCCATACTATGAAAGACCTCCTTTGAGCTGAAAAGTGGTGTTTCATCACCCATTTAACAAGCATCAGAGCTGGACAGATCGTTTCACTAGCCTTTGATCTCATGTCGGATCTGTTAATTTATAGATTAGAAAGGACAGGAAAAAGGCATGTGACTAATCAAAGCAGGACCGCTACAGTGTTTGCAGATGACCTGGTAGTGTTGAATAACTCATAGGACAGCATAAAGCATAATGTGTGATTAAATTATTAGATACATTGATCATTTAAAAATGCAGGACAGAACCTCGTGACGTTTTTGCTGGCTTATGACTTAGGTCCAGTTAATAACTGAAGCAGATTACTGCTCTTAGAAGTTATGCCTGCACTGGACAAGAAAAGACAACAACTAAGTGTTATTTCTAACCTAGAAATTGGCCTGGCCAAACAGCTCTTAGTCTGATGTTAGAAGGCTTACCGATATAATTTCTGAAGCTATGTTGAATCTATTTTACAATACACTTGTTTCTGTACCCGAGCAATCACAACAGCAAATACCTTCCCATCTGTCTCCATTTATTTAAGGTTTTAATTTTTTTTTCCTTTTTAAAAACCCTTTTCTGTTTAAAATGTTATTCTGCTTTTTTATTTAAGGATTTTGTAATGGAGCTGCAAGTTAATCATGCTGAGTACATCAATTTTGACTACAGTTAATAAGACATTTGTGTAACCCCAGTGACTCAAACAAGACCCCTTGGGAGTCCTGCTGTGCCCGCTACAATTTACGCGTACAGAAAAGTACTCTTCAAAACGGGAAATGGCAGTATTAGCATTAAGTTAAGCATATTAAGCTTTATTCAAAAGAATTTTAAACTTTAGTGACTAGTTTTTGACCAACTACAGAGATTATTTATCCTGAAGCTGCAGGGCTGAACTCCCAGCTTTGACTGTACTGCAGTGTGACAGTTGCGACATTGGGCAGAGGAAGGAGGTGAGGAGGCGGCAGTTGTTTACCAGGTTACTGAACTGATAATACATTTGTTATGTGGATACTGGAAGCTCATATAAAAATTTAATATACACTTTCTTGCATAACAAATATATAGTCATAAATAATCTTGATGTAAAAAGCCCATTGTGACCAAATAGCACTTTTTGTTCTTTTAAGACTTTGTTCTGTGTAGTATTTTTATGGTTATGAAAAGCAACCAGCCCAGAGAGCTGTCTTTTCTGACCAGTATGTTTTAAGTCTGGAGATATTTTACTGTATATCATTTAGCTTTTCTTCCTGAAAAAATAAAGAATACCTGAGAGGTTCTGACTGGTATAAAATTCATAATGGTGCAATTTTGTATTGACTTTCTAACTTAACAAATGCTTAAGAACGCAGCCAAAACATTGAATAGAAGATTATACCCTTTCTCAGGAAAATCCATAGGCAGTGTTATTTTGAAATTCCATAACAATTTTTTGAATCTGGATTTTGTAAACCAGAGCAGAAACAAGTTCCAGAGAACAATTTTTGAATTTATTAAAAAATGAATATAAGTAAAACAAATTAAAAGAAATGCATGGCTGTGTAGTTTGTGTATTTGATTGCTCTTGGGGTAAAGCCAGTTGCATTGTACAGACATACTGGATGTAGCTGACTACAAAATAAAGATATAACTGCAGCATATAGATATGTAGCTGTCTTCTAACATAAGCTAGGCAAGTTTAACTCTTTCTAATTCAAAGTTAGAAATATAAAGACTTCGATCAAGAGAAGCTTAAAAAAGTAAAGAAAATTGCGCACTGAGATGAGAATAGCTACACACTTGTAAAAACAAATAGTTAATTAGTGAGCTTTTAAGAAGAGAGACATGTTGCTCTGGCCACTAAAATATCAAGGAACACAATCTATACATCTTATATTTTTTTATTGCTATAATTAATTCAGTATATCTGTAGAGATCACTCGTGATAGACAGAGGGTTTTGACAGCCAGCTCCTATATTTGTTACCACATACTGTGCAAGCTCAAATGCAAGCTTTTATTACAACTGGGTTTATTAACAAATAAAAACGGGAAACAGCGTATCCAGCTCAAGTTTTAATTAAAGGAGTGGTTAATTCTAGGACCTCTCTGTTTGGGGTCTGCTCAGTCGCACACTACATGTCTTGCTATGAGGAGGAGTTTTCCAATCTCAGTCAGAAAACATACAGAACGGCACAGCTACCATCTCCAAAAAACAACTCAACTGTCTTCACCTGACAGCTAAACAGAAAAAACGGTCCTCCTGGCCTTTGGATTCTTCTCATACCCCTTGGCCAGCATGATCCTCTTCAAAACATGGTCTTCCTCATACTGCACAATGAGGATAACTTGGGGACATTTGTTTTGATGAAAAACAGATGAGACACGCACGTGAAGCAGATTCCTTTGAAGTAGCTTCACTCAGATAGGATTATTACTTGAGTAGTAAAAGGCTATTAGTGAAAAAATTAAGTTGCACTTTTAGCTTATCCTTTGTGATTTTATACTGAATATATACCATAGCTAGGTCTCTTTTGTATCACTAGCATGGTTCCAGTGATTTGTTTAAATGGGTTATATATATGCAGGTAGTTCATCTGGGAGTTTAAGTGACAGATGTTTTGAGTTGAGCTATTTCTCACCTAGTTAAGCATCTAAAATACTAATGACCAGGTCCATATGAAGAAACATTATGATGTGACTCAAAGTATTCTAAGTAACGTTCATGGCTTCAATTTTCAGATCCGTTGCTGCAGACCAATAGACCAGTAATTGTTTCAGGGCATTTTGAAATGCTAATGATGGCCCAAATAAATGGTTTTCATTAATGCTAGAGAACATTCCTACACTGTAAATGAAGACAAAAATTGTGAAAAAGCATCACTCAGGGAAAATGGCATCCAGGATTTCAAAGAGCAGTCCAAATACAGGCTCTTTTGGCCAGCCAAGTTATATGTGTATTGGGTGATTGTACAAGACACTTTCTTAGTTGCCTGTGCATTTAATCCTCCCGTCATTTAATCTGTGAACCCAACTGGACATATTGGAGGGTTTCGTTTTTTCCTTTTTTTGTTTTGTTTTGTTTGTTTGTGTTTTTTGTTTTGTTTTGTTTGTTTTTTGTTCTTTTTTAATTCAGACCCAAGGAAGGATGAAAGGTTGTTTCTGGAATGAAAGTGTAGTGGTATTAGTAGGAAGTAGGTAATAGGACATAGTCAGAAGCCTTTGGAAAGACAGCGTTTGATGGCAACAAGACTACACGGGCTTTCCGTTGCCGCGTGCTGTACCGAGTGGAGCACTGTCACTACATGAGAACAAAGCGTTTCCTCCGCTTTGTACCTGCCAGCTCAATGAATCAGGCTGGGCCAGAATCATAACCATGGCTTCAGAGTCACCCACCCTCCTGGCAATTACTGTCCAGAGAAACCAAGCACCACCCCCAAAGTAACAGTGTCACCGCCCCTGCCTGCACCCTACCGACCCTAAAGCTGTTGTGGTTTTGTTTTCCATCACAATACTTCATTTGCCTGAAGCAGCCAAAGCTTTTTTGAATTACTTAAGCTTCTTAGTACAGCAAGATCTGTGTAAGGTATTAGTTATATTAAACAAATCAGAAGTGTTTACTTACAAAAAATTGAAGTCAAAGTGTCATAGAATAGTAATTTATCACAGGGTCTCGGTTCAGTGATTCAGAACATGAAGCATAAAAAAATACTAAAGGGTTCATTGTATAATAAAATAGCCGCGAGGGGATGTAAAATTAAAATAAAAAAATTGGACTGTAGAGTAGGATCATCAGTTTGTGTAAGCTGATTTAATTTTATTACAATCAAAAGGCAATATCTAGATTTATCAAGAAGCAAGCATAAAATTTATATGGACAAGCAGCTGCTTCAGCATCTGTAAAATGCATTCCTGGTTCAGTGATAAGAAACTTGAATGGCAACAATATTTGGGAAAAGCATGACCCAGGAAAAAAAACCAGTCACGTAACCACAAACGTGGTCACACTTAAAGGCATAGTTTAGGATTATCATCATCTTGGTCCACTTCTTAAAAAAAAAAAAAAAAAGCAGCAAAATATCACATAGGTTATCCAAAGCTGTGAGCTGGAATTAATCCAGACAGTAAATCTCCAGTAGATTCCGTTGCATTATTTAATCGAGGAGATCAGTATTGCTTTAAAATCCCTACTAAAAGTCAAACAAAATATTCGTGTTTTGATCAGCACTAATTGTTAGATTTTACAGTTTAAGTCTATATGTTTTTAATTCCTTTGTGTCCAAGAGAGCGCAAAGTTGTACGCTACCAACTTACCCAGTAGCTGCCAGACTGGCATCAGATCCTATCATCTTCGATAATTGTATTGATAATACAGTACTCCAGTCCGCTCCTTAAGGGACTGGAGCATAGCATACTCAGAGTTACTCCAACATCTTTTTTCTTCTGGGGGAAAAAAAGCAAACCCACTCTTCTAGGCAAGGAAGAGTCAGAGTTCTTTTGTTTTGGCTGAAAACATACTTGTATCAAGGGACAACATTGTTTAAGTTAGAGGACAGTTTTTCCTAGATCTGGAAAGCATCTTTTCTTGTGCTTTCCTTCTTTTGTTTCCCTACACCCTTACAATATAGCGTGCTTTTTCAGAGGCCTACAATGATTCGTATTTGTTTTGTGATAACTTGAATCTGTGTGCAGTTCCAGTGTTTGAATCATTTTTAGTGTGCAATTCTTCTATATGCAAGTACAAATATCTTCCTATGTGGTTGTTCTGCAAGCATAGTAGTATTCCCTCATGGTTTTTTTCATGGCAACCTTGATCTCAATGGATTTGGTAAAAGTTCGCTTCCGAGAGTTACGATAAATGGTTTGGAAGAGGCAAAGTGACAGATAACTTAACCACTAAGTATAAATAGTAAGTATGAGCAGCCTTAGGTAAGATACTAGACACGTTCACCTTAATATTCTGGTGGTATATAGAACAGTCCAAACAAGGACTAGGAACACACACAATGCGACAGGACTTTGGTAAGGACATTGGGGATAAAGTTGATTGCTTCAAAAAATCATCATGGGATCTTTAATGTCCCCTGTGACAGGTAGAGCATGTGTTTACTTCTCAGCCCTAAAGAGGTAAATTATAGTATTATCAGCTTCAGCAGCATATTTGGAGTTTCATAGATCCCATGTCAAAAGCCCATTTAGGGAAAAATAAATAAAAGGAGTCCAAGGGGAACCTATGATCTAGAATGCAGGTCTGTTTTGTAGATTAATGTTTTTATTTAAGAAAATGCTATATATGTAGAAAGTGTCATGACTCAGCCCTGACTGCACTCAGCTAACACTGTTGGAGCCTAATTACATTTGTACTGTTAGTACTACTTCATCCTTATTCTTTCATACAAGGACCTCAAAACACTTTAAGCATTCCACAATCATTTGTTGCATCAGCTGAGGGTAGAAAGTACTTTTCTGTTTTATTTCTTTGATCTTTTGTTTACAGACAAGGAATAAAAGAGGTTCATTTACTTTGCTCAAGGTCACTCAAAACAAGAAGAGCTCAAATGTTACAGCTCCCCAAATCATATGTAAATCAATAGACCATATTCCCTCCACTGGATAATTCTGGAGAGGATGCTTTGCAAGTGTAATACATTTCAGTAGAATTTATTTTAGCTGTTCTGAAGAGGCTAGTTTAAAATACATTAAGGGTGACTTTTTTTGAGAGCTTCCAAACCTGCTTGATCCATTTTTCTCTGCACTTTACATGTGTAATTGCGCTTGCATGCAAATAGGATTTGAGTGAATGCACAGATCAAATAAGCTGACAGCTCACATATACAAATCCTGTTTGCTTCTAATAGAGCTACAGGGCTGAGTATTTCCATGCACAAATATGGCTAATTTTTAAATATGTGCTGAAGTCATACTGAAATCAAATGGTATCAATCACATTCTTAAGAGTTAATCATCTTCTTCAGTCTCTTTCTGTAAAGGGCAATGGGATATTTTAAAATTATCCTTATGGAATTTTGGATATTTCAACCAAAGAAAATAAATAGGCAGGGAACCAGGTCCTGTAACTAATCTTCCACCTTCATAGCTCTGTTGGTTACCTGAAGTAAACGTCAGGGACTGAACTGACTGGCAGAAATTGTGACAGGAACCAAAGCATCAGCCAAGACATTCGGTATACAGCCTTTATTGTAATAAAACTGGCAAGAAGCAGGTATCGCACCAGCTACTGCGTGGAGAGCCACTCTGTGCGAAGGGACTCAATTGTATCATCATCTTCCCATCAGTGGGAAAGAGTCTCTGATGACTAGGCTAACTGCTGATTGATTGCAGGTTTAGTCTTTATATTAAGTAAATTATCTGGAAGCCAAAAATAAATAAGAATTAATTTGCTTTCTTTAAATGGTTGCCTGATTAGTAGAAGCCATAATTCGTAGAGTTGGGAGAATAAGTTAAATTAGAATGACCATTACATTTTCCTAAGCTCTTTCTGATTCACTGTGGCTCTGAAGGGGAACTGATGCTCCAGACAGTATCATTTAAATTTAGATGCTTCTGTATTACTAACTCTTACTGTAACACTCCCTCTGATTTTGTCATCTGCAGTATGCCATGTGGTCACCATGCAAATGTGATCTTCCTCTTTACAAGTTTGTCTTTTTCTCTTGTTTACTTCAACCTGAAATTACTATCTGTTTGGCTTGCCACTGTGCTGGGTGTTGGAGATCATATATACAATTTAAATAAAGTATTTAAAAATCAGAACTGGGTAAAATTCTCCAGGTCACAACCTGAAAGACAGAGAGATAGTGACTGTCTCCAGATTACATCTAACTGACTGAATGACACTAATTTGAAGCACTGAGAATTGATTCTTCAGATGAATTGAGGTTAATGTTTAATATGTATTGAACATAAAACACAGGTGATGCTGTGTTTGTAGGCTATATCTTGTGGATTTGCGTAGTCCAAGTTCTGCCCTTGTATTTATCTTTTCCTGAATTTTATAGATCTCTTCTGCAAGCCAAAAAGAAAGGAAACAGGCACAAGTTGATCCTGGCTGAAAAACATAACCCTCTGGAAAAGGGAGAATGAAAAGGCTGGTTTAAAAGCAAGCAAGCTGAAGTATATTCTTTTTAGATATACTGATTCCCACTTTTCTGTTTCAAGACGAGAGAGCCTGTTTACTGTCTGAATTTTAAAGAGATGCAGCTGCATCCACAGATGTATAGTTTTCTATAAACCAGAGTAGAGCAAGTGAGAAAGAACGCAGATCCCTAAGCCTAGACTCTTTCCTCCCTTTTCCACAGCCTGTTCTACCCAAGTTACTACTTTTCAGCCATAACCAATAGTAGCAATAACCTTTATTGCTACCTTTTTAGGGGAATATCCTAGCCACTATGAAAGATTCTAAAGAATTACTCTTACATGAACTCTGCTGCTACTCTTTTTGACTTATTTATTGGAAGCCTAGCAGGCTTCATATCCCCTTTAGGAAAGCCTAATAGAAGACAAGTTCTTTATTTGTTTTTTAGTGTCCATTAATTGACTTCATAAAATATATTATGTTTCTAAACCTAATCCATATAATATATACAGAACACATATTTTGGAAAAACTCCTTTAAATAAGAAAGTTTAGTGTGTTCAGATTTTTGCATAGCTGAAGGTATATATAGTTACTTCAAGGAAGATACAGACGCATAGTTAGAAGTTGAAAGAGTTTATTTCTGAACCTTCCAAAATAGAACATCCATTTTTGTTTTTTGTTTTTTGTTTTTTTTCTAGTAGGTATTATTTGCTAAGCTCAAAACAGAACAAAATTTCTTAGTCTGAAAGTATTTTGCATCACATAATAGCTAAATAGCTATAGAAAATTCATTATCAGTTTAGAAATGTTAGTAAAATATAATATGTCTGAAGACATCACTTTTCTTAATTATATAAGAACAGAAAGTGCTCACTTAAAAAGCAGCATTAAGAAATCCTAAAAATTTGACTTTCTTGTTTTTACTGATCATCTGATTTTTTCTTAAAAGAATTTGTTTCCTTCTTAGCCAGACGACACACAAGCAAAGAAAGAATCTATTCATACCTTAAATTAACTTACCAAATGCAACAGTCACTTAACTGGTACTCTATCCGATACTGCTGAAACTCTTCCCTATGTTTCTGTAAACTAAACTTACTCAATAACCTCAAATATCAGAGAAGGAAGATTATTATTTTTTTTTTTTTAAAGCAGGATGTATTTATAGTTAGTCACAAGTTAAGTGATCCCAGCTGAGCTTATACATCACCCACCCCACCCCCTTCATTTTTGTCCCTATAAATTGTGGTGAGATTGGCATATGGCCTATTTTTTAGGAGATGGATGGGAATTTGTAGTGTGGAGAGTTACTTTGCTCTGAAGGAAAAAATAAAGTAATAAAATTTTTACTATTTTTAAGAAGTAAAACAAACATAAAAAAAACTTTTTAGTATGGCTTTTGCTCAATTGAAGAGGTTTTATTTTCTGAAGATGTGTGTTTCAAGAGTCTGATGTAAGTCTCAGATTACTTTTCTTCTGCATAATGGGGTAGTGTACAGTTGGGTTCTTCTATGTCAAGTTTAACTGTGTCTTTGCAGTCTTTTTTTCTAAAGTCTTATATAAATAGAATGCCATACCATATTTTTTCTATGTCTCTAACTAAGCAACAGCAAGATGTTAAAAAGCTGCAGTATAGATCTTGAGTGGAAAAAGAAATGACAAACAGTTCACTCCATTCTTATACTGAATTCTGACTTCTATCAGTAAGGAAATCTATTGATTTTTTTCACTTCTTAGCAGAAACTTTTGCAAAAAGTTCTCTTAAGATGTTTTGTTACTGAACAATCACTTCTATAAACTGTTTAAGAATTACTGAAAGTCCCCTTTCTAGTAGCTGCTGAGAGCACTAAGTGTGGAGTTTGTGGAGCAAGTTAGAAAACAAGAAGGGAGTAAAAAAAAAAATCACAACTTGAATGTGGGGGAAGATGGTTCCAGATTTTTTGGTCTGCACTGTATGAAGTACCTTATTACGAGATAAAGCATAGGGGAATTTTTAATGATTTGAAAGAAAAGTCTATTCATGTTCTAAGCTTTCAGCCTATTTTGAAAGTATATGAAAATTTCCAGCTAACTGGTTGGCACTGACTTACGTTTGAGCCATATATATGGAGCGTAGTAAATAATTTGTCTGTGCTATTTTAGTCTTTTGTGTAAAATGCATAGCACTGCACTCTCTTACCTGGGTTATTTGTATGAGTTTTAATGAGCATTGGGATACATCCTGATAACTACACATGCCTCCACTGATCTCTTGAAACCTTGACTAAAACTGTCAAATTCTTCCAATAGAAGCAATTGGACTTAAGGGATAAGGAGGGGATGCCTCCTGCACATCTCAGCAAGGTGTGGCTTTGTTGACTGTTAGCAGAAGATGTAATGTGTATCTAGCTAATTTTGTAGGTCTGAAATCCTAGTGATGTGAGACTAATGTCACTCTGCAGTCTTGGTGATGTCTAATATCAAACGTGGATTACCTTTGGCTCAAGAATGGAAAGCTTGAATTTCAGTAATTTAAAATGAAAATTGGATGATATCTTAACATTTTTCATGAACATAAGCTGCCTCTTTGGACTTCCCCCAGTCATAGCTGGGACCCTTTGCAATTACACTCTATACAGGATAAAGATCTGTTCACTGCTAAACCTAGAGATAGTTTTCCCTTAAACCAAAACCTGCCAGTCTAAATAAGTATAATAAAGAGGCTGGAAAAAAGGTGGAGAGGGGAGGTGCCCAATGTCACAGAGCAGGTCAAAGCAGAGCCAGTAAGAGGACCTGTGTCTCCTTAGATAAGTTATTTACTAACTGTGCTGAGATTTGGAATTGCTTTCTGCTCCATAGGGGAGGCCTAATTACTCACTCAGGCTTCCATCGCTAGTGAATTATGAAGCCATCTGTATCTTATGAATATAAATTCCATTCTCTCTGGTGTAGTTATATATAGTTATATCATTAGGGGGACGACATATTCCATATATAGAGAAGGATAGAGGGACATTCTTCTCTTTAAAAAACAGGAACAGTTTTCTAGCAACACAAATGATCATGTGTTCAGAAAGACAGATTATTTCATTTTACTCCTGCTGACATGCAATATGTCAATTAAAATATTAACAAATTTTTTAATTCAGCAGATTGATTTTCACTTTGTCTTATTTTTAAGTAATTCATCTTTGTTCGCTGCCTGAAAGAAACGTGGTATATTTATTCATCCCCTGAGCCAAAATGGTGATCACTGCATGAAATATTGCTCCTATCCTCTGCTGTTTTGCCCCAAAACTAACAGTGCTGTCAGCTTTTACTCCTTGGAGACAGGAAGCATAGCAGAAAAAATTGTTTCATATATTGTATAATATTATAGTTTCTGAAAAGTCCTATACCTAGTGTATATAGGCAATATGATGCTTTCATTCCAGTTTTCCTTGCTGAGAGTCCATCAAAACTGGCAATGGTACAATTGAGCTCTAACCATTATGCCTGAGATGTGCTATCTTGTGAAAATAACCTGAAGCTGCTTTTATGCAGGCTTTTGTGTAAGAAAGAGGTTAATGACAGGAGAAGCTTCCAGGCGCTAGAGCAGGAGGCAGGGAAGTGGGAGTCTTAGCTGAAACTGCCTGGTTTGGGGCAAAGGGGGGAGCTTGCTTTGGACCTTGTGTTTTGAAAAGAGAGAGAGGTTGCAGCTTTATCACTTTGCAGGACATGAGAAAAAAGTCTGTCTCTGCTCCTGTCTGCAGTCCCTTGAAATGTCTGTGCTGCTCCCAAGCCTTTAAACTTGTTTATCACTGACTCAGAGACCAGTATTGGGCTGACATTTTCCAGGGCAGATTTCTGAAGCTGTGCAGTGAGCTGGCACTGAAATAATTGGCCTAATTTTTCAGAAGTGATGAAGATCCCACTGACATCTTCATTACATCCTGAGACATTTAAGAAGATGATAACACCAGGCACCCACATTTGAAAATCCTAGCCTTTTACCTCACCAGAGATTTTACCTCAGAAGGAATTTGTGAAGATTACTGTGTTCCTAATGCCTTTTGAAATCCTCAAAAGGTTTTGCGAGTGAAGAGTAAGAACAGCAGCAGTGTTACAATACACAGGCTTCAGTGGGTCTGTTTACTTACCAGGTCAAAACCCACGCTAGGCAACCAGGGATACCACAACCCAGAAGTCTGGGAGGTTAGAATATAGGGGAGTAAGATCTGCCCACAGCATTACGTGTACAAACACCTGCAGGTTCTGTGATAAGCTCCATTTTGAACTAAGTGTTATAGCAGTAATACTGACTAAACTTCGCTGTAAATCTGATTTCAAAGGCATAATTATTCCCTTTTTCCAGACCTAGAAGGTAATGGGAAGTGACTTGCAGAGCACACTGAACTGAACTGCCTTCTATCATGTGGCAAGAACAGTATTAACTGGAAATATCAACAATGAAGTGAAGAACAGATTATCCCCAGTTTTCCAGTCAGAGCTATTTATCATTCACTTATGTAGGGTTTTATTCCATGTCCATTAAAGTGTGTTTTCTTTCCACTGCTTGGTTTGCACAGCCAAGTAGAAACTTCAGAATTTGCATTCTCTAAATTGCAGAGTTTTGTTTCCATAAACTGCAGGCAGAAAACAAAGGTTATTGTTTATAATCTGTCCTATTAGTATTTATCTTCAAATAATGTTAATTAAACTAATGAACATTTATGCTTATTGCGTTACTCACTCAGCTTGTGCTACAAGGAAATTGCTCTTTCAGGCATTTGAAAAAACGAAGCACAGAGATTACTCAACAACTGGCTAACAATTTTGATCTGAACTATACTTCACTTTTAAAAGGAATTATGAAGGTTCTTGACAGATGTAATATTCTAGCTGTAATCTTATTAGTACAAGCAGCAATGGTAAGACAAGTTGCAGTCCGGATGAATTTACTGCCAAGGCTAAACTGTTTATTTTCAGCAATACTCATTTTTCAAAGAGCAGATGGTTTAATTCTCTGAACCAGCTGCTAAGAAACAGGAGAAGGAAAATCAGAGGTGGGGACTGACATAACTGTTACCCACCCTTCAAAATTCAGCAGGGTTTAAAGGTATGCAGGCATTCCAACCTCAAGTAATGGATTTTTCTTTTAGTTTCTTCAGACTGGAGTACTTACAGCCTCAAGTGTTATAATATAATGAAGTTTGTAAAATGACCTCTTCTTCAAAACTAGTCTAAGGAAGCAATGAAAATACTCAGTTTAGATGCTTGGGAACTTGGTTTTGTAGCAAAAACTTGAGGCTTAGAAGATGTGCTAAATAACCAATTAAATAGCATCTAGCTTTGGAAAAATGGTAAGGTTTTAACTAGTCAGTTAACAGTCAGGTCTTACAGACATTTACTTCTATCACTGAAGTGATTCAGCTGCAATATTTGTTCTGACCATTCTGTTGGGTGGAACCTTCTAAACATTCTAGGATATACAGGGCATAATGCAATGATGTGACAGCTGACCCTTGAGAACAAAACCCATGAACTTCAGGACCTTGAACTGGTGAATCCAACTTCATTGGCTCCGTTAATCCTTCTTAAAAACAACCCCACAAACCTTGTATGCTCTGACTATATGAGATCCAAGGCTTAGCTGCTAGCAGTGATACAGTTTGGGAATTTCTAAACAGATTCTTATTTCCTCCTGATTAGGCAAATAAAAACATCCTGCAGTGAGTTCCAGCTGCATCTGTTCATGAGTTTTGTTTGCTGAATGCTCCCCAGGAAGCCTACACAATGCTTATGATTGTGTGCAATTTATATCTTGCTCCTGGAAAACAGTAGATGCTACCAGAGATTTATTTGCACAAGGTTTGGGAATGTGTGGTGAGGGCATACGGTATATGAATGGCTCCTGCACCATGGTGCAGGAGAAATGAATATGCTGTTGTCTGTGGGTATTTGGTTTTTTATATGATCATAGAAGATTGCTCAGTGGTTTTCCCTTCTTTCACTTGCAGGTTTCTCCTTTTTTGTTCTCTTTGGATGCTAGGATACTGCAGGCTTGATGTTAGCTGGTCCACCACTTTCTCTGTTCTTATTCCCTGTCATGCAGGTATTCAGGGGTAGCACATGCAACTCTCTCCAGTCAGGCTTCCATTTAATCTTAGCTTGGCAAAAATGTGGAACGACTTCCTGAGGGTGTCCTTCCATGGATTCTTGAAGTCTCCTGTGTCTTGAACATGTTATCATTGAATATTAAGCAACCTAAGATGAGAACTGTTTTGTTTTGAAACCTAACTTATTAGAAGCAGTAGTTCCTGTCTTGAAATAACAACTTGTTCTGCAGGTCAAAGTGCTGCTTTGGCAAACAACCAAGTCTGACTGCAGCCCTTGGTCTCATTTTGCTCAGTGATAGATCCAGTGGAGAGCAGGCAGGATGTGATCGACATGTGCATGTGATTGATGAACTCCCATAACAAGCTCTCCTTTCAGCAAACTGCACCGATTCTGCTTTGAAACTTCCATACAACTCACTGAAAAGCTGTAGTACCCCAGCACTACTGTGGTAAAAGGCATAAATTCTTTTGGATAACACAATCTGAAGACCCACAGATCCAAGCAGAAAGGACAAGTGTGTAACAAGTAGGGTGGGTGCAGAGTGTATGCAGTAATGAATTAATCATGAAGAAAAAACAAAGCAGGAGCCTTAACTAGATGATGCCAGAAGTGTCAGCCTTCAAAGAGTAGGTTATAAAGGGTAAAGCAAGAAGGTCACTTAAGGAAGCTGTGCTCATAGGAATTTGTGTAAACTTAAAAAACCCAGCCATTTGATGTTGTTCACTCTGGCCTACATACTGAATCATAATTAGTTCATATAAAATCCCACAGCTGTCTATCTCTTCCCCTGTGTTGTCTTCTGCTATTTTCATGTGTCACCACACCTCAATACTGGCAGTTATTTTCCCTTTGCACACAAAGCCTCACAGCTGGTACCAAGACTTTTGAATGCTACTCCTGACAGCAGCAAAGACAAGAACTCTGTTGCTTTCTGCTTTGTGTCTTGTCTCTCATGATTTGGTGGCTGACAAGGGGAGGGTATTGCTGGTGCCTGTTAGGATGGGCCAGTTTTTCTTCTCCTGTTCTCTACTTTGTCTTCTTGGCAGCTATGGCCTTGGTAAATGTCCTTCCCATGGAAGAGAACTAAGCATGATGCATCTGTATATCAGCAAAAATCAACACATAATTGGAAATGATACTTATGATGAAAAAGAGCAAACCTTAAACTGCAAGCAACCTTTCTGGAGCACTAATGGTATTTCAATAGGGCATTTTGCAAAGCACCACAGCTGTAGTAGTAGTCTGCAGTTCCAGGCTTTCCAGAAGTAACGGCATGCAGCCCGTTGGTTCTAATCCCCATGGCAATAGGCTCCCTTCTTGACATTTTCTTGTGCATTTAATAACCAGTTGTTAAACATCTTACTAATATAGGAGACCTGGCCTTCTTCATCACCTTATTAATCAAATAATGGACTGGAAGGGAAATGAATGTATCTATTAAATTTTTGCCTAAGCAGAAACAATTAAAACTTTCTCACTCAGGAGCAAAGCAGACTAGTTTATTGTGAATCTTTGGCAGCAATGATAATCCACTTAAAGTAATGAATAGCACAGCCTGGATTTTGATGCTCTGTCTGAAGGGCTGCTGAGGTTCCTTGAGGGTTAGAACAGGACATGGCCTAAACAGTATGACCATCTCATAGGTGTGATCGAATTCATCATGTGGGTGGTCTGATGATGGTGCAAAAAAATCCAAGCAACTAATTTGCATAAGCATTTGGAAAGAAACTTTAACAATAGCTATGTTTCCTTCACAGTTTTTCATAAATGGGAAACTGAAATCATGTCTCATCATTACTGTAACTCAGGTATTCGCAGAATATTACATTGCCACTTGGACTTGTAGTTCATTCCTGTTTGCATCTGGTTGGATACTCAAATATTCAGGAGCATGGCATAGCTGCTTTTGACTTTATTTTGCTGATGTAGAGAAGAAATATATAGGAAGAAAGAAAACGGGTTCCTTCATATCACCCTATTCAATAAAATGTTATTACTCCAGAGAAATCTGTACTTGTTGAACCATTGCCTCAGTGGAATTGAATTGTGATTATGTACTTTCCTGAACCGAGGTCTAAACTATTTACACTTCAAATATTGTTCATAGTAGACTGAGATTCAGAAGCTATATACTTACTTACAGGCCTTGTATTTTTGATTAAATAATGCATACAGATCTTTTAGTTATACTGATCTTTTTTCATAATTGCTATATCATCACTGTATACTTGCAGCCCCTGCATTGGGTCTGTATCCAATAGACAGATTTAGAAATAACTAATGTGTTAACAGTGTCATTTTTATTAAGAGCAGAGACAGTGTTGATGCCAAATTTTAATTCTATTTCAGCAAGGAAATGGCAAATGCAGAGACTGCATGGTTTTTGCTGCTCCTTTTTGCCAATAAACCATATTGAATACTGAGCAACACTCCTATCTAGATACTACCTGCATTACAAATCATTCAGGTTGTGAATTGTATTAGCCACCTTTTTAAACAAATAGGATATAAGAACATAATAGTGAAGACTTTAATTCTCTTTTCTGCTTGCCTTTCTTCAGTTTAATAACACTCTACCAGGAAGAGTACTTTAGCTAAACCTAAATAACATCTTTCCCTATGGAACGTGTGTAACCGCATCCCTTGATAATAAGCGAGCCTGGTAAAAATGAAAATAATTTAATGTCCGTTGATCTGAGTAAGACGCATAAGCACCAGCCTGTGTTTCAACTGCATACAGCAATTTACTCAAATGCTATGTTAGCACTGCCCCTGGATTATTTTTTATACTTAATAGGTTAGTGATGTTTAAGAAGACAATGAAATTGGGATTATTTAGCTGTCAATAGCTCTGTTAAGAGAGACAAACTCCTTCAAAGGAAGGGTCAATAATGCCATGGTTTCCCCTATGTCGTTAATTGATCTCTCTGTATCTTGCCCACTTGGATGACAAAACTCATTACTTGTGGAGTAGGGCAGTGGCACACCCAAGTTTTAATAGCATCATGGGAGCAGTGCTGAGAGAAGATTTCAGCTGAATTATATGACAAAGGTTATTTGATTCATTATTCTCAATTTAGGGCTTTCATAGTTGGGCGCCTGTTATAAAAGGAGAAGGAAATTGGAAAGGGTAAGATTGGTTCAAAATGAGTATTGCAGTAGATTAAATTGGGACTTTCTCTGCTTCACTATTCTCAAATGCAGTTTTGAAGCTCTGTGGATAGGTCGGCAGCATTTCTTTCCCTTCTTCCTGAGAACTAGAAAGAAAAATGGTCTTTGAATTGAGTAAGCCTAATTGCCACAAGGCAGAAGAACATGGACCCGGCAGTAATTTTCACTAACCTACCAGTGGTGAGAAGTGCAGTTTAGAGTGAGTTCTGTGTGAAATTGCACAGACAGACTTCATTAGGAGGAAAGTTCCTGCTGGGTAAAACGGCACGTATTCATTCTTTCTCTGACTCATTTTCTTTCTGTTATTACGAGCATGGTTTTATTTCCCCCACAGTTTTGGCAGTTTTGCACACAGAGCTGGGTCGTGTGTGCTTTTACCCCTTACATAGCTCATCTGTCTTTGACCTTCATTCCCCGTTGTGCAAATAGGTGTGGAGCGGCTTGCATAAGGGTGAGGACTATACAGCTGAAAAGTCGTCATGTACTGAGCCCTTAAGTGTCAACTCATCTGCCCACTCCAGGGCATTTTCTCTCATTTGAGTATTTTGGCCTCTTACCTCACTGGCAAATAGATCAATGGGTTATTTAATCCCATGAATTGAGCATTACGCTAACCATAACTGAATGTCTGGTTTTTTCCATCATAAATTTTCCAAGAGAAAAAGTGTTGTCAGAAGTATTTCACTGGATGTGTCAATTTTGGCAATGTTTTTGATAAGAATTTATGAAAACACACCATTGAGGCTTCTCATTTTGTTCTGATAATCTTTAATTCCTTATTTTGTTTAGTTTCTGATTTTAAATGCAATAATTAATATTAATCATTGCATATTGAATAAGACATGTTGTAATTAATTTTGACCTTTAATATTTTAAACATTCCCTACATGAAACAATATGGAATTTTTAGTCTGTGAAGAACATCCAAATGTTTGCTTTGTTCTGAAACAGAACAAAAGTAAATGTCAGAATATACGATACTCCATGGAATGTATGGTCAATTTTCTCAACAGATGTAATAATAGATAATATTTCAAAATGACTTAACTTTGAAAAAATAAACAGCTTCAGTTTGTCTTCAAAGCATTAAAAAAGATCAGTCATGGATTTTTCTTACTCATATGCAGGCTTTTGGTTTTTTTCTGTTTATTTTCCTGTGGTTTAGGATTGTTTGGATGTTAAAACAAATCTAGACAGGGAACCTAAAATGATTACAAGTAAACCATGCATAATGAGGAAAATAAGACTGCAGGAATGATTCTAAAGTAATATTCAATTTCAATGTAAAAAATCTAGAGTTTAAATTTGGTTATAGGAGTGAAGCAGTATGTGCGAAAGTGGCAGGCAACAGTGTACTTAGCCAATCTGGATTTGCAAATTCAAGTCTATGCATACATGTTTGAGCTTCTGTGGCCACCATGATAGAAACGTTTTCACAATTACATTGATATTCGGATATTTGTCAACTTAAGTTCCACTTAAAAACATTCTTTGGGTTCTGAAACACAAAAGAATAACCCTAGAAATGCAGATATTGAATATTTAGAAATATTTTCATTTTTGCAAGTACAGGAAACCACTGTTACACTAGGGCATATCAGAAACAAGACTGGGAAGCTGAGTGAAAGAAGGAGACAGATGGGTTGACAGAAGGACTAACATAGTAAAGTTTATTTTCTTTTGGCTGAGTATTTGCTTGACATCCAATACAGTGTTTGATTATTATTCCAATGAAACACAGGCTTTTTCCTCTTGAATGTCACTGCAGAATGTCTTGGCCTATTTTAGGAGCTATTTTCTTTGGTATTTGTTTTGCAAATTCTTTTCCATATCTATGCATATTAATGGTTTTTATATCAGTTTGAATATATATCATTTGGTGTCACAGTGTGAAAGTGAGGAGAATTATAAACAAGTTTCTAAGGAACAGGTAGTGATGCTCATGGTAAATAATGACTGGGATGCCAGTAAATAATGACTGGTGTGCGCCAGCTTCCTGAGATAATTTTTCACCCAGATGTGCAAGAGGAGCATACAGTGCAGGAGAACAACAACCTGCAGATGTGTTTGCTTATGGCCGTGTACAACCATTGCCGTAACACCCTGATGGGTAAAGGAGGTTTCTCGATGCATAATTGGAGAGATTCAGGCTTATCTCCGCCTAAGTAACTGTTGGTGAATCCCTTTAGAGACTTCTTGACTTTATGGTGAAATGAGCTTCTGCTTCAGCAGTGGCTTGGGCAAAGTCCTAGAACAATATATGGAAATTATCCAGAGGGATCATCTAAAGGTGACCCATTTTGTTGCTATGAAAAGGGGTAATATCCAGCCTGAGGGGCAGCCTTAGTTTGAAAAAATTATTTGCAGTCCTGGAAATCCTATTGATTTTTGTCACTAGTGCCTGGAATTCAATATGGCCCTTACTACCAATGCTTGAAAAGACAGAGTAAAATACTTTGGCCCTATCATCAAAGGCTTCATTTGCCAGTCAGCCACATGTACCTTAATGGCTAATATATTTTAATAAAGGAGGTGAGGGAGAGAAAGATGTGTTTATGAAGTTGAGTCTAGTGAGGAGCACTGGCAGAGAAGGGACATCTATCTCCAACCAGCTAATTTTTCATTTCAATATTTTTTTCCTTTGGTGATATCTGCAAATCCTGGGAGACAGTTCTGAAATGTGCTGTGTTTTGATCCCATTGTACATTTGCCGTAGCAGTTTTGATAGCATTTATCTAGATTTAGCATTGGAGTAAATGAAAGCTGTAATATTTTAGTAATTTATTCCCACTTCTTCAACTTGCTATGTGTGTTAGGCTGTTTATAAAATGCTGTATGGTTAGAAAAAAGATTGGATTAACAGAATGCTACATTCATTTCTCTCTAACTTCTAGGTCAAATTTGATCAGCTTACAAGTCAAAGAATGCTCTTTGCCATAGCCATAAACACAGCTGAGATCGAAAGTCAAGCTGTGGGGGGAAAAAAAAGGCTTTAGTCTCTTCTCCACATCTTTGCCTCATGCTGTTACATTGTCAGCTAAATTCTTCTTTCAGGCTCTTTATAACTATTTATGATACTCAGATGAAAGAGGCAAGTTTTTAATTTTAGAAGGCCAGGTTGTCTGAGCCCCAGAATAGTATGTGGCTCCCTGTCATAGATTGATCATTCTCAAGAAATCACAGCTCTGCAAGTGCTAAGGGGGGAAAAAAAAAAATCTGTTTTTTTTTTTTTTTTTTAGTGAAGCCAAAAGATATGAATCAAAGATATACAGGAAACAGATTTTATTGTGTAAGGTGTTGTGGTTTTTGGTCCAGTTTTCCGACAATAATCAAACCTGTCTGCAATATTGCACAAGATAATATCCTTTATAAAGTCAGTAGAAGGTTGGTCATTTATCATCAGTTTATCAAATTCCTCTCCTCACTCCTGGTGTACACAGTCCTCATTTGGACTGGAAAACAACATAACAGGAAAAAGATGCTGTCTCATTTCACTGAGAAAATGGTTTTGGATTGGTTATAATAGTCCCAATATTAGGGGAGAGACTTCTGTTGCTTCTCTGCATTGAACTTGATGAGGTGCACTCGAACCACACCTATATCATGCTGTAGGCTGCATATTGGCTTTCTCCTTTAGAAAACTTGAATGTCAATGTGGAATGTAATTAATAATTGAGAGATGGAAGGAAATAAGGCAATGTTATATGTAGTTATATATATTAAGGTAAAAGTTTGTCTGCTTTTGCTTTGGGCCATGGAGAATTGTGCACTTCCCATGTGCATCTGTCATGGTTTAACCCCAACTGGCAACTAAGCACCAGACAGCTGCTTGCTCACTCCCCCCCGGTGGGATGGGGGAGAGAATTGGAAGGGTAAAAGTGAGAAAACTCATGGGTTGAGATAAGAACAGTTTAATAATTGAAATAAAGTAAAGTAGTAGTAGTAGTAACAGTAATAATATACAAAGCAAGTGAAGCACAATGCAATTGCTCACCACCCACCAACTGATGCTCAGCCCGTCCCTGAGCAGTGATCGCTGCCCCCTGGCCAACTCCCCCAGTTTATATACTGAGCATGATTTTATATGGTATAGAACAGCCCTTTGCCAGCCTGGATCAGCTGGCCTGGCTGTGCCCCCTCCCAGCTTCTTGTGCACCGGGCAGAGCATGGGAAGCTGAAATGTCCTCAACTGGTGTAAGCACGACTTAGCAACAACCAAAACATAGTGTGTTATCAACATTATTCTCATCCTAAATCCAAAACACAGCACTATACCAGCTACTAGGAAGAAAATTAACTCTATCCCAGCTGAAACCAGGACAGCATCATGCACATGTGAGCTTTCCTAATTATTATTCCATAATTATGACATAAATATGGAAAGACCTTTCTGTCAAATATTGACTAGGAAAATGGAGTGATACAGTACAGTCTTTCATAGATCTTCCTTAATTCTGACTATTTCAATGTAAGTTCTGTGAAGGGATCTATTTTCCTCTTTTAAAATGTTGGTTGCATTTCACAAGCAGATATGTGATACTAAGATAATATGCTTTTTTCCCAAATGTCCCATTGTGCTTTTAGCCATTTGCATTTCTGATAGGTTAATGTAGACTATTGGCTTCTGAAATGAATGTTTCAGATGACTTTCGTTAAAATCATTTAATATAATTATCATCTTTTTTTATCTAATTATGTATTCTTTTAGTTGTCCCTTGAAAAAAGTTTGCTCAGTATCTCATTGCTATGATGATCCAGCTGTAAGCAATTTTTGCCTTTTTTTTTTTTTACCTCTGACTTGGATGCAACAAAACAGCTCTGGAGGGTCCCAGTTTTGGCATAAGCTGAGTCAGGGTCTATAAAACATCAGGAAAGGTCTAGACATTTTTGGTTTGAGCACGTCTACATCTCCAATTCAAGTCTTGGCTTCTTGGGAGGCAGGGAATGCACATGGGAATTGCAGGACATTTGTTATCCCTCTTCTATATTCATGTGGACAGAAAGCTTGAGAAGCAACATATTTGAATACAAAATAGTAAGAAATGAAAAGGCAGTGCCAGAAGGTGTGAAGTAAACAGCCTTGTTAAATTCTCACCACCTGACAAATTATGAGATCTTGCCTCTCCATCTTCAGTTTTAAGAAAATGGCAAAGTTGCTTAGAAATTTGACTCTTTCTTTGACATCAGTGAGGAGCCAGCCTGCAAAATAACCATCTCTGCACTTCTCTGTATTTACTCTTTTGGCAGGATTGCTCCTTCATTAAAAAATGAAGGTTCATTTCATCCTATGGGCTGCCAATAACCTAAGCAGTGAGACAGTCCGCTTTTGTAAGCTTATCCAAAATGAACAAACCACATTATTTACAGTCTCAGTTGCTCCAAAGCTGTCACAGCATGAATTGACATGAATTGCATCTGAAGGACCTTGTACTGAGTGAAGACCAAGAACAGATCAAAAGCCATCTCCTTTAAAAATTAAGCTTTTTTCAGGCTGAGCAGCAGTGTAGAAATTAGACTTGAGCAGACTTCCTACTGTTCACACTTATGTTCAGTCTGGGAACAGCAGGAACTTTCACCTTCTCCGACAGTTGGCTGCTGCACATTTCTGTTCAGTCCATGATTTTGTCAGGTTTCTGGGAAATCTGCTTGGATCATGTTCCTTCTTCTTGCTGCAAGGAACTGAAGGACCTCTCCTGCTCCTGTTGTTTCTTTGTGGTGTCCCAAGCCACACAGAACTAATGCTCCTGAAATGATGCTGCCCAAGAGCCTGCCCTGATGCCTCTCAGTGCCCCAGACCTTCAGCCAGTTTCCTTGGATTAAATTCTCTGGATATCTGGTCACCTTGAGGACATTGTGGAAGAAGTAATGCAATTAAACAGCTATCCTTTGGTGTAATGGACTCTTATGAAGCCAAGCCAGCACAGCCTCCTCAACTATACAGTCTCATGCTCTATATTTCTTTTTCTGCTTGTGACCTTTGTGATAGTCTAAGGGAAACCAGGCTTTTGAAGGCTGTTAGGTTGAGATTTGGGAAAACTGCATTTTGTCACAGTCTTGCGTCAATCCTCTCCAGCCAGGGGTGAAACAAAGCTGTTACAACTTCTGCCCATTGTACGACAGCTTCAGTTCGAAGAAACCACTTGGGTGCGGTACTATCTAAATAACTGTTTCATTATTTATAACATGCAAAGCCTGGTTACATCTACAAACAGCTGCTCTAGCATGTTTCTGAAATGCAGAATTCAGTGAAGGCTGCTAGAGAGCTCATAAATCATTCAAAGGGAGACTACCGAGCTGCTGGTGACTACGGGAGCCTTCCTGATCTGTTCGCCATCCTCTCCCTCATGTGCCCAGAAGTTTTGTTGCTGGTTTTGCCATTCTATCATTGAAATTCCCCCCAAAACTTTAAAATTTCATTTCTTTAGTCAGAAGCTTATCTAGGCTATATTGCAGTGCAAAGCAAAATTGTATGCTGGAGTTCTTTTAAATGCTCAGAAACGTGGGGCTTTTATGACAATGCTAGCATAGCTTAACTAAAGGAGAGTAAACAGGTTCATAAAGTACTACTGTATTAATTACTACTGAAATATTACAGGTAGCATGGTGAACACAAATCTCATGAACAATTTCACCAAAATTTAGGAGTTTCACTCTGTATTTTTGCAAACTTCTGTTACTAGTCTAAACTAATCAAAAATAGAGTATAATTCTCTGATCATAATATTTTCCTAAAATTGTTTGTAAAGAAATAAATTTTACAGCATGTGCTGAATATTAGAAAGTACTTCCTCACTTGGTCAGAAGCCAGTAATAAAAAAATTATAAGCTAATTTCAGTTCAAAATGAACTCATTCCTATGCTGGCTGCTGAAAATGCATGAGACAGGCATTGTACTGGCAGAAGCAACTTGGAGTCTACCTTCTTCTGCCTGTCTGCCCCCAGAAAAAATCCAAACTGAAATATTTTGAAACAAATGGGTTTTAGAACAAAATTAACAGCTGTTACAGTATTTGCCCATGGCATTCTCTGGCCTGTTTTCTGACCTCCTAATCTGTTCAGAGTGCTTTTAAAAAGGTTAATAGGCACAAATGCATGAGTATGATTCCTTATATTGCATATAAAATACAAACAGGTTGTAAGATGCTAGGAAAATAATATTGCATACCAGAGAGTGTGGGGGTTTCACACTTTCTGGTGAAATAAAACAAGAGGCCACAGAAGAAACAAGTGAAATAATCACTTTGAACAAGTGTGGATTTAGCTATTGTCTATATTTGATTCATGTCAGTATTTGATTCATGGCAGAAACAGCAGGAAGAGGGGCATAAACATACTTAAAACCTCTGCGTTGAATTCCTCCCTCTAAAATATCATTTTGGATGCTGGTAGCTAATCCTTTCTAAATTGCAATCTGTCTCTGAACAAGCTCTTATACCTGTGAACCCAACAAAGTGGATTACCTATTTTATAGTTTTTCCCAAAGGACAAACTCTGCCTGGACGTCCCCCAAAAGATCATTTGCTAACTCTATTTCAAGTTTCCCACTTCAAGTTGCCTGACAATGTGTCCTTAGGTGGAGGTAGAATTGTTTGTGTTATCCCCTCTCTTTCTCAAGGGGAAAGCTTTTCTAGTGCAATATATCTGTGATTATCTTTCACAATCACAGCACCACTATGACCTTGGTGTGACAAAATAGTTCAGCTGAAATTCATTACTAAACCTGCTGCCATACGAAAACCAGTACATCTGAATGACAGTACTAAGCAGCTTTGCTAAATGTTGCCCTCAAATGTGAGCTGGTCAAGAAAACATCTGCCTTCCTCTATCATGAAAATTTAATTTTTTTCATGAAAATCACAAAATACCCCCTGCTTTGTCATAAAATTGCCAAGTCTGGGGTAAAAACAAAAGTCACTATTCCTTCCCTGCTCCCATACTCCCAAACTGCTTTGAAGGATTTTTTTCTATCAGTATTTAGTGCTGCAACATTGACTTCAAATGCTTCGAGTTCTTATAGGATGGATTTTATCTTATTTTTAGTTTTAGAAGTCTTATGGCAATCAAAAAATGATTATACTAGCATATATGGCAACATAGTCTATTAAAATGTTAGCAAGTTTGTAGTATATGGGAGAAAGAGTAACTGGAGCTTGTTGAATTGGATTGTAATTACAACTAATAATCAAATAGGAAATACTTTTTCTAAGCTAAAATTCTACACCAGGTGTCTCTTCCTACTCCCACTTGCCTCGGATGGTATTCTCCATTGCTCACCACCTACCTGTCTTTCCCATTTAATTCTGGATGCTTTTACATAGATACTAAATAGTTAATTTTTCTAGAGCATTTGAAAATCCAATTCATTATTCCCAACAGCCTCAGGTTTTTCAAGCTAAAGATGGGATATAAGTGATTCTTATTTGCTAAGCCAGTAATTGGAAAACTGATTTTCTGTTAGCAGCCCCAGTTTACTCTGTTCAAGAAGAAGAAAACATTGACCTTTCTACCTGTCACCATGAAGTGAGTCACGGCTGACAAATGTTTGAAGCTGATGTGCACTATTTGCAAGATAAATCAGTATTACAAATCACCCTGTTTTATTTTTGTCTTAGTACTTCAGACGGGCCCAGAAAAGTGCCTCAGGCTTCTCCTGTCTCATCCAATTACTCACTAGGCCCAGGCATATTGTCTCAAAATAACTTACTAGACCATTTCTTGCTCTTGAGGCAAACTGAGATCCCATGGCCATGACCCATGTCTTCTCCCAAGCATGCGGGCTGAAGGTGCTAGCTGGGCGCTGGGGAAATCTGCGGAGAGACAACAGGAAAATCCTCCCTGGTCGGTGGTGGGGTGGGCACAGGTCCCATCTGTATTGTCCCTGTAGCTCCCACTCAACCTTTCCCGGGTGTCGAAGTGGCAGTGGGTGAGGAAGCTGAAGGATGCCATGGTTGCCTGTGGTTGCTATTGCTGTCATGTCTCACTGAAGAACAGAGGCCCATTTTAAGAAGGGACAGTCAAATTGCCTGGCTGTTTCCGCCGGAATACAGCTGGGTGAAAATTTGGGCAATAGCAGAGAGAACAATTTGTGGTGCCAGCATGTGCCTAAAGCAAGCCATACCGTGATGAAGTGTCGCTGTGCTGCACCTCTAACTGATCCGAGCAGAGCATCCTGGGAGATTTGAATCTGAACATGTGAACTTACAAGACATGAATGTTTTGGTGAACTCCCTCTCCCAAAATCTGTGGTGTAAGTGTGACTGGACAAGGTACCGAGGCTTTAAAACTCCTATTCTAGCCAAGGTGAAGGATTCTTTGCTTAATTTCTTCTAATACAGCTTAATTGCAAAGTATTTGGTATGATATTAAGTTTGGCTTGAAACTGGTGGTATGGTAATGGTTTTAATTTTATCTCTCAGCTTGAAGACTGACTTGTAAACATTAGCTGACAGGCATATCTTTCATCTCACTGACAGTAAACCTATCTGTCAAAAATCCCAATTAATATTCAGAGAGGGAGAAAAGTAATGCAATTCAAATCAGGTTAAATTACTTGAGTTAGGATTTGGAAGTTCTCCCTTTGAATATCTATCTTAGATGTTTCTTTAAGATATTATTCCGCACGTATGATGTCCAGCTGCAGTGAAACGGTGGCTGTTTGATCACCGCCTTTGTGCCTTTAGAAAGAAATGGCCAGTTCAGGTGGTTTGTTTTCCGTCTTTCCATGCTCCTGTCTTGCCAGTCAACAGCTGTGCCTTAGGCTACGAAAATACTTGTTTCCTGGTGTATGTCATTCGCTACTGTATTCGTCATTTGTGCGTTTCCCTCAGTGAAAATAAATATTTTCTTTCCATGCATTCCATTAGCTGTAGATATTTGAGAGTCTCTTCTTTACATTTTAAAAGATGCGAAGTCAAATACACAGCAGGTCAGCAAGCACTGTCTGCACACTTTGAAGAGTGTTTTCACATGCTAGTTGGCCTTCACAAATGAATCTGTACAGCCCCTCAAAGGCACATCTGAATAAACACATTACAATACCATTTGAACATGCAACTTAGACATGCACAACTAAACGCAGACATTTTGCCTATACAGATATATTAAACATATTTGTATTGTTATTTCAGTTGTCATTTGTATTCATGTCTTCACTTTACAGTTTTGGAAATCAATATTCAGGTCTTAATTTGACAGTTTTAGAAATCAGTAGGCAAACATCTTTGTCTTCACTTCACTTTCCTTTTGAGCCAGGCATTGCTCACATTTATGTAGGAGATACTACTCATTTATGTAGGAGATACTACTCAGGAGTTTTGATGGCGGTATGAGTCTGAACTGGTACATTTGTAGCTGGAAGTAACTAGACTAGAAATGCAGAAAACCCCTTGTTACCCACTTCTCAGTGCACTGAGAGAAGCACAACTGTCCATGGTTTTTCTCAGCCCTAATTCAAGTTTTCTGATAAGTGGTTGCTTTGTAATAGCGCATCATGACTACAACTATATCTATATCAGTGTCAAATGTGAAAGGCTATTACAAAAAGCCAGTATTACTCAGCTAATGATACAAGCCATGTGGCGTTGAGTAAGAAAGAAATGACAAATGGATGCCCTTAAGTTTGGATGTCTGCTATCTGGACAAATGGGGCTTGCTTGAATGAAATCCCTGTAATGAAAGAAAAGGAAATGAAGTGTTTATTCTTAAGTGGATTTTCTTGCTATAGGAAAAACTGCTGGAATGTTTTCAAGTAGTCTAGGAAATAGTATTAAAACTTTTTGCTTGAGAGATGGAGATGTTAGGCTTAATTTTTAAAAAAATCTTAACTCTCGTTTCTATAACGTGTAGACATAGTCATCCTGATTCTTCTATTAATATAACGTGACAGAGGAGGGCAATATGCAAAGCACCTTTACTTGTTTGACCTGCTTCAAAGTTCAGTGAGATCAAAGGAAGACTTCTCAGTGACTTCAGGAGAGGTTAAGCACTTAAAAACAAAGCCAGCCCTTGTGCAAGGTTTTAAATATTTCTAGCAGAAATTTCTAGGTAAGAATGTCAGAAGCTTAACTTCATCTTTGCTGCTTTCTTATCCTTTTGGTTTTGGTGATCACCAAAGCTCTGCAACCTGTTACACCCAGGTCAGATTCTGCATTGCATCTACAAATATCACATCTGCTTATTAATAGATACTAGCATTTCTAATGCACAGGCATACTGTCGCAAACCCTTTCTGTGCTTTAGTTTTGCAACATTCTCATTTGAGTATGATGTTCTAGCTGCTTTGCTGTTTGTCAGGGATCTAGTTAAGTTGCCTGGTTCTCATTTTGTATTGTATTTTTCTGGCAAGTTTTCCAGGCTGTCGGTCTCACATGTTAATGAACACTCTATTGCCACTTTGTTGAGGTGAATTTTGCTCACGCAACCTGTTAATGTCGCTGGGCAAGGTACCAGTCAGCTCAGCCCAGAGCTTTTTAGTATGTAAGAGACGTGCAGTTCTTCTTCCCTGGGACTTTTTATCTTAATGCACCGTCAGTCCAAGCATGTGTCCTTTCTGATGCAGAGATAGCATGTAAAAACCTCTTGCTCTGCGGATTTTTATAATGATGACTCTGTGGATGCACTTTTTCTTACCTTCTTAATTGCATTTGATGCTGCAGCCCTGTTTCAATGTTCTTAAAGTGAACCCAGATTTGTAACATAATAATTCTTTATGCAAGTTCAGGGAAAAAAATTATACCTGGCAAAGTAATGACGGAAGTAACAGTTTGTCCTTCTGTAGAACTAAACAAATATGATGATTTTCTTCATAACTGTAGCTACTGTCAATATGACATATGACTTTTTTTTAAAAAAAAAAAGGCAGAGAAAATACAAGCCCATTCTACACCAAGTTTTAAAACTTGTCTGTCATCCATTGAATAGAAAAACTGGGAACAATAAGCACCTGTACTTCTACATAATATAGCTCCAGTAAGTTCATAGAACATATTACATAGAGATTTTCTATTAATTGATCTCTGAAATTGTACATTAGTACATAGGTAAGCTGGAAGATGAAGCAAAATCATACTCCACTGGAAGAACTTTAATTTGCATGCAAATTTATCAATGAAAGATGGATTTGAGAAGGAAAGAAAAAGTAGATCCAGGTATGAGACAAAAAGCATTTATATCTGGCATTAATAATGTATAGTGCCCCTAATAGAGCAGAGAACAGGCACACTTGCTCTCTGTAAGGATGAACAGTTTTAATAATAATAATGATTCCATACAAGTGAAAACAGTAATTGATCTCATTTACATTATCATGTAAATTATTCATTAATGAACTACATAGAATAAAATGAGACTAGCCAGCGGAAAGACTTTTTATTTGTCTGTGTGTGTTCCTGCCCTCAGTGTGTGATATTTGCTGTACAGCTGGAAAATTCTTAAATGATATATAATTTCAGCAAAGAGCAATTCTGTGCAGATGACACACATGAAAACAACTATCCAAAATGTCATTATACTTTGGTAGAGACTTTTTTTTTGTATATTTCACAATTTAAACAGAGATATAGCCAAAGCTCTTTGCTTTTAGTTTTCTTATACTTTATTTCCTGCTCTTTGTAATTCCTATACAGAAACTTGAACTTAACCCCTCTTTACTCCTACTACCCCTCATATGCCTTTCACTTAGCAAACATTTAATTTTGCTCTTTCTCCAATGGAATGGCAGTGAAACTGGGTTCATATTTAGGTATTAGTCATTTGCCCTCTCAGAAGAAGCAATGTTTGCCACACCATTTTTTCTAACTTGTTCTCAGGAAGGGATGTTTGTAGAGGCAGTCTGAGTACGCGTATGAATAACACTCCATTTCTTTTATTCATTTATCTCTTTCACTAATGATTCAGTCCCATGGGAAGATCCTCTGTTCAAATCAGTGAGATCTGAATGTCATTAGCAACCCTTCAGTGATAGTTTGCATCCATTTCGATCAGCCCTTCTGCTGGCCAGGGAAAGTGGAAGGACTTGTGGGCTGTAGTTGTTCACTATGATTCTTTGGCAGAGATTTGGGCCAGTAGCAACTAGCAGGATGTCTCTTCTGGGTCATAGCTCCTAAAGGATGTTATTAGAAGAGACATTTTTAAAAATGATGTTTTCTTCAGGGACCTTCGTACTGCATCCAACTTGCTGACGTGTTAGAAAATAAACAATAATACAGTGCTTTTCTGTTGAGCTTTTCTTCAGAAATCTCAAAGGGCCTTGCATAACATTCATCTGCACTAAAAGCCTAGTGAGATAATTTCATCCATCGCTAAGTACAACTAACTGAGGAGTGGGCTGCAACAGCTCTTTCACAGTGACAAGATTACTGAATGGCTTTGTGAAGAGAATGCAGAAGAATATTACGTCCAACTGAAATTGTACGGGTACTTACACTGAATGTAATTACTTGTAATAGAGTTTGCCCAGAGCACCAAGAGTAACTACAGATGCCTCCTGAAACCCATCATCACTACAAGAAGTGATGCTGTGAGGCTGCAGCTGCAGCGGGGTACGTTTCGTGGAGGATTCAGTTCAATGACCAACAAAAGCTTAACACGCTGTGTACAAGGAAAGCCATCAAAACAGGGATTAGAGAGACTGAGTGGGCCTTGTGCACAAGTCTGTGAATGTCAGAAGTGCTCTAAATTAATCACATTAAATCTTTATAAATGGGCATCTTTTCCAGAGAACTTAGTGAAATAAAATAGATTTAGGTGGTGTCTCATGGGATTCGAGAATGTCAGACTGTACTAATGCGAAAACATCTCGGTTTACATTTCTGATTTTTACAAAAGTGTGTGAGTAAACTTGATCAAGTTTTAATTGGAAAATCCCACTGGCTAAGCTTTCTACTTAAGTCAGTCTTAATGTGTCCTGGGAAGGGAATCCATGAGATAACAGGAAGGATATGTGGGTGTTGTTTTTTAGGTGATATTAAGTAAAACTCTAAAACCAGAGGCAAAAAAATCCAGCAGATAACATGTGGGGGTGTGTGTTGAAACAGGAGGAAGAGCTACTTGCAGTCAATGCTGAAAATAACCATCAAATTCAGTACCGTCATTTCAGCTAGTTATAAATACTAGGATTGAATTTCCCTCCCCTTTATTCCAGAAATGACTTGTAGAGAGAAGTGAACTACTACTATTTTTCTAAATGCTATTGTGCTTCCTTTCATTGAGGAAATCATGGAAAGAAGAGTGGCTGCACACATTAATGCCATACACTTTAGTGGCATTTACTGCGTGTGCAGCGTAAAGTACTTGTGAACACCAGGCAGCCTGCCTGGAGTTATTGAAGACTCCAAAATTTCTGTTGAGTAGAAAAAGTTTCTTGACAGAAAAGGAAGATCTAGGGAAACCTCTGTGTCAAGCATCCCCAACGACTGTTTGTCCTTCAGCTCTTTGAGCAAGTTCCCTGCCACCTCCATCCGTGATTTCTTCAGAAGTTTGGATCTGAACTTCTGCTTCAGTGTGCTCTGCCAAGTGCCTTTGGTTTTGCTTGCTCACCGTGTCCCTTGCCAGGGTTTCACCCACTGAGTTTGATTAACAGTTTGGCCAGTAGGATTTTCTGACCAAAACCTTGTTGCTTGTTTTGCGGGTTGCTTTTTTTTTTTTTGCATTCAGGACAACTTGCTACTTTTACCTCACCTCCAGTTGTTCCAAGCAGCATAGAATGAAACACAAATTCAAATACAAAATTATTTCCGTTACTTTACTTCTTTGCTAAATTGCCATGGTTTGAATTCAGAAATTGCAGTGGGCCAAATGCTGTTCCTACAATAACTTCTGGTCTTGTAAAGCAGCCGAGAGCAGAGTTTGGTCCAGTTTCCCTGTTGTTAATCACCATAATGGTAAACAAAACCTAATGTTATGAATGCATTAAAAGTAAATGGAAAACAGCATTGCAAAGTAAAGTGGCGGGTGGATGCATTTGCTCATTACATACTAAATAACCCAAGCAGTTAACGCCTTTGCTGGCTAATTGGTTTGCTTTCTACTTTAGACCAGAAGTCGTCATATTTGAATATAAATTGGGGTGCCATGTTCATCATGTACCATTTTTTTATGACTAATTAACTTTCTTTTGCATTTAAACCGCTAAAGCCAATTGAACTTCAGACTCACAAGCACTGTTTTCTCCATTTGGGAAAACACTTAAAATTCCAGCAAGGGATCGCAGATGATCTGAAATTAATTATTGGCTGTTACACCAATACTTCAGATCACTAGAAGAACATAGCAGTACTGCAAAGATTATTTGTTGTGCAATCACTTTCAGAGCTCTCTGCTATTTGCAGAGGAACCTGGTGAAATATGGACATAGTTACAAAAGATAGTTCATAAGAGATCATTTCAAGCACTCCAGTTAAATCTTTCTATTTGGTACATTAATTGCTCTTTTACAATAACAGTGGGGGGTTTAAAAGAATAGTTTTGTTATTGAAGATCCATTTCCAGATCAGAAGGATTTTTTCTTTTTTTTTTTTTTTTTCCCCCTGTAAATATCCACGAAGGTAAGCTGGATTATTGCAGATGGTTTAGCCTGGGGGAAAATATGTATTTTTAACAAATTGTAATTGCAAAACACATTTCCATGACAGAGAGCTCTTGCACTGTTCATCTCTTGAACATGCTTTCTTATTTTATTTAAAATTTTGATAACTATCTTTTGCAGCTATAAATGCATAATGTTGAAAAGCCTTTCAAATATGATAATAGCAAATGTTCTCCCACACATGATGCCTATTAAGCGAGTTTTATTAACTGAATGAAGAGTTTTTGCACAAGGCGGGTCTCACACTCTCAGCAGCAGTGGTGTTCGGGGAGAGGCAGCCGCATCTGGGGGTCAGCAATCAGCCTGGCACAGGCTCCTTTTATTCTTGGGCAGATCAGCCTCTCTGCCCCAGGTGACTGTCTGATAAATAATACAGAAAGCTAAGGCGCCTCCTCTGTGCTGTGTGTTTGCACTGATTTAAAACCCAGAATATAGCCCAATGTAGTGTATTCTGAATTGGCCTGCCAATTTTATTTTTTCTGGCTTTTCTGGGGAAATGGGGGACATGGGGAGAAAAAGCAAATTTCTTTTGTTTTGTCTAGTTCAGTGCTAGCTAAATTCCAAAATAATTTGTGCCAGATATTTCCAGAGAATCTGGATCCTTATGCAGGACTCACCAACCTGTCTTGATATGCAGATGTTACGGTGACTGCATGCCAACTTACTGAAATGTTTTCGTTCTCAGAGTGGGTTACTAAGACAACAGTTCCACTCAATTCTTTGAAGCAAATTCATTATTTGAATGAACATAACAAGTCCTTCTGCCATTCCTTGCGTTCTCCAGTCATTTTTAGCTCTCACATTGCCTCAGGGTAGTTGCAGGGTGCTGGCTTGTTAATTATACAGTCTCTCTGTTCTCTGAAACTCCTAAGAATATGATGGCAGATGCTGCTGTATGAGTTCTTGTTCAGAACTAGTCCAGGATGCTGGTGTAGAGCAACTTCATGATGATCATCTTTGGCGCAAAAGGCAAGTGCTGGGTTTCTGGTACATAGTCATGTACCTATTCATCAGAAGAATGTAGCAGCATATTGTGGTTTCAGACCCTTTTTATTCAATCCACTGTAGCGCTCTGTTCCTCATAACATGCACTGGACTGAGAATCAAACCGTGGGATGAAAAGAAATAGATTTGGCTTGAGAAGAATTTCTTTAAGTGTACTAAAATATACGCATTAATGGTCCTTAAGTAATCTAGGAATGTAGATCAGATGCAGCATTATAGAAATGGAGCATTACTACAGTGTTGTCAGTGGGCTGTGCAATGTATGAGAGGTATGGCATGGATAGATTTAAAATTAGTACTTCCAACATTTTTAAGACTGAGCAGTGAAATATTTTTTTTGTCTTTATTCTTTAATTTGAGGCACTTTTCAAAAAAAATTAACTTCCTAGAAATTTGACTATTGCTATGAATTTTGCATCCAGGGTTCTCCAATATAATAAAGATGGTTGGCAGTAGAAATCCTGAAGACAGGGAGAGAGGTTAGATGAAGAAAACATCCTAATCACATAAATCATTACTCCAGGGCAAAATGTAATGAGCATTTTTTAAAGCATGAGCTGTCTGCCCTGTGACATCCATTTAACATCGTACCATCATGTCACACCAATAATCTGTTAACTTTAATGAAATCCTCCTCCCCCTTCACGTCACCCGTGCTTTTGATTAGTCTGAAGGTATTCACAACAATACTCAGTATTGATTTCCCTATAAAGACGGCTTCTTGGTCCTCATGGATAAATGTGGGAGCAAGTGACACTTGTGACCGTGCAGATTTCAAATTAATGGGCTACTCTGGTATGACTAAAAGAAATTATATGTACCTTGTGGTATTAATCATTTTGTGACAGTCCGTCCTAATTGCACCATTTTTAAACCTCTACAGAAAATTCAGCTTTCAGGGTTAAATCATCCTATTGCATGTCATCCATCCTCAGTGATGTCCACGTTTTCAGTACAAAATGTTGAATAAAAATGGTGCAGAAGAGCAGATGCTACATTGAGGCATTTTCCAGATTTTGTATCACCTTTGACTGCTGAGCAGATGTAAACAAGCTCCCATACAGAACACGGTGATAGAAATGTCTTTTCAGTCACAGGTGAAAATCTGGAGCAAAACTAAAGAAACATTTTTATTCAGTAATGGCCTCATTTGAAAGAATGATTGCAAGAGAGGGATCTGTCTGAGAGGCCATATTTATCCACTTGATGCATATGTGCGTTTACTTATGTTTAGCTAGGAAAAATAGTCTGACACATTCAGCTTTTACTTCCCCATAGGGGAAATGCAAATATCCATTTAGCTAAATAAAATATGGCCGTCTTTCTGATTGCTAACATATTTTCCTCCTGATCTCTCATTTATAACGCACTCTTGAATACCAAGGATGTTGATCACTGGAATCTTGTTAATTCCCCTATGGGGAATGGGGCTTTTACTGACTTTCAGCCTTATTAGCAGGGAGACAAATGAAGCTATTTGTCTTATTGTTTTCTCTTTTATTCAACGAATTACAGGTTTGATGCAAATCCCATTAAACTCTCAGTGTGTGTTGGATCATTTTCCTATTGCAAAGCTGCTCTACTTTTTCCATCTGTTAGCTGTTGGGAAGAGGTGAGAGCCTCCGCCAGCTGTTGTCTGGGCTTGGTGTCGTGCTCCTAATGCTCCTTATCCGCTAGCCAACGTCATTTGCAGAAGTGTGATAATGCCAACATAGTGAAATCGTACTAAAAAAAGTGACTTAACATTTTGCCTGCATTTCAGTACCTGTAAATTAAAAAAAACCCAACCAAACAAAAAACAAACAAAAAACCCCCCACCAAACCCCCACAACCCAAAACCCCCAGTGATTCACCTATGTGGTAGAGGTATGGGGCTTCACAAATGGTACAAAGGATATGATAATTACCGTGCAGCTATATACATACACAAGTATACAGGCATGCATTTCTCAGTACAAATGGGGCTTTTAACTGTCTTGTACTGTTTTATCTGGTGATGATTCATGCAAGATGTTTCTTGAAATCAAACATGCTCTGAAGCATAAAATAGGCATGTCTCCTTCCTGAGATACTACCACCGGGACCTCACAGTGTGCCTGAGGAAGGAAGTGCACACTCTTTTTCCCCTGTGCAAACTCTGCATCACCAAGAACCTTGTTTGCACTGTGGTTTTGTGGCGGCGGATCCTGTATGTTGTCTCTCTTTCTGGCTCTTGCATTCAAACGAAGTGCTGCACTGAAACCAGTAAGAGCTTTTTCAGACCACAAAAGGGCAACAGCATTTTTGCTGGAATTTGTACCAGTTTTAACATGGTAAGGTCAGGTCAAGAACCAAGATTCCTTAATGATAAAAAAAATGTTATTAGGGTGACTGTGTTTAAAGGGAAGACAGTGGGCTTTATCAAGAAATAAAGTGGAGCCACAAGCAGCTCAGCTCCTGCAAATCGTGTTAAGTTGTCTCTAGAATACTAGAGATGGTGATGGGTCTTCTCACAGCTCTTCCTAACCCCATCCACACTTGGAGGGGCTGGCAGAGTAGCTGTGGGACTGTGAGCATGCCACTGCCAGCCATAACCTCCTGAGCAGCTCAGTTATTGCTACAGGGACAACAGGGGTTTTCCTGGAATCAGGGTAAGAGGAATGGTTTGCATCCAAAACCAGCAAGTCCCTACAGGGGCCGGAGCGGGTGAGGGAAGCCTGGATACATGCCATGGGGAGAGCAGTCGCGTGTCCCTGGACAGACCACACTTCCCACCACAAACTGGGTGGCGGTGGTGGATGTGGAGTGAAATGCAAAGCTGGGCGAGGGCACTTCTGCTTCCTGCTACAGAGTATCGATGGGAAACCAATAAAGTGATGTGTCCTTATGTGGTATCTGGCGATTTGCTGCTGCCACAGGCTGAGTCAGTCTCATTAGCACACCACTTCATTAGGTTTTTCTTTTAATTGCTTCATTGGGTTAAGCTTCAGTAAGCATCTAAGAATATTTTTCCATTCAGCAATAGAGAAAGCAGGAGCTGTACAATACGTGCTGTTGTTCATGGGTTGTCAATGGAATAGAGATGGGAATATTTTTACTTTCACACAGCAGATTTCGGGTTTTTTCCTCCTATTTATGATTAAAAAAGCAAACATCAATTGCTGGCATTACAGTGAATGAGCATTACAAGGAATGAATGTGAGGCACAAATATGATTTTTTTGACTGTTTTTTTTTTGTTTTTAATTCGTAATTTTACCAAAGGCCATGAGGATTGATCAGATCCATAATGCCAGGGGACATCAAACTGGATAGTTTCATTGAAGCTGCAGTGGCTACATCTTCCAAAATACTACTTTTGTCTACTTTAAAAAAAAAAAAAAAAAAGTAATTTCTGACTCATTCTAAAATCCTTGTCATTGAAAGACTTAGGAGTTGTAAGCAGTAGTGTAATATTTGCTCTTATCTGCCTGTCATATATATTCTCGCTTGCTTTGAGTTAATTTGTCACATATTTTGTAATTACCATTAACCATATGAAATCTTCTCTAAATGAGATGCACTGCCAACATGGTCATTTGCAGTTATTCAGTTTCAATTAAGCAGATCTTTTTAATAAACCTGACACCTTCTTTTGATCTTATTCTTAGTTTAAATAGCTGCCTTCTAGCTTCATCGTACTGGATTTTGGGTTCTAATTCATTAGTTTTGAGCAACCTTTTTGGCCAAATATCCTTAGAAATATTGCGAAGTTCACATAGGTTGATTTAATCTGTCTTTTTTTCTATGTGTTAAATGATATTCTTGAACTCTTACTTTGTTTTCCCCCCTTTCCTATATTTATCAGTAAAAATATTTCCCAACTCAATTCATTCTTTACACTAAGTTACAAGGAACTATTTAGTTTCCATATGTGCACGCACACAGAAGTTATGGTGTGACATTCTTGCATGGGAAATGGTTTTGTTGGTCAAAGAGCTTTTTATGTGTAGTATGGCTGTTCACATGTAGCTACTTTGGGAAATGAAAGGCAGCAGGTTTTCTTGGCTGTATGTATTTCTGTTACCTGTACATGAGACCATTGCAATGGCTTTTCACCATCCTAAGCAGGTAAAAATTGCTGTCCTTGTAGGCGAGGTCTCAGACAGTATTGTCCCCTGCCCTGCTCCTCTGTTCATATGACAGAGGAGGCAGAGAAGGGGATGGATGTCTGGACCCTGCTAGCCCCAGTGGGGCACGCATGCTCTCAAAGTACCATTTCCTTCTTTCTGTCCTGTACCATGTCTCATTTCTGTTCGTTGTCAAACTATTAGGCTTGTTGCATTGATGGGTTTTGTCGGCATCTCGGCTGTGAAGTGAGATACCTGGGTGGGGGGTACCTCCCAGTGCCTGCACTCTGGGAGAGGAGCTGGGCATTCGACTCATGTCAGCCTCAGGAATGGCTCTGTCTGCTCCTGGCTCTTTCAAAATAGTTTATTTCTGATAAACTTTCTCAGAGACAAATTACATTTTGTTTAATATTGTTTTTTTTTACATAGATGCAGTTTACATGCAACTGTATGGTTTGTGCTCCCTTAAAGATCGGACTGCAATTTGCACTGGCTCAGTTATTAAATGCTAAAAAAGTGCATAGAGAGTTTAGTACTGTGGCTCTCAATCCTGAAGTACAATTGTTTATGTTTTGTAACATTTGGGAAATCTTTCACTGGCAGATAAGGTAACATCAAAGTCTTAATAGTTTATTTTACAGGGATATTTTGGAGTCTTTCTAATCTGCTTGCATGATTGCTTATCTTCTCCACTGCAACTTGCTGAATGAAAAGATAATCTTCCTTTTGGATTAGTTTAGGAAATTTAGACCAAAAAGTCCACAGTGTTTTATATATGAGAGTATTTTATTGTTACTCATGGTGCTTCTGCTGAAATTCAATGTTACTAAGTACACACTAGATCAGTTTTTCATTCTGCTTAGCTGGTAGCATTAACTGAAAGTGTCAGTAAGTCAAATCAACATCAATATATATCATAAATTTCCTGCCTTTCTTCTAGAAATCAAGGTACAAGCAAAAAATGTCCAGAAATTACAGTGAATCAGTTGCAAAATATTATCTGGGATTATTGAGGTTGTCTGGGCAGAGATACCCATTAAGAAATGTGCACAACTGTGTGAAAACCTAAATCAAAACTCCAGTCATACATCTTCTGACTTCGATAACTAAAAGGTGGTTCAAACGAAGCTGTTATTCAGGCTCATGTTATTACTCTGAAATTAAATTCCTAGAAATGTAATTTACAAAATAAAATAAACATTAGTAGTGATATTAAACAAGGAGCTGGGGCTTTAAAAACCTTCAAATTTTCACATTTGCAATCCAGTCTTGAGAGGTGGAAACAATACCTGAACATATCTAAAATGGATTTACAGATACCACTGGATATATATTTTATTCTATCAGTGTTTTCGGGGAACTGTTAACAATGTAGTATAGTCAAGTTCCTTAATTTAAGATGGATACATACAGAAAAAAAGCTCATGGGGAAAAGGCACTGAAGAATCCTATTCAACAAAATCAATTGCTTACACTTTTAAAGGTAGAAATCTCACAACTGAACCTTTAAAAGTAGTAACAGTAGGTATGTGTTTTGCTCACAAAAAGAACCAATTGGCAAGCACATTTATAAAGACAATATGTGCAATTAGATTAGCAATTATACATTTTGTTTTATTGGCAAACATTCCTTCTCCAGTTTGAAACAAAGAAGAAAATGCGATGAGTAGCTTTCAGATGACACTAAATATTACACATAAATGCTTTTCAGCAAATCTACCCCAAGCAAGTCTAATAGAAACCCCTGATTTTCATAAAAGGAAATAACATTTGGTTAAAGTTTAATGTTAAGGAAATGAACTGTCACAAAGTATAAGGCTTGAACAGAGTGAGAAGGGATGACAGCAACGCCTGTTTCAGACCCAAATGCTGCTAAAATGCCATGGCAACACTCATGCATTATTTATTTCCATGACTAAATATAAGCATTACTTTTGCTATCCCGAACTGAACCACAGCTGGGAATTAGATTTTTCTTTCAATAAAGCCCATCAGTCTTACCAATCTATCAATCTTACCAGGCAGGCTTTTCAATTAACCAAGTAGTTGTTCGATCCACTCACACCAGCACAGCCGCACCAGGCCGTGCCATGGGGGATGCAAACCGCCCCCAGGAGCTCGCACCAGCCACCAACAGATCCACGGGTTACCTGAGATAAATTGCCTGCATTTTCATCAACTGACGGATGCCCTATTGGCCCTATGTGTAGTTGCAGGATGTTCAGAAAAGAGAGAGCAAGATGCCAGAAAAATGTATTAGTTGGTGACACCTATCCAGATCTAAGGGATTTCTCTACAAGGAAGCTGGCAGACAATATGGTGATGGCCAAATGAATTGCCCTGGCAGCCTGCATGTCGTTATCGGTGCACCCACCTTCTGTATTAAAGTTTTAGATCTTACGTGAACTCCTGCACTAAAAGGTTAATTGTGGGCAATTACTTGACATCTGAAGTTTGCAGCATGTGTTGGGATTGGAGACCGCGAGGAAAGCTCCCAAGACAAAAGATAAAGACCGACGTGTCTGCTAGTGCAAACTGGCATCGTTCAGCTGAAGGGAATGAAATTCTGCCAGTTTAGATTTACTGAGACTCCAACCAAAAGCTCATAATAAAGTTACAATGAGCAGACACCAGTTTCTCCAGAAAAAAACTCAAAACTAGTGTTATTGATAGAGAGTGAAACAGAGACCTCAGAATTACTCATCCATCTCTTCAAGGAATGAGGCCCTGGAACAGCCATTGCCTGAGCACATAGCAAACATTATTACAGGAGTAATTTATAACGTCACTATGGAACTACTTTAAATTAGGTTCACAGTTGAGGCACTTGATGAGTAAGGGTTGTAGCATCTTAGTGCTCATGGTCAAAAATTACCAAGAAGAGATTTGCAGGGGAGAAACGACTCCTTCCCCACATCCAGCCCAAGTGAAGGCCAGACTCCCGGGGGAGGCGGGAAAAGGGCGAGGGGAGTGTGGCACCTACTTTAAGGACAATTAAGCTTCTTGGTCAGGTGTGTGCTTTCACTGCTGCCTGGAGCGCCAGAGACGTATACATCTCTGGAGCAGGTTTGCTCCTTGCCCTGTTGATTGCACCTTATGGCCCTGCCTAAAACCTCCCAAGTCCATAGCGGAATGGGAAGATTCTGAAAGCTCCTCCTGTACGTTGTAAAAGCCTCCTTCGAAATGTAATAAACAGGCTCTCAGAGGAACCTGGCAGAGGTAGGCATCCAAACCCCGCTGCAAATTCATTAAGAGCTGGGCTTCCTTAAGCTCTTCTGAAAAGCCCAATGCACACAAGTGATTTCTGAAGCATGAAAGCGATGCCCAGAAGTTCTGCAATAGTGCCAAGAGCAGAGTATACTGCCAGTTTTTCACTCCTGCTTCAAGCTCTGGCAATCGAAAGGGACAGGTAATATTGTTACAGTGAGATAAGTTACAATTTAAAAATTCTTCCCCCCCCCCCCCATTCTTTTGGCCATAGTTTGTTTTGAAAAAGAAGGCTCTCTGAGCTTGAGTGTATAAATTCATAAGGACTCACCTCAAATGACCACAATTTGAATTTCAATACTTTAAGACAGATGGCAAGTTTAGTTTGTTCATAAATTGTACATGGAAACCTTCTCTCTAATTTCCTGTTGTTTACTAAAATGTACGGAAAAAGATCAATGCAACGCAGAGTAGATGATTATTAGGATGGCCGGTCATTGGCAGAGGCACAAAGTAGCAGAGAACGGCAAGCGCCCAAACTACCCGCGCTGTATAGCAATTCACATTAGTTAATCTTTCAAAGGAAAAAATCAGTGTAATCTATTTAAAGGAAAATTAATTGTGGTTTGGATTTGTACATGTGTCAAAGAATGATTAAAACTAAAAAATAGTGCAAAGTGCCCAGAGGGCACACTCCTCTTCAGCCTTCAGATACTTATTCGGCAAAGAACTGGGCTGGGTGCAGACTGGGCGGCTGGTCCTCACCACCAAAGGTTTCTGTCCTGGCAGGTGGGAGCTGGAAGGGTCATGAACCTGCATGTTAGCGTGCTTCAGAGAGTGCTCTGAGTCAGCTTAAGTAACTCGTAAGTTCCCTACATAAAGATATTATAAAGTTTTAATACAATGATGGAAGTTTCAGCAAATGGCTTGTTACGGGTTATAGAGTACGCAGGTTGTGCAGTGTGTTAGTAATTCTTCAGCGCTACATTTCATAATAACGTATAACCTTTTTGCTTAGTGCTTTTTACCACCCAAATTCACATATTATTAATACTAATTTAACATTTTTAATGTGTTGTAGACTACTTATTGAAAGAATGTTAACATAAAGCGAGATAGATGAATCTGGCCACAAATAATGACAAAGTTGAATTTTAATTAATCTAACATTTAAATATCAGTAAGGAAACAAAGGTATGGCTGACAAGACTTGTTACTGTTCGGCAGTGCATGCTTCTCAAGTTGTTTTTGTTGGTTTTGTTTATGAATGAGTGCTCTTTGTATGTTTGTGCCTGTGCTTTTCTTCCCCTCTCTGTTCCTGCTAATCAATGTGTATATCCACCATTTAGGACAACTGATGAATCCCCAGAGCCAGCTGAGCCTTGGCAAGCAAAGTCACCTGTGTTAATGAATACTCATTTGAAATAATTTACATGAGAGATGCAATTTACAATATTTTCTGTGTAAATTGCATGAAAATCAAGGATAATGGGGCACTAAGTCATTCTTCTCAGTGCCTCGGGGAAGTAGCTGCATGAGAGAGGTCTGTAAATTCCACCCAATGCAGCCAGATGTTCAATTAATGGCAACTTTGTTACAAAACTTGGGGTAATAGTAAACAAATATTTTTACTGATATATTCTACAGTCAAGAACACTGCCTTTTTTGCATTGCTTTTGAGTGACCTGACATAAAATTGAAATTAACCCTTTGGCAAACTTTTCCTGTTCTAGACAACCTATGCCTGTGCTGGAATCTGCTCCTCAAAATATTGACCAGCAGCAATATTTACCGCCCTCGGGAGGTGTAAGCACGTGGAATGAAGTCTCATGCTATTTCTGACCAAGACTCTGGGAAATCTGAGAAATCATTTAACCACTGAGAACCCTTTCCCGTTTGTATACCAGACTTGCTGGCGCAGTCTGGAAAGGGGACTAGGAAGCACTGTGGCTGAACCCAGGCAAGTTCCCTTAAATCTTCAGTAAGACTTCCAACTTCACTGTCCATGCAAATGCAATTAATAAATGGTGTCTCATAAAGAAAGGTCACAAGTGACTCAGTTTAAGGTACCTGCAGTTGCTGGGCAGTTAGCAGAAGTTTACAAAATCTATATTCTACACAGAGCCTTTTGCTGCCTGGTGTTATGGAGTCATGTAAATAGCTCTGATCTCTCCTTGAGCAGAGGGCCTGTCATTTGTGTTTTGCCAGCTCTGAAAGCGTTCATAATATTTTGAGTTCAATACTGAAATACAAATTCCAGATCTGTTTGTGTGCCGTAAAAAGAATGACTTGCTCTTCTGGTGTCTGCCTTATTTGAGTTAGTCTTTGTTTTATAATGGCTGTTTTGAATTTCCACCTTCAAAGTTAGCAAAGATCATCTGTAAATTTGGGCTGCCTTTTCAAAAACGTGACATGCAGGTTTTCACATGTGAACTGAATGTTTCCAATTGCATGTGCAGGAGGGTGATTGATGCAGTCTTTTGTCTCAGCTCTAGTTAAGGAGAGTCAGAAAGTACGCCTTTTTAGTTAGCTATCTTTTCTGATACTTTGGTGTGAAGGTACTGTGATTCAGTCATCATTCTTTCCTAGTAATTTGTCTTGCTTCTAAAGGGAAATTACTTGCTTTAGCCTTGTAGCGCATTGCAAAGCACAACTCTTCTTGCACCACCTCCATGCAAAAGGATTGATATGTTGGGAGAATGACACGGAGAACAAAATCCACCCTTCACGTCTTCCCCGTTCAACAGCTCCAGGGTGTTGTAAGAGCTTTGGCTTTTCCTACCTGCAAGTCGTGCTGCAATGGGGAATGGTGTTTGTTTTTAGATTAATTCATTTCATTCAGGTGCCCGGTTCTGGTAAACGCTTATGCAAATTTAACCTTGCAACTGCACAATGCAGTGTTAAAATCCAGCCCCCAAATCTACTAATTATATAAGGCAGCACATAATATTAAACTTTGCATTGTAAACTGACACTTTTTGATATCTTTAGCAAATGCCATCTGCAAATTCTATAATTAGAACATATACTTTTTTCTAACTCATTTAACAGCAACAAAAAGATCAAAAAACTTTCAGGCGTAAATTTTCAGTAGACCTGCAGCAATAAATGCTTAAATATGCGTTGTGTCAAGATAAGAATTTGCCTTGTAGACATATCGTTAACGTGGACATCAAATTAGCTTGACATTGGCTCAGTAATGAGTATTTAGGGCAAAACAACAGAAAATAAATTTCACTGGAATCAATCAGTATTGGAATATCTATAAATATATATATTGAAGTCTAATTTAGAAACAACTTCTCACATTTAAATCATGATATAACGTAAAGAAGCTTGACTTTTCAAGTGAAACCCTTAACATTTGGGTTTAAACTGAAACTTAGCTGATGCTTTTCTTGCACCGTGATAGTAGTAAATTATTTATTTAAATACACTGTAATAGCAACCAGCATCCTGTACGGCACTAATGAGGCATATTGCAGCCTGAGTGCTAGTACTAATCCCAAACCCTCTTCCTAGACAATGTTACCAAAAGCAAGATTTAGGTTCCTACAGAATGTCCTTCTTTAAAACTTGAGATACCATTAAATATAGGCCCTGGCTTAAATATTTCCCTGGGTCCCATTAATACTTTCCCAGTCAAGTTCCTTTGTGAGCATACAATAGGCAAAATGTCCATTTATGGTATGATTTCTACACCGTTGTCTGCTAAATCTCACTCACAGCTCGATGTTGGCAATTCACGTCTTGAGATACCCTTTAGCAGGCTTGTCTTCACTGTCTTGGAGGATGCTGCCTTATCCCAGAAGATATGGATTTTACCACCAGTGCTGGTAGGTCCTGTTTTGAAGGATCTCTTGAAGGAATTATTCAACGTGCTGTGGGGTTTAGCTGGGCCAGCCCCAACGACAACCATGTATGTCGTGCAGTGAAATCCACCTACACAAGCAACACAGTTAAATCCAAACACACACAAACGTGAATGAGCCTTTTATGTCCACATGGTGTAATCCAGATTCAGCTGTCGCTGAGGTCTGAGTCTTTGGTACAGCTCGATAAAGACTACAGTTGTGTATTTCGGGACCTGCTCTGGGATTAATGTTCTTGTGCTGGCTCAGATGGGAAATATCAAACAGGCAGTCAGGGAAACTGCAATTGCACAGGCTGTATCACTCCAGCTCTGCCATAGCCAAAGATCAGAGAGAGCTGCCGGTCCCAGTGCTGCGCTTTGATACACTGCAGGCTCTGATAAATTACCTATAGGAAAAGGGAGGATGGATGGTGACCCTGTGACCCACTACTCAGTCCTGTTTAATCCCTCCAGCCATGTTCTGCAGATGCAGGAAGGTCCCTTGATGTATGTCTCCAGGAGAGCGAGGATGAAAAAGTTGCTTAAATGCTTGTAACTGTCACAGAAATACAAAGCAAGCAAAACGAGTTGGGTTTTTCAATAGCTAATGTTACCCTGGATTCACTTTGCTTGCAGATTCAGTCAGCATATATTTATTTCTATCTTAACATTCACTGTGTTGACAGTAATTTTGTTAGGGACAAAATATTACAATCAGAACCACAGTTTCCAGTAAAAGGATGCATTTCATTTGCTGCTTCCCCCCCGCCCCTGCTATCTTCTCTGCCTCTCACCACCTTGGTCTACATGAAGCAAAATTATTTGAATGAATTGTGCAGAGGCAAGGTAATTTCAGTGCCTGATACTGCAATATTACTGTGCAAAATGACATGTTAGCCTGGTTAATAGATTATTTATTTTCATTAAATATTGATTATCAGTGGCTTATGCTGGCAGGCACTTTCCTGTTTACTGTGCAAGTAGCTATATGCCTACATTCTGTTATGGCAGGGGGTTTTTTTAAGTTAACTGCTCAGTCTTATGAATTTTTATGTTTTGGCACTGACTGACATCTGCATAGTAATTCCGCCAATAAGTTATGTGTATATTTCACTAATGCAATTTTATACTTAATGTATTCAAAAATCCCTGGAGCGAATGGGGATGTTTTAACCAAGGGTCCTGCCCTCACTTCACCAGGTAAGCTACCTCATAAAGCTAGCCCAGATTTTATGAAGGTTTCCTAAATTCTGTGACCCAACACACTACTCCTCTGCCTGAAGCCTGGCGGTGCTGGCCACTGCACAGGCAGCCGTCCTGGCATATTAGAAAGACACAGAAGATGTAACAGCAGAAAAAAGTATCATCTGAGAAGTCTTCATTTCTGCAGAATTCATTCATTGCAAATCAATCAGCACAATGATACATAAATGGTGAAGGAAGAGAATTTCTGAGCAGTTCTGTACTGTGGGTCCAGCATATGGTTTTGCATTAGCACCAGCAGTAGAACAAGCCACAATTATAAGGCAAAACGAATCAAATCTCTGCATTGTGAAAGAAGTAAATTCAGAATAAACTTCTTTTTTTTGTTTTTCCAAAATTAAATATGGCTGGCCTAATGATCCAAGGCACTACTACAAGTTTGGTTTTGTAAAAAGGAAAATAAGGGATTTCAAGGTTTGCAATAGCATAGGAAAACCCCCGAGTTTTTTAAAAGAATGAAACTCCCTTATTTTTGCTCATTGTCTGTTGCATTTCCTTGCAGCTAGAACTAGTCCGAATTCAGAATTTCCATTGCAAAATTCAGAATGAAATGTCAAAAAAAAAATCTCACACCAAAACAAAATTAGACATAGGAATGCCAGAAAGGTTTTCATGGAGATATCGTGTTTGAAATATTGCGTTCCAGTAACCTTGAAGTACTTGATAAGGTCAGAACACTTCATTGTGATGTTATCGTTTCTAAACTACTCTGAAAAATCAAAACAATAGTGGAAAAATGTTGGCATGTTGACCTTATGGAGACAAAATGTTACGGGAGCTTTTCATAAAAAAGTATCGATGCATGTTATACATTTCCTGAAAATCATTTCAGGGTGATCAAATGAGAAACTTTTTTTGTCAGGAAATACTTGACTATTGCCAGCTCCATCTGTTCAAGGAAATAACTTCCGCAGAAATTATTGCTTCCTTAAAATGGCCTCCGCAGTTTTCCTATTCTTTAACTTGGTAAGTCTCAGAGACGTTTGTTGAACTTCACCTGCAGACTGTGATGAAATAATATCATGGACACGGGGGATGACATGTGGCAAATACAATAAGGTGAATGTAACTTCTTTTTAAAATGTCAGTATGGCATTTTGAAAAAAACTAACTGATAGCTTCATTTTCAGTTAAAATGCATAACGGTGATTTCCATTTCCAGACCCCTAAAAGGAAACGAGCTCATTGTAGGGCACTACAATGATAGTTATTACGAGATTAGAATATAACAATGATCTACTTAAATTATTAACAGCAGGCTAGTACTTCAACGTGACCCTTGACTCTTATCTTCATAAGAAATAATAGCAATAACATTGTCATTAAAAGGAAAAGAACTTGAATTTCAATGAAAGCTTATTAAAAAGGTTTTACACAGTTTTGAATATAGATAAACATGTGCAGCATTTCCGTACAGGGAGTGCAAATGGTCAATAGACCCCTAGGGAAATGAAAGAAGAACTCCTGTCAAAACAATGAGAGCGCACATTTGCATTGGTATTGAAATCCTGGTAAACAAGTTTTTTTCTAGTGATAGTATTGGGTTGAAAACCTGAACAATGAGATTTTCTGGCACATTCTTGGAACATGTTGCACGCATGGGAATTAAAATGGATTTTCTCTTTGAACCATAGCATGTGTAAGGGATTTATGTTGTTCAAAGTAAAAACGTAAGTGGACACTAATATCCTAATTCATCAAAGAATAGGCACAGGCTTAAATCCACCTTTACTTAGCAAAGCTCTTAGGAATGTGTTTACCTGCAAGAATATGCTAGTGGCTAATGAAATCAGCAGTATGTGTTTACAGGTACTGGAAGGGATTAGAAGAAACGTCTAAACTTGTTGAAAAGACATCTGAAGTGTCTCTGTAATTTGTTTCCTGCTACAAATGTCTTTGAAACCAAAATAAGCACTCTCTGTTGTTTTCTGGGTTTAGAATATACTTGATGTATCCGGCATTAGTATTTTTATGGTGCTTGAGATTGTGAAACATGTCTCTGTGCTGAATACACACTTCTATACAAGATGAAGCAGGCCGGGTGTCTTAACTTTTCTAGCTTTCAACCAGCAATGAAATCTGATTAATGGTACTGTGGGACTGGTATTAATGGTGTTCTTGGGTCTGTACGATATATATAACAAAAATGCATTACTTGGCAATTTTGCAGTGAGGAACCTATGCTTTGTAATACACAACTTCTGTGTTGATTTAGGGTCATATTATCCTAGTGGGTGGACTTGTCTCAGAATATTCTTGTTTCTGGCATACTTTGGTGCATGGGTGTGGATGTTTTTGTTGTTTCTAGCTGAAGCTTCTCTATTTCATGCATTCTGTAAAATAGCTCAGTGAAAAGGAGAGGGAAGTGTAAAATAATAAAGTAGACTCAGAGGCAAGGACTGCAGACTTGTCTCCTTCATCCTAAGTGAATTAGCCCTTCAGCTAGAGAGTCTTACACTCTATCTCTGTAATCCACTCCATCAATTAATATTTCGTAAAGCCTGCAACGCATAATCACCTCTTCCAGCAAGAACTGAAAGCACCAGGCTGTTACCACAGCAGAGCAACCACCATCATTTCTGGCTGCTCCTAAAATGAAGGAGCTACATATTTAAACCAGAAAGGGGCCAGTTTTATCCTAGGTAAATTTTGTAGTCATTGAACAACTAGATAAAAACGGGCATCGCTTCCACGTCACCCTGCACTCGGCACAGCTGCGAGGTGATTCTCCACTCTGTCTTTCTCCTTTCTACCCCATTTGTAATTTCCATGGCATGATAATTCTCAAAGTCAAAGTCATCTATCTGGCTGACCTCCTCAGACGGCCTATATTTGTAACGCTATTAAAAGATGTCACGAAGAGATGAACAGTCCCTCTTTCCAGGACGTAGTATTTATAGTGTGCCACTAACAGGTAACCCATGTAGAGCAAGCAGGGTCACTGGAGCCCCTCTCTCCTGGGCTCGATGCGTACTTGGCAATATTTGCATGTTCTTGGAAAAGGAGAACTCAGGGGACGCAGAAGGCAACCCCGGGGGCCAGTGCCAGGCAAAGCCTTTCATTACCGAAACCGCACGTTGCCTAGAAAACGCAGCATGTGCTCGTGTGACATTTCCGCGACATGAAGCGCACCATAGGACAACAGCTCAGGTTACCGGTCTGTAGAAGGAGGCTCTGGAGCTGCGCCACTTGGCAGACTTTCAGGCATCTGAAAGACTTTCTGGGAAGCCCACTTTCCTGGGGAAAACCACAAGTCAGAGCCTCATCGCCCCGGCACGGGGGGGCAGATCTGATTATTCCCAGCAGACCCACCTGCAGCTGGAGGAAACTACGTGCTTGCTTCAGCGTGGGGTGGCATAAAACATTTAGGCAGCCGTTAGCGCAGCTCCCGAAACGGCCCGTGGCGGCGGGGACCGGGGGGAGCCCGCAGCGTGTGCTCCCCCAAGCTGACTTTGGGGAGGGAGGGCGGCGGGATGGCCGGGCAGGGGGGCCGGGGGGCCGGGGGGCGGGCGCTGCCGCCAGCCCTTCCCTCGGCCCGGCCCGCCCCGCCGCGGGGCCGGGGCGCTCCGCGGGGCGGTGCGGAGCGGGGCGCGGCTCCGGAGGCTGCTGCGCGCCATGCGGGCTGCCTGAGCGGCGCCGGCCGCCGCCAACTTTCCCGGGGGAAGGATGGCCTCCAATTTCAACGACATCGTGAAGCAGGGCTACGTGCGCATCCGGAGCAGGCGGCTGGGGGTGAGTGCTGGCCCCTCCCGGGCTCGCCCGCGGGGCACCTGCCTTTGGGCTTTTTTTATCTTTTTTTTTTTTTTTTCCTTCCCTCCTTTGTCCTCCTCTTCTTGTGAACTGAGCTCAGCGGGTGTCTCCGCAGGGGAGACACGAAACAAAAAAATTGGGGGGAGGGGGAGAAGAATAAAGGCACCTAAATGCGCATATATATATGCATTATATATATACACGTATATATATATATATTTTTTTTTTTTTCTCTCTCCCGCTGGGAGATGGGGATGCTGCCTGCCCGGAAGGCTGTGCTGCCGCCACCTCCCGGCCCTGCCCTTCCCACTGCGCTCCCCGGGGCGCCCGGAGCCGGGCAGCCGCCCCCAACTTCGGGCCGGGGCTGCGCGGCTGCCGCCGACGGGAGCGCGGAGGGCTCCGGCCGCCGGGGGCAGGGGGCGGCCGGGGGAAGGCGGGGGCCGGGGGTGCCTGGAGGTGCCTGTGCCCTCGGGACTGAGGGGCTGGGGGTGCGGGGGAGCTTTGGGCAGGGGTGAGGGCTGAGAGCGCTCTGTAGCTGCTGAAGTCCTGGGGTTCCTGGGGGGCTGCTGCAAATCAGGGCTTTAAGGTCTTGCGTGGGACAGGTGAAGACCTGGTGATTTCTTTAGGGCTTTTAAGTTCATTGCATTTGAGTTGCACACAGTGAAAATCCAAAAAAAGCCCCTTTTACCTCCTTATTTAATTTTAAACTTATTTTAAGTCTGTCCTTTTACTGTCATGGCGTGTTCCTAGTTTCGGGTGTAGGTACTAGATAGGTAACAGTGGCGGGCCGGTTCCCTGCAGTACCTTGGTTGGCATATGCTCTCTTAAAGCATGGTCTGTTCGTACAGTCCATGGGCTGCTGCTACCCGCTCCCGTGAGCGGGCTGCCAGAGCCGCTCAGTAACGGGACCTGATGCTCCGCACCTCCTGTCTGCCTTCCTGAGCCAGCATGGCTTAAGGGGGGTGCGAGCTGGAGGGAGGCTTTGGGTATGCTTTAATTGATGCAACTGCCTCTCAGGACAGGAATGTAACCAATTTCTTGTGTTTACTGAGAACTGATGGGTTGGCAATTCTGAACTGTTCCTAGTGTGAGTTTTGCATCAAGATTTATTATAGGGGGGTGCGCACAGTCATCTGGAAGCTGTTGCTCGCTCATTACAATTATAGTTTCATTTCTTGCTGTATCCATGTTCGATGGCTTCTCTGCAGTTTTGGTAACTTGCATCTACTTGACTTGTCTGGAAACTGGAAAGCATTTTAAAGTATTCCAGCAGGCATCTCTGAACGGAAAATGCTATTTTTCCTTGTACCTGGACTTGCAGGCATAGTTCGTTCTTTAAGTACCACATGATTCTGTGACAGATGGAGATAACGTCATTATGAGAGAACTTGTAGTAAACTTACCAGAATTAGTGTATCGTAACTATCCTTTCATTACTGGATGTGTATTAGTATTCAGTTTGCTCTAGCATAAATGAAGAACAAGATTAAACTTTGGCACATCTTTCCGTACTGTAACAGTGAAACCCAAAGGGCATGTGAATAAGGCACATCTAACTCTGAGATAGGTGTACATTCCGTTAATGCCTGCGCCTTGCCTTTATTAAGGCTTTCCAAAACACTCTGAGGGTGGTGGTGGTGGTGGTGGTGGTGAAGTGTTCAGTGCCCTCTCAGCAGGAGTGCATTTGACAGCTGAATGCAAAAACAGAGGAAGAAATGGAGAATGACACAGAGTCCATGGAAATGGAACAAATGTTAAATGTTTTCTTTGAAAATACAGTTTCTTTATTTGATCTCATTCCTTCTAATTCCAAAGGTTTGTATTGTTAACAATGGCTGGAACGTATGAAAGGAGTGATGGAAAGTGCTTTTGTGAAGAAGTCCAAGCAAAGTCCCAGAGAGTTCCCATGGCCATAGATTTGTTAAAATGAAGGGCCTGGAGTTTGTTGCCCTCAGGTGCCCTTGGCTCTGGGCATCCTGTCCCGACGGCTTTCCAGTGCTGTGGAGAACATCAGGAGGGAAGCTAGTAGCTGCTGTGATCTGGCTGTCATGGCTTTAGGTCTGGTGATGGAGGCCTGTGCTATGAGGGAGAGGTGACCTATTCAAATCTTGCTGCTCCATTTGTTTGGAAATAAGTGGTTTCATCAGCAGTAATGCTTTTCTCTCCCTGTAGTTTTCAGTTTAGAGTAGGCCCGCTACTTAAGAACAGACAGTTGAAACATGGCTGCAGATTTCTTCCTGTAACTTGCGTTTTCTATAAGCTGCTTAAAAGCCCAGTGCCCTGATTTACGACGCCCAAGTAGAAGCAGGTAATTATGATTAACCCGAGTTCTTTAAATGCAGGACAAGCTTGTGTTGCTTGCGGCAGCAGCGCAACTGTCAGCACCCACTTCTCAGTACGCAGCCCCAGCTAAAACGCGTCCTTTCTCCTTTGTGTGTTTTCCTCCTTGCTGCAGGTGTGTATGTGTACGGCTGGTACTGAAGCTGGCTGAGCACCTGGGGCTAGCGCCTAGCTTTAGGAAGAGCTTGAATTCAATCTTACTCAGTGACTAATGGGAGCTTGGCTTCTTCAGAGGGGAAGGAATGATGCAAACAGCTTGTTTTCTGGTAGCTGTCTTGGGGAGGGCTGTTGGATACCCAGGAGCTGGAGGTGGGAAGGGAAAAAAATTCTTTAGACCTTAAAATACTAACTTGCAAGGAACTTTCCCGTGCCCTGAAAACATTAGGAAGGCCAAGCCTACTCCAGCCCCGTGTAGGACTCCTGTTTAATTGAGAAGGATTTCAGTCCTGTGTGTGTGGCGAGATGTAAGTGGGAGTTATTAAAATACATTCCAGTATTATGGTGGCACAGCTGTAATCAGTGCATTGTCTTTTCAGACTGAATTCAGCTCCTAGGTTTTTCTCTGTAACACTATGGTAATTCCATCACCAAGGGAACTAGGAGCAGAGCTTGTATCTACAAATTATCTCAAGAAATTACTTTTCTGAATAACTGGGTGCAGGTGCTAGATTTGGGAAGAAAGGGGTGCAGAGAAGCAGCTTGCTCAAAACCAAACCTCTTTTAAAAGAAAAATGACAATTCTGGTAGGTCCTACTTTGTAATTTCAAGATTGAATTTAGGCTAATTAATTTTGTACCTGGACTGTTTTTGAGCACTTTAAATATGTAAATTTAATTTAATATTATTTAATAGAATAGTCTCCATAGCAACATTTGTATCACATGTGTCTTCTGCAGAGCCAAATATATTCAGGAGACAGCACACTCTTCCCGATTCTTTCCATCCTTATAGGGAGAAAACTAATTCCCTCAGCCAATGGTCTCCTCCTCTTATGTCCTCAGCAGTGACACCGAGCAGGTTGTGTGCTAGAAAACTGCTGACAGTGTAAAAGCCCAACCTGCCAGAATTCCTTAAAACAAAAAAAATCAGCTTTGCTCTGCGAGCGGCGCTTCCATCAGTGACCACTAGTGACCACTGGACCTATGTTTTGGGAAAGAAGATGCTCTGTTGCGCAGAGTGCTTTTGCTTGCAATCACCTTTCATTTGATTAAGAGCTTTATATGTGAAACAGGGGAGTCGTTTTATGGCCTCTGTACTTAAAAATGCTTTTTTTGTGCTTATGATTTTCAAATAGTGTCTTGTTCTGTGATACAGATGTGACCTTTCTGAGGGGGAACGTTTTATGAGGATGTTTCCTCTCCTTAATGAAAAGGCCAGCTCTTTGTGTTTCCATTTTAAGGATGGGTGGATGTGCACTGCTTGTGAACGCACTTGGGCCTTCATTGCAGGTTGGACTGGCTCAACTGAGTGTTCAAATAACTATTAAAAATCAAAACAGGAACAAATTTTTGAAATAGAGGCCTTTGGTGAGCCTGAAGTGCTTTAAAAGCACTTGATAGTCTTCTTCGAGGTGCAGCCAGCCAACCTCTCCTCACGAGGTGGGAGGCTTCCAGAGGTGTGTGTTGGTTGCAGTCTAACACTTTTATTGAACTCCCTGTTGTTAAGGCTTATCTTACCCTTCTTGGGTCCGCGCCTAAACTCAGTTTTGCTGGGAGCCACGTTTCAATTTGAGCAAGGATTATGCAGCACAGAAGCTGCTCTAAGGATATCCTCTACTGCCGTTGTCAAGGTGTAGGCAGAAGTAAGTGCTGGAGGCTCAAAGTGAAGGCAGGTGATGTTCCTGAAGCCTGTTCCTCAGGGTACAGGCAGCAGCGTTGGGAGCGCTGATGGTGTGGCATCAGGAGGGTGCCAGCTGCCCTCCTGCACACAGGGCTTTGAAGACGATGCTGTTCCCCTTGGAAGACCCTGCGGAGTTTGCAGGCATCTGGCCTGTCCCTGCCTCTTGATGTATGGGAGACTGCTGGAGTGAGATGCCATGGGGTTAGCTGTCAGCCCCTACTTTCTGGTATGCCAGTAACACACTTGGAGTGTCTTGTTGCATTAAGTGATGAAGTACTGTTAGTGTCAGAGGGAAACAATCTCTTCGATGAACAGCAACTGCCTTGAGCTGCCTGTAGCTAAAAGCAAAATAGTGCTGATCAAACAGAAGTGCCTCAAAGAACCAGCTGAGATGTGCTGGTGGTGAGCAGAGATGTCTCTGTTAAGGAGCTGTACATATTCACAGCTATGCAAAGCCTTGTAGAGTCTGGCTTGGTTCTGCACAATACTTCGTTGACTAGAAATCACTGGCTTCCAAAAATGTTCTCTCTGTCTTGCTCGAAAACTAAGCACCTTCTTCCTGATAGAGGGTTTGGCTGTGGTGGCTTACATGTTGCTGCTTTCCAGGAGAGGTGGAATACCTTTCTGAACATACCTTAAGACAATACGAATACAACTGCACTCTCTCCCAAGCTTTGTCTGCTATGAACACATCTGGCTTGTGTGCAAATATTTCCATTGTATCCCCATTTCTCAGATAGTATCACTTTTAAACTCATTAATAGAACAGGTATATCAAAATGTGAGCTTCATTCTGTGTAGTGAGATGCTTGATCTGCTGTGGTACAAGGTGGATCAAAGCTCTGCACGGGCAATGTAAGGAGACTGTGTTACTGAACAATCTTCCAGGAAAAATCCAACAGCAAGGATGGACAGATTCTTTTAAATTTTTAAGGCTTAAAAGTAGATGTGGAGCCATCTACAGTAGTCTGTGCTCCTATGTACTCTTCCCTCTGTTACAAACTTCCCAATGCTGAAGCAATCTTTATCTGTCTTGCTAATAAAGCTCTTAAAATGTCTTTTTGTTCTGGAAGACTTTTGATGTAAGAGGTCTATGCCATAATCCAGTATAAATCCACGTTGAAGTAAGGAATGAATTATGGTTAAAAAAATTGAATGTGCAGTTGTTTGCATACTTATTTCTTTCATTATAAAGAAAAGAAAGTATTACAGTTGTGATGCTTTCTGCTTCAGCATACTTCTCTTTAACATTGAAACTATTTCTGTTCCCTGGCTATTCGCAACCTGTTACTTCAGGTTGTCTGTCGCTTAATTTCATGGTAAAGATGCAAGAATTGGAGCTGTAAAACAACTTTGACTCTCGCAAATGTAGAAGTAGCCTTCCCAAGCTCAAATGCATGTTTTCACAAAGGATTCAAGAAAACACTAAAGATCATATGTATCTAAAAGCAGACTAGGAAATGCTGAAATAATTTCCGTATGAAAATTAAGATGACCTGTATTCTAGAAGAGGATGAAGTTTTTTCCTGTATAAAGGCAAGGTTATTAAAATTAGAACAGTGTAGGACAGCATATGCTGCTGAATTAATATACAGAGATTACTGCTTCTGCATGACAGAAGTACTTAAAACAAATAGTCCTGACAATTTGTTGTTTGTTAGAAAAGCCTTACAAAGTATTTGTCTTTCTAGAACATATACTATTGCTAATTAGATACGCTGGATGGTTACAACCCAGAAAAACAATCTGCGCACTAAAAATAATGTGTGGAACTCTCGAAATTGGACATTATTAACAGGCAGCCTGATTTATTTTATCATTGCCATGATTTTTATGAAGGTATTTCCTGCATGTGGAGGTCTGGGAGTCTGCTCCACATGTTTGTATTACTATCAAATTATTACAGGCTATTAAAAACACTCGTTTGGGAGGATCCATTGACTTCAATGGAGCTGTGCTAACAGGTAAGTATCTGTTCCTAAAAATGCAGGTCTCTGCAGAGGCTTCTCTATCTGTTTGTCAGAGAATAAAGCTCATGGAGAAGAAGAGAGGAGTAAAGTGGAATTTTTTTACCTAGCAATCTGTTTCTTGTACCTCTGTCTGGCAAAGGAAATGCTGCTAACAGATTTTTGCAGAATCCTGTCTCATGAGGTATCTTCCACTTTGCACTTACGAGGCGAGGCACAGAACTGTTCTTGCAGTCGTATCTGTTTAACAACACTTCTAATTAAATCCGCAGTCTGCGCAGCCTTCTCTTGGGGTTGTGTGTAACCCCATCTGTTGGAGGCACCTCCTTGTTATGCAAGGAATGATCAGCCTCATCTGTCTATTAGAGTGGGTCCTTCATGGAAATTTGGGCTGGATCCAAGAAAAAGGTCCGAGCACCCAATGTGAGGGTTAGCGGGGTTTTAGCAGCTGAAGCCCAAAAGTGCAATTCTGATACCACTTGTGTTTCTCCATGGGAGTTTTCTAAGGACACAGAGATCAGCCAGTGTCCCCCAGGGTTTCAGTCATGGCAAGCACTGGGTGGTCCAGTATCTGATGTGTTCCCGCAGCCCTGCCTGTCACTATCCTCTGATGGGGCCAGATCTTCTGGGAACAAATGCATAGAACGGAGTTTTAGATGATGGCTTTCACCACCTTTGTTAAAGGTGGATAAACTTCTGCCCATACCTCTAGCAACAAGGTTACCTGAAGAACTAAAGACAAACTAAGCTCAGTCCAGACCTCTCCTTTCCAACTGCTCCTTTGGCAGGGCACTTTCCTGGCTGTGCTGGGGAGCATGTGGGTCAGGGGATTCAGCCTTTCCTCCTCAGTGTCCTTGCCCTCACTGATGGGGCAGCATAATTTGATTTGTTGTGCCTCTCCAAATCAACGTGGGGCATAATTAAGTGATTTCTCATTACAAGAGTGGCCTTATGCAAGTGCTGAATGTTACTGGAAATGTGGCTGCTAGGTAGGACCTGACTTATTGTTGTGAAGGCAAGGAGAAAAATCAGAAGCTGTACTTGTGAAAACGACTATGTTGATACCATTGATCTCGCTGGCGCAAGGATTACATTAACATACAGTCAAAAAAGTTTGTGTGGGTGCTGTTCTTCTGAACACTGTTTAACACTGATCTGAACCAGCTTAACCAAGTTCAGTAAAGTCTTGATCATAGTGAAATGGGGGAAGTAAAAATTAGGTAACTGTAACAGGGTCTCTTCTGAAAGATGTGACTGCTGGAATTACAACAGTAGACTTGTTCCCTCTTTAGTATTAACCTTGTTAAGGACAGAAACTAGATCTGTGCGTGTCAATTTTCTTTGCTTGATGGGTCTGACTAGCCCAAAACCTCTTAATCACATCAGTGGGAAGGAATGTGGTATAAGTGGTGTGCTCCAATGCAGAACTAGGGCTCTCCTCGCCAACCCCATAACAGGAATTTGTAATAGTTCAGTCTTCAGTTTGTGGCAGAGGAGGGAGCTGACTTCTTCACAACTTTGTAACTAGTTGCTTGTTTCTAGGAAATGCTTCCTTAAGTGGAGTAACGTGCGCAGTACTTAGATATTTCTGGAATGATTTAAAAACAATGAAAAATCATTCCTAGGTTTCTGGACTGCTTCTTACTTTGATTAATGCTTTACCTGCAATATTAAGGATTTTTTTTCTTTAGTATTTAGAAAATAAGTGAAAAATTCATGTAAAATTAGGAGGATGTTAATCTCTTATATTTGATTATTGCATGAGAACTTACATGTTGGACAGTGGCCATATACTAGATTTAAGTGGGAAAATACAACAATTTGTGCTATAGACTGTTCCTTGGGAAGTATAGCATTAACGCTTACTGCATACACTTGCTTTAGGACTAGATGGGAAAACTTCAGATTCATGCCTAGAAGTCTGGAAAAACTTTTGTGTAAAGTTTTGGACTTGTCCACTTCAGCCTTTTTTTTTTTTTTTTTTTTTTTAAACTGCAGCAGAAATTTTTGACTGTCAAAAGCTGAAAAGAAATGAAGCTTTCAGGGTTTTCTGTTCTTGATTTTAATTAAACTGACTTCTGTAGAAACTTCATTGAGAAGATTGGTGTTGAACATTTAAAATGACATGTACTTTTACAAGTTTTGCATAGCACCGTTTCTGTGAAACCCTGTAGGAGGAGAGGTAAAATGGGGGAGAGACAATCTGCAGGACTAGAACCATATGGTTAAAGAGATTGGTGCTTGAATAAGCATGCCAGAAAGTTAATATGGGGATTTTAGAGTATGAGCTGTGAAAACTGGAAACAAGAATGATGTAAGGCTGGGCGGGGAAGGAGAAGTTGTCTGCCTATGTCTACATTGGAAGCAGCTTTATTAATCAAACTCTAGTGTTCACCTGTACAGCTCCTTTCAGTCTGGAAGCATTGAGACAGAGAAAAACTGAAGAGATTTCTTATGTATCAACTTCAACCTGCAAGATATTAAGCCTGCTGGATATTCACATTTGTAGGAAACTGTTAAATAAGGTGTTGGAACATATTCACAGATATTAAGATTTCTTACTGCTTGGAACTTGTCAGTGGCAGAAGGGATAGGATCCAGGACACTGCTTAGAAAGTTTGAGCTTTTATCCTTGGGCTGATAAGGGGAAGAATACCAGTAAATGTCATCAAGACCTAATGTAGCTCCATCTGACTGCTGGCATTGAGTCTGTCGGCCCATGAGCAAGTTCCCTTTGGATTTCCTCTGGCACAAAGTTAATGGGATTTGAGTCCAAGTCAGTAGGTGTCTTGGTGGGGTTTCCTCTGGAATTGAAGCAAAGATCCTCAAAGCAAAGAAGTTGAGCTGGAGAAAAGTGAACAGTGCTTGTTATTCAGGAGCTGCTCACCTTGCATGATCTATGTGTTAGAGGACCAGGGTACTTAGCACCATATTCAGGATGAGTTAAAAGGAGGTTTTGCAGCTCATGTGGTGGAATTACATTTTGTTTCTTCTCTTAAGGTATCTTAATTTTTGCCGTGTGAAAACAGGATGGAGAAGCAAGGGTCTGATATCTTTCCCATGGCCTCCCAGTTTTCATCACACTGCTTTTCCTATCTGAGTTTCATTTTGGGGCAGCATCTGAGTTTGTTTTGGATATCACTCATAGCCCAAGCTATGATTCTAAACGGAGCTGGGAAATCTGGAGGTTTGTGCATCTTAAAAATAGGCAAATCTGATCTTTAGGATTGTGTGGAGAGAAATAAAAGAGAGCCTAATTTGGTTCCAAAAAAACCCAACCAAAATCCCCCAAAACAAGCCTAAGAACTGTTCTGGTTTTTCTCCAAGAGGCAGAAGATGGGAGATTATGCAGATCATGATTTGGAGTATGAAATTCCTGTTTTGATGGTGGCCCTTTTTAGGAGCAGGAACAGCTTTTCTTGTGCTTTCCAGCATATGTTTTCTGCTAAATTACCTTCCACATTCTTCTTTGGAAGATGGGCTTAGTTTGTTAAGCAAAACAATGAGACTACAAATTTGCCTTTTTTCATAACCTGAGTTAACTAGTAAACAAGTGGTTCTTACCCCTTTGCTATCTTGTTTTAAAGATGGAGTTTTCATTTTAACATGTCTAATGTAAACCTGACCAGGACACCCTTTTTCTTCTGCTTTTATCTCAAACACTTCCCTCATCTTCTGCCAGTTGTGGGTCCCAGTTCTGCATTTTCACCATTTGTTCTTCCTTTGTTAGACCAAGGTCTGTATGGTTTCTGGAGGTGACTGCACTAGCTGCTCTGCATACAAAATGGTATGCCAACAATGATTGTAAAGGCAATGAAAGAAAAAGAAAACCCAATTATAAGCAGGTGAAATTTAGTTGTTTGTGGCTTTGATGCCTTTATGTCATCAATTCGTTACACAGTGTGAAGGCGCTTCTCTTATTGGTGTGTATGGGCATTCCCCTGAAGTTACATCAGTGACAAATTAACATTTTGCAGTGTTTGTGGAAACACTTGAAAGAAAGTAACAGATGTAAGGTCTGCGCCTGAGACTGTCATCTTAATTTGATGTTTGTGTAGTTTTAGGTATACCATGGAAGTTGATGGACTGTTCCTATTATCTTCTTGTCTGACTTCAAGTGCTGTCAGAGATAGCAGTGAAAGTTCAAGCTATTGGAATGAATAGTGTTTTTTTTTTTTCCCCTTTACTGAAAATAATGTAACTTGTTTCAATTCAAAATATCAATACGGTAAAACCAGTGGTATTTCTCCCCAGTAACGTTAATGTAGGAGATTAAGTTGTCCCTTTACTTACCAACTAATGTTTATCTGGGCAACTATCAATGCCCTGTGGTTGGCAAAGGAAAAATTCCACTCCAGAAAGGAGACATTCCATTATTGTCTCCACATCAGCGAGGATGGACGTGAGCTGATTGTACTGAATCAACTGCATACTGTTGAGTGGCATACTCTTGGCACAGTGCTTATGGTAAAATACAAGTGGCTATTCTCTGTTCAATGAAGTAGTGCAAATTAAGACAGTATTCTGCTAAGCTTTTATAGACATTTTTTATGCAGCAGTCATACTTTCTTGAGGATGCAGTCTACCTAAATGTGAATGAACTCTTGAACTCTTTTCTTAATTAGTACTACACAGCTGGGACATGAGAAATTAATAGAAGTTGGGTTTGTCCATTTGAGCTAATGTGTAGATTAGCCTAAGCAAATGCAAGAGGACTGCAAGAGCTAGTGGAAAGCTGAAGTCTACCAGGGAAATACTGGCTCTGGAATCCTTGTTTTAATCTGTGTTTCTTTAAGTCAATATTAGTCCTTCCCCCACAACCCAAAACAAAAGAAAAAAAACCCCAATAAACAAGCAAAACTCTCCCCCCAGCCTCAGTTGCACCTTTACTAGAAAACTGACTGTATTTTGTTTTTAAAATATTGGGCAAACTGGTGACATTTTTCATCTGGTCAGTAGCTTTAAAAGTTCTGGCAGAGCAACGGAGTTCTTACCTGCAGGGTCATCGGTTTATACCCAGGATGGAGTCCATCTGCTGATTGCAGGCCTTGCGGGCTTTCTGCTGTGACTTGGATCCTTTTGTGCATGTGCCTTCAGTAATTCAGGATACGCTGAAGCTTATCGCTCTGAAGCCAGTGCAGCAAAGTGCTTGAAAAGACAAATGCATTTTGATTGCCATGGACTTGTCCCTGCAGCAGCCTTGAACAGAGTATCAGTCCATCTAGCAGTCTAGGCAAATGGCTTCAGTTGTTTGGGGCAATCCTATAAGGCAATGCTGAAGTGCTTGTTACTATGATTTAATGGGCTGTAATTCTGATGCTCTTAACAAAGCACTGTATTTTGGTGAAGTCCAGCTTGCAGTGACTCCCTTGGTAGCATTATTTGCTCTTCCATGCATATTCACTTTGATTTTAAAACTGATCCGAGCTCCAGAGAGGCTGGGGCAATGACCTATGACTGCATAGCTTTGTTGTCAGGATTGGAAGAAAAATGTGGAAGGAAAGCTAAGTTTACCTTGTGTTGGGACAGTATGATGGACTAACCTTGAGACTTACTTGAGGTGTCTGGAGGGATGGGAGGTAGTTTATTTGTTACAGGAAACCTGCGATGCTTTCTGAAGCTTGCAGTTAAATTAATTGGTGAATGGCAAAGGATGCCAACAGGCCAGAAATGGGCAGTTATACCCATCTGTTAGTTATGGGCTTGCAGGGCATTTGTCATCCTTGGCTCTCCAAGCAGCACATAACAAGCATCATTAACTGGATTTAACAGGTGGGCAAGTGGCAACAGGTACAGCTGAATTGTTCAAGTCATACACTGAAGACTGAGAAACTAAAGCCCTTCTCCCACGTCTGGCTTTGGATGCTGGCAGCTTACTGCTGAAGAATTTACTCTACCAAGATAAAGGCCCAATTCATGTGCAGTTTCTGCCCTCTTTTTGTCTCATTATGTGTAGTTTTAAAATTACAAGTCCAACTCTGAAATGCAGGTCTTACAAATGGTTGTATGCTCTGGGGGGCTGAAACAAAGCCTGTTGCTGGGAGTTTGTGAGCAAGTACGGTTCATCTCCAAACATGGAGCAAGCCCCATCTGTGCCTTCTGACAGGTGAGTTCAGGAGAGCATCCCCTTGCCATGGGTTTAGAAGGTGAGCTTGTGTTCTTGTTAGAGCTGTGAGCAGCTGATACCAAGGTTAGCGCATGTGTACTCTGCAGCCTCTTTGCATCTGATGTACTAATTAGTGAGCTCTGTGAACTGTTAATGAGCTGTATCGATGCCATTTTCCCCCTATAGCCCATGTAATTAAAGTAACCAAGTCAGACACTTAGTGACAAAAAAGAATAATTCCAAACCATAATTCATCGCAGTCATTTTAAGTTATTCAGCAGTTACCTAATTCTAAGACAGTACTAAATTGTGTTAATTCACTGGACTGCACTAATGGCCTGACCCAGCAGGACAGCACATCCAACTGCACTCTGTAGAGCTCAGCCAGCGTGAGCTGGCTGCACAGAGTCAGTTTTTAGTCTGCACTGAAGCCTTTACTATTTTTTCTTCCTTTAGTAGTTAGAGTCCTAGGCTGATTTTTCTCCTATCCAGTTTCATGCCTAGAATTATCTGTGCCCATATATAAAGCTTAGCAGATGTTCAGGGAACCAAACCAGATACTTAGCTCCAGTCTGACTTTTTTTAAACTGGCGCTAGCAAGAGAGGGTTTCTGCTGTAAATGCTTCTTAGTACTTGGAGGCACTCTCCTCTAATGGCCTTACGCAGCCCAGAATTGTAACCTTTTCTGTGTATGACTTAAAAAAAACCCCAAAAAACCCCAACAAACCAGCAGCCTTATACTTTGAAGGCTGTAAGTCCATAAAGAAGGGTCTGAAAGTGGCAGGATATTTCAGGTAATGCTCTCTTTCTAATGATACTGCATCCAACTCATCATTTTTGCAGGGAGAGTAGACTGGAAGTTGAAGTCTTGCTTTTAATATCTTTTAGGTCCTGAAATTCTAGACAGTCATTAGAGAAACTGAAAAATGGAGTCAAGTTCTATATTGCCGTCCATCATATCAAACAGCATGACTGCTTATCCCTTACATCTCCTGTGTAGTTTATTACACAGTGTAACTTACTTACACATTAGTTTATCAACAAGTCTCCTGTGAGTTGCATGTAAGGAGCACCTGCCAATGCAAATTCAAGGCACCATGAACTGAGTAGAGAAGGGAAAGAAATGACTCCTTTGCAGAACACTTGTGATACTCATGTGGGATAAGCAAGTCCTAAATCCCAGCCCTGTCTTCTTAATGGCATTTTGCATTAGCAGCTATCAGTGTTCTGTTTCAGGTGCCAACCTCCCAGGTGTCCTGCATTCCTGAGCCCTTTCCCTGCCTCTTGAGGTCCAGAATGCTGTTTTAGGTGTCCCCTCCAAGTCTGGTGGCTTCTCTGCCCTGTCTGGGCTGAACCATAGTGTCCTTCCAAAGCCCTCAAAAGCTTGTATGTCAGAGAGGTTTCACTGGTAATGTGCTCTGGCCAGGATCTGTAATTAAGATGCCTCTGAACTCTAGACTTCCAGCTGCTGAGTGCATCAACAATTTGAAGGGGCACATTGCTTCTAAACTACTTTATTGACAGTTGCAGTGATTCACTGTAAAGGGCTCTCATAAGCTGTTGGGTGTCCCTTTAAAAATTTAAAAATCTTCTACCAGGCTGGAATGTATCAGCAAATCCCTTCTTGTCTTTCAATAAGCCCATTCCATCTTGAAATCTGCCAGAGGTGACCTGTGCCAGCAGCAGCGTTTTTGTTGAGCATTTTTTTCCCTGGTATATGCCAATTACAAGCAAAAGCTGTAAAATGCTGCTTGTGTTTCCCTGTCAATGTCCATTGTCACAGAGCATAGTATAGACATGAAATGAAACAAAGGCTCCGTTACTAAATTGTTAGGTAATCTTGGGTGAGCCATTTTACTGTCTCTGCTTAGATTATGCTCCTCACCACCCTGCCATGGCTTGGACAATGTGGCCGAGATCACAGCATGCAGACTTCTAGTTGCTGAGGATGTGTTGGCAGTAAGTAAATCTTGTCTGTGGAATGAATCCCACGTAATCATGAAGGACAAAAAAAAATTAGAACAAAGTTGCCTTCTAACTAGTGTGTCAAGTGCGAATGCATCTGTAGGCTCAAATCCAGCTGCTTGGTGTTTTAAACTAAGGCTGGAGGAATGGCTTTGAGTTCTGAGCCTGAACCATTAACAAAAATCCCACTTCTGGTTGATGCAATTCCAGTTGGGAGGGAAGGTGTAGAACGAAAGAGTTTTTGAAGAAGAAAGACTGATTAAACTGCCTCATATTTTAGAGCAGTAGGCATCTGTTGTGACTTGCATTAGTAACTGTAAGAGTAGAAGAAGGTGTACAGATTCATAAAGATCTGCCAAGCATTTTTTTGTGCACTGGTCTTATAGCAAGTTCTGGCCAGTGTCAAAGCTGGATTTCGTAACTTGATGAAAAAAACTTTGCAATACTGAGCAATATTGTGCATTCTGAACAGGCACAGAGACAAGATTACAGCTTCATTCCCTATCAGCAACTGCGGATGACTTGTTAGTGTAAAATATTGTTTCTGAAGATGTATACTGAATGAGAGGAAGGAGTGAGGTTTCTCTCTCCGCAAATGTGTTTCCTGGGGGAAGGAGACATCTAGATTATTTTCTGTAGTCCCCCAGAGAAGAAGATAGCTTGATGTAAACCAACTATGATTTATGTAGTCATTATAACCTGATCACAATGAATAATGCAATATCGCTTACTCATAACACACTCACATTAAATGGGTATACTGGGAAAGTGAAATTGTCTTGTTACCAAGTGCAATGATATCTTTACAGACATGTGAACAACTTTGCTGCTTATCTTACAAAGCCAGTGAACCAGTCTGCATTTCTATGCACCATCTAAGTCATGCTAAGCACATTTCAGTACAAGTTAGCTATCTTTACAGCTATGTGATTCTTTCTAGTAGTCCATCTACTTGTAATTGTTTTATACTTACATTGTGTTTTTTCAGAATGAAATAGCACTGAACACAGCTGCCAATATGGGGATGAAGTGGGCAAGGGACAAAGCTGGACTGGAAAAGTAGAGGCAAGTCGTAACCTTGCGAAGAAATAGTAACCGTTCTAAGAAATACATTCAAATTAAGTATTTCCATTTTGTGAAGTCGTGGAAAGATTGTGGGGTCTTCACTAGAGCCACACAGTCCCATTCAACGTGATACATAAGGCGTCATCGTACTTACTGATAGGTAGATCTCTTTACTAGAAAGCAGTCCTCCAGTCTTTCACAAAGAAACAGCTACCTAATGGAGATCTACTGCTTCAGACATGTCTGAGGAGTGAATATAATTAAATGAATGAGCTGCAGTCTGCCTTTGTTGGCAATATTCCATTTTTCTAGATGCAAAGCAAAATTCTAGATCCAGTCGCCTCAAAAATTTCCTTCGTGCTAAGAATTCTATTTCAGGGCTCTTTACCGCCTTTTGAATCCGAAGTGATGTATTTAAAATAGAAGAATTAAGATCCAAACACTAAGCACTAGCTGGCTGATTTTCTGTGTGACCAGCTCCCTGTTGGAAGGGACCTTGTACCTGGAACTCCAATCTGCTGGAGACTCCCTGGCAAAGTTCAGCAAAAACACTCAAATAATTTTCTGTATGCACCTGGGGTACTTCAGTGGGTGAGCTATCTACCAGTCTTGGATAAAGTGGCAGCATTTTTTCCCCCCCCAAAAAAAATATCAGAACATACTGTGGGAAATTTCTTGTGCTATTATGCTGTGCCTTTAATAGATTATCTGCTTCTAGAGGTTATCGCAGTCACAAAAGACAAGTTCCTAGCAGTAGCCTAGGCTTTCTGGTAATCATCCCAAGCTGCATAGTACTTTCAGCTACTGCTTTTAAAAAAGCAAAGTTTGTGTTTATTTGACAGCAAGTTCAGTGTCCTTGTAAACGCAGCTCATTGTAATTCTTTGTTTTAGGGCAGAGAGCAGAAAAACACAACGCAGGAATAAAATAGAGCAGCTTTCCCTGAAGGTTCACTTGTTCGCAAAGGATAAATTTGCCAGATGAGACTTTGTGCTGCTGTCTCTGACCTCTATATCCCCCTTAAATAACAAATAAGGATTGTTTGGTCCTGAAATAAAATAGGCTTGCTTTGCCATAGTGTAGTGGAAACCACATATCCTAGTTTTAAAAAATAGCAAGTTTTAAACCCCCTGCCCCAAGATATGAAAAATAGCCTCCCCCACCAATTTCTAAATGTTTGGCTATTTCCATATGCTTTTTTAGATCAGTTGCTGAATAAAGTATTGAGGAGTGGGGTAAACTTGCTTTGGACTGAAATGCAAATTTTAGTTTCTAAATTCAAATGTTTGTTTCTTCTGTGGAATAGTTTGTGCTCCATGTATAAAGAATGACATTTTAGGCACTCAAAAATCTAGCTCTTTGTTATCTTGCTTTTCTGATCAGTTGGGAGGTGGTTAAGACTGCCAGATCTCCCTCCCCACACCCATTTCCAGGATGGTCCAGGGGTTTGGGTCATCACGTAGGACAGCAAGCCTCCAGTTTCAGTTTCCCTTTCTGCATGAGAGTATCCTCCAACCACAACTGAACCCTGAAACCCAGGAAAGTCAAAAGAAATTTTTCCACTTTACTCAGCCAGATGCTGACCAGTTCCAGCTGAGGTTAACAGCTCCTTTGCTTGACAGTGTATTTCCAGCATCAGAAGGAGCATGGGAATGGCTGAGCAATCCTGCCTGGTTTTGAAGGCATAGCACTGAGAGGCAGGAATTCAAATACTCCGATTGCATCATTCCTTTGAAGTCGCTCCTTCTTTGACTTCAGTTGTGGTAACGATTTATACCAGCTGATCTTCAGAGCCAAGAATAGAACTGTTTTGACGTGACCTTGGACATGCATATTGGACCACCTATCTGGGTTTCAGATGACCCACTTCATAAACAGTCGCATTATTTCCCTCAAGTTTTACGTTGTTACCTGCTTGATGGGCTGCTAAAAGCTGAAATTTTCAGGCAAGACCATAGGAAGTAGACGCTAATTTTTAATACTGGAATTAAATTTTGAGTTAGGCTTTCTCAGAAGATCTCACAGCGAGAACTTTGTAAGTTTTAGGTGTTATGCAAATGACAGCTATTACTGTTCTCTCTCAGCACATCAGATCCTGATTTGCTGTTTGGATTATCTAATCACTGTCAGCCCAAGTGTTTGGAGTGGAAGTAATTACAGCAGTACTTTGAACTAATTCCTATTCATGGAGTAGTAGTGAAAATGTTGATTTGAGGGATAAGTGAGCTAAGTATTCATGACAGAATAGGCACCTAAGAGCATTTGGGGCTGGTTCTTGTTGCTGCTGTCAAAACAGCTGTAACAACGTAAACAGTTCACGTGCCATCTTCAACTTCAAGAAATACTGACAAGTCTCAGACACGTACTAGATCATGATGGCATCAAAGACCTAATTACTTGCTCTGTATTGAAGCTCGTAACAGCGTCTATGATTAGCTCTCTGTCTTGGGCATCACATCATCGCTTCTGTGCATTGACTGTGTTGAAGGGCTTTCAGTGCTCCTAGGCAGATGCTGCCAGATTGGTTATTCATAGAATCATAGAATGGTTTGGGTTGGAAGGACCTTTAAAGGTCATCTAGTCCAACCCCCTTTTTTTATTGCCTTATTGCTAGAGGTTTAGGGTATCATGTTGTTTATGCTCAGTTAAGATGGTGCTAGATGTTCACCTGTGAGATATATGTGTCATGGGAGCATAGAAATGTGACTGTGATAATAGTACTCATTATTGATGGCTCCATTATCTCATTTTTGAAGGTACTAAGCAGCTTTCAAGTGAGAGGATATATCTTTTTTTTGACTTTGTTTATATAAGCTCAGCAGAGAGGAGTTAACCATCACATCACTAACATTAATGGGATTCTGAACTGTATAGTCAGGCAAAAAATTATTCATTGTCGTTAATCAAAACAAAATACTTTATTCTACTTTAAACTACTATTGCAGTAGCATCTCTCTGCCTAGAGACTCCCTGAGAGGAGAGAGCTGACTCGCTCATACAGAAGGAGGAAGAAGTTCAGGGGAGGGGCCTTCATAACTTGACTTTCCTCCACTTTGCTCAAGTTAGCATCACAAGTACCATTTGCTCTTTATGGGTGAGGTTACTTGGGTCATGATGATATTGTCCTGAGGCACTGGCATAATGTATTCCAACCCTGGGACTCTTTTGTTAGAGAACTGTTGTAATATGGGAGCGGAACCAAAACTCAAAGACCAGTGTTTATATTATAGGCTGATTTGGCTTTTGCATCCTTGGACGTACTTACGTGTAACAGGTTTCCCCCTGCCAGCTGTGCCCTGATTCTGATCTAAATCTAAGAATTAGTCTTGGATTAGTCATTGTTGAGCTGCAATAATAAATTCCAGTAGCACCAACTTATAGCCATCTACCATGCTTGACTGGAGTTCATTGCTAATAGTACTTCTGCTCCTAGTGGCATTTGGAAGGGTGATAACTGTCCTGGATCTGTGCCCAGCTGGATGCAGAGCAAAACTTTATTTGCTTATTTGTATTAGAATGTTACTCTCCTGTTCTGCCCCTGCTTCTGCATGCTGTTGAGCTCACTGTTGCAGCTACAGCTTTGAGATACTTGCTGACCCGGAGAGGTGCTTCTGAGTGCAAATGATCTGAGTAGGACATCATCATGTTGTAGTTGTCCTCATGTGTGTCGTATAATGGCAAATGCATTACTAAAGGATTCTGTTCTCTTCTATGGGCTTCTAATTGCTAAAGTTAAAACTATAGGTTTTTGAAAAACAAAAGGGCTGAATACTCAAACTTTTGACGATCTCTTTTGGATGGGGTTTTAGATTTTTTCTTGTCAAGTGTGATGGTTATCTGCGCCCAGCAAATCAGATTCTCAGAAGGCAAGTGTAGAAAGTCTCTTCCAGTAGAAGCGGGTGCATATCTGAATTGCTTTTTTGATGGTAAGCTCTCATTTTGGCTAGTGTCTAGTAATTCTTGAACAATTCAGTTCAAACCCTTGCATTAAACAGAACAGGTCGAGTGGCCAATAAGCTGAAAAATTGGAAGAAAATGTTGATAGGTTCAGCTGGTGCCTGGCATCAGAGCAGCCTGTCCATATGCTAAATGCTTCTGCAGCCAAGTGGGCCAGGAGTTTGAGTGCCCACATGTGAGGCAGAATAATAAAGCTGGGGGGAATAATAAGGTTCCCTGAACATCTTTATAAAAACAGCTAAAGGCCAGTGAAAGAAGCACAGCTAGTCAACTAACAATCATTTTTGGGCACAGAAATAGAGTTATAGATACCTTTCATGGGCATAATTGTTTTGTGCTGAATACATTGGTTAGAAACCCATCAAGGGTTCAAAGGATGGAGTTGCCTTGTCTGCTGGTTACCTGTTGGGTGCTGGCTTAGCTGGAGGCAGTGAAATGTTTTGATGGGTCTCATCACTGATCGCTCCAGTGAATTTGCGCTGCGTTGGAGGTCTGTCAGAGCTGTGAACTACTTGATAATGGCTGATCAGATTTTTTTCTCTGAAATCACACTAATTTTGGTGGCAGTTTTGTTTTATTTCTAACTTACCAGGTGTTACTTTGGAATTACTTATTAAATGTAGGCTGTGAACAGTTGGTAAGGCTTATAATTCTTTCCTTCTATACAGCCAGTATGTTATCTAAGCTGAGAGCTGTGGTTTTGAATGTAAGGGTACGGTAGAAAGTGCACCACAGTTAAAGAATAGGTGGGAAGATTGCAAGAAATGGTGGCAGAAGTTTGAGAAGTGAAGTGGCTTAATGCTATAGATGAAAATGTGTTTTTTCAACCACTCTGCACAGACAGAGTCTGCCCCAAGTGACTTGAATTTAAATTCAACTGGACCTTGAAAGCAAAACGCCAGTTGTCAGAATGGTCCTGGGTTCTGTAGTTAAATGATCTGTCTTTTTTGTTACCCAGTAATTCAGTCTCTTCTCCCTTAGGTATCCTCATTTACCCTTATACATAGAATATACGCTTACAGTTTTCTCTCTCATACTTGTGTGATGGAAGGTCCATTCCTACCTGTCTGCTCAAGCTTTCTTCATGTCTGTCTTAAGCATGCAAGACTGGAACCAGTAACAAATCCACATGGAAAAGTGTGTCACTTTATTTTTAAAAAGCCGTTTCCTAGAAAGCCCTGCATTTGCAAGCATAATTATAGCTTTTTCTTCCTAACACCTTTCATGCAAGCATGTACTGTCTTCATAAGAATTTCTGATTGTATCGTAATTCAAAAGAAATAGGATGTAACTATCCGTTAGCTTGATTTTATGTTTTGTCTGTGCTACTGAGAGTCATTAGTTGTAGCTCCAGAGCAACAGCTGATGTATGTGTTTAACTTCTATGCAAATATTAGTAATAGTCAAGTCATTGGAGATGCCAAATTTACTCTCTTGTGTTTCTAGATTTACCAGAGATGCTGGTTAGTATTCAAAAAAGCTTCAAGCAAAGGGCCAAAGAGGCTGGAGAAATTCTCAGATGAACGAGCTGCTTACTTTAGATGCTATCACAAGGTAAGACTTGATAATAAGGTTGTTTCTCAAACATTTTTTTAACGTACAATCAAGAATAAAACCTGAATTTGACATGTATTCATTCACCTGAAAATTAGAACTTTTTTATTATGAAGGTCCTAAACCCACTTGTATGTTCCTTCACTCAGTGAAGTAGAGGCAAAGTAAGTGTTCTGTTTTCTGCTTTGTTGCAAACATCTTGCTAAGCTAATGGAAAATGACTTTATTTTCAGAGAAGGCGTCCCTTCCTCTCCTCAGCCCTTTAAAATCAGATCTGAAATACTTTGCGGTGACTGCTATTCATAATTACGGTAACAACCATGCAAGGTAACGTGTGAATTCAAAAAGCTGGGTACTTAGAGGTTCCCATTTTACTAGGATTTTGCATCTGTGGGAAGACAGTAGACAGCTACAGAAATGAAGGGCAACATGCAAATTTTTCTTGCAATAATGATGTGAAAACCTTTGCTAAATTCACCGGTATTAAAAGAATGAAGTTTTTCCCTCTAATCACTTCTCTGGAGTTATGTGCACATTTCGTATTCATCTGAGGATTTACATGTGTAATTCTCCTGGGCTTGGAGATGAAAATAAGAAACTAATTTATAATCATTGTTGGCAAAAGCTTAATATATTAGAAGATTAGAAAGTATATGCATAAATTCCTAGGAGTTGGCGAGCACAGCTCAGCTTGAGGCTGATCTGCACTTACTCACTTTGACATACATTTAGGAAGAAATCTTGAGGGAATAATGAATCTGAATTCAGACTTGTCTGTCTACATGCCACGTAATTTGTAATTGATTGGTCATAAAAACCTGTGGCTATTTGTAGTAAGTCATGCCCAGAAATAGTTCATTCAAATTTATATTAAGCAACTTTCGAAAGTAATGAGAAGTTCATTTTTTTTTTATTTGATGTGTGTGAGGGTTGCACAGTATGTATAAGACAATTTCCAACTTTGTGTGAAATTTTATGTTTATATTAGTATGGCTCTGTCAATTATTGATGCAAATCTGTATTTCTTCTATTGTATTAATGCAATATATCAGCAGCACACGTTGACTTGAAGTTCAGATTAGGTAATGGATATGAAATCCATGAGGAATCTAAATGAGCTGGATTTTTTTCTCTTCTTTCAAGAAAATCTGTAGGTCAGCACTTACTTGTCGCCTATGAAACCTAACAGCAGTTTCCTACATCTGGATCTGCAAACTAAAGCACCATAGAAAGTCCCACTAGCTTTGAGGGATTTTCAGCTTTAAGTCAAGCTTAGTCTATAGTTAACAGTTATTTAATGTTAAACTATTGCTTCTTCTATAAATTTAGTATCTGGATTTCCCTGGTAGCTTATTTGACAGGAATAAACAATGGTCAAACTCCACAATCAGTCACTTTTGGAGGAGTAAAACAAACTTGAATGCAGGTCACTTGAATGTGGTGTGTGCTCCTGAAAGCACTGGTTCCCGCTGGAGTGAACTGATAGATTATATCCTAAGTCTCCTTCTCAGGAATTGGAGGGTGGTGTCTTGGGGTCTGGGTCTTACGCTGAGTATATCTGAGATGATCAGTCTGAGCTTCTATGTTTTTTTGGTGTCTTGGACCTGCTGAGCTAGACTGCCAGCTCCAGTGCTCTGAGCCCTTCCCCTAAACGTCTGTTTGCTTCAGGTCCCAGGTATGCAGACCCAAATTACAGGATGCATTGCTGAGGTTTCTGCCAGAAAGCCTGTAGTCCTTCTGTATAAAATGGAGAGATCTCTCCTCCCAGCACCATGACTGGGCAGCCATGTCGCTGCCATTTGTGAGAGCTACCCTGGGAACATTGCCATCAGCATTTGTTCTCCATGTTTATCACTCCTCTTTGCCACTCTGTAATGAAGCAGTGCTAACCAAGTAGAGCAGTTTAAATGTGATTGCCCAGGACAGTAGGTTGCCACTTACGCCGTGTTGCTGTTTGGCAGTGGGGCTCTGCAGCGTCCCCATTTTCTCACTGTGATGGTAAATGAGGCTGTCTTCTAGTTCTAGAGTCATCAGCTGTACAAGTTGACAGGTCCTGTTTATTTTTAATGAACCTTACTGAAAGGAAGCTAATGAATATTAAATAGCATTTTCTGGCGAAAATGTGTTAACTTACAAAGAGCACAGGTGGATAAAAATGAGTTTCTTTTTTAAATAAGCTTTGTAAATGTGTGAAATTCTAAGGTGGTGAATGATGCAGCTTCTAACTATTAAATAGGAAGTGTTGAAAAAGGAGAACATGTCACTGCTGCTCTATACTGCTCTGTAGTTGAACTGATTCTTACAAAAAGCATAGTTAATTATTAATAAAAAAAAACAAAAAAAACCTTATGTGGCAAAGTCTTCAACTAACACTATTTGTCACCTGTTTTTGATGTATACTATTAACGGGACTTTGGTACTCAAGCCATCACCCAGAAGTCTAGGATAGTCATGCTGTTGTCTTGATGTACATTTGGTCAGCAAGAGCAACTGTTGTAATAACAGCTTGATGGTGCGTAGATGGTTTTCTGTGACTATTCTAATTCTGTCATTCCTGGGCAGAAGGCTGCTTCTCGCTGTTGCTGACAATAAAGTTAGTCCTACAAATGGAAGCCCAGCTAGTCCTGTTAACATGTCAAGTGTCACTGTGTCATAAGCTTGTGCTAATGAATCTAAGGATGAATGCAGTTCAGTCTGATAGATGATATTGTAAGAGGAAAACCTCACTTACAGATTACAGTGTTTCAGAAATACGGTCATTAACTTCCTACCTGGGTTCTGAAGTGATTCTCCAATGCTGTTGAAAGCAGCATCAAATCTAGAAAACTGAGGAGCCCCTGCTCACCCCATCAATCTCAGGAAAGGTTTAATCCATCATAAAACTGTAAAGGGTAGAAAAAGAAAAGTGATGAATGGAGCTAATTTTTCAATAGCACCTGCCTCCTTCATTGAAGTGTTAAATTGTTTCATTTTGTTGCTTTTTTTTTCCTGTCATGAATTAAAGTGCAAATATTACTTCGATTTATTAGTGGAAAGAGTCTTTCCAGAGCGTTTGCTCTGTTGGCACTGTGGTGGTACCAGTCACTGAAGCTGCGCTGCTGCGGACTGAGACTGTACAACATCTCCTTGGCACCTTTATCCAGTGAAAGTCTCTCCTTCATCCATTTGAAGTCTGGGTCACAAGCAATGTTTCTGAGGTGTCTCAGTGGTGTTGCTGTCATATGGGGGGGGTCCAATTTGTTTGCATTTGAATGCGTGATGTATGTGTCCTCTGCTGCAGCCCTGCACCAGAGGCTGAATTTTGACCTCCTTGCCACTCAAAGTTTAAAACAACAAAAGAAATAAGTACTTTTTTTTTTTTTTTTTTTATAATACTGACCTTTAAATACTTTCTAATCTTGTTCTATTTTTTTAAACATGGAAAGGTTAAAGTGTCCTAAAATACAGGTCGTCCAAGAACAGTCATCTGTAGCTTATGAAGTGAACTGGAAATTTGCATACACAAAGCAAATTGCCCACTTAATTCATTTGGTTCCACAAGGGAGAGAAAATAATTAGGATGCAGGCTACAAAATCTACACAGAGAGTTGCTTTTCAGGTAGCTGGTTAGTTTTCACTTGGTAAATAAGTAATTGACCACAAATTACCATATACTTTAACAAAGTACTATTGGAGGAAGGTAGAAATTATTATTTCTCCAAGTGACTTTTGACTTTGCAATGTGCCAGAAGAATCCTTAATATTCCAATACAAAACCAACTAATTGCATACTGCTGACAGGAATGTACTGATTCCTCGAGGGGATCTGAGTTTTAATCCGATTGTATTAATCTTGCCTTGAAACAGCAGAAGTAATTTAAACAGTCTTTCTGTCTAGTTATGGAATAATCCATTTGGAAAATTGAATTGTGTAATTTGTAATTGTTTTCCAGGCTTGCTAATGCAAAACTGTATCGGTAGCAAATTAAATGTTTAAAGTATGACCACTCTGCTAATAACTGGCTGTTAAACATTTATTTTAGTGAATACTATCACTTACTATGAATGAAATGTCTAGTTTGAGGCTTTAAAAGAATTAAAGTAACTTGTCAGGATATTTTGGTATCTTTTCTATAATGCCATACAGTGAGGCTCACTGCAAGTCTGTGGGGTAGGTATGTGTACTTCCATATGGAAGGCCTTGTTGAACCTCATACAATTGGCCTTGGCCCATGGATCCAGCCTGTCCAGATCCCTCTGTAGGGCCTTCCTACCCTCCAGCAGACCAACACTCCCACCCAACTTGGTGTCGTCTGCAAACTTACTGAGGGTGCACTCGATCCGCTTGTCCAGATCATTGATGAAGACATTAAACAGAACTGGCCCCAGTACTGAGCCCTGGGAAATGCCATCTGTGACTGGCCGCCAACTGGATTTAACTCCATTCACCACAACTCTTTGGGCCTGGCCATCCAGCAATTTTTTTACCCAGCAGAGTATACTCATCCAAGCCACGAGGAGCCAGTTTCTCCAGGAGAATACTGTGGGAGACAGTGTCAAAGGCTTTACTAAAGTCCAGGTAGACAACATCCACAGCCTTTCCCTCATCCACTAAGCGGGTCACCTTGTCACAGAAGGAGATCAGGTTAGTGAAGGTTACCTGCCTTTCGTAAACCCATGCTAGCGGGGTCTGATCCCCTGGTTGTCCTGTACGTGCCATATGATGGCACTCAGGATGATCTGCTCCATAACCTTCCCTGGCACCGAGGTCAGACTGACAGGCCTGTAGTTCCCCGGATCCTCCTTCTGGCCCTTCTTGTAGATGGGCATCACATTTGCTAACTTCCAGTCAACTGGGACCTTCCCGGTTAGCCAGAACTGCTGATAGATGATGGGAAGTGGCTTGGTGAGCACCTCTGCCAGCTCCCTCAGTACTCTTGGGTGGATCCCATCTGACCCCATAGACTTGCGTGTGTCTAAGTGGTGTAGCAGCTCACTAACCATTTTCCCTTGGATTATGGGGGCTTCATTCTGCTCCCCATCCCTGTCTTCCAGCTCAGGGGGCTGGGTACTGGGAGCAAAACTGGTCTGACTGTTAAAGGCTGAGGCAAAGAAGGCATTAAGTACCTCATCTTTTTCCTCATCCTTTGTCACTATGTTTCCCCCACCACATCCAATGAAGGATGGAGATTCTCCTTAGCCCTCCTTTTGTTGCTAATGTATTTATAGAAACATTTGTACAGGCAAATCTTATAAGCAGGACTGGGGCTGGAATTGCAGCAGCAGCATTTTCCATTAAATGTTCCCCTGGCTTGTCCTGGGAAGTGTTCTACCTGTATTCATCATGGGGGGAATTTTCAGGAAGCCAAGACAGGAGCATGAAGTCCTTAATTAAGATTAAAACACAAGATACTTGAAAACCATTGAAGGTAGCAGTTGTGTAGGCAATAAATACACTCCTTTGTATTGTGCTGTGAAAGGCTACCCATATTTGAGAATTATGTGCTAATTCAAAAAATAGTTCGAATGCAAAGGACCTTTTTTAGTAAACTGTGTGTTTGACATGTTTTTGAAGGGAATGGGCGAGATGGAAGAATTTTTGCTTGAGTGTATCTGGTCTCTTACCACACAGCTCTGCAAGTATTTTACTTTTTAATCTAAGGAAATGTATTTCAATTATATGGTTTGTCATCTTAACATAAAGGAGGCTTGAAAATAAAGGGGAGGGGAGAAGTATGCAAAGGGATGTCTTTAACCCCTAACAAAATATCATTCTTCTTGTGATTTGTCTGTTAATAGTGTCTTAGGTCTGAGATTTGTGGTTTACCCACCTTTTTAGAATTAAGTTTATAAATGTACATTACCTATTAATCTCAGACAAATAAAACATACATGAATTAAACTAACCATAAAATCACTGTTTTGCAAGAGCCTGGCAGGAGGAGAGTTATTTAAAAAATGCAAAAAAAAGAAAACTTCAGCCTCAAATATTTGCAGGTGTTCGGTGTCTGCTCCTGAATCCTTTCCAAAAGCGTGGTAGTGGGGATGTTAGCAGCCTGCCACTTCTTCAGTGTGAATTCGGTGCATATGTGCCAGACAATTTGAACCATCTGTTGCATAAGGGTGAGCAACAGGAAGGCTATTTAGGCACCTGGGATAATGATGGCATTTTGAAGCACCTCGCTGGGTGACACAGCAGGTCAAATATCAAGTGATCTTTAGACGACTTCTCCCTCAGGAGCTCAGGTGCGCTGTTGAGCCTTGGCAGCAGGAATAGCTTCTTGGCTAAAGCTGGATCTTGCCAGAAGGGGCTGTTACCATATTGGAGTACCTCTGAACCTCTGAAAGGTGAAGGCAACTTCAGCGGCTCAGTCCCAAAAGGGAAGAGAGGTCAGCTGCTTATTAAGTGTATTTTTGCCAGAGATAAAAATCAGGTGTCACAAGGTTGTGTCCAGGACAGAAGGCATGCATGAGCTGAAAGACTGAATTCAAGTGACTCTTCTGCATGCTATCACTTGTCCCACTGACTTCAGAGTCCCAGAGCACCAGATTTTGTCCATCTGTTACTCTCCCTGTGTCTGCTAGGTCTGGTACTGAAGAAAACTTAGTCTGAAACCATCTGGAAAGAGACTAGAGTGTGTGCATATTACCGCAGAAATTCGGACCTGGATCAGAGGTCAGAATTGGGGGCTACCTGTCTGTCACACTACAGAGAGAGATGCTTTGGTGTCAGCTTGTGCAGCTTAACAGAAGCAAATGTCATCAGGAAATCTTCAGATGCATGTGAAGACTTTAAGACCGTGCTCTGTGAAATGCCATTATACAAGAGCTCTCAAACAGTCAATGCAGCACAAAATAACCCAGGAGCTGCCAAATGTTGTAGCTAGCATTTCTCCAAATATACCTTTTTTTTCCCAGTTCAGAGCTAAAACATAAGTTACAAAGGATTTGATGATCAGTGAAATTAATGACACAATACTATCGATTTCAGTATTTCTTCAAGATACCACCCAAGGGGTCAAGTCACGTGCAATTTTATTTGACCAGGCTGTGAGCCAGGGCTCTTGGAGTGTGTTTTTGGCACATGGCTGCTGTACTTTGCAGTGCAGGCAGTCTGCATTCACACAGGGCATAAGGTGATTCCTGGAAGCACCTGACTTACTGCACACTGCTGCAGTGTGAGGACTTACTGGGTCCCTGTCCCATTCCTCCTCCCTTCTCCCAGCACATAGCGCTTGGAGGTAGAGGCAAAGTGATAAGGAAGGGGCTTAGGATAGAGCTTTATAAACACATAAAAAAAAAAATCCTCATATAATTCAGTTGCTCATGTTCACCCCATCTCTGTACCCCTTTTTCCTTCCTCCCTTCGCTATGCACCCACCATGCAGACCCGGGGAAAAGCCCATCAGTCTGAGTTGCCCTTGCACTAACATCCAGGTCAGTGGCACACTCATGTGCTCTCCATCTTCATCCTCTGCTCTTCTGTTGACTTAGGGAGAGTTTTCGCTTGGAGAGATGAATTAACTGCTGGTTGATACACCAGAAAAGCAAAACAGACCACTGTGAATACTGCAAAGGCAACAGATAAGAGATAAATAATGTCTTAGATAATCTGCATTGTCTTCTTCATAACACAGTGTGCTTAGAGGGAGTACAGTAATAAAAAGTAAACGTAGGAGAAGGCATATTCAAATGAAACATATTTTTCTGTTCAGAAGGATGAACTTTGGGATTTCAGGCATGAGCTGATTCTTGTAAAATCTCTATTGGGATATATCACTCTGCATTTGAGATTACAAAGAAGTACTTTACTGCAGTGACTAACTGGCTTTTGAGAGGAATTTACGATAAGAAGGAAAAAATGATTGCTATTCTCGGCTCCAAAACAGTGATGCCATTATATTCATGCTTTTTTCATATTTAGTTGTTTCTGAAGGGGAGTGCAGGAGTTGCGAGTTATGCTGTCATGAGGTCAAGTCACCCAGCCACCATACTTCTGGACACCTTGAGTTTTGCACAACTCCCTAATGCTCCACTGAAGTGACTGTAGCGTAAAGTGTCTGTCTGCACTCGGTGGGAGGAGAAGTGAGATTGCTGTGCTGGACCATAGGATGGAGGAGGAGCTGCTGTGTAACTTTGGGTGAAACTTTTCTTGACTAGGAGACCTAAAGAAAGAAAATTCTTGGTTGCAAAGCATGTCCATGGCTTCTGTTCTACTCTGTGTGCTGGGTAGATCTTGTTGAAATCACCAACTGCTGCTGATGTGAAGCCCTAGACTGGAGGGGAGACCTCAGGTATCTGAGATGTTGGCAGGAGTAAGTCTCAGTCCCTGTGGCTGGGTTCAGAGATGATGCAGCCCTAGAGCTGCAGTGTGAATATGACACATAAGCAACAGTGTGCAAGGCTGGAAGCCCTTGGGTGCATAGAGGTGAGCTGGAGATTGGAGTGCGGAGACTGGAAAGTACAGGATGTCTCTAGTAGTACAGAAATGAGAGGAAATGGGTGATGGATACTCTGTGCCAAGGATGCAGAGACTGCAGGAGCTCATGCAGGGAGACTGGGCAGTATTAGCAGCTTGCAGCCCTAATGAGAGTAAAACATGACAACTTGCAGGGTAAGGTGTGGTCTTAAGGATGCTGGGAGTGGTGAAGGTAAGATGTACAAGGTTGGAGTCACAGTAAAAGAAACAGTGACCAGAAATGTCTCTCCTTTAGTGTAGGCAGACAAAGCAAATGTTTTAATCTTGTCTTTCTCACATTCCTAGCAGTGTTATGAACATCTGCTCCCATCTGGCCTGGAGGTGCATGAATCAGTCTGAAAATAGCGTCATTAGTGATACTGTTCGGGTGGGTTGGTTGTTTTTTCTTTCCCAGCCCTGTGCAGTAGCTAGCAGCCTCCCACATGGTCAAGCGTCCTTTGCCTCCCTTGCTAGGCTGTTGGGTGTCTCCCTGCCAGGGGCTCAGCATGTGCTACCCATCACCGGGGGCTGATGGGGGGCATGGGCAGCAGCTGACCAGTTGGTGCTTCTGAGCCTCCTAACTGCTGAAAGTGCTTTTTGCTCCTGAGCCAGCATGGAGAGGCAGCATGCTGTTCCCTGACGAGTATAAACCCTTCATGATCTCACGGAACGCTGTCACAGCATCCTCAGGATTCATCACACTAGAGACTGGGATAGCCAGCAGTAGGAGTATGGCATGCCTGATTTTAAGAAATAAGCTTTCCATTAGGACAAATCCTAGATAGCTAAATGATTCATTACCAAAATATACGGCTACATTCTGCTTCTGCTAACTTTTGTACTTGTAGGTACAAAACTTCATTAGCACGTTCATTTGCAGAAAATGTAAATGTGCTCAGTATAAATGTCAGGGTGGTTGCTGTCCTGAATGAAAAAGTGTAGCTCTTTTTTTCCTCTTGCATTTAAATCCTTTCTTGGCATATGAGAAAAATATATGAGAATTGAACTTGGCAGCTGGCAATTTGTGCTTGACCTGTCATGTGCTGAGCATGATGGGAATAGGTTATGACAGATTTGTCATATTTAACAATGAGTTTGTCGGTGTCTCGTTAGCACTGGGGGATGTGCTTCCGTCACAGGATTTCCTGGAAGAGTAAAAAATACTCATGCAAAATTAAGCACCGTTCGGAAGTCTCAGTTTTGACACTTCTCAAAATCTTAAACCTGGAGGCTATAAAAACCCGAGTTCTAAATTTGGCAGCTATGCAGAAGGTTTGGTGTGTTCCCCACGGGATGTTCCTTCCATTATTTCCTTCTACTGCCCCTAGAGAGAGTTTCCAGACATTGGATGTGTTGCTTATTTTTATTTTGGAGAGACGTTGCCCACCAACTGCTCTTTGTTCCTTCCACTCACAGTAAGATTACCTTTTCAGGGGTCTTACTTGAAAATGTGATTTTGGCTGTCTCCCAGAGGAAAGTGACTTAGGATGAAGGGCAGAGAGGTGCAGTGGGTGTGCTGGTGAACCCAAGGTGCTCTAGAGGAGCCGTTTCTGTTGCTGAACCCTGCAACACTGAAAACTCTTTATACTTCCCAAGTCTTATCTGTAAGACAATTGCTGCATTTCTTTGGTTAGAGCTGACACAGTTTGATATGAGACTATTCCACAGTACTAATGAGACCAAAGCAGTGGAGTTGTTAGGTTGTACAGCTTTGGGAACATTTCTGTTAAATTCCCCCTCTTTCTTTCTCTCTTCAACCCCTAGCATGTAAAAGAATCAGTGAAATGTTTTCTGATAATGGATATTTAAATATAACTTCCCAATTTCCTCTCTGGGTGTTAACCTGTATATTAAAAGGAATGTAAATAATGAAGAATTCCTCCTCAGTCAAATTTAGGAGTGTTACTTATGGTTGTGAGGGTGAAAAGTGGATGTTAGAAATATGAAGCAACTGTAGTATGTATTTACTAAAGCTGTATACAAGGTAACAGATACATGTTTATTTTTTTGGTGTGAAAGCTATTTTTTCAATCAGTTTTTGGCAACGAAGCAACAGAAATCTGTGTTTACAAGTCTGTGAATCTTTAAAGCTAAAAAGCTTTCTAATAACTAAAACTGTGATTTTTTTTTTTTTTTTAAAGTAGACCATTCTAACAAATCCTCAACTTTCCATCAAAAAATAATTCAGAGAGCAGCTTTTCACTATTCTTACGGTTTTGTTCTCCATGATGAAAGCTGTACTGGAACTGGACTTGCTCCTCCAAATGGGTGAATCCTTTAGATTTTTATCTTCACCTCTCTGCTTCTGCTACATCAGGTTGGTCTTTCTGATGTCCTTCACGTAAATATTTCTCAAACTGGAGTGAGCATTGATTGTACCTGCCTCTTGGCTAAAATACTGTTCAGATGGTGTTGTACTGAAGGTCATGTACAGACAAGAGAGAATTAGAAGACGTGGCTACTTCATCATCCAGGGTCTTCAAGTTGATTGTCTAAGGTGATCCATGTCAAGGCTGCATTTCTTTAAGAGCAATCATAGGCATGTTCATGCTCTCTCTCCTTTTCTCTGTCCTTTGCAACATGATACAATTCTTTTCTCTCCTTCTCCAGTCAATAATGGATATATATCTTTTCAATCTCTTAAGTAAAGCTCCAAATTGTGCTTTTTCAGGTCACAGAGCTTAATAATGTGAAGAATATATTACGAATGCCAAAAAGCACAAAGAAGCATGCTGTTGGGATTTATTTTAATGATGATACATCGAAAACCTTTGCTTGTGAGTCAGGTGGGTAAAACGGCAACGCACATTAGAAAACATAAGAGCATTAATTGTGAAATTATGGATGTATTATACCTACACACAGATGTTCTGGGCATTTATACAGAACTTGAGGCAGATGAGTGGTGCAAGGTGCTGCAGATGGAGTGTCTTGGAACGCGAATTAATGACATTAGCCTTGGAGAGCCTGACCTGTTGGCATCTGGAGTAGAGAGGGAGCAGAGTGGTAGGTACATAAATATTGACCTTTTAAATCTTTAATTGTGTTATTTTAGAGTCTTTTGGACTGTGCATAAGAATATCAGAAATAAATTGGTGCAAAATTGTTTTTCCAAGCCCTCTTTCCTGTCTTGGGGAGTTTTTTTTGTTTGTTTGGGGGTTGTTTTTGGCTTTTGGTTTTGTTTTTTTTTTTTTAATTGCTACCAGAGATAATAAGTAAGGTAACTAGAATTATTTTGGAATAGCATTTTTCTTTCTCAGACAAGTCAGTTGCTCTTGGAGATGGGGACTGTCTTTTGTTGTGTGTCTTCTTGTATCATGTCTGTACAGCAGTTTCAGTCTGTGGCTGAGGCTCTTTGGCAACACTGTAAAGCAAATAATAAATAGTAATTGCATGCAAAACCTCAGCCCATGGCTACTTCACTTTCCTATATAAATTAACTAATTACATGCACAAATGCAATTGCAATGTATTTATTCATGCACACAATTTTATTAATTGTTTGCAAATATCAGGATTATGATGGTGCAGTTCTCTTTGATATATGAATGCACGCACAAATGTTCGATGCCCTTTGAGTGCAGCATTCTGACTGCCCCAAAGATGGAGTTTATTGAGTTATTGGATGAAAATGAGTCTTTGTTTTTTAATTAATTGTTCAAAGTGGAAATAAGATCTTGTAATAGAGGTGGAAAATAGGAAATTCCTTTAATGACTTGTACATTTAAAGGGCAGGGATTTTAGACTAACCTTTTGTTTTTCTCCCAGAGAGATTCAATGTGTATTTGATGCCATCCCCTAATTTAGATGTGCATGGGGAATGTACCTTGCAGATAACATTTGAGAATATCTGTCTTTGGGACATCCAGAATCCCAGAGTAAAACTCATCTCTTGGCCATTAAGTGCCCTCCGACGCTACGGGCGGGACCCATCTTGGTTCACGTTTGAAGCAGGGAGGTAGGTGTGTGTTCGCTATATTGCGTTGCTTTGCTTTCCTTGGTGGTGCTGGCTGGTGCTCTGGACCACTTCTGAACGTTGTCGGAGGACATCTGAGCTTATCTTCAGACAGAGGCTAGTCTGTACCCTCTGCTAATAAAACCAAAACACTGAGACAAATATAAAGACAAATAAAAAACTCTCTTAATCCCAGGTTGCAGCTTGAATGGAAGCAGTTGCCAAATAAAAGTGCCTGAGCAAGGGGGTGGGAGAGCTGTGGTATCCCAGGGGACTGCAGGGTGGAGGCTGACAGCATTATATATAACTGTATAAGGTTATTCTTAAATAAAGAGTTGTATGAGCCAGAGAATTGGAGGGACAGATCTGGGAAGAAGGTGTGAACATCATTCCAGAATTTGTACGACATGGGCCTTCAGGCACAGAGTTACGGGTTCTGTACTAGGAGAAGTGGAGTTTGAAGTTGAGAGCACTGAGTGCCAAGTTATTTCCTAAAAGCAAACTAAAGTAATGGAGAAGGGACTCCTGTTTTCCATTGGTTATATTCCTGGTTTCCATCTATTTGACAAAGGGATTTATAAGAAATTTGCATGCAATTCCTTGTTTTAGAGATGTTCTGTATTGCTTCCTGCAGCTCAGCCTTAATGAGCTGAAGTCTTTGCGTGGCTGAAGTTGGAGCACTTATTTATTGAACTAAACTATCAGATCCTTTCTAAGGGATATGGATGCACTATTTTATATAAGCACATTAAAGAATTAGAATAGTAAAAGAGAAATAGATCATAAAATTAATTTATCTGGAAAGGGAAGAGGCATTTAAATGTCCATCCTCCATATTACTGCAGAATTTAGTTCTCTCGGGGGGTAAAAGAATACATTTTTATTTAGCCGATCATGCATTAGACATGATAAGACAATGCAGTTGGGATGCTGAGGATATGTATTTATTGTTTCAAGTGGAAGACAAAACTGTGCAAAACTCGCTACAGGCAGTGTTAAAAGTCTGAAAGGGCAAGACAAATTAATCCTACCTGGCACAGATTGTAGATAGGGTCTAAATATTAAAAATCTGGGTCTTGCACATGAACTCTTTAGAGCTTAAGCACTTATGATAGATCAGTGGTACTTAGCTGAGTCCCTGTTTGGTGACAGCAATACAAATATGGGCTAAAATAGTAAGATTGGACCGGGGTGGTAAGACCCATATGCAAAGACTTTTAGATAACTTTGTTCCATATTTCAACAACCTTTGTTTTCTTACTGCTTGTGCTTTTAGAGCAACATGGTAAAGTTTTGTTTGTTCATGGTGATCTGTAAATTTAAATCTCACACTTGGATCCCATCTGTTCTTGCTTTGGCAGGATGTGTGACACAGGAGAAGGACTATTCATCTTTCAGACCAGAGATGGGGAAGCAATCTATCAGAAGGTTCACTCGGCTGCTTTGGCCATAGCAGAACAACACGAGCGCTTGTTGCAGAGTGTGAAAAATTCAATGGTACGGCTGCTCATTATGCTTGTTATTTTGCACTGGGCACCAACGAACAATATGATTCTTCAATGTGATTTTAAGTTTTGAGTCACAGATAGTAAGAAATCTGATTATAGCTCTTATTAAATTCTCCTTGATTTTAATATTTAGGGCAGTATATATAACTGGGGTTGCTTTTCAAGGATCAAAACAACAGGGAAACTTATAGTCCTTGATTTTTGTGTTTGCAATGCTGTCAATAAGTGTGAATTAATACAGAGATGATAAGCTCCTGTCAGTGCACATTCTCATCAGGTTCCTTTAATTAATCAGCATCATGAGTTTATTTGGAAGCATTTCTCATCAATCTATTTGCAAAATGTTGTGGCTCATGCTCAGTTTTCCATTTGCTAATTGATGTCTGCACTCCAAGGATGATTTGGAAAGAGTCATATGGTTCAGATTAAACTATGGGGGAGGACTAGATGATTGTCTGATCTCTCAGTGGATGTCTGCTTTCCACGAGTGCTTTTTGTGTCTAAAACTTGTTTTATGACACACACATGCCTGGTAGGAAATATAGGAGAGTAAGATGCAAAACCAGCATACAGATTGAGGACAGACATTGTGGCATCTCCAAAAGCATGTTTAAGGAAGGCAGTTTTATGGCACTTGCACCTAATGTGTTTCAGGATCTTATTAACTTTAATTTTTTTTATTCATGAAACCTGTAGAGTGAAAAGGAATGTTCTGTTTATCCCGTATCACAATTGGTCTCTACACCCCAAGACTCACAGGTTGACTTTGACAGCAAAATTAGTATCCTGAAGATAAGAGACTTTCTGGAATGTATAAAATGCCCAGAATGGACAACTGTGGAAGAGCCTGGCTATAAACATCATCTCTATTCCAGGCAGTAGTAACTGATTTATGAAATCTGCAATAAGACTTACATCTTTCTCTTATTGTAACCGTAAGCGCTGCTGTTATCCACATCCATGTCTAATCCTTTCAGTAATTCTACTAACATCTTGGTTTCAGGGATAAGTTGTAGTGATGAATTATCCCAGTATTAACTGGATGATCCAGCTGGGATGAAACAGAAAATGCCATTACTACTTGTGGAAACTTAAGAAGAGATGAGAGTGGGTGTTGAGGGAATGGGGAAGGGAACAATTTGTCTTAAGTACTTGTGTTTCTTTTGTTCTTCCACTTTCTTGGACTTGAGACAGAATGGAAGTCAAATACATGGTAGGGAAGTTATTTCTCTTAATAACAGCCCAATGAAGAGGAGCAAATGAGGAGAGAAGGAAACTCTTTCTAAGTGTCTCAACCAATCTTGTGGACTGGATACCTGCTTCAGCTGAGCACGCAGGCAAATGGGCAATTCTGTTGTTTGCAGAGCAGGTGGGATAACTGAAATGGGAAAGTAAGGAAAATTCAAGTCTGTTTCTAGGCAAGGTGGGTCATGCGATGTCTTTACTTTCAACAGGAAAGAGACTAGTTAGTGTTATATATATATTTATATATATATATGTATGTATTTCACACTATATATAGTGTGATATACAAGTTTTCAGTTGATGCTACTCTGTTAACTTCTGGCTGGTGTCATTACAATGTGGTCACTTCTGTAAAGCCCGTGGGAGAGTGCTGTGTCTGTGAGGATGAAGTACTAACTTGGAGCCTTTCTAGTGACAGCCTCTGCCCTGTGTCTATTTAGACCATGTGCTTTTTTCCCAGCACATCCAGGTTCACTAGGAAGACCTTGACACTTTGCTTGCTTTCTTTCAAAAACAGAATTAGCAGGTGAACTCTGCAGCCAGCTGCACTGGTATTTTTCCCTTTCCCAGTAAAGTATCATCTAACACCATCTTTGCTGGTTTTTGTTTTAAAGAAAAGTAAAAAACTTTATAGTTCTAGTTAGCAAAGGGAGTTTTTGTTCAAAAATATCCAAAATTATCTAAGTTGAGACAGATGGGTAGGTGATACAAGTACTCAACAGTAACTAAATTAAGCAGATTAAAATTAACCTAGGCTAAGTCAGCATAACTAGCTAACATTTGTAGCCCACCAAGATCAGAAGCGATTGAGTAACCTGTTGAGAGCACAACTTCATGTGCAGAAAACAGAGATAAGTTCAGTAACAACAGTGAACAGGCTTACAGCCAATTTCATATTCGGTGGTTTTACATTTATGTAATAGCATCTTTAATAGATGATGTCTGATGCTGTGCTGTAAAATTTCCATCTTACAAGTGCCAATAGACTCAACAGATGCACAGTTGCTATAGATTTCAATAGAGAGCAGCTGCACAACCTCTAAAAGCTTTTTCATGAACACTGTGTCCAACCACAACCCCTAAATCTAATTTTATAGACCCTAGAGTGCTAAGTGGAGGATAAGAACATATTCCTGGTGAACTGGAAGTCTTGTAATTTAGTAGTGGAATATAATTGTTTCAGATGACTCCATATGCCCCTGAATACGAGCTTCCCAAGTCTGTCATAGAAACGTTGTCTGGTTCCGAAATAGTCAGTCAGACTTGGTGGCTTGTCTGGGGATCAAGGGTAGTCAGATTTAAAAGTTTAGGCAGAGGATCGTTATATCAGTGTAGAACTCAGGTGGCTTATTTTGCTGATTACAAAATATTTGTAAAGTACATCTTTGTTCAGATTGATTTTTCCCTGTATTTTTCTTCTGCTTTTGAACACTTCAACAAGGAGTTAATTTTAGATGCTTGCATTTCATGCTTGGCTGTCTATATTGTTTCTATATCCAAGAATTATTTACCCTGTGTGAATTTTCGCATTAGTGAAGCTTGGGCTATTATTTACAGAAAGGGTAAATAAAAGTAGAAAGTAGGAGATACTGGTGGTGAGAAATTAAGTCTACACTGAACATCTTCTGTTTGCGCCTGTAATCCTGACCACTGCTACGTCAGTGATGTGATTATCCGAGACCGAGGTGAAGATGGTATTAAGCTACCTGAGGGCTCCTGGAGCCTATGCAAAAAAAAAAAAAAAAAGGGAGTTGAATGTCCTGTGCTGATAGAGCGAAATAAAGCTGCCAAGTACTGTTGAGAATGTGGGCTATAATGTGTCTGTCACCTCCCTAGCAGTCGCTCTCTTTATATTACAGTATGCTGGTTCAGTTCGTGACTATAACTGGCTCTGGCTCTTGAGATGCCTGTGGAAAATTGATGCGATAGTGGTTCCTCAGCTGGGAACCTCACCCTGACGCTTTCTGTTAATGTGCTGTTGGTTTCTGGCAAGGTCTGAGCATATGCTGACCGGAGTCTGTGACACTTTCACAAGTGGGTTTCATTTGTTTTCCTTTTCAGTGAATTCAAAGATCTCTCCCTTTTCTCTTTTAAAGGGAAGAAAGAGCTGGTTTTGCTTAGCGATGCATGAAGCCATTCCGGCCATTTGGTAACTCATCTCATCCAACTGTTTCTTTCCTTTCACTTTTGCATTGCCAGACAATGGAAAGAAAATATCTATTCAAGTTATATTTTCATGAGTACTTGGTTGCCATGAAAACTGACGGGAGTAGTGCTGTGACTTGACTGCTGTCACTTACGCCTGCTCTCAGTTCGGGTTGCTTTAAAAAAAGACATTACAACTTGACATCTCGCTAAAGTAATAACAGTGAACTTCCCAGCTTTGGCAGTTAAAGCTCAGTGCTTCACAGAAAGATATTATCAGCCAGTTTACCGGCAGCCTTCCCTGACTCTTATTCCCCTCTCGGCAACTCAAGTGCGTACTTTGCACTGGATCCATCTGATGTGCGAGTGCGTCTGTCCAGGCTGGAGCCTGCTATTATCTCTCGCCATTTCCACAGAGATTCATCATGAAGAGAGGAAATGGCGCTCACTGACTTTTGAAAGAAGAATATTGAGTATTAGTGTAAGATAGATAGTAGTCAAAATGGCAGCAATATGCTACTTTCTGAAGTTGTTTTTATGAGTTTACCATACTGTACCTTTGCTGTAATGAATTTAGCAAATATTTCTTAAGCAATTATTGTTCTAATTGGTTTTGATTGATTACATGAATTTGCTTCACTGGGAAGAAAATTCCGTCAAAAACACAGTGAGTGCAATCTTCTCCAATTGGGGATCCGAAGATGAGGGTGTACTTAGTGCAAGTTGTTCTGCAATATCTTTGAAAATTGCATTGTCCAGCCTGAGGAAACCAACCAAACCTTACAAATCTTAAATCATCTTTCTTTTCTTTCCTTTTGGAGCCGTGCTCACAGCTAGCTTGAGAGAATGTTGGTGTGTGGGTTTCTTTGGGTGGGTTTTTTTGTTTGTTTTGTTTGCTTGTTTGGTTTGTTTTTTTTTTTTTTTAGCAGACTGGTTTTGCGACTAATGCAAGTTTTGCCGATTGTTAAGGTGGGATCCAAGAAATAAAAGACTTAATCTTTCCTCCCTGAGCCCCCAAGACTTCTGGGAACCCACCACACTCTCTGTTTGACCCAGAGCTGTGCTTTGGCCCAGCAAACTGCCTCGGTATAGCCCTGTACATCTCTCATCCTGGTGACAAGAGGTGGCACAGCAGCTCCCCAGCTGCTCTCGGCACTGGCTGCCAATGGCTGCGAGCGCGGTTTCTCCATCCCCTTTGCTCACGCGTGTTCCAGCATATCAATTCTGTTATCAGCCTGCTTACGGTGCTGGGTGCTTCTGCGGCATAAAGCCAGGTCATTATCAAGTTATTCCTACTCTTTCTGTTGCTACAGAGATACAGTAGATTAATTGCGAGAATGAAATCAATCATCATTAAAGCTGCCTTTGCTCGCAGTCCAAGGTGTTTTGATGAAACAGTGTATATTCAGGACATAACATACTAATTCTTATTGCCAGCTGTGGGCTTTTTAATTTTTTCCCCTGCTGTTTGAGTTCAGGAGGGGCACCCCTTCTGTCCCTTTTCTGTGTCTTTATCTAATCTTTCTCTAGCTGTGTCTCTTTTTTCTCCCAAGATAGCCTACTGCTTCTTTTGCACTCCTCCTGACAGCCAAACTGTTGCTCAAACTGCCTTAGTTGTTGTCCAACTCACCAATAAACGTAACCACCAAAAAAAGTATCTCCAGCCGGGAAATGCCATCCTCACAACGCTCTGCTGATTTTTATTCCCAGTAAAAGATCCATCGTTGTTTGTTTCCGTGGTGCTGAGATGTGTGTGGTGACATTGCAAAGGGTGTTGGGGCTTTATTGAAGGAGCTGTAATAAATCTGCTGTATGATGTAGGTGGAACCTTGCATGGTGCAGTGATTCACATCCAGCTGACGTGGAGGTGGGTGTCTTAAAAGCAGCAGTTGATCTGGGTTTGGCTTGGTTTTGTTTTACCTTCAGATCACAGGCACAGTGTCCACCGTACAGAGAGGAGGTTGAAGGTAGATGGCACCTCTAAATAACTTGGAAATGGGTCTCTTCGGATACAGCCAGCCCTCGCCTCTTTTCTGTGCTTGCTTTGCCTGTTTGGTTTTGCTCTAAAATATACTGATCTTCTTGTAAAAGGTTCTTTCACCTCAGGTTTTGTGAAACTAAAATGTAAAAGCATGCTTTTCTGTAAAAAGCTATCTTTATAAATTAGAAAAGTCAAGTGCAGTCTTGGTATATTTGAACTGATGCTTTCCTGAGCTTTGGGAGAAGAATTTTAGCTGTACTGTGAAGCTTATGATAAAATCCAATTATTTTCATCAGCTTGCACATACATCTTAATAAATCAATGGAAAAGAATGCCTTAAAGTAGTCAGTTCTCGTATATATTTTGTGTTAAGTACAGTACAACTAATAAGGGGCTGTGATTATGTAAGAAAATGTAGCTGAAGACCCTGTATGGAGGGGGAAGTGTGAGATGGGGCTTCCAGCGATGCCCTGCAGCCCACGTGCTCTCCTCTCAGCATACCTGGATGTGCTGTTTGTTCAAGGAATTTAGCTGAAGGATGCAATTATCTCCTGTGTTGAACTCCTGTGCCATCCAGCTGACACATTCCTCAGCTGTAGGAGATGGGAGAAGAATAGAAAATGCTTCAAAACTAACAAGAACAACTTGTCCTCACCCATGTGAAACATCTCCAGTCAGGTTCTCGATGTGCTGAGGCTGTATTTAGCTTTGGGAAGTTGCTTGCGTAGCTGGGAAGACCCTCAGATGGCTTTGCTGCTAAAGGGGGAGCATACCAGCACTTTCCTGTCTTCCACTGATCCCTGGTTTCTGTTTCAGCTGCTTGAGGTAAAACTTCCCTCAGGGGAAGCAGGGCTAGCCCAGGACCAGGGGAGCACCAAGGTGAGCTTTGGCGTGCAACAGCAGCCTGGCCTCCTAAACCGAGTGGTGTGTGCCCGTGGAGATTAACCCCTGACTTTGTTGCCTCTGCTTGTGTAGGGTGGGCAGAGGGAGGCAGGGAGAGGCTGTGCTGGCAATGTCACGAGAAGTCCTTGCAGCCAGTGGTCATGCTATTCTCAGAGGATTTGCAGTAAACATGACTGTCTCCTTCACATCAGTTTACTGCTTTGCAGCTTCAGATGAAGATGAGCGAGCGAGCCGTGTCCCTCAGCACCATGGTGCCCTTGCCCCGCAGTGCCTACTGGCAGCACATCACGCGACAGCACAGCACTGGTCAGCTCTATGGTCTGCAAGGTAAGGGGCTGGGGTGGAAAGAGTCAATGCACAAAGCAGAACACGACATTGTTGAATCATTTCATTATCTGTCCATCTCACTGAAGGCTGATGTTCAGTCTAAGCCAGTTGCCGCTGCTGTCTGGTTGATGGAGAGAAGGGCACATCCCACCTTAAGACAGACAATTTGGCAGAAGGCTTGTCATCAGGAGGTGCTCTTCTTACTTCCCATTGGAGAAGGATCCTTCATTTGACAAGTTTTCTGACCGTTTTTCAGTAAACAAGGAGAAATTGCTGTTACAGGAGGGCCAGTGATCAAGGTTGTCCAATCCTTCCTACTACCAATCTGCTTTAATGGCACCTGACTTTTTTTGCCAGACTTATAACCATTTGGCTCCCCTCTCCTTTGGATGACTGCCTCGTGCTAAGAATGATGCAGTCTTCATTATTCATTTTGTGTACTTGCTAACATTCGACCTAAACAACTGCATCCTCGAAAACAGCTGAATTAGGGAAAGTAAAAGTAAATGGCCATGATAAGTAGTTCTAGAAAATTGTTGCTTGAACAGCTGCAATGCTGGCACTGTGCATTGCAGTGTGGCCTGAAGATGGGCAGATGTCTTCTCCAAATCCCTTCCTTGCTGTCAGCCCAAGGGGCAGCAGAGCTCAGTCCCCTCATGCCTGAAAACCTTCCCAGGCTGCAGAGAGGGAGCAATCGCTCCCCGGGGAGGTCTGGGCACCCAGTTGTCCCTCCGTGGTCACCAAGGGACATCTAGTGGTTACTGAGCGCAGGGATGGGGAGACAGAAAGGAAGCCCACTGCACCTGCAGGACGGGTGGCTAACAGGGGCTCGCAGGAGTGCTGACCTGAGCCACCTCTGCCCGTGTATTTCTGAGCGTGTTTCAATGCTGAACTTTAATCTCCTGAGATAAAGTGAAAACTCCAGCCCCTGCCATGCACTGTTGTTGCTTTGTGCCAGTTTCCCCAGAGGCATCTCTGGAGCAGGAGCTGCAGGTGCTTAGTATCTCTGAGGAGCTGGTCCAATCTCAGCATCTTGTACCATGCATGTTTTTAGAGTTTTAAGAAAAAAAAAGCCCATTTGTATTTCAAAACACAGTCTTCCACTCTAAGCTACATGGATTGGCTGAGTTAGTGTTTGTACAGAAGTTGGTATTGATGAGTTGTGAAGTCAGGATCAGGACATTACTCAGAAAAGCCAGCAGAAAACAGACTGAACACTTAATAGAAGGGGGACAGCCTGGAGGATTGAACAGAAGGAGCCAGTACCCGCCATAACTTTATTTTCACAACATATGGAACAAAGGCTGAGCTTGATTAAACATCTGGATGATGAGGATGGACTGAAGTAGTTTCCCTTCACTGTGGGGGCATTAGAAAGTGAAGCTCAGCTTGGTCATCAGGATATGGGCTGTTTCTCTGTCATCCCTGAAGGTCAGGGCTGGCGTGTGCTGCTCCAAGGGGCAGCCCTGCTCTTGGTGCCTCATCCTGCTGCAAAAAAAACACAGGTAAACTTGTGTTTAGCAGAAAATCTCAGGAGCTGGCAGGGCTTTCTAGTACTAACATGGAGATATCATTTACCAACATCAAGCATTCAGAAATCACTAGACAGATATGTTAAAACATCCTGGTTTGGAAAACTTTTGCAGTCTTTTTTTGTTTCTTTCTTTCTTTCTTTTTTCCTCCTCTCAGATATTAGGAGTTTCTCAAGGATTAATGAATGATAGATATTTATTTTACTTTTTGTGATAAAGCGGGAAACCGTAGAGGCTAGCAGCTCCAGAACATGAAATATCACAAGGTGTAATTAAAAGCTACAAGCACTGGCAGCCCCGACATACATAGCCATATTCCATTCCGGTCCTCTGATTTTGAGCAAATCATAAAAGCTAGTATTTTTCCTTTTTCCAACACTAGAGGGGGCAGGCAGCACATAAAAAGCCCCAGCTAAACCTGGCAAATGTTCCAGAGGAGGAATGAATAATAAAAGCAGCACTTACATGCCTGTTCAAATTTGTTCAATCACTTAGGGCATGGGAAGATGACCTGCTGGTGGCAGCCTGTGGCACACAAGAACAAGACTGCTTGCAGCACTCTGACACAATCCCTGGACTGAGCTTACTGTGCCTTACTATAGAGTCCTTTATTAAAACAATAATTCAGCATTGAGTTGACACAAGATAAATAGACTGTGTGGGGGTACAAACCAGTTGTTTTATATTTAGAAAAATAGCTTGCTTGTTAAACTGGGAAAAAAGGATCCTAGGAGATTGTCGTCATGAGAATGGGGTAAAAGTCTTTGAAAAATAAGCCAGCCATGCAGCCAGCGTTGTAATTAGGAAAGACACTGAAGTCCTTGTCTCGTTCATCAGTCAGGGTTACTACTTCAGTGGTACCCCAGGCACCTCTAATTAGATTAGGTTGCCAAAACCTTGAAATGCTTCAATTACTGCTGGAAAAAGAAATATGAAATAATTGTTATACCGGGTTGTATAATTCCATAGCTGTAAAGCAGCATTTCACTCACTGAATGGTAGAGGCATCTGAAACCTTGTATGCAAAAACTTTTTTCCGCCATAGCTGGAATTTATAGTTTCTGAATTGACTCCTTTCCCCTTTTCTAATGTACAGAAAAGAAATGATGCTAATATTGTGAGCTAAAGTGCATTTTTGGTTTAAAATGCAAAGTGAGAACTTTTAAAAAATTAATTTGCTTTGTACAACTCTCTGTTCTGAAGGAACTGGGAAAGAAAATCTGAGTGATGTTTCTGAGATGGAGTAGCAGATTAAGCAGGGATAGGTTTACTTAAAAGGCGTAATCTGTAGTTCACATAGTCCTTTATAAAATGCTGAATAAGGTGCCTATGTCTTACTGAGTGTTGTTCTGTTTTTTTGCATCTGACTTGGCAAAGATGTTTCTAGCCCGATGAAGCTTCATCGCACAGACACTTTTCCAGCCTACAGGTCAGACCACCGATAAAAGACTGTAAAGAACTTTACAAACTCTTTGTCTTCTGACAAACTGCCCCAGTGGATGACAGTGGCGATGATAAGCAAGGACGGAAACATGGAAGAGTTCAGGTTGGATGAAAAATTCTTGCAATACAAAGTTTTTTTTAAACTTTGCCAAAAGTTAAAACTATTCTGTAGATATTGGGGAGGGGAACAAAACCAACATACCCTCCAGTGTTTCTTTTATATCTTACAGCTGGACAGAGAAGAAATCACTCCCTAAATATTTCCAAATGTTTTTGTATGATAGGTATGTTGTAAATATATGAGGCTTTCTTGTTGTAGTGTGGTTCCATTTTGTCTGTTACAGCTGTGTGTTCACTGATGTCAGCTGCGTCACCCTTGTTTGTTGTAATGCTTATCTTTAGTTATTTACATTATTGTTCAGCCTAATCCTTGACCTTTGAAATGGTGGCCAGTTTTAAGCAGCTATTGGATACAATTTTTCCTGTTTGAAGCCTGATGAAGACTTGATTGATTTCTTTTAAAAGCTCCCTCTCTATCTTCTATTTCCTGTATTTATTTCCACCTCTGTAAATGCTTAAAATAAAAAAAAAAAAAGTCCCACTTAATTTGTGGTACAGTGCTTTTTGTTGTCACTATCAGCATCATGACCAGAGCTGTTGTGGAGCCACTAGGGCACTAGAAGGAAGGATGAAGGGGGACAGTGGTTTGCTTTGGCTGCCCCTTCCACATCTAAAGCCACACAACCACTCGTTGGGTGTCCTAGTGAAGCAGAGTAGTCGATTCAACAGGAATCTCACAATGCCACAAACCATTTTGTGGAAGAAAGCCGACTTTTCTGTTTTGTGACAGCATCCATGGTAGGCACGACTGGATTGGCACCAGCATCTTAATTTAACAGCAAACAGACTTTTCAAAATTAGCATGGTTGACTACTGTGTGCTATGCCAAATGGTCAGAAATGTATAACAGCTGTAGATAGAAAGCTATGATTACCCTGAATCCAAGTGAAGCACTGTGCTTAGCGAGGTGTAGTTAAATAATTTTGTTAACAAGCTCTGAGTAAGAATGCCTTGTCAGGTTACAAGTCAGACTGATCGTCTCTAACCATCTCATTCCTGCTCACCTAACAAGCTTAAGGACTAGGACTTATTTTGATTGCACTAGTGGGGAATATGGTCTCTGCATACTTTTAATTGAAAAACTATGGGATACAATTCTAATGATAATTGCATTTATCTAGGCATGTATAATGCTAGCAGCTAATTTTTCAGCAGATATCCTGGAAGAAAAATAAAAGAATGTAATGGCCAGAGCAGGTTTGTAGAGAATGAGCTACATTTGTTCATGATTGTAGAGAATGAGTCAGCACAGGCTAATTGTCTCATATGACAGACGTAATGGTCTTATGGTTTGAGTAAATATAGCAAGTATCTTAAGCTTGGCTTTTAATTCTGAAGATGAAGTTTCAAAGCAGACTGGGAGAACATGATGTTGGTCATGACCCACATGATGACTAAAAGTAGATTTCAAAACTATACTCATAGTTACAGTGAGCTGTACTTGGAGATGCTGTCAGTGCTTGGTGCTGGAGGAGGATATCCAGAGTGGTGTGCGGTTCTGTGTCCGGTTCCAGTCCTGGTTAATCCCTTGGACGGAGCAGTGGGGAGTGTGTTTATTAAAACTGCAGATCTATAAAATGGGAAGGAAGGACACAGGCATCCAAGATTAGAATACAAAATGCTCTGGACAAATTGAAGAAATTCAATAGGGACAAGTGCTTCTAAGCAAGGCTAATGGACTACAGAAATACATAATGGGAAGAGAAGCAAGACAGCAGCCCTTTAGAAAGGGATGTAAGGGTTATAGCAGATTACAAGTGGAACATGAGGCAACAAGGCCGTGTTGCTGCAAAACAACTAAATGTCGTAAGGGAATGTAAAAGCATTTAGCTTTCAAGACAGCTGAAGTAATTCTTCTGCTCTGCTTAAGGCTGGCAGGGTCTCAGCTGGAGTCCCGTTTGGTGGCCGATCCCAAGCTAACGTGCTCAGCTACTACAAATGGCTGTGCCCTGTACAGTGCTGACATGTTGGGATAGTTCGGCTCTTGAATTGCACTGTGCGCTGTATAATGTCTTTACCTTCCTTTATTAAACAGACTTTCTCTCCAGGAATAAGGAAGGAGCAGATGTTTCCAAGTCAATTCAGCCTTTCTGTTTGTTAGTGTCCTGAAGTAACCAGTCACTGCAGTAAGAGCTCTTTTAACTGGTTTGGGCTTAGGATCCATATATCAGTTTAACAAACACATTATCAGCTGTGAAGTAGAACACTGGGAAAATGTAAGATGTTGGCTTTCTACATCTGAAAGGGTTGTTCTAACAGAACTGGAGGTGAGGGAGGCTTTCAGGGAAGCAAACTGATGAGTGTGGTGAAGGTAAATGTGTTGCTGAAGGAAAAAAAAATCAATAGGCCATCGTTGTTTAAGACACACCATAGTGCAAAGATAAGCTTAATTTATTGTAAATAAGGATTATGTTCACTTTATTTCAAAGCTGAACTGCTAACGTAAATAAGTGATTGAAAGGCATGTTATGACTAATAGGTCTTTATTTTTCAGGTTTACTTCTGCTAATATATTCCCTTTAGAGCTGACAGCATCTGTTGTTTTATCATGGATGTGACAGTTCAGTAAATGCTTTTACTCACCTTTCACTCATGCAATGATTGATATGGTAAGACTATCTGTGGTTGAACACTCCAATTACAAAGAAGACAAAAAAACCCACTCTAACCTTGGCCTTTAAATGAAGGGTCATTAAATCAACTAGCTCTGATATTATTCTTTCTAGTGAAACTGTCTGTGAAGGATGCAAAAAAGTTGTAAAAGTCACTTTGCTTTGAATTACTGTGTTTATGACACAATATCAAGAAGTTGTTTTGTTTTAATTCGTGGTACTGACAGATTAAGTCACTTAACTTTGCATCATTGCTGACTTGCTTAGTTAGCAAGGTCATTAGCTGAAGGAAGTGAGAGGGTTTGCTGGTTCCTATAGTTACTGGCTTTATGGTGAGGGAAAGGTCTTCACTGTAGTTGGAGTTGGGTTGTTTAGACTGTACAGCAGACTGCTTATTTACGACACCGATATGACGATGCCATTGCGTGTGCCAGTTGGGTGTCAGTGGTAGCTGATATGCCGGTGAAGACAGATGCAGAATTGGAGTGGAAATCCTTCAGGTACCTGAGCTACGCTCTGTCTGAAGAGATGTACTTCAGAAAATATGCTGCAAATCCATTTGTAGAGCTGTGGGGCTCAGGGTTACTATGGGATTCAAGGATCAGTGTGTGACAAATCCTTGAGAACTACTTTTCTCCAGCCTCTGCCTTACACACAGGCCCTCCAATTTAACAGGACTTCACAAGGGGTTTTTTTTGTGCTTGTCCTGTATCTAAAAAGGAGAATAACAATTTTACGGACTAGTTTCAATTGCTCCACCAAATTCCAGCATGCCCTTTTATATCCGTCAACCTTGTTCTTTCTCGAATGTCCACAGATCTTCCTAGATAGCTTTTTCAAAGGCAGAAAAGTGTTCTGCAAAGTCATCCAAATGAGCAGGTCTTTGGCTCTGTGTAACCTCTCCCATTCATATGGCTCTAAGTAACGCTGTGCGATTTCTCAGACGGCCACTCCTCAAAGACTGGACAGAAATGCTCTACCCTCTGGTCCCTTTCATCCCGCAAAAGACCCGTGACCAGTCTGCAAGCCATAATTGTGGAGATGGCAGAATATGTTTTAGGGGTAAAATAAGAAGGGATCGGAAGAGAAAACATAGAACTGCTTACCCCACTTTTCAAATCCATACTAAGAAAAGTTGTTCTTTCTTTTGAGCAGGTATGAACCAGCAAACTGGTAATAGCACAGTGGGTAGATAGAGATGGTCCAAACTGCAGCAGAACTCGGTGGGTAATGATCTTAAAAGGCTAATCTTGGAATCAAGTACCTTAGAGAAAAAAAAATCATAATATCAAAACTTCAAATTACATTTCTTTTTCTTAGATGTTCTTATTACAGGTAACGGAATGCAAATGCTATTATCTAAAATAGCATAGAGGGCAACGTAACTACCGTAAATCATTGTGCTGCTGAGAGAAACGGAATGGCTGACATCCTCTCCATTTCTATTTTATAGAGGGAGATGGAGTCACATAAGGACTTGCCAAAGTTGCTCAAGACCTCAAGGTATTTTCATCATACTTCAAAACTTTTTTTTTTTTTTTTAAATAAAGATCTTGCACTTTTTGCTTGACCAAAATATAAGAAAAAACAATTTTTGCTTCCTTGAGGGAGGGAGGGAAGCGGTTTAAGCGGGTTGTTTCAGCATTTGGCTGAGTGAAACAGCTTTATTTTTCATGCTTGTACTGTTGTTAATATTTATTCTTAAAATTGTTAGTATTTAGTTTTGTTTTCTCTTCTTACACCTTACAGCAGAAAAGCATCGTTAATATTTAAGCAGATGAACATCTCTTGAAGTTTGTGACTTGCAGCCAGAATGTCATTAATTTAAATAACCACACAGATAAAATTAATGCAATAAGAGTTGTATCTGAGTCCTGTTGCTGAGCAATTCTGGTGAGTGCATAATAATACTGCTGCCTCAGGCATTGAGATCAGGGGTCATGATGTGATATTTCTGTGTATTCATTAACTTTCACAAGGGCAGATTGATCTTCTGTTTCCATGAACACTAATGAACCATTTTCTTATTTTTAGGGAATATTCTATCACTACCGCTAGCCACGTAGTGTTTAAAGAAAAGCTGTTTTCAAACAGAAGGCTCTAATTAGAACCTGGGCCTCAGCTATATTGATTGCACTACACTTTCTCAGTGGATTTACAAATGCCAGCAAATAAACTTGCCAGGAAAAAGTTTATTGTAGTGGTTTTCTCTTTAGTATTCAGCCTATGCATTGTTGTGTTTCTTTACAAGCCTAAAAAAGGGAATTAGGTGCTGAGACGTTCCGAATGGTTGGGTTTGTATATGAGTATTTTCCCAGCTACGTGTCTTTTAAATACTCTGGAAATCTTAGAAATAAAAGGTGTGAGGTGTTCATCGTACCCTAAGCCATCTAAAAGAAGTTATAGTCTCTCTGGCGAAATTAATTCCTGGTCTTCCAGCCATACGAATGTGAGAAAATATAGAAAGGAATAACCAAAAATAGCTGAGGGTGTGTTCGGCTCTTGTTTCGCAGGTCTGCGTCTGCCGAGCGCCTCGCCGGTGCCGGGTGTCTGTGGTGGCGCGATCTCTGCCTCGGCCACCGGGTGCCAGCCTTGCCATGGGAAAGGGAGCAGGGGGCTTAGGAACCTTGTCGCTGCCTGCTCGGCTCTCGCATCTTCCGCTAAACTGGGTAGAGCCAATAACGTCAACATATCTCATACCTTTTTTTTTTCTTTATCTGGCTCGTGGCGCCTTCCATCATTCCTTCCATATCAAGCCTGTACGCTCCATCTCTTCCCTTGCTTGTGTATCAATAGAAACAAAGTGAAACGTTTGTGTTATTCTAAAAGGGATCTCTATGGCTAAACCTTATAGAAACACAATAAGAAGTGTAAGTGTTTTGGAGAACTATAAGTTCCCTTTGTACAAGCAATAAATGTGTAGGAAAAAATGCTTTCCTGTGCACTGCTGGTGCCATTTTTGCACTGTCTGAACAGGATTGAGGAGGGCAGCAGCGTGAGCCCGCCATTTGCAGTTTGCTGCTGGCCTAGCGGGTTTTGCACAGGGAAAGGAGGGATGGTAGATGTAGCTGGCGAACAGCTGGATTTGTGCAGATTTCTCCTGTCTCTTATGTCAATTTGAGAAACCAAAGCTTGCAAATGAGCCCTGACCCTCTGCTTTCAGCTCCGGCTGCATCTCGCCGAAGGCGTCTGAGTTGGCACAGTGGTTCGTTTGTTTGCTTAGGGTTTTTTTATGAAATTATTCCAACTTCCAAATGCTAGGTCACAGTCAGCCAACGGCAGTGGGTCATCTTTAAAGCTTCCAGAAAGCCACCTCCTAGCAAAAGGAGCAGTGTACTTCTGAGCCAATTCATCGCGGCTGAGCAGAGAGAATGGGGGATGTGGGTGATTTATCCTGCCCTTGCATTTCTGCTACAGGTCACAACCTAAGTGAAGAGCTTTATATCCTCAGGTGAAGAAACTAGCAATGTCTAGATGGGCTCATTTTTTGGCTCAGGCTCTTATTTCAATTCCAACCTGGGATTCCCACTTGATTTTCCACATCTTAAAAATGGGAATGGCATGTCTGCAGGCAGGAGTCCCCAGGATAAACGTTTAGTAACAGTCCTGCCATTTTCAGAAACAATACAGTAAGGACCACATAAAATACTGTGAAGAGGACCTCTGGTCCTATTGGACAAATTATATTTTAAAGGACGCATAAAAAAAAGACTCTAATTACCTGTGCTCATTAAGATGCTTTTGGTATTTTTTTTTTAAAAGAATTGCACCCTAGCCACACTTAAACTCTGGCAACTGCCTGAATTTGTCTCTCGATTTTCTAGACTGACTTTCCCTAGCCTCCTCTCCTATACTTTTATATTCTGCTGTGAACTTAAAAAATCTAGCACACTCTACTGCAGAGGTGGACACACTATTTATATGTAGTGTATGAAATCATGCTTGTATGAAATCATAGCTTCTAATCAGATATTGTCTGCACTTTGAGATCACTCGATAAAAGATGTTACAAAATGACTAAGAGAAACAAATAAGAGAAATTCACTTGCTAATATAATTTATCGTATCTTTTTAACTGGCAAAAAGTGCCTAATTTTACATAATGAGATAAACTGTATACAGACCAAATGATATAGAAAACTCTTTGTGCTGAAGGCAATGCATCCTTCTGGAATATATTGTCCATAAAACTGAAGTAAATAGTAGCATAAATACTTATTTCGCCATAAACATGTAATGACTCAGCTGAAAGCCAGACAGTGTTAATGATGTATGATCTTTATTTTTGGTACATTTAGTAAAATGAAAGTTTACCTACATTTAGCATAAATGAAATACATAAATGTTGTTCTGCAACGTGGGAAGGGAAAAGGTAGCAAAAATAGATTTATAGCTCGTCTGCCAGCTGTGAAAGATAAGGAGTTGAAGGGACCTATCACAGCTAGAGAGCTCTGTTCTGGTGTCCTCTTGGAGCACTTGAGTAACCTGCCCTTTTCTTCATGTATTTGTCCCAAAATGAAGATCAGGCCAGGCTTTTGTGTGCCTTTTAAATATATTGGGGGTAGGCTCAAAGGAACTCCATATATTCAGATACTGGAACATCCGTGGACATAGGCAGCAAGGGGGAACGAGAGTGGCTATGATGGAGTGATGTCCACATAAAGCCCCAGCAAAATGATATCCTTTCTTTAGCCAAATGAAGAGATGGATTGGAAAAAACAAGTCTGTGGTTTCTGCAGATTCTACTGCACCTTACGACCGCGGCAACCCACAAAAAGGAAGATGTCGCACAGCCCTGCTTTGTGGAGATGAGCTGCAGTAACTCACTTGGCTCGGTCCGTCATGCCGTGGTCCATCACTGCTCACAGCCTCCAGCTGTCAGCTCTCTTGTCCAGACCTGGCAGCTCACACCGCAAGACAAGAGGATCCCAGCAGAGGGAGATCCTTCCCAGGAGAGGACCAGTGGTCATTGGTGTGGGGCTGGAATGGCACTGAGGTACCTGATTCCTCTTTGGATCCAGACTCTCAATGGAAATTCTTGAGAAAAAAATTCTCCCTCTCTTTTATCCAAAGGCATCCATCACTGGAGAACGGGCTGGACTCGCACTCATGGGTGGTCCCTCCGAGACACAAGCAGCATTCCTCTAGCTGGGAAGGAAGATTGATTTGGCACAATACCCAGGCAGACATGCTTTACTAGGGATACTGTCAAGTGACATGCTTTGACCTGGGCTAACTGCACATTCTTACTATTTTCTTCCCTTTCTTCCTTGAGACATTTGGAATTTTTACAAAAGGCATTTTCAGTATCAAACCAAAGGAAAAGCAGAATGCATACTTTTAAGGGGGTTGAGTCATTCTCCTTCCTGAGAGCCATGGTAGGTCTGTAACACAGTCAATCCTTTTCTCTACTCCAGAAAGGTAGCAAATATTTGCAAGAAAAAATGCTTCTGTGGCAGACCTTTGCCGACCTTTTGCAGTGAGCCAATAAGGATCAATCCAAGGCCAGGGTCCACCTAGAGTAGCAATATCTAAAATAAAAATTCCATTTAGCTTTGTGGGGGGCGTGGTGTCTGTTATTTCTAGCATTTGTTTATCCCATGTATTATTCAATTTACTTGCTTACAGAGTAAAACAAAATCAATCGGAAGTTGCTTTTCCTTTGCCACACATGACTGTCAAATCCTTGTGGAAAATTGCTTAAATTGTGTGATCTATGGTTCAAAGTGAGAACAGAATGCTTAATTAGAGTTTAATTATCTTGGAAGATTTGATGCTCTCTGATTGCTTTTGTTTTATTTCTTTACTTGCTCAGTGGTCTCTGTTGAAGCATGTCTTCATTTGTAGCAGAACCAGGTGCACAGGTTGATACTGCACAGTTCACCAGCATGTAAGAATATATTTTCTGTTCAGTCTCATGCTTAACATGTATATCTGTCCAACTGACCAGGTAGCAAGAAAAATACAATACCCCTGTTAACATGGGCCTGATCCTTAAAGCTGATGACAAAATGCCTAAAAAAAGTGAGATGGGTTTACACAGACCCAGATGTTATGTTCTCATCAGTCAATGTTTTTAAGGCCAGAAATAGGATTTACTGAAGAACTGTGATTTTTGACATTGAAAGTCACCACTTGCCCATCAGTGCCTGATCTGGCACCAACTGAACTGGATGAGTGTTTTTCCCATAGGGCATCCTACGTACCTAAAGCTCATCTTTCCATTGTAACCAGGCTCCTAAGATGCTGATATGCTGCAGGATATTAAGAATATATAATTGCCAAACCATATTCTTTCGGGTGGTGGAAAAAGGGAAAAAATGGGCTGCGCCTTGGTTTAGATCTCTGTCTTTAGATCTTTGTTCTGGCACAACAAGGGTTAGTTCTCTGCCAGCAGAAAACTGATCTGCTTAAAACTGCACTTGGTTTTGGGGAATGTTTTGTTTGGGTACGGCTTTTTGTTAGGTCTATTTAACTTGAATTAGTTCCCAGGTTATCTTCACTCTGGGGCTGCTGGCATGGAAAGGGGCAAAGCAGAGGCAGGAGCAAATAAAGGGGAGAATTCTGGCATCAGTGCCAAGCTGTGCTGGCTTACGAAGATCCCTGAGTTGTGGTGTGAAGCCCTGCCTGAATCAGAAGTGGAACAAAGGGAAGGCAGGCCTGAAAGTTCATGGGCAGATTTTGTCGCTGAAAATCTTTACATCTGGTTCAGTATCACGAGTACTTTTGGATTTGAGTTTTACTCAAGTTTCAGATTTTTTTAAGTTTCACTTTGTTTTTGCCAAATAGGGATAAGATTGCTCATTAACTTCTAACCAGTTAGGCTTGTGCTGTTTGATTGTTGACAAAAACTTCATGTCAGGTGGGGAGAGTTTGGCTGGGAAAACTTGTTACCTGTAAGAAAACTGGAATTAAGAACCCCTTAAGTAGATACATTTGCCGAAGATTGTTTCCCTCTTTTGTGTGTCGTCTTCCCCCTGGGGAACCTCCTGTGACAGCATGTTGTTTTCCTGAGGAGCCATTATTTAAATAAGAGCATATAGCAGATTATATAAGAAAAGGTTGCCTTCAGTGTCAGGGTTGCTCCAGGCTTCCTCCTTGAGCTACACAGCCCAAAATAAAAGCTGACATTTGAGCAAGCCCAGGCGATGCTTGTGTTATTTGCAATAGTCACCTCTTAATTCAACCTTAAACTGGGAAAGTGAACAACTGAGCCACGGAAGGCGGCAGGAAGCCTTTCCATTTGTATTGCTGGGCTTGGATCAGGCAACCATTTATTAGCGCTCTTGGGATTGCAGGAAGTCGGCATCGAATGACAATGGCATTATTACTGGCTGTCACTGCTAATGTCAATGCGAACATTAGGTCTGTAACACATAAAATGAGTCAAGAAATCCAAGCTCAGTAGAAATAAAGAAGGCAAATTTAGGAGAGAAAGGCTCACAGTGCTATTTTTAATCTGTTTGAATCTACTAATAAACTGGTAACAAATCTTTGTGTATTGTTTGATTGTGTTTCTGTGCTAGCTAATTTCTTTGATTATGATTAGGGGATTCTGAAGAATAATGCTAGCTTTTTTTGCTGTATTAGAAGAATCAAGACTGACACATCATTATCCATGAAAGGCTGTGAGTGCTTCTCCTGCTTTGAAAACGTGTTCATTTATCTACCCCATGAGCCAAGAATACAAACCCTCGTATTCCAGAGGTTGCAGCTGTGGTTTCACCTGCTTTGCAAAATACAGGAAGGTTTCTCTGAATTAGAACTCAAAATGCAACCCTCACTTTTCAGGGAAAACTAGATTTATAGCATCTTCTAATTGTATTGATTTCCAGCATTGAGCTGGGGCGCTACTTCTCTTCCCAGGAGGAATGCCTCATCCAGGCCTATTGCAAATGAGAAACCAGACAACAATAAAATAGACTGGTCAGAAAATAAGAGAGAAATCATTCAAAACACATCTAAGAAAGCTGGACATAATCGAGGACTGAAGGTTGTACTTAAAGCCATATGGTAAGCTGAAGAAAAGTTGTTCATGATAGTAAAATATGAACAAGGTTTTTTTGGTGTTTTTTGGGTTTTTTTTTGGTAGCTACTGCTGCGGTGGGTCTCCAGCAAAGATGCCATATGGATCCTTTGGATGCATCTGTGGGTACCTACATGTGCGACCTCTGCTCTTTGACTGCTTGGAGCTATTAGAAGCAGCTGCAGGTTAAATCAACTTTTGGCTTGCTCTGAGTTGGATCAAGCACTGTTTCGCTGAACAAATGTGCATAGGATAGGAAATCTGGCTGTTGCTTCTGTGAGCAGGGAAATACCATGCAAACCAGCAGACAACTGCTGGGAGAGAAAGCCAGGAGCTGAAATGCATAGGCAGTATGTGAGAAGTTTAGATGCTGTCCCTATGGTCCATGCAATTTCCTGCAGATTGCACTGTTCCTTTTTCATCTTCCTAAACTGTGACATCTCCTTGATTTCCCCCTCACTATAGAGAACAGCCTGATCCAAAGTACTTCCTAATGAATGTCATTAGGAAGGAATCATTTAGCAGGATGGAGTTTGTTTTAACTGCAACAAGACCTGAACCATCATTGTTTTATAATTTATTCTCTTGCATGTTATTTTTCATCACTTTTGCAGCTTGTAAACAAGTCAATGAGCAGTTTCTCGTCAAAAATCCCAAATAATGTTGTCTCTGACACAGTACACCAAGGTGCATTTTCACAGTGATTCAGTAAAAACATCGTGATGGGAAGTAAAGAGCCCTTCTCCTTCCAGACGTAGCAGTTTGTTATCAGATTTACATGCTTTTATTTTTCCTTTGTGGAAAGCCTGAGTCAAAGAAGTTGGAGAGTTACTCGAACAGATAATTGAGCTGGCTTTCCCGCACGGGCAAGTGTGAGATCTCTTACTGCTGAATGAAGCAGAACATACTTTTTGACATTGCAACCTATTTGAACTCTGCTTGTTTTGGTTCTTTGTGTGAGGGAACATTTCTTTTATAACTCTCCTGATGCCCTCAAAAAGGGTATCATCAGCTGGAGCTGGAAGTACTTTATTGTCTAAGTGCCAAACTCTGATTAGGGTAAAGAGAAATGGGATAAAAGTAGGTGAGCCACATAGCATTAACATTTAAATGACTATCTCGATGGCTAGGTGTGCCAGCTTTGGCAGTGTCTGAGCTTCAGGATTTTTCGGTGAACTCTCACTTTCCGTTCAGCCTCTGCCATAGGGAAGGAGCACAGTCATCCCGGTTTGCAAAGCAAAGTCTGAATCCCAGCATATCACACCCTGAAAAAGGTATTCCTTTGCCTTGCAATTCCCAACTCCTGGCTAGCTCGCTTCCATAAGAAAGTCATTGCCCTGAGGCAGGTGAGGATGGAAATAGGAGCTGGTACCCAACAACAGGCATCTCACCAGCCCGCTATGGCTTCGGCAGCGGTGGGAGAGCACTCCTTCCCATCCCTCATGCCCTCCCTTCATATGCAACTTAACAAGCCATTTTTTCCTGTGAAAAATAGAAGAAAGGGGCCTCTCCAGACGTTCTGAAGAGCACTAAGTCCAAGAACAGTAAGAATTGTCTTATTTTGTAATAACCTGCCAGAACTGAGTTTCTACTCCTGTCTCTAGCAAAGTGGGAACTTCCCAGAGAACAAGTTGGTCTCAGAGGTGGGAAGCTGGCCAATATGCAGGGCCACATATCTGTTAAAAATATGAACTAGACTGGCAACTCGAACTGATTTCTTATTTTAAAGAAGTAATCAGTTACCTCAGTGAATGAAAGCAAGAAGGTTGTTTTTCTTTATCCTGATGACACTTAGTGGAGTTTTCCAGCTGCATTATTGCAATATCACTTGTTTTTCCACCATGTGCTGTCACTTTTCACAAACGGTATTATATTCAAGAATCAGAAGTTCCAGCTAGGTTTTCTTTTCTTTGTCTCTTATTGGCATCTGGCAGGGTCCTGCTGAAATGCTGTTTTAAGCTGTGCTTTGGTGATCAATCAGCTGACTACGGAATGAACGCTTATGGAGGTATCTGAAGCGTATAATGAGGTAAAAAATACACAAAGGTATCAGGATGGCTCTTTCCACCTAAAATACTGGAATTTTCATCATTCCTTCCATTTTTTTCCCATGCTGAAAGCATTTTTTACAGAACACAGTGATAGATTGTATTAAAAGAGATTTTAGATCACAAAGCAATGTGTTGGCGCCCACCATCAAAATGAAGGAAAGAAGTATGATGTACTGATACTGATCCAGAGATTCAAACTTCCATGGAATCAGATACTTTTGTTACTGTAGTAAGCTGTGGCCTTACTAGCCCGTTAGAAAGTGCTGGCTTCATAATTACTTTGTTTTACAAAATTACACTGAATTTCAAAGAACCTAATCCATTGAAGTTGCTTGCATTATAAATACAGCAGATTAGGGTGCAATTTAAGCTTTGCAGAACTAGCTCAGGGGAGCATCCCAGATCTTCATTTCATTTAGCTGTTACTGGTGTGTTGAGAAGAAGAAAGAGTTGATTGCTGATTTATATGCCTTGTCTTTCATTATGTTATATTTCTGCTGTGCAGGGGGTCACAACAGAGTCTATTAACAACAACCAAGGCAGAACCAGCTGATGTTCTCACAATCATGTCAGTCTCTTCAGAATTGCTGTTGGTTGCTTTTTCTCTGTTGTTGTCTCCAAAGTTTGCAGTCTGCTCTCCCAGCCATGACTAGAATTTTAATGGACTTGCAGTCTGTTGTCTATTAGGGTTTTTATTAGTATTAATATGGTCTATTTTTCTAGCTGTCTCTTTCACTATATTTAATTTCAAAATGTTTCTGAAGTACAGGCTAAAGGGGTGCTCCCAAGGCACCATTTGCTGGAAGTTCATTTTAAAGCCATTAATACATGCCTCCAGCAAACCCTCATATTACGTTATGCAGCAAAGGCTCCAGGAGCCAGCTTCTAAGGACACATCTGATTGACTCCCAACTTAGAAGAGATATTTTAAAAAGATCTCGGCACTCTTTTATACCAAAATAAAAGATTTGTCAGAACAGAGCACCTCGCTGTTCAAACATACTGACTGTAATCTGCATTTGAGTTTACACTGTGGACGTGGTTTCAGAGAACGTTAACTTCCTACAAACTTCATGAAGAGCAGACGTTTTCTACAGAGGGAGAGGCTGAGAAATGAATTCACCTTCTACTGGACACCCAGGAGATCTCTGAAGGCAAAGGTAGGTGCTGTGGAGCTCCCACCCGATAATTCACCCCCAGGACACAGTCCCTGGGAAGCTGGTCCCTGCTAGCTCTGTGGCATGTAGAACTACTTGTTCACCCTTGCTTACCCTCTCTCTAGAAGGTGATTTAAGGAATGAAGAGAGATACGATGCTGAAGCCCATCTGGCTGCCAGCTACCACAAGAAAGGGAGGTTTCCTGTTGCTTTAATTAAATAACCATTTTCTTTTGAGCCCAGAGTGCTTTCATTGTCGTTGTCAATGGCTGCCAGGCGCACGGAATTACAGCTGCCACTCTTCTCTGAGCAATATAGATCTGTGGAAAGCAGGACACAGCGAAGACATGACAGACATGTGGGACTCCTGCAATGCATCTTTTAATCTGTTATGTAAGAAGAAAAAGAGAGGGCTCCGTCACAACACATCAGTTTCACCAGATACATCTTTTATATGGAAACATGCAGAAGTTTATGATTTCAAAAAAAGTCCATTTCCCAAGACGCCGGTGGCAGGTGCCGTGCTTGGGCAGCGCTCCCACGGGTTCCTGGCATCTTGGGAATAGCCTTGTCCTCCCTCTTCCCAGTACTGCTTGAGTAACACATACTGGTGTAAACAGGAGCCTTCATTAATTTTATCTCAGAGCCCAAATTCCCCCTTTCTTAAACAACATTTTCTTATCTCTGTAATGTTTGAAACCAGAGCCTGAGATATCAACCTTTTGCCCTAGGTCTGGGCAAACTCGCTTGGATTAAAGCAAAGCCCTTGTCCACAGACTGTATGGCATGAAACCAAAATGAAACACAACAGCGTTTGGAAATAACTGGCATTCTCTGGTGGAAAGCCGTAGCTGCTATCTCTGTTTTTGTGATATTTGTCTTCTGCTGTATTTCTCTTAGTTAGCAAAGAATTTTTTCTTTGGCAGAAGCAAGGCAACACAAGAAGTCATCTTTTACAATTTACACACAGGGTGGAAAGCTTTATTTTCTTCCTGGCTTCTTTCACCAGCCCACAGCAAACATTTATCTTCTGATTCCTCTAATAGGATGTGACTTGTTGTGACATCATATTTTGAAAGGCTGTGATTTAATGGGTGTATTTTATCCCCCCTTCCCCAACACGCATACATTTTGCAGAGACTAATGATTTAAAATGCAGTGCAACCTCCTGGTGATCGGAATTGTTGTCAGAGGCTTCTCCAGTGCACTTGCTCAGTTGTGACTTTGCACAAATCCATCACAAATAAACATCTTCTGCATCAGGCTTGCTCAGGACCACTCACAATTCCCTGGCCCTATGATAATGCCAGGCACTGTAATGCAGGTTGCGGTGGCAGGGTCTAAGTTGTAGAGACTTAGCCGTACTGCCTTAACACATGCACTGAAAGCCACTGAAACAATAGCGTTGAGTTCCTTGTATTATTTTACTAGTAGCAAGTATAAAAGTCCACAGGAACACACTGATAACTTAAATATCCATTTCCTCCCCTCGCAGTATAGATCAAAGATAGAATTCATTCCACCAAGGAAGCACCCTAAGGAAATTCTGAGCTGTCAGTCGAAGCAGTGCTGTATATAAAACATCTCTGACGCTATTAGTATTTGTGCCATTCCTGATGAGAGTCTTTAATCATCCCCACCTGATTCAGGGGAGACAGGAATATACTGTATTTTCTTTCCTGAATGAACTGTGCAGATATCTGGTTTTTACGGTTTTGTTCATTATTTTGAATAAATAGAACTGGCACTGAGCAAATCCTATACAGTTGATTTCAAGTGGGTTTTACAAGCTGGGATTGCCCTGTCTGAAAAGAATCCACCCCTGCAGAAAGGGCTGCTTCAGGGCCAGCGCTGCCCAAGGGGAAGGCCGCCACATCCCTTCCAGGTGCCACCTGCTCTGAAAGCCTCAAGGGCTGCAGGGACACTGCTGTGCTGCAGAGTGGAGCTGGTGGCCTTTCTTCAGCCTGTCCTACACAGCCACCCCAAGGAGCGAGTGACCTGGCAACATCTCATCCTGGTCTTTGCTCTCGAAAGTGGTGCTCCTCAGTCAAAAGAGGAGCATGCAATAAAGACATTAATATCTTGATCCAGCTCTCTCTCAGAGGCAGGCTGAAGCTCCATGGCATATAAGAGGTGAATGAGCAAGCAGGGGTACTGAAGCCAGTATAACCACAATAACACAGGGCTATGCATGGGCAAACAAACAGCCCATGTGCTAACATCGCTGTCATGTCAGGAGCCCAATGCAGTGTTCTCCAGTGCTGCAGGAGGTACAGATCTGAATGCCTTAGGTGATGTAAAGCAGAGGTGAAGCCTGGAAACTGCTGATGCTGAGAATAATCTGATTCTGGCAGAGGCTTTCAGCCGTCGTTACGGGGCTCTGGGGTGTCCCAAGCTGCCTCTCCAGGGCTCTCCAAAGGGCATTAAGAAAGTGAGCAAGTGGTCACTGTGTTTACAATTATCCCCCCTCTGGAAATTGCTCAGGAATCTGAGAATTGAAAGAAGGTTAAAATCAGTGTTTGGGGGTTGGCAGTAGAAGTGGGGTAGGAGAAGCAATCTCTCATTGGCCTTTGGCGGCTGTTACTGAGAAGGAAAAAAGTCCTATGCAACCTTCCTCTTTCCCCTGCTTTTGCAAAGAGATGAAGCGCCAGGTGCAGGAATATCCAAGTGTAGCAACATTTGGGATAATCAGTAATTAACCCCATAAGGAAAAGGTTCAGTTGTCTTGTTTGGCTCCTGCACCAGAAGCCCATTGTTTGTGATAATAAATGCACTTACTGATTTACCACTCCTACAGCATCAGGTCAATTAAAACGTTTTGTGGCACACTTATTTCATAATGTTATGAAACACTGAAGAGAAAAAGCAAAGGATATACTATGAGATGTGGAGTTCATCATTTCACTCCAGGCACTACAGGGGCAAATTCAGTAATGGTGTAAGTCTGTTTGCTTTGCTGGAGTCCCACTGAGGTGGGAAATGGTTTAAAGACTTTGTTAAGAATGTCAGATTTTTCTCATTAGTCATTAAAAAAAAAAAAGTACCTAACAACTTGAGTGCTGCGGCCATCTGCCCAGGATGCTGAAGGGGAGAGGCATATTGAGGGTGACTCGGAGAAGGAGCCTGAGATGTCCTGCAGTGCTGTCTGCAGGAGCCTGTTGTCCTCCCCCCAGTGACAGGAGAAGGCAAAGGGTGCCAATGCTGGGCGCTGTCAGTAATATGCCCCAAATCAGATGGTGTTACAAGCAGTTATCAAAGTGAAAAAATAGAATATATTTGTTCATTTAAATCCATCTTGACCAGTCCCAGATTTACTGGCTGGGCAGACTGGAAAGCATTAAGTGGGGTCCTAACACTGTCATGGGGCCACGGGCACGGGGCTACCCAGAAACCTCACCTGTTCTATGTCATAGAAATTCCTGTACATACCTCTACACCTTCACTCTTTCCATATATTTAAAAAACCCAGGCCAAGAACCCTTAATAAATGTGTCTTATGCTGAGTAACTGAAGGTCACTCAATACAGTGACACTATTGTCATGACCCTTGTCACTGCTGTTCCCCAGCTGGACTGGCTTTTAGCCATTCATAAGTGTAAATGCCACAAACAAGCCTGACTTCTCCCAAACTCTCTTTCTCATGAGATCATTGTGGTGACTCACATTTATTAGTTCAAAACAGGATTTCACCTATTTTCTTTTTTCTACTTTTCCAGACATTACCTGCTTCTTGGTTTTGCTTTATTCTTTACCATGTAGAAAGGCCTACTGTTTTAAAAAAGCACATCTTAAAATTGAGAAACAGAGCATGTACAGTAGAACAAATTGGCCAAGCAGATCGTGATGGTGAACATGCAAACCTGTGCAGCTTTTGGGTGTGCAACAGCTGTTGAGTGGGCCATACAATTAACAAAAGAGCATGTGCAAGTGCCTATGCCATTTCTTAAGAAGATGGAAAAGCATATACTTTCATGAAGGTACCCAGTCTTTGTAATTCTGCCTGCGTATGTCTAATTGCATAGTAAGAAAAGAACAACATTACTGCTTTGGCTCAGGTATGAAGATTGAGTTCAGTCAGCCGAGAGCATCAAGGAAACGAAATGAGAAAAGCCAGGAGCCTCACCTTTTGAAAGCGGTGGAAACATGGGTGCTGATTTCTTTTTGGGATTAGGTTCTTTTCTGTAAAAGTAAATGGAAACATCCTTCTGGTGATGTCCTGAACAACAGGCTTTGTTGCCAGTGTTCCTGCTATTAAAATCCGATTGTGTGTGTCCCTGTAGAGCAGAGCAGTCTGCAAACTGGCCCGGATCCTCTCCTTGGCTAAACTGCGTGCCGCCTGTGGGGAACCAGGAGAACAAATAGCCCATTCTTAAGTCTATGTTTTATACCAAAATGTGAAAATCTCACGACTGACATTTGAGCGAGGACCTCATCTCTGAGCAGTGAGATGCTCACTGCCAGCACCCTGCACTTGGACCGCAGCGTGCAGCAGCGGCCGAGCGGCAGCTCGCTGCCAGCATCCCCGGCGGATGCGGGAGGGAGGCAGCGACCCTGCGGGCAGCGTGGTGCAGGAGGTGATGGGCAGTTTGCAGCTGTAGGTTGTGAGCATGTGTAGAGATTGTTCTTAGTGCTCCTGCCAGGTGTTGGGATCCCACATCTGGGACAGCAGAGTAGAAATGTGGAATAAAGGGCTGGTTTCTGAAGGCTGCCCTGTGAAGTCAAGCATCTTGTGCTGTTTCAACCTCTGTAGGGAAAGAATGATCTTTACAAAACTAAAATGTTTGTTGGGCTAAGGAGTCGTTTTACAGACTGAAGAGGGAACGGAGAGCCCTGGGCAGTGTGGGAGCTGCTGGGTTGTGGCTTCAGCCTCTCTGCCTCTTTTTGGGACTCGGAGTGAAGCGGCACACAACCCCCCTGGTTTTTGCACGCCAAGCAGGGAGGTGACGGCTCCCAGACTCTCTCAGACTCCTCAGCAGCATCTGTATAACTTCGTTCATGTACACTGAGCACCTAATAGCTCTGTTTATGTTGTCTATGATTTTCTATATCAGTAGTATAAGTCTTATTTAAACCTCTTCCAGGTGTGAGTTATCCCTCATACCTATTTTTGTATTATAAAGTCCTTGCAAAAAAAACCCACAAAACAAACAAAAAACCCTGAAAACTTGAGATTTTAGTTTGAGTATGAAAGACATTTTTTTTTATCATTATAATGCAAATTTCCTGGTTAATATTAATACTTAAATTAATAGTGACTTAATTCATTAACTAAAAAATATGAAATAAGCATTTGTAAATACCATACAGGAATTTTAATATATTTGAATTAAAATGCTACTGGTCTCTGCTGTAAACATAGTATGCACTTAGTTTTTGTACATGGTCAAACATGGAATGAGGCAATTTAGCCAAAGGAAATGATAAGCAATGTAAGCCATTGCTACCCCATGGAAATCTGCAGAATGCCAATAATTTAATAAAACATGTGCTTGCTAGATCAAATACTGCTAACTCTCTTTGCTCTGCAGTGAAACCGTGAGATCCAAGCAGAAGGTATGCTCAGATACTGTGCTCTCCGAATCAGTAAATTGCTGAGTACCTAAAATCATCAGCTACTTCAATTATTCTCGGTAGCAGGATATATCTGTGTTTAAATAGATGTTAAGGCTATGACTGTAAACAGGAAATGAAAAATTTAAAAAAAGCCATGCTGGAAGAGAAAAATAAAAGCAGATGATTTCTAACTAATGTGAGACAACTGTTTAAAACTGTGAAACTGAGTTTTAAAATATAGAATGGAAGGATAATACAAAGAACTGTTCTTGCTGGTGGCAATGCTGAGGCTGGCAGGAGAGCTGATTGCAGGTAAATGGCTGAAGCACAAATATGTACGTGTGCTGTACATCAGTAGAATATGCATTATGTACCTCAGTAGTATGCCTTCACATGGGGAGTAAATGAGGCAATATGTCAGTATGTGATACCAACACTTTTCAAATTATGTTTGTCCCACTATTTATGTATATTGGCTGCAAAATAAGTACTTTCAAATCTGAATTCCCATTATGGTTAGTGTATGTTTAAAATGTATATTAAAATGTATATTGAAAATAACAATACTTCTCTTACTCTTATTGACTAAACTGGGGGAGAGAGGTATGTGGTATCTAAGAGCTTGCAACCAGTTCAAGGTCCCGTGTACCTCCTCTGCAGTGATGGACATCCTCAGCTTCCAGGACTGCGACTGCAGCACAGACCACAGCCCAGCTCCTCGCGCAGGCATGAGTCAGCTCTTCCAAGAGCAACAGCAATGGCAAGGCAGTACAGGAAAAGACGTAGAAATCACGAGAAATAAATATGTACTCGGATGTCCTGATCTTTGCTTGAGCTGCAGGTGGATATAAAAAATAGACACAATTTCCTTCTCACTTTTGCTTCCCTCCATCAGGCAACCTGCCCAGGGAAGGCTGGGCCCTCCCTGCTATGGCTCTGAAGCTTTCCCCACCATTTGTACACGATATATTAGTGTGTTTCAGGGACCTCTACCATGTGTGGTTGCCCACTGGGCCCCGCACCAACCCCAGTGCTGCAGCAATCCCTTGGGCTAACAACCTGTCTACTGAGGTAACGAACACACATCTTGTGGGGAGAGCCTAGCGCCATCACACGTTGCACAGCGTGACTGATGGCTCATGTATGATGTGGAGCTGTTGTTTTACTGACTCTGTGCAGAAGCAAGTCCTACTGAGATCAACACTGAGGCATCCCTCACCTTGGAGGGGGAATCAGGTCTCCTGCCTGACAGCCGTCCACAGGAGGGTGCAAACTCAAATAAAGAGACGGTTGGGGTGAAAGCATTTTTATTTTCCTGCTATGGAAGATTTTCTGGGATTTCCCCCTCTCATTTTGCCTCTGTTATTAGTATAAATGCACATATAATAGCAGATATTCCTCCAAGATGAGTGCAAGATATGTTCAGTGCCTTCAAATATTTTGATTTCTCATTTTCAGGTTGTTTTCATTCTAACTCACAGCAAACAAAGGGAAAACTTTCAGAAACTTAGAGCAAGAATCACGGCGAATACTCCTGAGGCATGCTCTCTGAATTTTGTGAGTATCAGTTAGCTAATCTACTTAGTAGTTATGTTGGCACAGTTCTCACTATCCACTCTCCACTTGTTTTCCATTAGCAAGTTTGTTACGATACCATTCAGCTACAACTGCAAAGTTTTCCAGAGTTTGTAGAACAATATCAACATTAATCAGCAGAAATAAAAAAAAAATCAGACTGCTCTGCTAACACATGCAAACATTTGTCTAATACATAAGATGCACAATTGATTGCCCAGATATTCTTCCTGTTGCTGTTCCCTTTCCTCTGAGCTCTAACAAAACGTAGCAGATGGTTAAATTTACTGTATCATCTCAGAGCAAAAAAGAAGGTGCTGACTCTTCCATTATGCACAGAGAACTGCATGTGACCCAGAGGACTGCGGCAAGAACGGAGCCAAGTAAAAGCCCCATTCATTAACATGATCTTTCTCATTCCCACAAGTATGATTTTGCTCTTTCTTCCTTAGAATTTGCAAACTTTGGTTTCATGGTAACCTGTTACTTTCTGTATGGGAGTGGTCTGGGTAGGAAGGTCACTTGTACTCCTGATACACACTTCACTTTTGGTGAAGTGCCTTAAGATCTCATGATTTGTGTCTAACAAATCCATCCTAACTTCTCCTGTGACATTTTGAAACTGCTGATCACCTCAGTTGCTCTCAGAAAGTGCCTCCTGCTCCTATTCAACCCTAATGAAAAAAAAAATGGTGGCATTAGCGAGTGTGTTGTAGAGAATGACTTATGGAGAATGGCCAAGTAACAAAACTGTCCTGGGTGTCCTAAGAAATGTGCTCAATATTTATGGCATCTCTTAGCAGTGGCAGACAGATGTGACTAAGAAATGAAAGCTAGTTTGGATTAATAGAGTGGCTCTTTTTCTAGCTGCTTTTTTAAAATGAGTGCTGTCAGGATATTTTGTAGAAACTATGGATTTTTTTTAAGAGAGCTATCAAGTAGGAAAATGTTTAGAAACAAGAAATTATGTTGAAGATGAGAAAGACACTAAGTGTTTGAGGATATCAAAATACTCTACTTCATAATAAAAAAAAGGCTTTCTTTCAAATTTATTTTTTTAACTTGTCTCAAATTAAGGGTCAAAACTTCAGTAAAAGCAACATAGATCAATGCTCTTATCCTTTGCTGCTGAGGCCTTCGTTGCTCTGACCAGGATCACCTGGGACCCCCACCCACACACCCACCCACTGGTCCTGGAGCCTCATTTAGGACAGACCCTGGTCCTTGCATGAGTTTTTCACCTGCTGTGGGCAGCTCTTAGCTCAGCCCTATCTGCCCCTGAATCCCACTTGCTGATGCCTTTCCAGGGTGCTCTTGGACCTGCTTCTCACTTTGAGGGAGACATGTTTGTGCTACTGAGCTGGCTCTGCCCGTGCTGGTGAGGATGCTGCCACATTGTCCCTTTTGGCTCCCACCCTGTCATCCCCTGCAGAGCCGCTCTGCTCGTGCCGCTCCTGGGTGGGCAGCGGCCTCTCCACGTGCTCGAGGTGTGAGGTAATTAGTGCTGTTTGTGTTTATGGGGCTCGCTGCATCTGATTGCTTTTCAGCTTATGCTTTGTTTTTTCTTTAATGTCTGCAAAATCCTTTTGAGTTAGGGAAGTTATAATCTCTGTTTTTAAAAAATGTAGAGTTGAATCAAACTTTAGCCCAATATGTAAATATTGCTTCCTAAATCCGGCAGGAGCTGGATGTCTCAATGTCATCTGAGTTTAACTCCATAGTTTAACTTTGCACCAGAAGTCTGCAGGAAGGCAGAGGTTCAAACATAAGGTTTTTCATTCTGAGCTTATTGCTGTGCTCTGCCCTGTAAGAGATTTTGGAGATTATCATGTACACTAGGAAAAGGAAGGTGCTACCATGCTAAATTCTTTTATCTTCTGAGCCACTAGAAAAAGACTTTTAGCATAGAAAAGATGGAAACTCTTGTGGAGAAACAGGACAAAAAAATCTTAAATAACTATTAAATGAATAACTATTAATAGTGCTGCATGCTGCACCTTGCCTGAAGGAGGTGACAGTCAAATACAAGCTTTTCCTTCCTCTGCATCAAAGGGCTTGCCAGTCATTTGCATGAGCTTGAGACTGAGCAGACTCATAGGCTGCAATAAGAATTAAACCCCATTAGTTCAAGGAATGTAATGTGCTAATATAAACATTTATGAATTAAACATTCCAATATTGGTATTTATTAAAAGAGAAGAGCATCCAGGTTTCCACAATATTGGCTACAATATAAGACTCAAATTAGATTTTTCTAGTTTAGCTTCAGTGTAAGACTCAAATTAGTTTTTGCTGGTTTTGCTTCCTGGTAATGCTTCTCTTCTAGAAGTCACACACGTAGCCACACACACTTGCACAGAAGTAGTTGTACGGGAATGTGAGAACGGTCCTAGAAAAGAAAAGCAAAGCAGTTCCATTGCCAGCCTTAGAGTATGCTCCCAGCGCTGGGCCGGGCTGCACGGGAGCCCAGGGTAAGCGCTCAGCTGTGGGCCTTGCATCTGCACACAGCTGTGAAGCACTCCGCAGCTTGGGAGAGCAGGAGCAGTAGTGCCTGTTGATACCAGGTGCCTGACTCTACGAGGCTGCTTTTAAAAGGAGGAGAAAGGAGATTGTGAGGTATTTCAAGGGAAAATAAACCTGGAGCAGCAGATATTCTCTCTATATTTCATGAAAGCAAATTAAATCCTGGGAATGCTCTGTTTCATGCATAGAAGGAATTCAAGAGATCCAGAGACATATCCTGAAGAGGGAGAAAAATGGCCTAAATTGATGGATTATATTGGTTTTTCAGTTCTTTCCCAACTAATTTTTCAGCTGGATAACTACACGCATGGATGATAACAATCGAAGGGGTGGGGGGTGGAGGAGGGAAAGCCCAGTATGGTCTTTGCCCCCAGAAGCTGAACGGAGAAACTGCAACGCAAATACGAGGCTATCCCTTCCGCAAATATAATGGGCAGTTATAGTTCAGCACAGGAAACCAATTTCCTCTCCCCCTGTCCAATTTATACAGGCTTCAGCCTCAGATGGGATTCCTGTTTGGCAAAGAAATACATTGCCGGTCCTGCTGCCTGGGTGCTGCTCACCCAGAAAGTCCCGGGGGAAGGATTGGCCCCTGCAGCACCCAGGGCAGCCTCCAGCATCTCTGCAGAGCAGAGCCCCAGCAGGGCTGTCTGTTTTAGTGAGCTTTGCTACAATTACCAAAGGTTCACCGAAACATTTACACTGTGAAATTCCTCACAAATTGGAGGCACGTTTAACACATTATTGCTAAACTTAAAAAGAAACCTGTGGGGAGGCTGATGCGCTTGTGATAGCTTGTTGTTTGGAAATTGAATTGTCCTGCTGGAACTGTTACCCATCTGTTACTTTTCCTCTCTCTTTCATCCTTGGTATTATTTTTCAAAGTGTGATAATGCATTTCAAGAGCCTTTCTTGATTAAATAATTGTAAGTTGATAAACAGAAACTGAAGTTAATATCGAAACACACAAGATTGATGTGGTGTAAAGATTCAGTAGAAAGAATCCATGTGCTAGAGTCAATAGAGAGACCTCAATTTACAGTACTTGAGGATATAAACTCCTGTTACAATGCAAAGGCAGCTATACCCAATGCAGCACTATAGCTAGCTTGGCAGTGCTATACAAAGGGCTGAAAAAAATAATTTGTTGCAAAGAAACTTGTGTAGCCTTTTTTCTTCTTGGAGAATGACTTTAAGCTCACTGCACTTGAAGTGAATTCATAAAGATTTTTCTCTTCATTCTTGGATTTATTACAGATAATGTTCAAGCATATGTGTTATTAGAGATTGGCGGGGGTCAGTTTGTTGCAGGAGTCATGGTACATATTCCATTCCTTGAAAGTTGCATATTGCACAGATTTTTTTTTTCCTACTCAAGTCAAAATTAATGGGTCACTCAGTGCCAAAACTAAGCAATAATAATTATATGTGATAGGAAGATATCTTGTTGGGGTCAGGTAAAGTTTTTCTTCTGGTTTTGCATTTGTAACTGGGTATTAGACTCAGCAGTATTAATTGTGCCGAGAAATAACACCATCAGAAAGATGGTTCAATGCAGAGCTGAATAACAGAAGGCCAGAGCCCTCGGTACACTCAGGGGTGTGTGTGGCAGGGGTGCCGTGTTGCACGCAGGGGCTGTGGCTCTGGGTGACCATCCCTGCACCCAGATATCCGCCTTTAGGCAGCAGAGATGGGTTCTCTGGAGTAATGCCATTTGCAGAATAGTAAAAAAATCTCTCCTGTTATCCTCATAACAAATGCGCCTGGGAAGATTAAATACCTGGTTGAATGATCAGCATGTTTTAATGCATACATAAGGGCAGGCCTCCACCAGCTGCCCAGCCTCGAGGTGGAGGTTGATGGCAGGGAGTCAGGCATCGGTGCCGCTTTTATAGGCAGGCAACAGGCCTGCAAGCTTGTTAGTTCACCGGTTGCACTGTATAGACAAAACTCCAGGAACAGGTCAGGGCTAAATCTGTTCCTAGGTAAACTTCAAACATAGTTATTTGTACCATGGGTGGAAAGATGCCATCACTTACCAGCGGGTTTGAGTCTGTCTCTCTGTGTCTCTGTGGATCATATTTCTTTCTTGCCTTTTTATCTGATTTCTGTTCTGTCAGTGAGATGATTCCAAAATACCTTGGGGTACATTCCTCAGTCTGGATGTTCATTGTCTGTAAGTGCCGCAAGCCCCATATATTTATTTTCTATAGACCTAGGTCTGGAAACAAAACAATAAACTCTGCAGCTTGTTGTGGCTGTGAAACAATCTGCAATCTGACTTATTTATTAATTTACTTGTTCTGAGATTTTGTTTTCATTGCTATCTGCTGCAGTTCAAAGGGGTCTTCTGTGTTTCCTTTTCAATAGTTTTCCCCAAAAGCTGAAATTGTATTTTCCCAGATGCAAGTCACCTTTCTTGTCGTTCATCTTTCTTGATCTCTTCCCCAATCCTAAATAACCCAACAAGAAAGTGACCAAACCCCAAGCAAAACCAAACATCTTGATAGGTATAAATTATTATAGCTTTACAAAAGTCATCTTGGTTGGCTTCTGATTTCTAACCTTATTAAAAAGCATATTGAATAATGTGAAAGGACTTATTTGCAGCTGACAGATAGAAATAGTAGTGAGGCAAATGTCCTCTTAGCTATTTGGGTTTGCCCTTAGGATTTATCTTTGCTGTAGATTTAAAGTACTCTTCCCTGCATTTTACCCAAACTCATCTACCATTGCTACCCAGGTTTATGCAAGTCTGGAGCCCAGGGCTGTTTATAGAGGTATAAACTATAGTCCTTCTCCTTTGCATTGTGGATGCAGATCAATCTTACTTTGCAGAGATTTGTGATAGTCATCTGGTCACCAGCAACTCTGGGCAGTTTACTGCCCCGGCTCTGAGTTAAGCCATTACCCCAAATACAGGTGCTGTGCTGAATGGCCTGAGCACACCAGGATGGGAAGGGTTTGAGGAGCTTGAAGAGATCTTGAGCAGTCTGCATGGCTGGGTGCCTCAGAACGCTGCTGGTCATGTCCCGGGAAGCTTGGGTATGGGGCTAGCTGGAGAGATGGGGAGGAGCCACAGCTGGGCAAGTGCTGGGGGAGGCTCACCTTGGCAATCGCTGCCTGGGGGCCATGTACTTAGTGTGGTGACAGGTAAAGGAAAAGCTAGAGATGTATTCAATCAGAGCTGTTTGAAGGAAGAAGTGCAAGAGGCAAACTGTGGAATTTGTTGTACCTTATTTGGATCCAGCTCACATACAGCCCTTCTGGTCATGGTGCCTGTTAGCTTTAAATGAGAAATACTAGTTTCAGATAAGCAGCACTTCCCTCGCCAGTGTGGAGGAGAGTAAATTTTTGGTCCCAGACCACTTTTACCATGACACCTACATGCACTCCACTTAAGTTTCCTAATTACCAAATGTGTGCCTCTCTCCAGGAAATCACTTGGGTGTATTTTTAACCACTTCAGGAGAGTCAAAACAGACCACGTCTTGATGCACAGACCAAAATCTCAGTGAGGGCAATGCTTCCCCAGATCAAGGGCACTGACAGCCCTGAAACGTCCTTGATGTTTCACTCTTCCAAGGGATATTTTCTGTTGCTTCAGACTGTTTAAGTACACACAGTAACAGAATAATTTTAAAGTACTTGAAATGCCTCATTGTTATACATTGAATAATACAGCACAGCATAACAACATAGATTCTTTCAAAGCTGAATAGCGAATGTTGCCTGGAATACTTTTGCCCTTTTGAGGCATCTGATTGCCAACATAATGGGTCTCAATGGGAATTCATAACTATTACAGTATCTTTCAAACTATAGTTAAAAACATGGAAGCCATACAATAAAGCAATTTTCCAGGCATAGATGTCTGGATCAATAGTCTTAAAGTGATCAAGTGGAAGACACACAATGGGTCCCAATTTAACTACAAAAAGAACCAACCTGCAACCTTCAAATGAAGTCAACCTGAAATGTTTTTCTTTATTTCTTAAGAGGGAAGACTGTTAATTTTCAGCTCTTTCTATGCTTCAAGGTCCCAATCAGGTTTGGCATTGTGACAATAGTATGGGAAAAATCACACTGTAAGGCTTTTCAGGCAAATTTTAGAGACCTAAGTGGTGTTACATAGGGTAAAGTAAACTCTGCAGCTCCCCAGTGCAGCTGCAGAGGAATAAGTGAGACCTGGCCAAGGTGGGTGTGAGCGTGCAAAGGGTGGATGGGGGTGGTGAACACAGTTATTGGGGATGTGCGGCCCCCAGACCTGTTGGGGCCATGCAGGTGTGGTCTGCCCTGAGGAGACCTGGCTTGCTATGCCCTGAAGCTTTCAGAAAGGTTTTTTGCTGGGCAGACCTGGGGCTATAAAGGTAGAGGCTGGAAGTGGGATATGTCCTGCTGCCCAGGCTGAGCTAAGACGGGGAGCTGATGAACCCCAAGGTGCCATGGCTTGGCCAGCCTTGTACCTGGGACCAGTGTAAGGGTTTGTCCAGGTGCTTTGCCCCGAGTTCTGCATGTTTTCCCCTCTACTTTGATCAGCTCTTCTCTATAAAACTGGATTGAATATAGCTTATATCTGAGGTCAGAAACATGCATCAGGTGCAAAGCCTGGGTAAGAATCTGTGATGCCTCAGAGTGTAGGTTTGCTGTGGTTAAAGGTTTTGATAAGGTGTCTTGTAGCATTAAAACTTACATTCTACACATTTTCACAAAGCCTAGGAGCCATCTGGATTGGATTTAGTGGCTTAAACCGTAGGTAAAAGTTAAATTCTCTTGATTCCTCCCCCTCCTCCCCCCCCCCCCCCCCCAATGAGCGTTTGAGCTGCAAGGTACATTCAAACTGCAGAGTACTTCAACATCCCATTTGCTTTAAATTTTCTTCACACGCTGGAATAGTTGAGGATATTGCAGGGTTTTTACAGATCCTAAGGAGTTTTGTCTCTTCACACTGTACTCAAAGAACCTACAACTGTTCCTTACACGACGTAAGGCATCCACAAGGCCAAACTGGGCTTTGCACAACTCAAGATTTGCACTGGAGCAGCAAAAGAGCTCCCTCTAATGTGTGAAGTGGGAAAGTGTAAAGTAACAAGTGTTGACAGATGACTGATTAATGTGCATTTATGAGACGTTTTTCTCTTTAGGATCCCTTGACGTATGCAATATTGATAGTAGTACTAGGTATTGTGATTAATTCTAAATGCCTTTAAGAAGTGGTTACAGAGAAGGAAAGGGTAAGGTGGAATGGGAAGGTTATGATATGATTGTCAGGACTAGAGGTAAGCAGCTCTGCACAGGTATATGTTTATAAACCCATAGCTGTGGACCATTTTGCAGCTATGGAAGTGCAACCTAGAGGATGTTTGGTCATACAATAGAGCCAGTCCTGCCACAGGGATGGCTAAGCACCAGGATCACAGATTCTTACCGTAAAGACAGCAAAAGAAGGCCCTTATGAAACCTGGCTGTAACAGACTTTTATCAGAGAAGAGATAAAACATGCTTTCTTAATGACTTTTTAATGACTGAGTTGCAAATTATCCCCAAACATGTGGGTTTTTTTGCATTTCATGTAAGATATCTTCCCATAATTATCTTCCCACTCAGACCTACAGCTTAGACTTCGCATATGCTTTTGTGTTTTGCTAATTCTCTAGGAGAAAAAGAAAGCACAATGGCTTGATTAGTTGTGATTAGAGATACTGAACAAAATGGTGGCCAAGAGTTTAGGTCTTCAGTCAGAAAAAAAATTGTATTGCTCTGTTTCAAAAGTACTTAGTGACCACATAACACCAAAGAGGCATTAGAAATAGTAAAAAAAATTAATCAGGCACGAAAGAGGAAACACAATAGATTTTAATAAATATTACTAGTGTTATTATTATGAGGAAAAGACACAGCCTTGCCACACATCTTGACAATGAATTTTTTAGGCACAGCAAACATAGGAATAGCAGCAACACAAACACACCCAGATGTTCAGAACCCTTTTAAATTCTTATTGTTTAGGGTAGTTGGATAGTACTAAAGAAAATCAATGTCAGAATCCTGAAAAAAGGAGAAGCTATGAATTTTAGATTATGTATGTAGAGGTTGTTTGGGAAATGATAAAAAACCTCACAGTTTGAGGGAACTGGTGTCATAGGAGGGAAAATCCAACTCCAGCAAAGTCCGAGTGATTTATTGGGTCCCCATTAACTGAGGGGACAAATAGATGTTCCGTTTGTCATATATGCATTTAGATTTTGATGGTAAATGACATTACATGGGCAAACGTGTCCTTGAATAAGGATGTTGCTCTGGCAAACCTGTCATCTAGTTTATGAAAATGTTTGTATAGCAAAACCAAAATATGTCTTATTAAGCCTGCATGTTATTTATTAGTGCGGTCTGTTCGTTATGGGAGGTATATCAGCTTAGCCCTGCTTAAAAAAATAGTTCTTGGGAATCTTAGCATGAAATTTGGCAAGAGACTTGAAAATCATACTTTTACATTCCCTGTGTGCTGTGAGGCATTAGAAAGAATATAGCTGAGTGTTTATTAAAAGTAAAAATATTTACCATGGCAACTCCATTATGCAATCTAGCTGGCAAGTTTGATATCACAGCAGTTAACAGGAAAAAGAGCGTAGGTGGGTAAAAACAGAGGAGCTGCCTCATTCATGAAGAGTTCTTTTAAGTAGAAATGGAGCCTGTGGAGTGGACATATGTTTCTCATTTAAATAAAGCCAGTTTGACTCTGACATTTATGAAAGTGAGACTAATGAGCATAGACCAAGCTGTGTTCTCACCCTCAGCAGGGTGGCACCAGCTTGACCTGACCATGCATAAGTGAGAGTGCAATCTAGTTCAGTTATTGTCTGGATAACAGACAGTTGTTACATACAGATCTTTGTGTTAATTTTTCCACAATTGAGTTTTGTTGGCATAAATGCCTAAAGTTGGCCTTTTCAAAGTCCTGCATGCTTTTATTTGCCAGAACTGTTAGGGTACACAAGCAAAACTTCCTGCAAGCTGTACCTGCATGAAGTGTTGCTGGCTGATTTGTCTGGCCCTGCCTGGAAATCTGAAAGGGAAGGAGAAAGTACTTCTATGTGATCCTGAGGCTGCTTGCTAGAATTCCTTAAAGGCTCCTTGGGATATTCCATTTTATTTCATGTTTCTTAAACAATGCATTATCAAATAGAATATTGCCAGGACTTGATGTCTGGTCATGTTCAACACGGCTGGAAGCAGGTGTCACAGTAATGTTGGATTTTAATTTGGATGAATTAAGAAAATGAACCTAATGTTGGGATAAAGCTATGGAAACTATTAACAGAGAGGCAGCCAGAGCTGTTAAAGATGGCAGAGTGTGACACCAAGAAAATGTGAGCAGGAACAGGCATGAAAGGAATTGATAGGAAATTAAAGGATTTAGCTTCATTTATCAGTGTTCTTGCCCTATAAATGTTAAAAAGCTGAAGCAGTGAGCTGTAATACTTGAGGCCTCTTAGCACTTAATAACAATGGCTGCTCTATTAGTTTACTTCGAACACATCTGCTCTCTGTATCTGCTACGTGAGGTGCAGGAATTAACATCAGTTAAGGTACCTCTGACAGGTATTGATCCAAGGCTGCATGGAGCAAGTGAAGGGTGCAAGCTGAGGGGGACTTCCCAGATGTTTATTGGGACATTATTAAGACAAAGGGTTGATGAATTCTGGTGGACTTAATCTGGCTTTAGAGAAATCAGAGTTAGACGCTGTTCAGTACAGCAAGGGAAACTTGAACTCACCCAAGTTACAGTAATTTCAGTTGCTGTCTCTCTACTCACCTTGATTAACTGTTGTGTGCACCAGCTCAACCAATTGTAAATAAGGTTCCATAACTTCATAAATGGCACAGGTAAAGGAAATTTGGACAGTCGTATACCTGAGTTGTGAAACCTGGTGTAATTTGGTGCTTCTCAACCAGTTCCATGGTGAAGCCAATTAAATCCAACTTCTGTTGTCCTCTAAGTGTGGGTGTGCAGTACAGAAAGGACAGATGATTACAGTGTTTCACCACAAAAGTTGAAAATATTTGCCCTTTTTTATTAAATTTTCTTGCTGCAACCAAGAGAAAATGACTCACTTTGTGATTCAATTAGGTCCATAAAGATAGTGATGTTGTGTAGTCATTTCATTAAGTTTTTTGTTTTTAACTTAATTAAATGTTAATATACCAAGACAATTCTTCATACATGAGAGAGACCTAATCAGAGAAGGAGCTCTATATCTTATCTTCTGCCAGAAAGCAGCCAGGAGGTAGATCTTTGATGCAATTTAGCATAGTAGCAAGGCTATTTTTACTCTGGCCAGAGTACCTTACTTGAAGCCATTTTCATCTGCTTCAAACTACCAAAATTCAGCTTACCAGCCCAATACCCCTTAACTTTTATCCTACCTTGATGAAGAGTCATTTATTCTAGGAAAGGTAGGAGATTTTGGAGCAAGGGTAAGCGGAGGTGCCAGTATTACAAAGGGGATTTAGCCCAAGACATGAGTGTTAAGTACTGGGACACCTATTGACTTTTAATATATGCTTAACTTTTTTTCTCTATTTTGACCAGATTTAATCTGAAGGCCTGTAGACCTTGTTCTCCCACATACCACTTCTTATTACAAGTTTCCTCTTTCCCTGAGAACATAAGCCCTGGCCAAGATTAATGACTCTGCAGTATGATTACTCATTACAAATGGAGAACTCTATCTGGAAGGGAGTAGTTCTCCCAGGCAAACTCAGACAACCAATAGGGCCGTTTCAACTGATGTCTGTCTCCCAGAATCACAGAACGGTTGAGGTTGGAAGGCACCTCTGGAGGTCATCTTGTCCAAACTCCAGCTCAAGCAGGGCCACCCAGAGCCTGTGTCCCAGGACCATGTCTAGGTGGCCTTTGAAGATCTCTGAGGAAGACTCCACAACCCTCCTGGGCAGCCTATTCCAGTGCTCAGTCACCCTCACAGTGGAAAAGCATTTCCTGATGTTTGGATGGAACCTTCTGTGTTTGTGCCCATTGCCTCTGGGCCTGCCACTGGGCACCACTGAAAAGAGCCTGGCTCTGTCCTCTTTGCACTCTTTCTTCAGATATTTTTGTACATTAATAAGACCCTCCCTGAGCCTTCTCTTCTCTAGGCTAAGCAGTGCCAGCTCTATCGGCCTTTCCTCATACATGAGGTGCTCCAGTCCCTTAATCATCCTTGTGGCCCTTCGTTGAACTGGTAGTGTTTCTTGCTGCAACTGTACCGACAACATTAACCGTATTGCTACCTCAGCAGGGAATCACTTCTGATGGATCAGATTTTTTTTAGCATTGTAGTCGAAGAATAAGACACGAGTGATTTCTGGAAGGTGAACCAGAGCCTGCTGCTAGGGTCGGTTCATAACTAAAAGCAAAGTTCTCATAGAGAGATTGGTGGCTATTGTTGTGTGATTGGAGACAGTATCTCCAGTGGTGTTACTGATATAAAATTTATCTGCCTGTATTTTTTTACTTAGAAAAGAAGCTATTTTGGGTCCTTAGGAGTGAATTGATATAAGGTGAGTGGGTGCTATAGCAACCATTCATCTGACCAAATGGCCTACTGGGAATATTCAGGGTATGACTTTTGTCATTTATTTTCCTGTTGCAGTTTAGCTTTATCTCCAGCAGCTTTCAGTTTCAGAGGAAACTAATGTTTGCCTTTAGGGAATCATCATGTTCATTGTTCCTGCCTTCCCAGTTTTGTTTGAAATGTCTCTCTCTGTTATTAAGGAGCATATTAATAGCTGATTGGTTAACAAATCTGGTCTTTCAAAGGGAAAAAAAAAAAAAGCACAACTTTGGCAACTAGTCACCAAAGCACAACGTTCTTTTTCCCTCCATAGCAGCTCCTTTACCAGAAATCAAATAACACATGGGCAGCTCGGTGGTGATTTGGCCCCAAATACCAGATAAGCCATGTTAAAAACACCGGGGCTATTCATACATATGAGACAGTGGGCCAAAAGAATAGCTGTTTTCTTCATTTCTTACTTTAGAAGCTCATGGGTCTTTCCAAGCTTATGGAACAAATTTTCTAATATTATCTGTGAATGTTAGGATTGATTCCAAACAAGATGTTTTGTGTACAATACCCCTATAAAACATGACTGAGATAAAAATATTAGGGCTAGATTGTTTATAATGGCTTGAGCAGAGTTCAAGCTCTTCTTTTGGCATGAAGTTAGAGGTAGCTGATCTGTCAGCTTGGTGACAATCAGAAATCTTGGGTGGCTGCAAATCTGCATCAGAATAAGTCTTGATTTAGAATTTATCAAGAAGACGTTAAAGTTGCAGAGGTGACCAAAACGTATTTCTTTGCCAGAAGCTGCTCTCCTAATGAAACTGAAGTCTTGTGCTCCCTGCACCTGTGGCTATCCTGGCCTCTCTGAGGCTGAAAGTTGCTTAATGAGGTGGCCTATTGTACAGGTTTCAATATGCAAGCATAATGTTTCCTTTTAATCATTTTCCATCAGTTCTCTAAGTAAGAGGTTGTCAGACCAAAAGTGGAGTGATGCATCTAATTGAAAACCAGTATAATGGTTTTCTGAACACAGCCACCTTCTCGTACATAATAATCAGAAGCACATACATGTACACTTTTATATGCTTATATACGCTTTCAGTTTTAACTTCTTATGCTAATTACCACACTAGTCAGTTTTTATGCACTTGAGAGGTGCATGAGTTCTGACTGCTTTGAAGAGGGTTTGATAATGAAGCCCTGAAATTAATAAAATATCTTGTCTTCTATCATGTTTAATAGCATGTCAGGGATCGTTTGTACTCTGAAAACGGTCATCATTCTTTAATGGTGACTTGTTAACATTTAGATTATCATTTTGTGTTGCAGTGTGCCACCATGCCTTGCTACTACAAAGGCAGTAGAGAATTAAGGGCACAATCAAGCTGCCCTGTTTTGAATTACTAACTGACTTTCATTTAAAAACTTGAGAGTAAAAAGCAAATCTGCCTCTCCTGTAGTTTTGCTAATACATGGCTATGAAATGCAAAAGTAATGAAGAAATAACTTTTCATACATATCGTCATCGCAAGGGTCAAGGTTGAAGCTAAGTGACTAGCAATAAGTTCAAGGAAGCTGCCTGTTTCTATAGAGACAACATTTTTCTCTATATTCTATTTAAGAATCTGAATAGAACAGCTGAATAGACTTCACAACACTTCTTGGTTCTAGGAGCCTTAAATCTTCAAAGTGCAGTGACTTTATTTCAGTTATGTTTTAAACTACTTAATAGGTGGAATGAAAATAATGTATCTTTGTACATGCTTTAGAAATAAATATTAAAAATGGATAGAAATGTTGTAATGAAAAGCAATGTTGGAGCTAGAGTATTTCACAATATTAGGAGAAGTAAGGCAGAGATTTACTTTTGGAATACTTTTATCCACTAAATGTGGAATGTTAACCTGCCACAGCAGTCCATGTTCCAGAACTGGGGTATGACTGAGCAAAATACATGATTCCCTTTAGACAGACTACAGAAGCCAGCAAAATACTCTTTCAGCATTACTGGAGATACTAGTTAATGTATACTATTTTGTGATACGCAGCAGAATAACTGATGTACAACGACAACTCATAGAACAGATGACCAGGGGCAAATTTCTCCTCTATAATCTAGAATTTACAGCTTTAGGGCTGAAAGAAAGTGATGTTCCTGGCTTGTGGATCATGTTAAGCCTGAGACATGGAGCAGCAGGATGACCTTAAAGTGTGGATGAGTTCCAAATCTTACCTGGGAGAGATCTGAGCTGATTGCACTGCTGATAGCTTCTGTGAAAACCTAATTCCTTCCTCAAACTTCTGGCCAATATTCCTGATAGTTGGGTGTTTTGCACAGAATACTCCCTCCTTCATGATAAGGATGCTTTGAACCTTCTTCATACAGTGAATATGAGCAGCTATGTATTATTTCAGTTGCAAAGATACTTTTTGTGTCCACAGCCTAGTTGAAATTTATGGCCATTCTTGCGTAAGATTGTCGTCTTGCGCTCATACTAGCTGTCCACCTCACTTTCCAAATTAAAGTCCTTTAATGGTTTTTTCCACTATAGTACCTTCTTGTATCTGAAAAACGTGAAAAGTTATCTTTATATTTATGAAGCACAGTGTCGTGGTTTAACCCCAGCCAGCAACTAAGCACCACGCAGCCGCTCGCTCACTCCCCCACCGGTGGGACGGGGGAGAGGATCGGAAGAGCAAAAGGGGAAAGCTCGTGGGTTGAGATAAGAACAGTTTAATAACTAAAGTAAAATAAAAATAGAACAGTAGTAATAATAATAATAACAACAACAACTAATAATAGTACAATAGTAATACAAAGCAAGCGATATACTCTACAATGGCTCACCACCCGCCGACCGATGCCCAGCCCGTCGCCCGGCTAACTCCCCCAGTTTATATACTGAGCATGACGTCACATGGTATGGAATAGCCCCTTGGCCAGCCCGGGTCAGCTGTCCTGGCTGTGCCCCCTCCCAGCTTCTTGTGCACCTGGCAGAGCATGGGCAGCTGAAAAGTCCTTGACCACTGTGAGCGCCACTTAGCAACTACTTAGCAAGAACAAAACATCAGTGTATTGTTGACATTGTTCTCACCCTAAACCCAAAACACAGCCCCATACCGGCTACCAAGAAGAAAATTAACTCTATCCCAGCTGAAACCAGGACACACAGTAAAACAGTGAAAGTTGTCTTACTTAAGTCTCCCTAATAAGATTGATATTTTTTTTTTTTCTCAGCATTTTGCAGAAGAGTAGTAAGCAATGATCTTTCTATGTAATGTTTTATGACATGGACTCTCAAGGGAATAACTATCATGGCTAGGTTATATGAGCTTTATTAAATAGCATGACTTATAACTGATACGGTTTCCGGTTATCTGTATTTTCTTATTTGAAGGCAAGGGTCTACTCTGGATTGCACAACCAAAGGTATCTTAATTAAATATTTTATCCAGTCCGCAATGAGTTTTATTTTTATTCCAAAGGCAGAAGGGGTTAGAATATTTTTCCATATGCTCTAGGAAAATTGGAACTGAAGTTTGGAGTTACCAGACTCCAGTGCTCATACAGGAGAGTACTAAAGGTCTAGGCAAAAGAAGGGCTGAGAAGGACACAAATGCATTCTGTAGATATGGCAGATGGCTAAAATAGGGGGAGCAGAGCTATTTCCACTAGAGGTGAATATGAGAATAAATAGCTGTAAAATGGTCAAAAGTAAATTTAACCTGTAAATGATTTTTTTAATCATCAAAGGTATGGGCAAAAATGGAAATAGCTTGTTCAGCAAAGTGCCTCCCTGTGTGAATCCAGATTAATAACTGTTGTCTTCAGAAAAATACTATCTGTGAAATGTTTGACAGAAAATAAAACCCTTTTTGTTTCATTGAACAACTAGGTAATATGAGTTTCCAACTAAGGCAGGCAAAAAAGAACAAAACCCCAATGCAGCCAATCCGCCAAAGAACTTTTGGTTTTATAGTCTTTAATCTGGAAGGATGGGGGGGGAAAAAAATGTAGGTTTCAAGTAGGAATAAATGAAAGATCATTTTGATGAAAATTATTACCACCCTTATCTAGGGAAATAGAGGACAGAACTTGTGCAGAACATTCTTTTTAACTGGTAATAATAATATAAAAGAAAAACTGTAGCTTAACCCTTGGATCCCGATTCATGAAGCCTTAGGAACAAACTGACGCTACCAGTTGCCACTTTACAAAGACATTTTTCAAATGGGTTTATTCTGCATGAATACTTTGAGAACTTACAGAATAGAATATAAAATCAATGCTTTGGCAAATTCCTAGTCATTCTAAAGGTCCATGCACTGATAAAACTCATCAGGACCTATTAATGCATTTGACTCCAATAATTATGCAAGGTGTATAAACTTCTATGTAAACCTAGCACTTACAGGAATGTAAAGATCAATTTGCTCTGTTTGGTGCCCATCACATACACTAAAGATACTCTTGTCCTTTTAATGGGAGTGATGCATTAAGGTCAGAACATCAAGTGGAGTAAAACAGCCACGGTCTGTACTTCTAAGGGCAAGCACTTTCTAATTGTGACTGTTTGGTAAATTATATAGGTTCTTGGAATGCAAAGTATTTGGTAACTATTAACAGGGGAAAATGGGTGCCATGCCATGTTCTTCAGTGTTTGAAGTGAAACTATATCAGAAGAATTCATGTGGCCACATTAATAAACAGTCTGTGGAAGTAAGAAGAAAGGAAAAATAGTCAGCTGGCTTCCCTATAGGTGAAATATACTGCATAGCAAGTCTCTAGCTATTATTCTTGTTGCCTCTGTGTGACCTCAGTAGTTATTTATCATTCCTCACAGTTGAAATGCTGCTTTCTCCATTAACTTCTATCACTTCAGCTGTCACATTTGAATTTATTCATTCCTAGGAAAAAATATTTATTTTCCTTTCCCATGAAGCGGGAATGCAATGATTAGCCATACAATCAAGAGATGTTGATCTTCATAGAAATTCTATACTTTATGACATGAATAGGAATTATACACCCTTAAACTGTATTAGTTACACTCCTTAGCCAGATACTGTGTGGAGAGACAGGCTATTTTAGCAGCCTAATCTGAAGCCAGAGGAAAGGCTTGCACTAATTTCAGTGTGCTTTGAATCAGGCCAGAAGTCTGAAGTAATTATATCTTCAGGATTACAGCAATGAAAGAGTAAAGTAAGGCCCCTTATCTTCAAGCTCTTCCACTCTGAAGATGATACTTTGCAGTGGCACTACTTAAAGTAGGCAAACTAACAATTTGTTCTACCTTTTGGAAAGTAGATTAAAATAATGGATCTGGTTCATTCCTGTTTTATCACTGAATACCATCATTACTGAAGACAGGATTGTTCCTTGAGCTCCCAAAGGGCACCACATTATTTCGGTTTTATTTCTCGGTATCAGTATGCCTAACTTTGTGGACATTGTTATTCTTGCACTAAAAAAAAGCCACTCAGATGTGTTTAACTAAGAAATCATCCTAGCAAAATGTAAATTATTCCAGAGGGTCCATCTACATAAGTACACATTAATCTACTTCTTAAATATGTAGTAGAGTCTTTCCCTGGAGAAGACTATGGAGCTGTGAAAATATGTAACAGTAATTAATTACTAGGCAAGAATAGATTAATATTGCATGCTAGGAATAATAAAACAAAATGTATATAACTAAGCGGTGTCTGCAGGGTAATGCGAACTGGGAAGAAATATCAGACAGCGACAGTGTTATATTTAATATCCCATCAAAAGGAAAGTGCAGTTTTTTATTTGAATGACATTTTCTGTGTAGCACAGCTATTTATTTTCACAGCTCATATTTTAGACAAACGAAAACATTTTATTTCCTATTGCCCAAGAGAGCTGGCTTTATTGTTGCTGCAAAAAAAGCCATTTCTTCTTTTAGGAATTGCTGTTGGACATATTACTGAGGTCTGTGCCTTGGTATTAAATATCATTGCCCTGCCTGTGTTTTTGTGTAAACTGGAGATGAGAATGTGCTCCTGAAAATATCTACCATGCACTGTACTTTGCCTTTTATCATTAAAAGGTTTTGCTCAAGTCTCACTGCACCTCAGCCATTCTCTCTGCTGTTATTTGTTTTAAAGTTAATGCAGCAAAGATCTCTAAAGGATGTATAGATGGAGTATCTCTAGGTTTAACTCCAATATAAAACCCCATTAACAATTTCAAACATGAATTATCATGTGTCATGTGTTATGTTGAACTCCTAGAAAAATCAGGAGGCTGGGTTGAATAATAGTATGGTGGGAGAGCCACTGCCATGCTTGTTACCATTTTAACCTTTAGTGATGGAAAGATTTGCCAATATGTATTTTAAACTAAGATGTTAGCAAAAGACTCAAGCTCTAGGTACTTAACATGAGAATATAAACTGGAAAAAGCTATCTGGGTCACTGAATCCAATTTCTTGCTGTTGGAGGCAAGCACATTAGAAGTATTTAGTCCAGAATACCCCTCCAGATCAGAACGTTTCCTAGCGTTACTGGCTCTGCTAAACCCCTACACTACAAAGCACTGCGTCAGCAAGCACAGAACATGTAACTTTTAATATAAAAAAGAAACTATGATATGCCTCAAGAAGAGAGCAACAGAGATGTTGATATTCAGGAGCCCACGAGTATCCCAGATTTCTAGCAAAAGCCAGGGTGCTTTGTGGAAGAGATGTCCCATGACACTAAAGGAATAAGAGGGCACAAAGATCATCTCTGCAGCCTGTGTGAATCACTGTCCCCCTCAGCAGAGAGAGGGCAGGGAAGGCACAGCTGATTGCTTTTCCTCTCCTAGGGCAGAACTGAGGAAGCAGTGCTTGGTCTGGGCTGAGAAGTGCCATGATTATCTCCACTTTTTCAGGACTGACAGTTTCCTCCTGCCCGAAGGAGGTGAAAGCTGGCATTGACTTGCCTGAGACCACCCTCATTCCTGTACTGGTTCAGACCAAGATTTGTGTTTCATTTTGCCACCCATAAAACTCTTCCACAAGTTATGTAGATCCCGGCTCACTAAATGTGTCTGATGGCATATTTGCTCTAAATAGTTGTTTTTTGCTTTGTCCACAATTTGAAAATAGTCTTTCACAAGGTAAAAGCAGGATGCTTTTTTTTTTTTTTTTTTGGGAAACCAGTTCAGGATTGTAGAACAAATTACTTCCACACAATTGAAGATCTGCTGCAGGCTTTTCTTCTTTCTCTTCCAAGTATAAAATTCACCTTTCTAATAAGGGGGAAAAAAAGCATATTTAAAAATCAGGCCCATGGCATTTCCACCTGGGTGAGAAAATGGGGGAGGACTGGAAAAATCTAGTTTAGATAGTAATGATGATTGCAACAAAAGCAAGTGAACAGCATAGCACGGTACTTCAGGAGAGGTTTGTCAGCTCTTATTTTAGAGTAGCTGTATTTGTTGTGTGGATAAAAAGCAGAGTTCATTTTCCACTGGGGTAAATTCAACATCTGTTCATCGAGCTAATTTTTTAAAAACAAATTTGAGTGGAGTAAAATAACATCTTCTGCCAAAATCTTGGAGATGAAGATATTATATTGCCTATTGTAGCAGGGGAATATAGCGTGAGGTTTAAAATATCCTGCTTTCTCTTTTTCGTGAGCAACTATGGCACTTTGCCAGCTGAAATGGTCTTAAAATCTTCTCCTTTCCAGAGAAATTGAAACCTGCTCGTGGTTTGTTTTTTTTTTTCCCCTTCTCTAGATGCAAAGTATCAGAAAACAGCAAGTATAGCTTCAGACTGTAGCTGCTAGGAAGTGTAAGCATGTCACTTCATCCTATGCAGCATTTCTCAGGAAGGTCATTTAGAGAAGAAAGATCCCATGGCACAATTTTCCTCCTGCTTTATGAACAGTCTGTACTTTTTTTTTTTTAGCATATGGCTATGTATTTATCTGTTTTTGCTTATGTTACAAAAGCAAAGGGGAGATAAGGTAGGGGAAGAATGCCTGGTAAGTCACCTGTGTTTTGCAAATGGTCCCTAGAGTAGATTTTTTTTTTTTCAGCACTTTCTTTTCTGTTCTAGGCATTAACAGCTTGGGAAACAGACATCTGTGTTTGCTGTGTGTCTATAAGCTGTTGGAATGAATATTAGTTTGATTATATAGGGTCCTATTTGTGCTCCTGTTACCCATTTATTATAAGGACAGGTTCTAGTGTGCACTAAACACACATTTGCATGATTGAATGTGTTATTGTGCTTCCAAATGCCTCTTTGTCTGCAGTTATTCAAGACCACATGATGTAGTGGCTAGAGCAGGAGGCTACGAGTCTGCAGACAATAATTCTTGTACCAGCTCCACCACTGCTTCATCATATGACATTGGGAAATCACTTGAGGGGGTAGAGGTGACAGTAGTTCGGCAGCTATCTGACTGATATACAAAAGCAAGTACTAGCGATTTTTGCTTTACTGTGCAGAAGAAATACTCTGAATACTTACACATTTATGAATATGTACATACACGTATGCTGTGTAGTCTGTACCATAATGTCTCAGTAAAAAAGCAGAAACTCAATGCACACCTTTCATGTTGCATGGCTCGGAGTGAGTTTTGAAACAAAGATGTTCTGTGGCTGAAGCACATTTAAGGAGTCATGGTAGCTGCCACTCATGCCCAACCTGATCAAATGGGAGTGGTGTTTTTTAGCGCACTCTCAAAAATTGTACTGGTTGTATCTTGCAAAGTTTTCCTGGTAGCCAGTGAAAGGAGATTGCAATAATCTACAACATACCACTACAATATACTGGGGACACTATGTACTGCCTTGCTAGTTTTCCTTTGAGAAATCGAGGGGGATTAATGTAATATAGTCAATTTGGTCTTTCTCCTCATAGAAGAATGAGATGCACATCTGAGAACTAGTGAAGGTAACAGAGATATGCTATAAGGATATGCAGGATGCTATAACTTTATTGCTGCTTTAGTTAAGTCAAGAGAATTGCCTGATGCAATTCTTTCACCGTCATTTTAAGGGTTTGTTTTGGCCACTACCAGATGAAACAATAGATTAGCTGAATCTGAGCTATGGCAGTTCTTTTCATGGCCTTATTCTCCTCCACTGGAAAGTATCATGCATAATGAAATGAAAAAAAGGTCTTTCTCTTAACTTTGTAATTTCCTGCTCCTTCTTCAGCCTTTGTAATAACATATCACAGTGTCAAGACTTGATTAATTCAATGAATTATAGCAGAACTGGAGCTGTCAAGAGGTTGCCAGCGTGTTTTGATTGATATTCAATTACTTTTCGTGTAAACACCAATGATTTTAATGTCCTTATTTTCTAAAGTTATTTATGAAACAAATTTCCTGGAGCCCATCAGTGAAAGAGCCAGAGTCAGTACTGATGGGTTAGTCACACACATGCCACAGTGGTGATTAGAATGAAATGTGGTAAAATACTTTAAAATTTGCTCAGTAAAAGGACATGGGACCAAAAAATTCCTGCTGCAAAGAGTGTCTTGAGATTAGCCACATCAGAGCCTCATGTTAGGTATTACACAGGATGAAAATGCAGACTGGCTGCAGTACCTTCATTCCTTCAATCTAGCTATAAAGTATTTGTACACCTGTCTGATCCTACCAGTTGATTTGTACGTGGACTATGCAAAACAGAGCAGATAGGAGCCCTTGAGTTGACTGTGGACTCCTCGTTCACATTATTGAGCGCTTCTCTGAGTAGTTCCAACATCAGCAATGATTCCACAACGGCCCTTCAAGGACTTGAATGCTTTATGTACCCTTAGTGACCAATATGGTCCAAGCAATTCTTCCTTTTCTTGAAAATCCTACCTGAGGGAGAGCCTTACAAATGTCAATTTAGCACTTGAGAATAAAGCTGAATATAGTTAAATCTGGTAACATATTTTCCAGGATGTCATCAAAATGTCAATTATTAATAAAAAATAAATTAGTTGTTTGACCTTACACACATTGTATGCAAAAGGATAAAAAATGCATATGCAGTGTACCCTGCAACTTGGAAATGTAACTGCAGTATGTTCTGCACTTGTTGCTTTTTTCTTAATGAGGTCTCCGTAAAGCTTTAATGAGATCGAGTATTGCCAGCTCTACTATGAATTAGTGGCAGAGGTTGGCTGGTTGTGAAATAACAGATCTATCAGCAACAGGGCTAAAAAGACTAAGAAATCTCCAGAAGGCAGGATCATCACAGGATGATTTTTGAAAGTCTTTGGCAAAGATGAGCCCACCATCTTCCCAGGCAATTCTTAATGTCTCACTGGAATCTACAGTTTACCTCCTAAGTTAAGCACCATGTTCCTATTTCTTGCACAGAAGATTGTTGAATACTTTGCTCTATAATTAGATTATTTTGTCATTTAAAAATACTTTATCTTCTTTATACAGTTTTGGGATTAACCCACCAGTGCATTATGTATATTTGTTGAATATCCTGGAATTCTTAATCATCATCATAAACCTTGGAGGATAGATCTTGGACTTGATTTGAAAAAAAAATTGAACAGTTTCATTTTCAAGTTGCTTATAACTTCTTTGTTTAAGCTTGTTTTCCCAAGACAAAGGACACGTGATGTTGAATAGATACAGGGTATACTCTGAGGAAGGCAGATACCCAGAAATATCTGCTTTCTTCAGAAGGTATCATCTGCCCAATCAGATTGTTTCATTCTATTACCATATTTTATGAATTAAAAATTTGTATATAAATGTAGAGTTTAATGGAAATTTAACAGCATATGCAATGAAATGCAAATGCTTTAAGTGCAGCATTGCATGCCTAATTTTTCACTCAAGTAATTTAGAAACCATTAGTTTAAGTGAAAATCTAAGATAAAGCACATCCATGTGGTTACAACGGCTCCTCTGAAGACTGCACTTGTAATTGTCTGAGAAAGATAAATTCCTAATTGCATTTCATTACATTTTGTTACAGCTGGTGTAAGTGTATTTTGTAGATACCTGCCTGCCAGATGGGTTTAGGTTATACAAAGGCTATATTTTTACACAGGAGCTATCATCTCTTCTGTGACTTGATTTACTAATAATCTCTTACAAATGCTCAAAGTGCAGGTGACCATTTCAGCCAGAATCTGATTTGCAATGAAGCAGTATAGTTTTAAAGCTAGAAGAAAGTGAAAACCTTCAGATTGTGTTGAAAACAAATGCAAATATTTGAGAAGGGCAGATTCTGGCAGTTGGATAAAGATAGAGATGCAGAGCTAAAGATATACATGGTAGGAGCTGCCACACATTAATAAAATACCATGACTTTAGATTGGCTTGTAGATAATTCTATAGCATTGGAAGAGTAGCTAAATATTGTAAATGTGAGACAAGATCTGCTTATAAAAAGAAATGGCCCCCAAAGGAGCTCACTCACAGTAGAGTAACCTGTCTCCATCTGCAGCTGTACTCAAGGTAACAGGGATATTAGAAAGACAGTGACAATACATTAGGTCCCACTGCCAAATGTCACCAGTTGCTTACGTTTGTGTTGCCCAAGTGGTTACATATTTAAACAAAAATAAGGCTCTTGCCTTCTGGGATTTTATAAGAAAGTCCATAGACTAAGGCTTGCTTAAGAGAATTCATGACCACAGCAAAGGTTGTGAAGCGGTGTACTTGCTGAAGCCAAACAGCTCTGTCTGAGGGGACCGAAGAGGCAGGCACATAAGAAGATATTTCGGAAACTCAAATGACCTCTCTAGCATGCCATAGCTATAGGGATGTTATTACCTAGAATAGTTTCAATGTGAAGTCTACTCAAAAAGGCTAAAAAATGGCTTGCTTAACTCAAAATGTCTGTTTGCTTCTAGTTATCAACGTCTAATATGCGAGAGAAAGGAAAAAATGGAAATAACTAAAAGCCCCTCTTGAGAACTCAACTTACTTTGGAAAATCATTCACACCCTGATCTCACTCAAACGCAAATGTATTAAAGGCCCTGTATAAAGGCATAATTTTCTTTTCCACACTTTTTACAAACAGGATTTCTGAAAATGGAAGTATTGAGTACAATCACTAAGAACACAAGGAGGGCAGTCTTGAAATTCAGTTTCGTTTTCGGTGGTACTAGAACTTAACTTCTAGATTGTCACAAAATATTGGTACTAAAATTCTTGTCCATAATGGTTTTTGGCATTTTCATATGTTCCTATACTTTTGTGTTACAACATGGAATATGCATGCTTTCTGCAGATTTTTTTGAGCAGTCCACTGTTTTCCTTGTGTTGAGTAGCTCATTAGCAAGATGCTGTATCCTCTTGAAATACAAAAGAACACAATAGTAAAATGTTGATCTGTCAGAAAAATGTACTATGTGGAATTGCTAAACTCCTGCTGACTCCCTGGAAAGTCATTGCTATGACTGTGCAACATGGACAGGATTTCCTGGCCTGGGAGGAGACTCCTTTGACAAAGGAGAGATTCAGAGTTAGAGCATAGAAATGTTTTAGTAGGACACCTGGATGCTTGACTTTCAGCTGTCAGTAACTGTATGTTTCTTAAAGCAGCAATGTAAATAACTAGGCTGGTATAAGCAGGATGGGAAGACCACTTCTATGCAGTTTTATCTGTGTATAACTTTAGGGGATGTGCAGGAAAATTCTGTTTGGTGGGTTGTTTTTTTTTTTTTTTCCTGCTAATCAACCTCCAAAAAAAACTGTTAGAGGGTTTCTTTACAATTTGATGATTCAGAAACCAAGCAGTCACCATTTATTTTGCTCCATCTGCTACATTAATTCTCATCAGATCCACACTGTCTGAAGAGACAGCAGGTGTCAGATCTGAAAGAATAATTTCTGTTTGTTTATATAGTTTTGTTGCCATCTCCCTCGACATACTTCGCTGGATTATGCATCTGAAGATGCTTCACAATCAAATTAAGGAGAGACATTTACTCTAGACACATTTTAAAATGTGAGCTTTAGAAAGTAGATTTCAGTTATTTTCAGACTTTTTTAAAAGTCTTTTTTTGACAGTGAGGGGTTATCAGCTCAATTAAATGTCACACCAGCTTTCACAAAACTTATTTGCTCTAAACAGAAGATTTTTGGGCTAACGTTAAGAGAAGAATGAGCATTGGCTCATTTTTTTTTAAAGCCACAGCTGCAAAAACAGTATGAAAACTTGCTTTTTTTTAATGTTTTCTAAAATTTCATCTCTATCCAAATGAAGTTAGGTGCAATGGAAAGATCTTTGATTTCAGTGATTTCTAAGAGGCTGGTTTTTTGCAAAGACTAAGTCTGTCTGCATATGAAGTAGAACAGCATTATAACATGGAGCATATAGAATCGTTTATGTTGGAAAAGACCTTTAAGATCATAAAGTCCAACCGTTAACCTAGCACTGCCAAGTCCACCACTAAACCATGTCCCTAAGCACCACATCTACCCAGCTTTTACATATCTCCAGGGATGGGGATGCAACCACTTCCTGTGCAGCCTGTTCCAATGCTTGACAGCTCTTTTGGTGAAGAATTTTTTCTTAATATCCAAGCTAAACCTCCCCTGGCTCAACTTGAGGCCATTTCCTCTCATCCTATTGGCTGTTACTTGGGAGAAGAGACTGACCCCCACCCCCTGACCTGTAGTTGTAGAGAACGATAAGGTCTCCCCTCAGCCTCCTTTTCTCCGGACTAAACAAACCCAGTTCCCTCAGCTGCTCCTCACCAGACTTGTGCTCCAGACCCTTCACCATTTTGTTGCCCTTCTTTGGACACACTCCAGCACCTCAATGTCCTTCTTGTAATGAGGGGCCCAAAACTGAACACGGGATTCGAGGTGCGGCCTTACCAGTGCCGAGTACAGGGGGATGATCGTTTCCCTGGTCCTGCTGGCCACACTATTCCTGATACAAGCCAGGATGCTATTGGCCTTCTTGGCTGCCTGGGCACACTGCTGTCTCATATTCAGCTGGCACCCCTAGGTCCTTTTCTGCTGGGCAGCTCTCCAGCCACTTTTCCCCAAGCCTGTAGCGTTGCGTGGAGTTGTTGTGACCCAAGTGCAGGACCCAGCACTGAGCCTTGTTGAACCTCATACAATTGACCTCGGCCCATGGATCCAGCCTGTCCAGATCCCTCTGTAGGGCCTTCCTACCCTCCAGCAGATCAACACTCCCACCCAGCCTGGTGTCATCTGAAAACTTACTGAGGGTGCACTCGATCCCCTTGTCCAGATCATTGATGAAGATATTAAACAGAACTGGCCCCAATACTGAGCCCTGGGGAACACCAGTTGTGACTGGCCGCCAGCTGGATTTGACTCCATTCACCACAACTCTTCAGGCCCAGCCATTAAAAGTTCACTAATGTATATTGTGAACTTGTTACCTTAAATATCACTGGGAAGTAGCAAGGGTTTTTTTTTGCTAGAGGGGACTACAGTGCATGATACTCTGTTAGTTTGAAACAATTATTAAGAACCAAGTAGACACTCTGATTGTTCAGAGTTATTTGCTGCTGGATATGGCTATTTATGGGTTTTTTGGATTTCCAAAGCATTTTTCTTTGCTAAGCCTGGGACAGAGAGTAGACATGAAATCTATAGGAATAACTTTACTGAAGTCTTGTCTTATACCTTAGGACGTAATGTGTGTCTCTAGGACATACTGCCAAATAGGATCAGGGCTATTATGCTGCTATCATAACTGTCTTGTCGGTAAAGCACGTGCACTTCTAAGATGGAAGCAAAATATGAACTGGAAAAGTTGGAGGCCTGGGAAATGAGATGTGAGCTGAAACCTAGCAGTCATTCAGAAGCTGGGAAGTTTCTTAATGCTCTGTGTTTTCATGAATACAGAATTCAAGTAAATCATATTTAATTAAGCTTAGTAATAGAATAGTTAATACAGCTGATTATTTTTAGTTTATTACTTCTCCCTAAGGAAAGAGATTTTAGGCACTCATGTTTGGTCTTCTGCTTCCCCTATAACTCAGCTGTTTAATATCAACTAAACTTGGTGGAAGATTGAAGGTCTCAAATTTTCTGCAAATTTTGTGAAAATGCTCAGGTGAAAAACAGCTTATTAATGCCATTATTGGACAAAAAAAAGCAGCATGAACACCAGCTTAATTAAAGATCTATGTTGAATGCTCCTATTACAAGTATCCTGACTGTGGGGAAAAAATTCATGCAAGTTCAGGTGTTGCTAGACTCCAGGCAGATACATAGGTAAAGATCTTATCTGCAGAAGTTCATTCTTTGTTGACTAAGAAAGTATGAAATCTAGGTAAAGTCTCCCTGTGTTCACGGAATTGGTCACGTCCTTTTCTTGCAGAGATTATGTGACTATTTTAACAGGAGTGATTTTGTAATTAACTTGTTAGAAAGTCAATTGACCATGAATGGAACCTTACTGGATACCAGGTTAGGTGGTTATTCTGGTGGTCAAAAACAAATTGATGGCTTTAGAGTTGTATTTTTGTGCCTAAAATTGCAAAGGTAGACTGGATATTTTCCAGTCTGGAAACAGTCAAATTTAAGGGTTTGATTAGAGGCAGACCTGTACAACACAGTGCATTTATCTGAGAATAACCTAATTGTGTGAGAGGAACCGCTGAGCTGTTCTGAGCGACTAGGTTGCTAATACACAATTTAACATTGGTTGTCTTTATTTTCATCTGCTTGTCATTTGGATGCAATTCTCTTTTTCTGTCCTCCCCAGTAGGGGTGCACAAATTAGCTGAAGGAACTGATTCTAGGAATTCTAACTTGAAGAGAACTATGTGCCCCAAAATTACCCTTTTTAACTCCTTTTCATTATAGCTGCAGATGAAGGTCTGATCTAAACTCATGAATTAAATGGGAAGACTCCTACTGACTTCAATAAGCATTGAATCAGACCCTAAAGGCTGTGAATTAAAATGAGTTAAATAGTAGTTTTCCCGTGGCTTTCATTATGCAAATACCCAAACACCTCAAATACCTTCAAGGACTTCTGTAGGGGGGGGAAAAAACAACCAAACCCATCCATGTTTCTCATGTATAAACTTTTTCTTTTCCATATGTAGCTCTGTCCATTGACTGAACTAGCGTTACTTGAATTGACTTGCTGCAGCATCTGCAATTCATCTGGGGTTCAAGGTTCTTCAGCCTTTGTTTTCAAGTAATGTTAATTCTCATCCTTTCCATTTGATTTCCTATTATTCTGCTGTATAAAAAGCTTGTAAAAAATAATGGTAATGTGACTCAAGTTACCTGATCAGACTATTTGCAGGTAATTATTTGATTTTATATTTGCAAGACTTATCTTCAAACATTTTCCCTTGGTGAACTACCCTTCCAAGTGTTGTGGCTGCATTTAACATCAACAGTATATGGAAAACTTAATACATTGTACTCTGTCCCATCTACTGTTTCCATGTCAGTTCATTGGTGATTTATTATTGTTAAAGACAAAAAAGTAACATATGCTCTGATCACTTAATAAAACCACTTTGAAATAGTGATTTAAATGTAGTCTTGACAGGTCATATGCTCATCTGATAGAAATTGATGGAGTCATAGCAAACTGTGTACAGCTTTCCTGATTTATACCTGTCTTAACCTTGAGTTATAAAACTGAGTTTAATTTTGTCTGAAGTGAAATTTTTATGAAATGTCTATCACTGAGGAAAACTATATTGAATTACAATCTGCACAGTTTATATCTGCTACTTTACATGCACTTGTACCCGGGGTTTCTGTTTCTAGAGGAATCCTAAATCCACAAGTCAGTGGACATATTCTGTTGATATCTTGGCTAGGCTATGTGGCAATCATGGATAGAGAAGCAGACCTTACGGTTGAGGGAATACATTTGCACTAGTCCATTAAGGACTGCTGTTACGTTTTCTTGCCTTGCTTGACTGGAGATAATGGCCCAAATCCACCTGTTGTCATCAGTGGGGATTACACCAGTAATAACTGTGCCCCAGTAGAGTCTTGGCTACCTATGCCACGGTGAAGTTGGTCTGACACATCAGGTGGGTCAACAGCAGCACCCTATGCATGATGGTGCGGATGATATTTCTCTTTCAAGTGTCCAGAGCAGATTTTTCAAGGAGAGGGTGCTAGGGTTCAGCTAGCTTCAGGTGTTAATGAAACTGAGATAATATTCAAACTTAAACATGTAACTTTTCATTGACAATCAGCTGGCTTCAAGAAGTCATTAAAGACTTGGACAGAAATTATTAATGGAAAATTACCAATAAGGGTCTGCAGAGTATGTAGACCTCATGTCAAATTCATGACATTTATTCATGTTTGCTAAGAACTTCCCAACTTTGCGAAAGATGCTGTTATGAGAAAAAAAAGTGTATCTGTGTTGGTCTTTGGTCAGAGGTATGGTAAATTCACTGATACTGTGAAGAAAGATTATTAATGTTGTATAGGTAAGAGTAAGAATAGCAGTCCATCGTGTCATGGTCAGGGTCTGTAGTTATGATCTCAGCTTTGTTTATTTGTTATTCTGTTAGAATAAAAAAATCACAGTTCTGGTAGGTTCTTCAAGATCTTGAACTTAATGCTGCATGATTTTAACTAGCTAAAATAGGAAGAATACTGTCTGGACTGTATGTTGCACATGGAGATACAAGAATGTGTACTGCAGTTTCTTATGGATCATTGCTGATAAAGCTAACCTGATTAGGAACATAGGGATAAGAAAAAATATTTTGTCTTTTGGAAGTGTAATATATTAAAACCTGCTTGCAGTCTTGTTTGAATGCCAGAGTCATTCTGGCATCCAAATAGTTCTAACTCTAACAGCAATTCTTTCTTTTAACCAAAATTGCAATTTGCTCCTGTCTGAGGCTTGGATTTTCTGGCTGTTGTGCTTTAACCCCCGCCGGCATCTAAGCACCACCCAGCTGCTCGCTCACTCCCCTGTGGTGGGATGGGGGAGAGAACTGTAAGGGTAAAAGTGAGAAAACTCATACATTGAGATAAATACAGTTTAATAGGTAAAGCAAAAGCTGCACATGCAAGCAAAGCAAAACAAGGAATTCATTCACTCTTTCCTATCAGCAGGCAGGTGTTCAGCCACCTTCAGGAAAGCAGGGCTCCATCACACATAATGGTTACTTGGGAAGACAAACACCATCACTCCCCCCTTCCTTCTTCTTCCCCCAGCTTTATATGCTGAGCATGATGTCACATGGTATGGAATATCCCTTCGGTCAGCTGGGGTCAGCTGTCCTAGCCGTGTCCCCTCCCAACTTCTTGTACATCCCCAGCCTACTCGCTGGTGGGGTGGGGTGAGAAGCAGAGGCCTTGACTCTGTGTAAGCACTGCTCAGCAATAACAAAAACATCCCTGTGTTATCAACAGTTTCCAGCACAAATCCAAAACATAGGCCCATACTAGCTACTGTGAAGAAAATTATCTCTGTCCCAGCTGAAACCAGCACACTGGCCCATATGTGCTCAATATTAGGACAAGGCAGGAACAGAGACAGCCTTAGGCCATGTCTGTGTTATCTAGCAGCTTGATGCGAGAGGAATGGATCTATATGGCCAGGCACCTGCTACTGAGGATGTGACATCTGTGCTAGACACACTGAGTTTTCACCCTGGACTGGAGTTCCTCCGTGAGATGTGAACACTGGCCAGTAGACAGTGCATAAGCCTCACATCTGGCATATGTCTTCTGGTTTATTTTTATCTGGAAGAAATGCACTTTCACACTTGAAGACCTCCCTACAGTTTAAGTTGAAGTGGGATGAGTGGAGGTGATCAGGAGATTTACTTCAAAACAGCACTTCTGATCTAAATTAAAATGCTGTTGTGGATGTACCCCACAAGTTCCCCACAGCACAATTTGATAATGGCTGTGAGGCTGCCTTGTCTATGAATTAAGGAAACTTGTGTTTTTTTTTTTTTTCTTTCTGACAAGCAAAAAAAGGAAAAAAGCTCAAAAAGAAAGAGTCCTATGCTCCCCCTGGTTTTGGACCGCTCTTTAGTGTCCTGCAACTCCTAGCTTGAACTTTAAATGCAGTGGCAGATGTACGGCATACTGTTGTACTATGGATGCATTTCTCCTATACAATGTACAAGTAATCTCCAGAGTGACCATCATTCCTGACATTGTACCTGCACTTCAGTGTATTAAGTAGCAAAACTAATAATTGAAATAAACTATTTTTTCCCTGCAACCCTTATGTAAGTGCTTGCTTTTACAGCAAGATCTTGTACTGCAGAGATAATAAGCATATCTGTTTATTTTAAGCAACCTTTTTATTTCCATTCCCCCCACCCACATGTATTTACTGTCATGCCTTAGTAGGTAGTATCATCTTTAGGCTAAAAAGCTCCTGGGAACAAGGACCTGTTTTCTCTCCTTGTCTGCAAAGCTTTGTGCATTGCTATGACACTATAAAATAACAGAGAAGAGAAATAGAACTGACTCGGAGACTTGATAGCTTTTGCCATAGTACAATGAATTAATTGAGGGAAAAAATCAAACTGAATGTAAAAATAACTTCTTGTGTGTTGCACTTTAAACTGTTTCTTTTCTCAAGGCTTTTTACAATAACTTATTAACTACTAGAGAAAAAAATGCTGTATTTGAGTGATATTAAAGGCTTAAAATAAACTATCAAAAGAATTCAAGAAATTCAGTGTGAATGTATAAAGCTAATCTTGTACAACCTATTGAGATACCTTTTCTAACATGTATACTTAGTGCTCCATGGTTAAATGGCATCAAATTTAAAAAGCACTGGCCTAAAAAGGCTTTGAGTTAACCTGTATTTTATATAACTCTTCTAAAACTGCCACTTCCTCAAATAGGTGTGATTTTATGGGCTACTAAACACTGAGAATTGTCCAAATATATTACCTTGACAAAAGAACTGCATCTGAGATGTTTGGACTTAATTCAGTGTGAAACATTTGCTGAACTTGATAGCCCAGACATTTGGGTATTTCTTCAATGATTTGAACCAGTGCTTGTACGTGGAGCTGGGAGCTGAGCCACCGCCCAGCTCCGGCAGCTCCCGGATGGCTCTTCTCTGCATGGCAGATGATGTGCAGGAAATTCCTCTTTTACGGACAGAGGCACAAAGGTTCCCTTTGAACATTGTGGCTGCCTCTTGCCTACTACTTTTGGAAACACAATGAGGACATCATTGCTAAACTAATTGTAGCCACAAATCCCAGGCCTTGGGGAAAAAATAAATGGTATTGAATAATCAATACAGCTGATTATGCTTCAAAGTCTTGCTAACCTGTGTAACCCTAATACTATGTCGATATTCTTAGAAGCAGAAATAAATAATTTAAAATAATGCTTGCTGCTTAATGTTTTTTTTCTTCATGCCAGGCAAAATCTTATCCTTTGGATTATTTAAGTGTTCGCTAGCGATGCAACTCTTCTTTTATTCCATCATCCCCTTCAGAACTGCTTAAAGGAAACTCTCCTCCCCTGTAGTAGTATCTGTGCCAATCTGAATGCTTCCTTCTTCTAAATGCATAGACTGTGGTATGGGAGTTTGTTTCTGTTCAGTTGGTCTATTATTTGCATATTAGATTGCTGCTTATTATCCTGACACATCATTTTCAGATATTGGAAATCAAAGGATACTTGCAGAGGGTATTCTGCGTGGCTGAAAGAACAAACAACTCCAGAGAGACAAAGTCACTCAGAAGGGAAGCACTGCCATGGCCTAGAAGAGTCTTAGCCAACCTTTCTGTAATAGTGTTAAAGACAGATCACAACAGGGGTAAAGCCACTGCACTTAACTGGATGTTGAAAGGTATCGACGTTGTTTAGTGGCATAGTTAGGTCTTACAGAAATTCTTTTTTTTTTTTTCTTCCTGTGTTCAGTAGAAATGAAATTAGAATGAAGGTGACCTGCCATGACAAAATCAAGGGAGCCGGGGGTATAGTGATTGAAATAATTTATTTTCTGTACTAACTGTATTTTTTAATCTCGGAACTCTTCTGGTTTTCCCAGAACAGTGTATAGTTCTTATGCAAAATAAAGATTTCCTTAGAGACTGAATCACCCTGCAGTCTAGAAAGGATGCTCATAATGAAGAGGTTTCTGGCAAGTGCACGGTGTAGCCATCTGCATTACACAGGAAAAAGCTTCTCTACAACTTTCTAAAGTCAAGTCTCCACTGTTTGCTCCTGATTGCCAGGTACTGGCCCTGTACCTTTTTGCCTCTCTGCACGTATATGACACCTGTGAAATGTATGCTTTTCATCCCTCCTCGCACCTGAAATTTAGGTTTTGACACAGGTTGTTACAACTTGAAATGCAGTGAAACCCTGAGGCCATGAAGAAAGTTTAGTGTGAGCTGCTCCTGGTGTGTGTCTTTCAGGGCTTGTCCTTTTGGTTTCTTGGCTGGAGAAGGTTTTACTAGCTGGCTCTGGCCATGGTCTTTTTGCCTTTGGCCAAACCATTGTTCAGAGAGAGGAGCAAAGTGAGACAGCAAGTGGTGGAGAACTGGCCATGACAGATATGGCTGTCTTCCCTGCTAAACTTAAAAAAACAACAAACAAAAAACCCAAAACAAAACCACAAAAACCACACACACACACACAAAAGGCTTATTATTGCACAAATGGCAGTATGTGTGGGTAGGGATTTCTTCACATAGAAAATGTGATGTGTCATTAATACAATTTCTGATGATTGAAAGGGAGATCTACTCTGTGCCTTCTGGGATGATGTGTTCTTGGATAAGTAATGGTGAAGAAATAGTTTCCTATTTGTCGGGGCAATGTCAATTGGGTTGAGCGGAGTAAGACTGCTTGTTGGGTTGCAAATGACTTGAGCAAGCACAGGGGCAGAAAGGCAACAATGCAGCAGAAATTCCAGAACGCTGTTTTTTAAACCTCCTTCTGTTGCATCTTGCTTTTATGTATTGGTCTGAAGTGCTTTTTCTCTTTTTCTTTTCAAGACTTGAGGGCAAAGTCCTGTAGATTAAAGAGTATTGTTTTCAAGTTCCCTGCTCATTTGATGCCCAAGAAATGTGTCCCTCCTTTCAGATCCTTAAACTTATGGATGCATGCTACAATGCTGTTCCAGAGGGACACATTTACAGTGACTGTCCGTAAAACTGCAGTCTCTGCTTACTTTCAGAGAGCTCTCACTATCACCAAAGTCAATGATTTTAAGGCTCATGGATTGTCTTGATTTTGTGAATGGGACCTATTTATGTGAAAATTAACTTAATCTGGAAACAAATAGTCTTTAAAACAGCAGGGAACTATGGGCTTGGATTGCTCTGCAAGGTAGTAAAAACCAGTTTTATCTGTAAAGCAAAAGGACAAATTAGTTTGGAGCAGTGCCATAAACTCAAGGGGGAAACAACCCAGAAAATATATAAATAAATAAAAAATCTCTATGCAGTTCTTTAAATGTTTGAAATAACTGTTAAGGTAGCTCCTATGTTAATGCAGCATCAGTTCAGGTTCTGAAGCCAGCCCACTCATTACCCTTAGAGGCTGCCTGAAAGCAAAGCATGGGGCATTGTAGCACACCTGCAAGCCTGGCAGGGTTGAGCTGCAGTTTGGGCTCTGCGGTTCTGTCCTGGTTTCAGCTGGGATAAAGTTGATTTTCTTCCTAGTAGCTGGTATAGTGCTGTGTTTTGGACTTAGTGTGAGAATAATGTTGATAACTCACTGATGTTTTAGTTGTTGCTAAGTAGTGCTTACACTGGTCAAGGACTTCCCAGCTTCCTGTGCTCTGCCAGGTGCACAAGAAGCTGGGAGGGGGCACGGCCAGGACAGCTGACCCAGGCTGGCCCATACCACATCATGTCATGCTCAGCATACAAACCTGGGTGAAGAAGAAGGAAGGGGGGTGGCATTTGGAGTGATGGCATTTGTCTTCCCAAGTAACTGTTACGCGAGATGGAGCCCTGCTTTCCTGGAGATGGCTGAACACCTGCCTGCCAATGGGAAGGAGTGAATGAATTCCTTGTTTTGCTTTGCTTGCGTATGCGGCTTTTGCCCAACCTATTAAACTGTCTTTATTTCAGCCCGTGAGTTTTCTCGCTTTTACCCTTCTGATTCTCTCCCCCATCCCACCTGGGGGGGAGCGAGCAAGCTGCTCTGTGGTGCTTAGTTGCCGGCTGGGGTTAAATCATGACAGGTTCCAGCCATCCTGAATGTGAACTTTAATCTTTGACTTCAATACAAGCTAAACGTATTATTATTATTATTATTATTATTATTATTATTATTATTATTATTATTATTATTATTATTATTATTATTATTATTTAAAAAATAAGACCAAGTCCTTTGAATCTCCCAAGAGAAATCTTCACTTTATGAATAAAGTACTGGAAAGATTCTGCAGAGGGGGTAACCTAACTTCTTGAATACTAACAGAAAGAGTGAGCAAAAATAAGGAAGCTATTGCTGCCAAGACAGTAGCAATAAGGCATTTAGGCTGACCCCTACCAGCCCTCAAATTACCTTTCCACACTTTGTGGTTGACAGTGGTGATACCGGCTGTGCAGCCTTCATTATTCCAAGTCCTGTCTGCAAATTGCCTCCCGCCTGTAGCACTGCTATAATAACAGGAATGACCTGCTGCCCCAAAATCAAGAATAAGATTTTCAGATCCCTTCATGTTGACCCTCTGTTTCTCTGGTGAGATTTAGCATCAAGCCAGACTCAGTGGCCCAGCCCTCCTGAGCCCTACCAAAATTGTAGCCTTGATGAAAGAGAGTCTGAAAGGAAATTGTGTCACTGGAAACATACTTTAAAGTTGAAAAAAACCAACCCCAAACAAAAAGTGAGATGCTGGAGATTATTTTATTAACTTTTAAAAAGTTCCCACTCTCTCTATATTTTGCCTTTCAAAAAAATGTAAATTTTGGGGGAAATGACCATTGTTAGTTTTGTGCATGTTATTTCTGTTGAGCACCCAAACTGGGGCGTTTTGGAACAGCTGTTTTTAAAGATCACAGAGAGCAGATTTCCCAACTTCTGAAGGGTAATTCAAAGCCACTACTCCTATTTACTAATATAAATAAATAGATAGAAATCTCTTTTTCAGAGCTCCTTTTCTCCCCTTTTCCTGCATTTTCTGTCTCATCTGTAGTCTGAAGACGGGAGGTGGATGAAAAACATAGGTAGCATAACTTTAGAGACCTGCTGGACAATGGCAGATCACAGTGTACCAGTTTTAGGCAGTAGAATTGGATCAGGATGAGTTAGTTTCCTTGAATTCTGCTATAATTTCAGATAATTATATTCCTTCCATAAAATACATAACTAGCAGTATCAATTACTGTTACTCAATTTCATGTTTTCTTCTTAAATTCTATCTAAATTGAAAGTCTCTCTGTTCACCTCATTTCTGCTAGAAAAATTCAATAAAAAATTTCAGTGAATTTAGTCCCACCCCTCCTGGATTCTCGAGTTTAGAGAAGCAGTTATGCATTAAAAGTGGGAATAGTAGGCATGTAACAGACCTTTAATGTTAGAAGAATCATTGCTCTGTCAGTTCAAATGGCTGGATTTAATTACAGCTGCCTGCTTTTTGTTAAAATAAACTGATGACTTTTTCTAATATGGAATTCATCTTGTTGATAAACCATCTCAAGATTTTTTTTTTCCATTTGCTTAATTTTACTGCCCTCAAATTTATTTTTACAGACAGTAGGGACTATAAAATATTTAATGCATGAGTGAGAGATCTGAATGTTTATAGAATATTTATTAGGTGACATTAGAAGATATTCTTTGTTAGTGTCTGTCTTCAATCACAGCCAAAAAAATGTTCCATTCTTCTAAGGGGAAGAATATGCATTGAGAGAGTCTTGCTTTTGCATGCCTTTGGGAGAACATAGGTGTACAGCAAGATAAAATCCACCACTGTGCAGAGGTGAATGCACCATGTGAAATCCCAGAGTTAGGGGCTGGGTGTCTTTTAAGATTTATCTGTCCATGCATGAACCTGAATATTCCCATGATTTTTTTGTTTTAATTCCCATGGTATCTTCTTGGTGGAGATTACTGCATGCCTTTGGGAATTATAAACCTTTTTTTATAAACCTGGAAATAGAGAACTTTTCTTCTTCTGGGGTATTTAGTCCCAAGGCCAGTTGCTTCTTCCAGTTATCATATCTGATTTGTAGTTTAAATATTAGGCTATTGCTATTTGTTCTAAGATTTGATTATAGATCTTAAATGTAAAGAGTTGTCCTGGTTTCAGCTGGGATAGAGTTAATTTTCTTCCTAGTAGCTGGTATAGTGCTGTGTTTTGCATTTAGGATGAGAATAATGTGGATAGCACACCATGTTTTAGTTGTTGCTAAGTAGTGCTTACAGTAAGTCAAGGATTTTTCAGCTTCTCATGCTCTACCAACTGAGAAGGCTGGAGATGCACGAAAGAGGCTGGGAGGGAGCGCAGCCAGGACAGCCGACCCAGACTGGCCAGAGGGATGTTCCATACTATGTGATGTCATGCTCAGTATATAAACTATGGAAAAGCTGGCCGGGGGTCTGCTGCTCGGGGACAGGCTGGGCATTGGCTGGTGGATGGTGAGCAATTGCATCGTGCATCATTTGCTTTGTATATTGCTTTATTGTCATTGTTGTTGTTGTTGTTGTTGTTGTTGTTGTTGTTGTTATTATTATTATTATTATTATTATTATATTTCATTTATTAAACTGTTCTTATCTCAACCCATGAGGTTTTTTCACTTTTACTCTTCTGATTCTGTCCCCCATCCCACCAGGGGGGCGGTGAGTGAGTGGCTGTGTGGTGTTCAGTTACCAGCTGGGGTTAAACCATAACAAGAGGAGAATCTTATTAACTTTGTTTAGGTAAGAACTGAGCCTTCTCTGTTTACTGGATAGCTTGATGTTTCCATTTGTTGGATATTGCAGAAAAAGTGTGATTTAAAATAAGAGCATGAATCCCTCTTCCTTTTAGATGAATTTTTGCTGTTAAAACATTCCAATATATGTTGAAGTTCCTGCTAGTGGCCTTCTTGAGAAGAATCAGCACAAAAGACAACAGAGACAGCTGACAGATACGTACCTTACTGATAAAACAGTGCGATTTTCTAGCAACCTGAATAAGATTACTTATCACAGTTTTTTCAAATAAACCATTAATTTGGGATAACTTTTCCCTGGGCTGTGCTTGATAGATATTGAGTCCTGATTTAGCCAACAATAGAATACTTTTTTGAAGTACACCATGTCCTTCAGATCAATCATTTTTCAACTATGACAATATTGAAATCTCATGCTAAGAAATAGGATTATGTATAATCTTACTATAAAATGTTTTAATCAATGAGAAGTGGTCTGAAAGTTCTCAAACCCAACTGTGAATGTAGTGCTTGTATGTAGATATCTGAGCTGTAAGGAATGTTTCACATTCTTAAGAGTATTTAGTTGGAGATAACTCCCAGGTGTGATATGGCATGACAGTTCACTATAGAAATGAAAGAAAACAAAAACCAAAGAACCAGAAGCTCATTTGTGAATTACACAGTGATTATGCAGTTGGACCAGATGATCTTCGTAGGTCCCTTCCAGCAAAACTATTCTATTCTATTGCTAATGCAACTTTATGATTTCAGATTTAACAACTTCTGTTTCCTTCAATCTTAAATTTTGTGTACTAGCGTGGGACACAAAAAGTCGTTTCTTCTGCTTTGCCTGAAAATGTTCTAAAGCCCCCTTCCACCTCTCCTTCCCCAATGTTTTGGTTGGACTTTAGAAGAGAGATTTGAAAAAGAGAAGGAGCAGGCTTTTGATTTGAATAATTTGCAAAGTCAGGTCATGAATCCTTAATTTCCTGAATACTGTAATTTCTTAATTGGCCTAAAGCTAAAGGAAGGAAGGAACCTTATCTGGGGCTTAGTCCTGGGAATAATTGTGGTCCTGTTAAATACAAATGGTCAGATGTAATATTAGTATGAGAGATGAGTGTGAGGAGTGCAGCTGCTAGGGGTGACCTTCTACATAGTTTTTAAAAGTATTTACTGTAATCCATATGTTAGGTACAGTAAAAGACCAGACTAAGGACTGATTGGGGGTGACTTACTGTAAAATGCATAATTTCATGAAGGATGCTGAGAGCCTGTGCCTTTTTGATAACAGGGCAATGTCAGCTATCAGAATTATCCTTGGAATTATTTTAGCCATAGGAATGGCTAAAATAATACTTTTTTTTTATTCTATTTGTATTTTTTTAAGGACCTAAGATCCCACAGTTTTTATTGAATTTTGTTGTAACAACTGAGATCTAGTATTATATTTGCAATTAAAAAGAGGGATGTTGGAAAACAGTAATAATTGGCTATTTTAAACTGCCCCATTGCCACAGAGCCGACTAGATAACAGGTTATCTGTTGCTGTGGCTCCTTGGATGGGAGTTACTTCTTCAGCAAATTAATCTGGTATGTCAAATATTCAGCATTTTATCTGTCACCTTTCATTGCTTGCCACAGCCGTGCTATTGCACTGGGTGTGCATGCTCGTAGCATCGAGCTTCTGTATCCCGAGTGGTTGAGCTATGCCAGGACTATGAACTTAGATGCACCTACTAGAAATGGAGAGAACAGAAAGGCTGTATGTGTGTTTAAAAAAAAATCATTGTTGATCCTGGAGCGTTTGCAACTGTTATTCTGTGTCCTGAATTTTTCCTTACTTAAAGGGCAGAAAAAGCAAAATTGGCATTTTTGGCTGGGTTGCTACCATATTTTTCTTTAAATGTTATTTAGCAGCTGTTTGTTTTACCAGTGCAGGAAAAAAGTCTATATGCATTGCTACTAGTCTTATCCTCTCTTCAGATTATCTGTGTCCTGTGATTGTTTGTGCTTTGCCACCAGTTGGCTAGCTTCTAATGCTCTCCGTGCCAAAGCTATTCTGCAAGCTTCTTCCTAAAGATTACCAGAATTGGCATGGAACTTATAAAACAGTTTGATGAGAGTTTCTGGTTTAAAGAAAATATTCTTTGGCATGTATATTTTTTAAATTACATGCTTTTAAAGGTAATTGTTAAACTTCAGTCTTAAAGAGCATATAGCATGCTTTCTTTATGTTCCCACTCCAACCTACCAGAGCAATGTTTTGAATTGTGGCACTATGTAATAAAGTTACTGCGCTATTATCAGCCATTGTTCCAGATTATTCTAGCTTTTTCTTTTGCAAAATTTGTCTCTTCTGCTATTATATATAATATTTCTCTAAGATTTTATTTCATGTGGATGCATGATGCATCTTTTGTAAATTCAGGTACTAAACTACTGTAGGAGGAGAAGAGTTTGCTCCATTGGGGGAGAGCAGCAAGCTGTGGAACAAGTGATTGACACAAGTCCTACCAGACTTTTAGGGATGGTTTCAGGACAGCGTATGTGTGTGTGTAACAAAGGAGGCCTTGTCACCCTGCATCAAAGATTGCCTTTAGGGTGGCTCAGGATGGGATGTGCTAGTGCCAAGAAAACAAAAGGCAACTTGCAATACCTGGACAGGGCTGTCATTAAATCAAGACATATTAAAGCAGTAGCGGTGACAAAGAGAAATATCCAAGTGGTGTCAGTTCTCCCAAGCATTCAGCACCAGTTTATAGCAGTACTGGGGAAAGTTTATGCACTGATCCTAAAACAGCTGCCAAGCTGTCTTTGATACATGACAGCTGGAAGAAATTTCTAAAATAAACATTCACTTAAGTAGTTAAAAAATAGTAAGGAATTGTACAAAGGAGATAGGAATAGATGGCCAGAGGGGTGGGAGTGTGGCAGGGAAAAGAACCGCTGAAGAAAATTAAATGAACTTTGAGTGACTCCAAATGACAACTGTGTGGATTTCAGATATGTTGGCTGTCATAATCCATTTTTCTACAAGACACATTTTGCTTTGTGTTGGCTATGATGACTTCATCCTGTTCATAGTGAAGACTAGTTTTCAAGCTAAACTTTTCTATTATTGCCATAATATACCTCATAACTAAGAAATTCAGCATTTTCTAGGAAGCTTTACTTAAATATTAATTCTTGGTAGGTTTTCTCTGTAATGAGTCTCCTGTGGCTGCAAGATGCGTACATGGATTTGTTAGCTAGTGCTAGATAAATTAGTCAGTTTGGCCCTTACCACATGAATTTTATTTTGAGATTCTCTCCATATGTGACTTTTTGTTTACCAGCATCTAAGATTTAATCTTAATTCATAAGTGGACTGCTGTTAATCTTTGATTTTTTCCTCATCATTCTCATTTAGAATACTGAAAAATTTTACTCAGCAGCGAGCAAAGGTGAAAATTCTAACCTTCCATCTTAAAAGTGAAGGAAATGATGTTTTACAGAGGGAAAATCTTTTCACCTGTTGAGAAACTGTGACAGATTCATCTCCAGCTCAGATGTTCAAATCTGGTCTGTGCCACTAAAGCACATGTAGCCAATTTGGCAGGCATCAAAGAATATATTATAGAAGCATCTTCACAAATGCAAGTCACTTACAGTCTCAGTAGGACTAAAAAGTATATTAATTTCAATTATATTCTTGTTCCTATTGCCAATATTCAGAATGAGAGTAAAATACACTGATGTGATTTTGTGGGGAAGCATTCACTTGTTTGTAGATTATTTTTTTTAAATGGGCGAACAAGAATTTATAGTGCTGTCAGTCTGTCACTTTTAATAGCATGTTATCAATTTACGAATTTAAAATAAAATCTCAAACAATAAAGCTAAAATGGAATATGGATACTGTGATTAAGGTGTTTATTATTGAACAAAATTAAAGGCATAGTTAGGGGGGAAATAAAGAATTTCAATTAGGTAGTACATATAAACTTTTTAAAAACTTCTTGGTTAAACCTTGGTATTAGTTTAGTAACCATTGTGTTGTCTACCAGAAGAAATTAGTTTTTCAAAAGCCAGGCTAAGGAAATTCTTCCAAATTATACAGTTCAGGATTCTTTGTTTAACAAGAAGGAAGAGCTTTAGGTAATTTTGAGCATCTTGCACAAAGTCTGGCATATGTTTTACTACTCAGCAAAGTGTCATAAAGGAGTTAAAACCAGAAAAGCAAAGTGTATGACACAAGAGAGATCCAATCCGTGGTTTAACTTTGGTCATGCCAAAAAAAAAAAGGCATTGCTTATACATTACGTAGCAAGCTCATAAAGCTCATACTGGTTCAGTTTAGTTTACAGGTTTAGGTTACATGATGTATCTTTTGTAAATTCAGGTATTAAACTACTGTAGGAGGTTACATTTAGGTGGCTAACTGGAAAGCCAGTCAGAGCAGATGCAGTATTAAATGACTGTTTCTGTGGCAGGTTTTATGGAAGATATTTAGCACATTTGTCATGTTGAGGCTTACCTGTGCAAATTCTTTATTACAGTTAATATTCTCTGCATGTTTTAGGGTTGTTTTGTTAATGAGCTAAACTCCTCATCCCAGATAATTGTAGAATAATCTGGCAAATGGTGTAGCCCATGGGATATTAGTGGCTTCTTACGTCCTTACTTGCAGCTGACACACAAGCTGCATTTCTGTTCACTGGCTATGAGCCAAACATTGAGCACAGATATGTGGAAACGTATGTTGTCAGGAAAGATCCTCTATGTATGTCCTTGATGGTAAAATGGTTATGTCACTTCTCTGTTGGAAGAAGTTGGTCCCCAGCTACATTTCCTAGGGATTCCTTTTGATTTCCATCAACAGTTCTCTAGCTCTGTTACAAAAAACTTGTTCTTGTGCTTCTCACTTTCCCAGTGGTGGCAGGTTTGACTCTATACAAAACTACCACAGAAGTTAATGAATTAACACTCTTGCGTTTGAAACTTTTTCTGTCTCAAGCAGTAGGAATCATTTGGAGAGTGATATGAATCATAATCCTCTAGAGACCTGAAAATATTCAGTGGGTTTGGATTGCGGCGATATAATCTGTAATAAATCTAGCTTTCACAAAGCCTGTGGGTTCCCTGTAAGACAGTTTCAATAGGTGTGTTTCCAAATTGTAAATAGTTACATGATTTTGAAAATTCAACCCTATGAGACTTTGCCAAGCTTTGGGGTTAGGAAAAGAGAAAGTGCTTTCATTGGTGGTAGTAGTTCCATATGCATGTACTTACATATATCTGTCCTAGTAAATCTAAAAAAAAAAAAAAAAAAAAAAAAATAGAAAGAATATTTAACATATGAAATTTTAAGGAGGATTCCTCTTAAATTAGAGATATGCATAGGCAGAGCAGAAAAGAAATATAAGATTTTTATTAGACACTAACATCTAATGGGATGTCCAAATGCATAATATCAAATTATGTGAAATTTTACATTATGAATACTGAATAAGCATTTTTATACACAAGCATGTGGGTTTCAGTTTTATTCTTATTTGCTATGGTAGAGGAACAACGCAAGGAAAGTCACCTTTGTATATCAATTCTACATATATTTTGTTGGCAATTTCTAATATGGAATTTAAAGAAAATTGCTCCTCAAGGGAGAGGGAGAAGAGAGGAGTACATTGTAAATAAGCTGGAAAGATATTTATGAAAGGAAATGTTACTGCCATAGAAATAAATGTCCTTCCTGATGAGCTTTATATTGTGCATGACATCTGTTTGCAGAAGCAGCAGTGACAGTGAGTAAAGGAGGGAAATGGAGCATTGTAACTTGGAACAATATGAATGCACTGAGGGAGAAAACCAGACGGGACTGAAACACCGAAGCAATGGTGAGGTGGAACCAGGTGCTGGGACTGAGCTAGGGACAGTGCTTTCAGCACAGAAGTAAGGGGAGCTTCTGTTTTGTTACTTCTGTAATTTTAAATAACATCACCATTCAGTCAATGTGACTGGGCTACACAGAGTCTCAACATCATGAAGTGGCACGAAATTCTCTCACATGTCACATCCCAGAGCTATCCTTAATGTTTTATAACTTAAGTCTTGCAGTATGAAATATTAAAGACTGGGCATTATGATGTTCCATAAGAACAGAGAAGATCAAAATATTGGTTGTGTCCTAAATCACTTCATAAGAGGCATTTGTTAACATGAAATCCTGCGACGATCACAGGAAGTACTACAGAGGTCATTACATCAGTTCACAGGTGCGAAATAGACATTAAAATGAAGAGACTTAGCCACATTCACAAAAATACCTGTGGCAAGGTCAGTAATTAAGCTTGGGTCTTTATAGACCTGTGGTGGCCTATGTTGCTATTGGCCTTCAAAGAAAACAATAAAATATGTCTATAAAAATGAGCTGTTGTAAGGAAGAAATTTCTTTAGTAAGATTGGGAAAAGTCTGACTTTAGATACTTTTTGTTTCAGCTTCAAATCTTACATAGATGTCTATTGTTTATTCTTAGCATTGAATCTACAATTGCAATATCTTTAAGATCACGTTTTCAGAGTATGACCTTCATTTGGGAAGGGGAACCTTAAAAAGTTAACAGTAGATTGAAATGTCACATTCAGAGGAATATGTATTTTGATACTCAAACTTGTATGTCTCATAAATTTAGTTGACCTACACTGTAAACTGAGGAAAAGAATCCACAGTCTTTCATATTTTCTATGACATATTCAGGTAAATAGGCTGCAAAGTTGTATGTAAAAATAATAGATTAGAAAAGTAAGTTGTTTTAAGACTGAAAGTCTTATCCTACTAAACATGTGATATATGGTGCCAAAATGGATTAAAGGATTCTATATAAACCCTTAAATGACTGTGGAAAAAATGCCAGATTCATAATATCTTGCAACATTCTCCTCTTTGCCTTTTAGTATACTCTGAGAAATAATACCATCTATGCCTGTAAACCACAGAGTAATTTACTTGTCAGTTAAGGTCATAACAAAAATCCACTTTGTTTAACAGCTCATAAATCTAATTTTTCTCTCCTGTAGTTGTGTTTTCAAGGTAAGCACTAGCTGGTGTGGAGAGAAGAGAAGAAATAAAACCTCAAAACAACTAGCCTCACACTGTTTTGTTGTAGCTATTTTAAATGAATACATGTCCTACAACATACATTTTAAGTGCTGAGTGTAACTTGCAGGAATATGGCCACCAACATTTAAATGTCAGGTATGTATGTGTATATACATACACACATATATCTAAAAATACTATTTTTTGTGCCAAAATCTTGACAGTTTTCAACTGTGTCCTGTTCAATATAACATTTGGTATTGTTACTGGAAAGCTGGAATGCACTGATTTAAATAATTTTTCTATCAGTCTGTCTGCCTTGGGTAATGTTTGTTTTCAATGCCTACTTATGCCCTCTATTTCATTTACATTTAAAATGAAATTATTACGCATAGTTAACTGGTAAAACTTGAGTATTTGAATGGATTAAAAAAATTAATGACAAATTAGATTTTAAATCACTGGGAATTTCAGCTTCCAATCCTATCAATTCCACATATGTAGTTTATTATATTCCTGGAGTCAAATGCATTTAACATGCTGACAAGTTCAATTTCCTCACAGCTTTATTACACAAATTACTTATTACAAGGAAAAAATGTCAAATGCCTACTGCTCTAAACTATGAGCATGCCTTTTGAGCAAAGCCGCAAGGGAATTAGTAGAAAAATCTAGCGGCTTGGTTTTGATTCTGGCACCAGCGATGCTATAGCTACTTTTTTCCCTACCCCAGTTTGTCTCACTCCCCCCATCACTCAGTGCAATCACTCTTTCCCCAGTTGCTTGTTTAGAATTTATTGTGACAGTTGTATCCTAAAATATGTAGGCTTTTTTCTGGATTTTTCCTTGCCTATTGATATCTTTCAGAAATTTGCCTTAATAACCATCTGTCAAATATAACAAGCAAAATTCACTAAGGCATGCCATGGTTGCATGAAATATATATATTGTGTCACATACAGTTGACATGACTAGCTGACTTGCCTGGTGACCCAACCAAAGTTAAGAAAATATCTAATATTTTTTTGAGGATAAATATTTCTGGGGTTAATGCAGTCTGAATAGTGTATCAGCTTTGGAATGAGCATTTGCCAGAGTTGTTAGGGTTCGTTGTGTTGCTGTAAATTGATTTTCAACTTTAGTGAGAATTGAGAGTGATTTATTGTGAAAGTTGGAATATCTGTGATTCATTTTGGTATGAGCAAATCACGTCTCAGGTGGTTTTGATCTGTGAGTAGCCTACCCAGACTGGTAGGGCTCAAAGTGTGTTGCCAGGTGCTTTCCATTAGCAGAAGGTTTTTGACTTAATTATCTCCTGTTTTGCTGTTTTGCAATAGCAGTATAATATGACAAGCAAAACAAAACCTACCTAGCATGTGTAGAAACAAAAATAATGTACAAATTTAGTGAGAGCTCTAAATTTCTTAAAAAATCTGATTTGGATTTCTTTCCTTATTTGTTCTCATTTACATATCCGTAGCTAGCTGTTGGTTAATCAGTGCTCTCTCATCTGAAAGGTGTAATTGTCATTTAATGATGTTTCGGTTAAAATGGAAACTGTGGTCCAACCAGGATTTATTGAGTTCTATGCCAAGCTGTCCATGGACAAACTATGCTTTCCCAACCACTGCCAAACTGAATCTGATTTAAGGAAGCGTAGAAATGAAGATTGGTGGCAAATGAACAGAAATGGATTTGTTTTTTAAAAAGCTCACAGCCAGGAAGAAATATCAGTATTAGATTTGTTTCAAGTAAGTGTTTCGGATGAGTTTGGTGCAGCTGGGTACCGTGCTGGTGAAACCAGCTGAGAGCAGAAAGCCAGAATGAGCACTTCAGTTCTGCACAGCAGGTCAGTCACAGATCTGGATTTACGTATTCCTGAGTTTTACTGTGGTGCCTTATCTGTTGTGAAAGGTTGCCTTTTGGTGGTATAGCAAATGCTATATCTTTTTTATTGGGAAACATAAGAACCATATCAAATTAAAGAAAGAAAAAATATGCTTATGCTGTAGTCCTTCTTCACATCTGTAATGATTTTTCACTGTTTAAGTACTTTTTGTAGTAAAAATACCGACCTATTCGTAGTTAAAGGTCAGATTTATGCAGTAACTGCACTCAGTAGACACAAGAATAAATATGCATCATGAGCCAAAAAAATCTGATTTACTTTTGAAATCTTATTAGGGCAGTTACAGTCTGTTTAAACATGACAAAGAGCACATGGATTAAGCTATTCAGTTTCCAGGGCACAAACAATACAACTTATTTCACTGTACAGGTTTCAACTTTGATGGTTTTTCTGAGGTACACTGCTGCTTTGCATCACTTCAGAGTCGGATCTACACAGACAAGCAGTGTTTTCTTCAGAGTCCAGAGAAAATCCCGGCCTTTCAGTGCAATCGTATGCAATCAGTCAAACCAATTCTCTTTAAAGTAATGGAATTTTTAAATAAAAGATTTCAGTTCAGTTTTCCTTTTCTTACCCCAAGTCATGTATTATCATAAACAGGAATTCTTCCCAATACAATTGATGGGATTTTAATGATGAGCCAAATATATGGTTTAACGAAAAACAAAAAAACCCCTCGCACAAACCATCCTACCATGCAAGAATTAATCCTTAGGCATGTCAAATTCAGTGAGATGGCAAGCAGCAATATAATGCCTCTATTGTCACTGAATTGTCTATCACTGTACAAAACAAATTTGAAAGTGATAAATGTCAAACTCAGTAACAGTGTATATAAGGGGTTTTTGTTATTTCCTCTCATTCTGTTAAAAATTTGACTAAATTAAAATTCACTGAGCATCCACAAAGCAATAAACAGCACTGAGTTATGATGTCCATCTTGGAACTATTGATGAAGCTACATGAAGCTTCATGAGAAAGGGTGAGGACAGGGAGTCCTTCCCACTCTTCCAAGTGGGATCAATGATCCCTCAGTTGTTTCTCTCTAACCTACTCTCTGGTAGACATGACTCCCCACAGATGCTTTAGACACTCTATTCCACTGGTTCACTAGTCTTAAAATTGGAAATTAGTTTTGTAATATCTAGCCTAATTTTCTCTTGCTGACCTTTAAGCTCCTTCACCTAGACATGCTGAATATGATGAAACAGATGATTCCCTTCCTCTGTCAGGGACTTTTATATGTTTAGGAAAAGACATGCCATTTATCACCATACTTTTAGCCTTCTCTCTAGTTCAACAGCCTAAGCATGCTCAGTCTTTCATAACATGTTGTGTTCCTGCTTGCTGCTCTCCTGTGGACTCCCGGGTTGGTTCTCATCCGTCCTGAAGCACAGACTCTGAAGCTGGATGCTGTCTGCTGGCTGAGACCGTGCAGCAGTGCAGGGGAAGGTTTCCTTCACATCTCTAATAAGCATCCACACAAGTGGGCCTGAAAACAACAGCCAGATAAGTTCACATGAAATGGTTTCTCCCCATTTTTGCCAGGTAGTTAATTAAATCAGATGCTGATTCTAGGGGGCATTCAAACAGGTTGTGATTTTCAGTAAGAATAGCAACTAAAAACATGTCTAGGGTTCAATTTTTAACAGGCATTGTTTGCGTGTCAGTCCTTCTAGCATGCACCTACTCATAAAAACAGCTTTTAAACTAAGTAAATGATCAAAAGGACCGTAGTTATGAATACCTTTAAAGTTATTTTACCAAAATGCTCTCAACTTTAACAGACTAGTGCTAACCTGTACACAGCATAACATATAATGCAAATCAATGAAGGACTAATGATATGGAGCTTACCAATCAGAAGCAAATTTAAACAGCTTCCTTCAAATCTTCTTTGTTTATTGTCTGAATCTCCTGATGTTGTAAATTTACATTATCTCTGTTGAGGTCAGGAGTGGCAATGGAAAATGGACTTTCATTTCTTCATTTTCTCATCTTGCATAAAAGCTCAGCATAGGGCATATTCAATCTATCCAAATTAATACTCTGCTTCAAAGACTGTTAAAAAGTCTTAATTTTGAGAATCTGCCAAGAAGTTACTCTGTACAAGTCAGACCTGTTGAGTACCTGAGGGTGGGCACTGAGCACCTGGAACACTTCATGGAACTGTATTTGAAGTATTTGGATGTGGATATTATTAAAGAAGTAAACCAAATGTTCGACTTGCTATAGCACTTTCTGCCATTTAGTACCTTACATATGCACACACTACTTAAATATAAACTCAGAGGCATAAAATGAATTGGTAAGAAGTGGTTTATTTTTTTCTTTGAATCATGAAAATTTCATGGAAGTATTGATAAAAGAGGTAGGATCCAAGGATGGCTATTATGGATATGAGGATTCAAAAGAAGGGGAGGGTGGGGGAAGTATTCAGAAGAATAAGATTTGCTGTCACTAGCTATTCTCTGTTCAAATCCGTTCTACAAGAGCAATGAAGCAATCACAACTCAATGGCTGTTGCTGGAGGAGTTTATTTTTTCTGGGAAGAACCTACTTATTTTCCCCTCTGATGCACAGGACTCTGCTGTTTGTTCTTCTAGGGAATCTCCCTCTATGATAAAGTCAGTAAAAGTTTTACTTTACTGGGAAATTCTGGTTTGGGCCCAGCCTTTCCAGGTTCCCAGATCTCACAGCTGGGAGCAGATTTTCAAGAGTGTGACTTCCATTCAGGCTTCTAAATGACACCATGGCCAGTCTCATTATTTAAAATGGAAGCTCCTTGGCTTTCAGTACTTCCGTCTAACGTTTCTAAAGAGATCATCTGTCTGCTGAGGTCTTCGGAAAAGGTGATTGAACTTTTTGCTTAAATGGGAACTTAATAGCTAAAAACCTCAGTCATAATAACGCATGGTGTGATCACTTCAGAAATAAAACAGCAAAAACAAGAGAAGTTGATTAGAACGAGGAAAGCGTGAGGAGCGCTTTGGATACTATTCAGATTTTGTACTGTAGTCATCAGTGAGGGAAAAACATTAATAATTTAAGCAATACTTTATTATTTCATCTATTTCTACCAAGGCTTCTAACTGAACAAGGGTCAGACATTGATCAGGGATAATTAATTGAAATCTAACCTTTCTGCTGAAATCAGTTGGCCTTTCATTAGCAGTAACAGACCTGTCCTGCAGTCCTTGAAAATGAAAGGAAAATCTACTTCATTTTAGATCTAGGGTGTTCAGTCATTCAGTTGTGTTTAACTGGATGATTACTGAAATATCCAAATACACTTATTTTTATTTCAGTTTAGGGAAAAGTGGATTTTTTTACTGGCTTTTTAGGCCTTTTTTCATAGTTTATAACATGGATGAACATTTTGCAACCAACTGAATAGATTACTGAAAACTGAATTAAAGATCAGATTTTTTTCCCAACTTTTTAAGAAATCAGAGGACCCAACTTTTGTATCCTGCTAAGTTAGAATCATTTTCAGGTGTGTTACAATGATTTGCATGTGTTTATTGTAATGGCATTCTCAGATGTTGCTGAGCTCTTTATAAGCATGATTAAGGAGATATTAGCAGTTCAAATTACAGACTTATGTGTCCTTTGATCCAAACACTGGCTCCCCCAAGTAAGTTGCCTTCAGAAATGAGTGTTTGTTGTTCAGATTGCCAGCAGCAAGAGCAGCCAGCGCAGAAGCTCAAATACATCTTAATTGTCATGATTACTCTCTCCTGATTTAGGAAACACTTGTTCCCAGCTCTGTTCTATTTAATGTGGCAGAGAAACATCTTACGAGCGCTTTAAAGTATGAAAGAAATGCTGTTGCTGGACTTCATGTCCCTACTTTGGTTCTTTCATGACTGATGCTTGAAAGAGGGGGCTACTGAGGGCAGTAAGTTAAAATGTGCATTTGCAGCTACAAGTGTGTTCAAAACTCTCTCATCTTTGACTTGATATGAGACAGCAGAAGGCAGCCTCACTTGAGGCACTGGATGCCTGAGATTAACCAGGGGAGTTCTAGCAGAGAGTAACTACTCTGAACTTCAGCCTTTCCTTTGAACACCTATCAACTTACAGAAATGGATGAAAATTTTAACATCATGGTTCCCTTAAAATGTCACCATTATAGTCTCCAGAGGGGTCCCTTTTGCTCACTTGGAGCTTTTGAGACCTGTTCTAGATACAAAGATTTTATTGATGATAATTTTCAGACAACTTCTCCTGGCTTTCATCTCTCGTCTCACTCTCTCCTACCTTTTAGATTCAACTCGCAGGAGAAGAAAGTGAATATGTTCAAACCCTGAGCCTGATTTGCCTTTTGGTGGTGCAGACCCAGAGCTGTTTTGGAGGTTACTTAAAGGAATGTGGGGGTAGATCCTTGGCAGGCAGACCACATCAATGATGAACCCAGGAATATTCAGCAACCTACATTCAACTAAGTTGAAGGGAAATGACTCCATGTCTTGCAAATATGTGGACTCAGATGGTAAAATCCTGGTGACAGAAGAATTTGCAAAGATAGGAAGTGGCTGAGGATTGAAGCAAGCTGTATGATCCATCTCATTTTCCCCTAGTGTTTGCATTAGTTTTCTGGGGCAAAATTTTACCTTTCCATGTTCTAAAATTGTATCATGTTTCTGTAGTAGTTCCTGATTTTTTTTTTTTAAATGTTGAGTTTATTATGATGATTTCACTTCTCTCTTTCACAGTTAATACCAAAGACATCCAATCACCATACACTGCATAAATACGAAAAATATGATGTGAGAAATCAGCATGGTAAGATTCATTGTCTTTGTATATAGCTAAAGCACAAATTACATGATCATGAAGCTCTGTTTATAATCCATCAATGCTGTGTTTCTGTCATCTGTGTTTCCAGGGGAAATTTGTTCTTTTTTTGCCCTAATGTTACCTTTCTAAAAGGTGGTAGTCTTGATTTCTCTGACTTCTTCTTTCCTTGGATAAATGTATGAGGGCATGCTGTCAATCATTTGTCCTTTTTTTTTTGTTTTGCTTTTTTCTCTCACATATTTCAGAAAGGATCTTGAAATATTTTCCCATAAGATTGACCTTTCTGAGAAGTGGCAGGCAGGTAGTGTTCTTTGATATACCCTAACCTAATAATCCAGCTGCCCAAGGTGGGTTCAAAATGAAATCTTGGCCCCAATAATAGAATTGCTACTTTAAAATATACATGAACAGGCCAAAGATTGAGCCTGGAATACCACAGAAAAACAAAACAGAAGAATTCCCTCATGTCCTGCTGTATCTTACTCCTCCCACCTCCTTTTCTTTCCATATTAGACTGTGTGATCTAATGGAACACAAACATTGGTGGCAACGCAACGCCGTAGTGACTAGCCAGATGCTATAAAGAACTATGTGCCATTTGTGGATATTGATGAAATTGTCTAAAACTTTGATAGATTTTAGGAAACGTTCTCTAGCTAATTTCACTAAGGTATAAATGAAAAACTGCCTAAGAAACAGAAGAATAAAAGATGCTGATAATGTTTTTTTAGTGTTTTTGCTGGGTTTTGAGCTTGGTGAATGATCTCTACTTAGCTTTGTGGTTTCTACTTTTCTTCAAATAATGACAAAATGTACAATGATTTAACTCAAGATCCAAAATAAAAATTGAGCTATTATAGCTCTGGTAGCTAAAAAACTACTTTTTATAACTTCCATTAGTTTAACATGCTATACTTTTTCAGTTATTTGAAGTTCAGAAGAGATGGATGAACCTCTGTAATGTTTAAATAACCACTCTAGACAATGTGTTTGGGAGAGCAGTGGAGTTAAGGTGGCTTTTCCCCAATGCTTTTGGGGGACTGCATTTTCCTGATTTATCTTGTGATCTGGATGTCTAATTAAAACAGCTGAATCATGAGATAGCAGTTATAGCCAAGCTAGCCTTCCTCCATTTCTTGATGTTTGTTTTGGAATCCAATTTGCAACCATCTTCTGCATTTTTGCCACCACAAGGACCGATGCTGCTGCCATCGCCCCTTCATGGAGCTCCGTTCCAAATCAGTTTGGAAAAAATCCTTCATTCAGACTTTTGCAGTTACCTTCTTAGGAGGCCTGAGTATGTGTGAACAAGTTACTGCCTCACAGCTGCGTATAAGTAACAGCCTTTAAGAGGGTAAAAATGAAGCCATGTGTCTTAGGTTACCTTTCTTTCAGTGTGGGAGCATGAGTGGTCATTGAGCAACAGTTTGGTGGGGAAAGGTCACATTTGTCCTTACTCTGTGGTAACTGGTTTTTCTGTCCTTTTTTGTGTATGATTTACCTACCTTTGTTGGCTGCCGATTGTCTTCTAGGTCACTGGAGCTAATTTCTAGCATAGTCTGTTATAATACAGTGGCACCTGCCTTTAGGGTTTACATTACCTTTCTCCTTCTCCTTTCTTCCTAACCCTTAAGAAAGTGTGTATTAAGTCAGAATTTGTATCAGGATTTAGGCTACTGGCCCAAAGACTGTTTGTTCGTTCTTTCTTGTTGTTGTAAACTTGAAACTTGATCTGAGGGAGTTGATGGAACTGTTTATTTACCTTATTTAAAATAATAAAAAAAAAATGTCAAGGGCTCTTCAAGCACTTTTCATCTTTTCTGTATGTGTTTTTACATGCTATTTTAATATACGTAAAACACTTGCCTCACAGAAGCTGGTAAACGAATGTTCTCATGGACTGTGGGAACCATTGGAGAGTAGTATTAGATCGTGTGGTACGAAGCAAGCAAAGGAAGGACACTTATGTCCCTTATTCCAGACATATGGATGAACAGAGTGAAAACTTTATTCTTAAATTTCAGATGGCTTTTCCAAAGATAGCATTCGTTCTCACTCATTTCCAGCAAAATATACAGGGCACTGGAGAATTGTATAAGTACAGCTGTATTGTGATATAACTATTTATAGTCACTGATACAAGAAAGAGGTTTTTCTGTGTCTTTGAGGGAGAAGAATCAGACACCTAATCAGCTAATTGGCAACTTGCTTAATGTTTTGCCTGCTTAACTTCATTATTAGGGAAAAGATCCCTTGCAATGTGTATTGATGTGTCTAAACAATCAATAAGTGAAACATCTAATTTAAAAAAAAAATCCATTTATATGGCACACAGCAATTTAATTAATTGTAGTTAGGAACAAATTGGGATTGATTAGTGCTCATTGTTACTTAACACCACTTTCTCTTGTTATTACTCAGTAATATTGTCGAAAAAAAATTAAAAGATAGAAAAGACCTTTCTTTTTTCCATCATTGCAAGAATAGAAATCTTTTCCAATAAGTAAAGATTCATGTCAAAACAAGAAGTTAACAATTCTTTTTATAGCATTTTTATAAAATGTTCAAATATTTTAACAGTTGGGCTTGATGATCTTAAAGGTCTTTTCCAACCTAAATGATTCTGTGATTCTAAAAGCACTATTTGTGAAAGTTAAGTATATAAAATTTGGATATAGATTTTTCTTTTCTAAGTGTTTAAACACTTGCTTAATCATCGGTTGATTTTATGCAGCTATATAGGGAAATAATAAGGGAAGTCTAGAGTATGACAAGTATTTTATAATTGTCCATGTGTTCAAACATTATAATATATGTAACAGGTATGTATTAAGTCTAACATTTCAGTGAATCTTCCAGAAGGCCTAATTAAACTTTCACTCAATTTAGTGGAACCTTTAGCTGGAGTGAATTTGATGCTTTTGGAGAACATTTTTGCAAATTTCCAACCACTTTTCTGAGGAGGATAGGAAGCTTGCTGACAGAAATGTTCTTCTTTCAAACAGCCCTTCAAGAGGATGCTGCTAGCTTCATTTCTCTGCTTATAGCTATAATTGACACTGAAAAAACCTACCCTGAAGTGGGAAATGAAATTGAAACTGTAATGATAACTGTAATAATTTGATTAGTTATAATTACTCCTCACAATAAATAAGGGTTGACTTTTACTTACACAATTCTCTTTCCTCCACAAGGAAAGAGGGCTACCCTTTCAAACTGGAACCCCAGTTTTCTTCTTTTAATTTTGAATTTAATTATTTTTCATTGAATAATACAGAAGACTATCAGATGGTCTTGGGTATCTTTATACTAGAGCATTATTTTATCTTACTGTGTACTGAGTTTCCAATTGAAATGTTTCCTTGGTTGTGTAAAAAAGTACAATCCTCGGGTGGGAAAATTATGGTCACTGTTGTTATACATAGCAATTGATTCAATACAAGAAAAAATAGCACCTACAAGATATGAAATTGCTTTTTGGTGAGAGTGGAAAGATTCCAAAATTGCCATGCTCATATATCCCAAAAGAAATGACAAATTCTGGACAATAGCCAAGAACAGTATTTGGCAGAGAACAGAAGTGAAGGAAAGTTGGTGAGAAGAGATATCTCGTATCTTCTTTCCTAAAGTCTATTACGATGGTTTTAAGGACAGAAAGATGTAAGGACTGGACTTCCCTGTGTCTCTTTATAATTCATAATTACAAACCCAGTTAAAATAAATTGTGATATTTTTTTTTGCTTTACCACAAGGCTAAAATTATATACTGCTTTGATTCCAAAGCAAATTATTTATTCAGGCTTTGATTTCAAGCATGAACTGTTCCAGTACTGTTTATCATGGTTTATCTGACAGGTACTGCCTTTAAAAGATACATACTCTCTTTAATGATTTGTATTTTAATGCTCTTTAAATACTCATCACTATAATTTATACGAATATGCACTTGGTTAGTTTTCTTTTCAAGCTAGAAGAAGAAATGCATTAGGCTTACTGAGTTCTTATTCACATCTTTGATGAAGTATCAATTTGTTTCTTTCAGCTTTCATGACTTATAAATGCTCAGCATTGTAGGTCAAGTATTAAATGCTAGTTTAAGATTCCTGCTGCTTAAATACAGATTTGTGTTTTTGTTTTACTACACTGTTACACTATGGTTTTATTCTCATTATTTGATAATAGCAGGTTCAGCAGGTGTATTTGTGAATAACTTCATTTTTGGGAAGTGGGGAATGAACAGAAATTGTCAGTGCCTGTTTTAATAGATATCAGTAAACAGATGTTGTAAAAATACAATTGTCTCCCTTACACACTGCTACCTAGAGAGACTTGAGGAAATAACTATTCACAGCAGTTTACTGTAAAATTCATGTATTTAAAACAAGAATTCTCTACAGTATGTATAAATAAAAGAATTAATAATGAAAAAGGATTGATAAACAATCAACTTCAGTATCTCAGTCTTTGGTCTGGTTTGCTACTGAGTGGAAGCCACCACCAGTAAAACTGTATCTGAGTAGGAATTTGGAGGAAAGGAGTAAAGCAGTGGATATTCACAGGATGCCTGTCAAATACTTGGTTTATTGACTGCAATCTGAGGTCAGTGTCTGACACTCACTCCATCTATAGCTACATTGGGAAGGATTAAATAAATTTTTCTTTGAAATGTCTTATAAGGGACTTGGCAGCTCTCATGCATGCCCTTTTGAGGCCTTGCAGAGTTTTTATGGGAACCAAAGGATCTGTTCACTTTAAAACTATTAATTCTAATTGCATGAGATAATTGAGCTCTAAAATAATACCCATGTAGGACTGATTTTTCTCCAGCAGCATACAGGGAACAAAGAGTTTGTTCATATGCACTGGCAATGTTAACTTCTGCAAAGTAGAAACTTCTTTAAAGTCCGATGCAGTGCAACATTGTGAAGGATGCAAACTTTTCATGATGATTAGAAAGAGATTGTGTTTGAAAATAAACTGTTTTCTGCAGACATACTTTCAAAATTGATTTATGTTACTCCTGCATCCCACCTGTAGAAGAACTCTAAGTATACAGCTTTTAATGCTGGTTATCAGTTATCAACACTGATTTGAATAATAAAAGCAAACTATTTTAAAGGGAGTAAGAATTTTTTTTTCCCCCTACCTCTAAAGGGCACTATGTATTTACATTAGAGCAAAGTATAAATGTTTCTTAAAAATAATCACTTTGGCATTTTGAAGTGTGCTGATGATAGAAAAGATGTAATGAAAATATCTTTGATTAGAAAGTCCTTTTCTTGTGGAGTTCAGCAGAATATAGTGGAAGGTGCTTTACTGAATTTACTATAAAATTTTTAGAACGTATTAGAATTAAGGGTAAAAAAGAAAAGCTCTATGGAAATGTATATATGTTCTACTAAATGCTAGCAAGTATAGCAACACTTCTGCAGGTTAGTCTTACATCTTGCATAATTTTCCATTCACAAAAATAAAAATATATTTGGTCATTTTGATTTTTTTTTTAAAGAGCACAGCACTTCATTGTTATATATTGAATTATAATGGCAGTATATCCCTAATAGGATTTGAATTTGTTAGCAAGTAATTTTGGTGTTTGGTAGAAAATCTAGTCCAGCAAGCAGCAGTTATTACTGAGGTGGATACTGAGCCGGGCTCAGGCATGGGGTGAAGAAGCTGTGGGCTCGTCCCTGTCCCTCCACAGAAGCCAGTGGGCTCCCAAGCAGGGTCATTCTGAGCCTGCCTGGGGTGCTGATCCAGACAAAAAGCAAACCTTGCACCAAAACAAAAAAAAATTAATTTTTAAATTGGGGCAGTTCTTCTACTGCTATATGTAAGTGCTTGTGTTTGCACAGCGGAAGGCTGCTGCTTTGCTGTTCAGGGCCTGGCCGTGCTGCTGCTGAACAACGGGGCCATGAAACCATAGACTCCAGGTACAAATGTTCATCTATAAATACCAGCAGATGAAAACTGTAGTCTTTTGGAAAAGGGTACTCTCTGCATCAACACCTTCACTGCTGTAATGGTCTCTTAGAACTGGTATTTTCCTGTTGGATTACAAAGGCAGCGAGACAGATTTGTTGGAGCCACACACAAAGGAACCCACAGCCGGGCCTGAGTGAGGCCTGCATGTGCTGCTGTGATAGAGGAATATGGAGGCAGACGTAATGCGATTTCCACATCAATCTTGAAGAATGTGAACACCTTTAACAGGAATCAGTTTTGCCGATACTAACTGCTGTCAGAATGGCAGTACTGTTTTATGTTGCTCTATACCCTGGGTAATGTAATACCTTCCCCACTCCGCACCGTACAAGTAGGCCATATTCTGAGTCTGCTCTGTATTCCTGGCTGGGAGTTAGTCTTTAATTTATCTCCATTTTCCCCCCCTCTTTCTGTGGCTGTTGATTTTTATTATAAGCTGGATCCTACCAACACTACATTCATAAGCAAACCTGACTTCAGTGAGAACAGAACAAGACCTTATGTTCTGCAATTAGAAAAGTGCTTGCTCACCTTATTGCCTTCAAAATGTTATGGTAGAATGAGTCTACTCAGCACTTCCATACATATTTTTGGTATTTCTACTTTCCATTACTCTGTTTTTTTCCCCTCCCAGCCTCGGAGTCTACTGAAATGATGAATTTGTTTGACATTTACCAGAGGCATGTTGCTCCCTATGTCTCTTACCGGTCAAGCAGTGTTAGCACAGCCTTGAGTTGCCATGATACAGGGATGTTGTTCTAAGCTAATCTGCAAGCAGCGTTTCATATTTGTATGTGGCATTGTATGGAAATGCCTGGGCGTAGTCCTCAAAGAACATAACTAGAGTGAAAAACTTTGTCAGTCAGCTTATCCCAAGCTTTAGTGAAACCTCTGTGGAAAATCACTGAAAACAGACTAAATGCTACAAAAAATTGCCAGCACTTGATTAATATCTAGAATATTGCACTCTGGAGCTATATTTACAGTAATTTGCTGTGTGTTTAGCTTACAGGTAAAAGGCAGCATTAACAAAGATGTAGCTGGGCTCTTGATTTTGTATAATTTACTGTGTTGTGGTGAAGACCGTCAGATATCTATGTGATCTAGTGGAAAAACAATGTGCTAAATAACTGTATTTGTAAAACCTTATATATAATAAGTTATTCATGCGCCTGTTTCAAAAGACCACTATTAACATTTGGTTTTTGACATTCCAACATCAGATCTAGTATTTTCGTTTTAGCTGAACTTCTTGGTAGGGCTTCTCCCGCAATGTTCCAGAATTGGGTATAAAAGAATTACAATTCTTAATATAGATAAATGCTAAAATTACTTCCTTAGCAAGCATAAAATGAATCTAAATATGTATGACAGTCAATTTTATTACTTGTTTCTGTATGGGAAAAAAAATGATAAGAGGTATAGAATGGATAAATACATTTCTAAATGCTAAAATTATCAGTTCTAGAGAGTGAACACTCAGTAGGGCTTGAAAATTGATAAGAAAGTATTTCCACGTAAGTCACATCCAGTAGAAATTTTGGAGGCTTTTTAAAAATTGATCGAGTGTTTGTATCTTGTGTATGAAAGATAACAGACAAGGAACAAAGGGAAATATATATGACAGAAACACGGCAATTTACAATGAACAGAAATGTGGAAACAGGTATGCTAGCTGGATGTAGGGCTTCATTTTCTATGATATTGTGATAAACAAAAATTAACACCTTTAAAATTGTTGCACAATTTATTCCTGCTTCCTGCTTGATGTGATGATAATCTCTAAAAGTGAGGATCATTTTTGGTTCATTTTCAGTGGTATTTTGATAGAAATTTTTGCATTTAAGGAGTGAGAAATATAGAACTGACACAGTGTTTAACAGTTCGAGTTCAGGACTCCTGCTACTAAACCCTTGGACCAGTAAACCCATGCCAATACTGAACTTAAAAGTTACCAAAAAAAAAAAAAAGTAAGTTGATAGAGTTGGATGGAAAATATATAAAATAAAGCTTTTATTTTAACACTTCCTTCCTTTCTACTTAGTTGCTGATGTTTTGTTTTTTTGTTTTTTTGGTTTTTTTCACAAAGAAAATGCTAGTTTTACAGTGTCTTTAAAAGATATTAAAAGATGGACATGAGCCGTTCCTTCTGGGGGAAGAGAAGTTCAGATGAGTTGGAGCTCTTGTCATTAAAAAACTGACAATGTTACAACATATTAGAAGTCAAGGCAACACAAAAGTGGGGAAAAGAATAGGTTTGAAGTACAGCTCACTCTTATTTTCTTGCTCATCCTGGGGCAGGGCATAGTCGAAAGACTTTTCATTTTACAGTATCTCGTTTCTGCTGCATTTACTAGACACAACAGATAGATATACATTCACTTTGAGATGTTTCTATTGTGCACGGAAATCCACCCACCTTAAAGGTGAAAATGCAGCAGTTGTTCCTCACTAGTATTGCTACAGGATCATTTCAGAGCACAGACAGTCTTGGAGAATGTACTGTAACATTCACATACACTCTTCATGCTATATCTCTGCATAAAAAGGGGACAATCCTTTTTCAGAATTAGCTGTGTTTGAATGAATAAATTTTTTATAGCTACTTTTCAAATTATGCAAGTGTAATATCAAGTTTTTCATAATACTTATTTTCTTTATGAAAATCTTGACTTCACTCATTTCAAGTAGACAACAGCTTTTTATTGAAGTATGGCAGATGCATGATATAGTGATGCACACTTATTGAATCATCCATTTTATGTTATGTGCTGAGTGTGTCTAATTCTTCCCACAGCAACTTGCTACACTGCAATCCTGACCCTCCTAGAGGATCATTTTTTTGTGGCAGTATAAAAAAAAATATCACCTTTGTCTCTTAAACCATCTAGTTTTTCCTTTCCCTCCAGCCTTCAAACAAACAGTTTGTACACTGAAAGGAGGGGGGGTGATGACATCTTTGAGCTGAATAAGTAATGTAATCGTATTTAGGAGATAATATTTTACTGAGGTCAGGGTAAGGAAATGGGCTGATAACCACAGGCAAGGAGGACAAGGAAAAGGGTTGATAACCACAGGCAAGGAGGACTGTGGTGAGAGTGTTTGCTCAGAGAAAAGGCAGGATGGACACTGTTTAACTTGATGTGAAGCCTTGACCTCAACGGAAAGATGAAATATGATTGTGGAAGAGTATTTTAAATTTTTTTTAACTCAGCTATCTGGTCTAGATATGCCAGTGAGCTTCTTTCAAACCCGAATGTGTGTAATGTTTCTGGGGCTCATTTTATATGATAAAAGATGAAGGGGTTTATACTACAGTGTGCTGAGCATTCCCAGTTCCCATTGTGCTTGCCTGGATTTCACAAAGTTCCTCTCTATTGGATTTTTTTCTTGTTGTCCAGTATATTATCTGAATAAAATATTGCTTTCCCTAGCACAACAGAAGTGGCAAAAATAGCAAAAACACTGCAGTTTCATTGCACAGTGGTTGAACCACGAGCTCACCATGTGCTGCAGGTGGTAGGATCTGTACTGTGTCGGGACAGCATCTCTCCTGCCTGGCAAGGGAGGCAGGAGCCGGGTAGAGCTAGCATGTTCCACCACCCACAAGCTGGTTTAAACCAGAGTGGTTGGAGTCGATTTTCTAACTCTCCTCCTGAAGTAGTCTAAGCATTTTCCCCTCCCCCAGTTATAGCTGCTCCTGAGGCTGTGGGGAGGAAGAATCTCAGCCTTGGCAACTGGGCTGTGCTAAGCCTCAGGTACGGGATCATCTGGCACTGAAGTGTGTAGCTGCAGAAAAGCTAAATAGTAAGACTTTGGCAATTTTGGGTGTTCAAAACTTCTAGTAAAGACTAGTGAGAATCCCTTGAGGGGGGAGCAACGTTGAATATGTAGCTAGTTGCATTGTTCAGAGATAGATTTAATTGAACTATAAGGTTGGAGGTGATTAAAAAATTTCTCTGCATTTTCAACCTTTGTGAGCATTGAGTGTGCAGATTTTTTTTTTGTTTTTGAGGAAGAAGTGATTTTCATATAAGATCAGTAATGCGTGTAAAGATGTGCCAAGAGAAATGATGTCAGATGCATTACTGACAGACTGGAATACAGAAAAACAGTATTGCTTCTTAAGCCAAGGCACTAGGGTTTTGGCATAGATCAAAAGTGGTGCAAAAGCAAATTCATTAATAGAGTATGAATTGGAGTTTAACATATGCGTATTTTCAAAATGGGGTTGTCACTCAAAAATCTTTTTCCTGGTGTTGTGAAAGAGAAATGATTGTTCTCCCAGAACCAGTCAGAGTCTCTGAGTCAACATCTGAAGTGGTTTGTGACGATAATGTATGGTCAGCTGTAGCTGGAAAGCATTTGACCTTCTGTGGAATTTCAGGAATTAGGGCTTTAGAATAGGCAGTTGCTTTACTGAGTTTTAGGCATTGCCGTTATTGGTTTGTGATGAGATGCGTTATCTAAGACTCCAATGTTCTTCTAGGAAGAATTATTGAACTGTGCTGTTTTTTAAAAAGCAACAAAACAAAACCACAAAAACCCAAACCAAACCCTTTTGGGAAAAGCTTTGGAGAGAAAAATAAAAGCTTCTTGACAATACTAAAACTTTTGAACAGTTGAAGAGACTATTGGCCATGAGGTAAATTAACTAAAAAAAAAACCAAAAAAACCCCAAACCCTCACCAGGAAATGATTGCCTGAGAATTTTTGTCAGTATTGGGCACCACAGAAATCTTGCACTGAATAAATGCTGCAGTGTGGGGAATTGTGCCTACCATGGCAAAATTAAAATTCATTTGACAATAGAGCATATTTAAGGCACTTTCTTACTTACAGGTACTTTGCTTTGCAAATCAGTTAGCTAAGTGTATTTGATGCACAGAATCACAGTAAATGCGTTACACATACATGCAACAGCTGGGTGCAGACTTGGGTCCTCCTTTATTTCAACCTTAATATCTTAATTCCTTCCCAAATAAATTCAAGGTTTAATTTGGAACTTCCTGAGCATTCAGCCATGGAGCATATAATGCATTGTTGTTAGGCCTATACGCCTACATCTGAGGATGTGGTTTGGTATTCAGATGCTGCTAAATGAAGTTTTCACAATTAAAACATTTTAAAGAATGATTCCTCTCCCCCATTGCTCTGGGACTTAAAGATCTCGCACCTTTTAGGATGTGGAGATGGAGTGTTGGCTAGAAGTTTTGATTTTTACACTTCTCTCTCATTGCTTTTGCGGTGTTGGCTCCTGGGAATGTGAACAGGAAATCACCACATAATTTACTCAGCTCTGTTCAGTGCAGTGGCGTTACTAGAGAAGAAACCCTGCAAATGCTTCATTTTTCCATAAAATGAATTTTGACAAGTGCCCAGAAACATGCCTCAAACTTTAACCTTCCATTTGTAGGCAAAGATAGATAACAGCAACACAGATAAAAATGAGATGATGACTTTGAGCAACATGACAAGAGATTATAAATCTTAGGACTAGCCTTGTGCTGCACAGAAGATTGCAGTCTTAATTAAAAAGTTTTTGAGTGGCTCTGTAAGCGAGCCAATGACTCTTATGGTTCTTGTGCATCAGGACGTTTACCTGGAAAGCCCGGTCAGTCTGTCCTGTGCCTGAATGAACCCTAAATGAGGCAGTTATATAATCTGGACACATATATAATGAGGGACACTTATGGACCTTTAATTCAAGACCAACTATTTCACTCAATGTAGAAGCTAAGCCCGCGTTTCCCACAGCCTGAGAGGGTGGACCCAACATGGCGGGGCACCCAGTCCTGCCTGTTGAGGTGCTGCCTCACCACAGCAAAGCAGTCAAAAAAGCCTTGAAAAACCAGTGAGAGCTTGACTGTGTAGCCTGTGGTTTGGGCATTTAGTGGTGATGGGGGAGGCCTAAATTTTGGCTCCCACTCCCTGGGGTGCTAATGGATTTTGTGGCATAGTCCCATGCTAAAACAAATAAATTGCTTCTCTTTGGAGCTGGGTAATAGCAACTAACACTTGTCCCATACATAAGGAGGTTATCTGAACTGCAATATATCTTGCAGCAGGGTTGTCTTTACTTACTGGGAACAAGCTTCTTGAAAAATCAAAACAGGCTTTATTTTGTCTATTGTTCTTGTGGAAAGAGCTAAGAGGAGATTTAGAAATGTACTGTCAGTAATCACTGAGAAACTTTAAGCACTTTAGAGTGCAGAGTAATTATAGCACAAGGCTGTTCATTTTTCACATAAAGTATTGTGATATTCTGGTTCTGCTGAACTCAATAGAAGTTTTACTTTTTTCCTTAAAATGATCAGGATTGCAGACAGTGCATTCTCTACATGTGTCCTTTGCAGGCAGAAGTTTACTTTGTGGTTGAGGGAGAAAGTAGGAGTTTTATTCCCATCCACCCTCTTTTCCAGATTAGCAACAGTAGGGGCGGAACACACATTTTTCAGTCACACAATCTGGTTACAGAAATGTGCAGTGCCCTGTTTAGGACAGCCTTCAATTCTCTTCTGTTTTGGGACTCCCTTGCACAATGAAGTAGTACTTGTTTGGGATAGAATCAACTCTATGTGCCATAACACATTTTTAAAACAATTTTAATACATACCTTTTATGGGGCGGGGAAGTACAATCACAGTGAACACTTTTTTTCCCTGAGTACAGAATTGGCAGACAACCTTTCATATCACATGCAGTTAACTTTCCTTTTCCTTATTTGTATGTTTGATCTCATACTGATTAAAAATGCTTTTTTTAAAAGGGGGAATTATTTTGACTGGCTCTGCTTGGAGAAATGTGCTTTGGAGCCTATGGTAAAGATGAAGGTAAAGAACTAACTTGACACATCCCCCAAATGTCACCCTGCGATCTTTAACAGAGCTTTAACACCCTGAGAGCTTTAACAGAGCTGAGAAATAAGTCAAGGAGAAAATAGCATGAGATTAACATACAGGCTATTTTACACCCTAATGCTTTGTGGCGCTGATGACTACCTTGTGCTGTGGAGCCAAACGCTGCAGGTTTGAGACAGGACAAGTAGTTTTACTGCCTCCAGATGGATTTTAGCTAGCGGCAGAACTTGTCCTGTGTAGATATCGAGGTATCAATTAGAATGAACTTTTGCATTAGTGTCCTTGTGCTCTTAAACATCCTTTTCTTTCAAGAAGCTCTTTTATCCATAGTGTATAGAGTAGGTGCATGTAATGCTGCATTGAACTGTTGTGGCTTAGTATTCCATAACTCTTCATCCTTCTGCTTTGTTACTATGTGCCTTAATTTCTATACAGAATCCAATTAGCCCACTAGTTTGCCATTAGTTTAATACTTTCTTTTTCTGAGGATCGTCCTATGTGGTTGTTTCCACATTACATCTTTCTTGTTTTGAGACTGCCAATAGAGTCTAACATTTAAGGGATCCATGGGTTTGAGGAACTTATTAAGACCTAATTATGCATAAAGCAGCTCAAGTAAATACAGATAACTAGTTTTAAACTAATTTGCAAGCTTATTACTTGCAAGTTGAGAAAGATTAGCAGCCTCAGTAGTTTTTGTGTGGGGTTGTGGGTAGGTTTAACATCTGGTGCTGGACCACAACTGTATTCAGCTGTGGTGTCATTCTTAAGCTGTCTAGCTTGGATCTCCCCACCCGTCCTGCTGCCATACCTTCCAACTATAATTGATTTGTACTACTGGCAGGTAGTTATGGTATCCTTTTCTGGGTTTGCTCGTGTAGGTTTTAGAAAACTTAGTGCTCTTAAATTAAAGGCATTCTCTGAGCTACTACAATCTAAAAAGCTATCTGTAAAGTGATTGTCCTGGTTTCGGCTGGGACGGAGTTAATTTTCTTCCTAGTAGCTGGTATAGTGCTGTGTTTTGCATTTAGGATGAGAATAATGTTGATAACACACTGATGTTTTAGTTGTTGCTAAGTAGTGTTTATACTAGTCAAGGACTTCTCAGCGTTCCATGCTCTGCCAGGTGCCCGAGAAGCTGGGAGGGGGCACAGCCAGGACAGCTGACCCAGACTGGCCAAAGGGCTGTTCCGTACTATATGATGTCATGCTTAGCATATAAACTGGGGGGAGTTGGCCAGGAGGCAGCAATCGCTGCTCAGTGACGGGCTTGGTGTCCGTCGGCAGGTGATGAGTGGTTGCATCACCTGTTTTTCCTGGGTTTTGTGCTTTTCTCTCTCTCGTTGTTTTCCTTTTCATTACAACATTATTATTATCATTATTACTACTACTACTACTACTACTACTACTACTACTATGATTACTACTATTATTTTATTTCAATTATTAAACTGTTCTTATCTCAACCCACAAGTTTTCTTACTTTTGCTCTTCCAATTCTCACCCCGATCCACCAGGGAGGGAAGGGGAGCGAGCGGCTGTGTGGTGCTTTGTTGCCGACTGGGGTTAAACCACAACAGTGGTGCTTCCCTTAAAGACTCAGTTTGTAGAACCAACCTCATCCTCGTTGATAATTTTCTTCTCTTCCACTAAGCTGTCAGGCCCCAACAAAATCAAACCAAAAGCCATTTCAGTTTTTGAAACGAATACCTTAACTTTACTGTTCCCTGTCTTTCCATTATGTACTGTAATAATACACATAGCATGGCTTTAGACATTTGTTTCTGGAAGGACAATTGTTGCAGCAAGGGGAAATAATGACTTGGAAGATCTATTTATGTACAGTGCTTAAAAAAAAGTCAGTTTTTCTTAGGATCTCTATGTCCAGTGGACTGATACAACAGTGCAATTCCTCCTCAATGTACCTTTCAGTGAAGTTCAGCTCAAGTTCTTTTTGTAGCTCTGGAAGTACTACGGCTATGGCAGAAGTAGTTAGCATGAGTTTGAGACGTGGTAGAACTATTCACAGTTCGGAAAGTAATAGGCACACTAGCATTAAGGAAGGAATAAACCACAGAAATTCAAATTATCTTCTGTGGGATGAATTAATGTCGGATGTTGTGAGTCCATGTTGTATGATAAAGAAACTTTAATTTAATCAGATAAATTATCTATTGAATTCTTGGATACTTTAAGTATCGCCTGATTTTTTTTTTTTAATTATTTTACTTATTATAGCAGTAACATTCTACTTTGCAAAGTGTGTGATCCTGAATAGAAGATATGATGAATAAAATCTTAGCATTGTTTTCTACCACTTCAACCCTCTCAGTTCTGGGTATTAAATGCAGTCAGGTCAGACCCATAGAGAAATAATCTGGTACAGTCATTTTGTATTTTTGCATTGTGAATTCGAAAAGCGATTGTGATGGTTAAATGGAAATGGCTCATTACAAATGCTAAATTTTACTTTGACATCTAAATGAAGAGGCCATTTTAGCTCCTTGAAGAATAGTAGACACTTTTTGTACTCAATGTACGTTTTAAAAACACCTTTTTCGATTGTACCAGTTCTGAGGGTTACAGCAAATGTAAATTGCTCAGCTGATAGGTGCGATTCAGTTGTGAACTGTAATTAAGCTGAGTATTTCTGAAGGTGGAGATACTACAAAACCTGGCTACCAGTCACAGTGTTTGACCATTCTTAGTATGAAGAATTTTTTCTTTACTTATAACTGGATTTTTTCTTGGTGCAACTTGTGATTTTGTTGTTGTTTTTCTTTTCACTACTTGTTTGGCTGGCTTTTCCTAACCATGCATTAGGTGATAGAAGGCATTGGTTCGATCCTCCCCTGTTGTCCTTACCCTTCTTTTTCCTAAGGCTGAACAAACCCAGCTCATGCAGCTTCCTCTCTCAAGCTGTGTGCTCCTGAGCCACTCTCTGAACAGCAGCCCTGACCTCCCTCATACCCACCCCATTGGTACACTCATTTACCTGCTGAGAGTGTCCAATCCCATCACCCAGGCCCTTAATGAAGATACAAACCAGCATCAGTCCCAGTATCATCACCACTAGTACCTGGCTGCCAGCTACATTTTGATGCCCTCTGCCCACCACCACCACTTTCTTGCAAGACCTGATCTAGAAATCTTCTTTTAGTTTTCAGGCTAAACTTATAAATAACAATGTTATGCACTTCAGTGTCAACATTAGGATGTAGGTTTAAATAGTTGATCAATTTCATTCATTTCTAATCTGTTGTAGCTAAAGACAGACAGTGCTATCCAGTTCATTTTTTCTTCTGCTAGAACAAAAGAGCAAAACTGGGTTTGAACCAATTTAGAAAACAGGCTTTTGGGTTCCATTGACAGTCTTCTCTGACTCTGCGTGAATGAATCCTTCTATGATGTGGCTGATCAGAACTTTAGATGATCTTGCACAATCATCTTGTACAAAATGTTGTTTGTACTTTCTCATCTCATTTGCAGTTACCTCTCTTGCACGCAGAGGACAAGCTTGCTTTGTTCGTCACGTGGTCCCTAATCACCTCTGATTAATATGCCCAGGTTTTCTCCTCTTTATTTGATTTTCTTTGTCAAATAGCCTCCAGTGATAGATAGGACTTATTAAATGTCACAAAAAAAAGCTAAATCCTATGCATATCCTCAGTATTAGTATTGCTCGAATAGTTTATTCAATGAATACTCTAACTAGGTCCTGTAAATGTACAACATGTTGTATTACTTTAAGGAAATACCTAAGTAAGAAGGCTCAAACAGCTGTTAAATATCATATTCCTAATTCAGTTCTTGCAATGATGCCATACTGGGAAAATTGCAACCAAAATGACTGAACTTATGGTAGATAAAGTTAGGCTACATCAGTTCCAGCTCTGAGAGGATAGATCAGTGAGAATTTTTGAGGTATAATTAAAAATGCAAATTTTAAATCATGCAACATTATTTTGTGTGGTATACAGGGCTAGAAGGAACACTTCTGTATGGTGAGTTTGTTTCTTAAACATTTAATTAAATATTATCAGGCTGAAGATTAGTTTATTCCCACAAAAAGTTCTCTGCATGGCTGGTCTACAAAAAGCAAACAGTATTTAAGAGAAAATCAAATCGTAGCTGTTACTATGATTCCCTGATGGTTTTGTATGTAGATGAACCCTAAAAACACATACGATAGCTGAGTTGCTAGGGGCATATGCTTAGAAAGAAATGAGGGGTGTTGTGTGCGTGTTCTGAATTGCAGATCAGTTAATTGAGTGCTTCTGGCTACAGGCAGAGAATAGATGAGAATTTAAATAGAGTAATAGTGCAGTCTGCGACCATGAAAGCATAAAGGTGGAGAAGCAAATCATTGAAAAGCACACAACTCTTACTCATATCTCTGCATGCAGGAAGAAAAGATATAACCCAAGGCTGAGCAACGGCGTGTAGTTGATTTTTAGAAGTTTAATGCCAAAATGTATGAACGGTTTCTTTCTGTCTTTCTTCTTATTGCTCTTGTAGTGAATCTGAACTTGGCTTAGTTTGCACCAAAGACAAATTGCAGTAAATATTAATATCTTTTTAACAGGTGCATAACTTGGATAACTGCTTTATGACGTCACTTGTACTCAGTTTTTGTCCTTTGTCAAACAGGTTAAAAATGCTGCTATGTTAGTGAGAACTGTTAGCTAAAAGCAGAATTTGTCTCTTCCTCCTTGTAGCTTGATTTGAATGTCTGGATCTGAACTTGTTTTTTCCATTTAGGGTTTCTACATGAACCCTACATGTTATCAAGTTGCCGCCATTGAAAATTAAATGGAAAATCAGCGTAGCCTGCTTTAGAATAACCAACATACATTTTTAGTAGGTGAATGCTTTTTATGATGAGCTAGAGGGTGATCCACACTTCTTCAATCCCAATTAGAGCACTCGTTTTACATGACAGAGAGAGAGAGGCTATGACATACTGTGGTTTATTTATCAGGCCGCCTTCAATGCGGTCACTACTGCAACTTGGAAGGCCCAAGTAGAAAATGTTATTGTGGCTTTGAAGTCTGAAATGTTAGACAAAGAATACAACCTGCTGCAGAAGGTGTTCACTTAAGTTTCTGAACAATGTGATGTACCGACAGCACTTTGGATAGTGGTCCCTGTGCATAGTATAGAGGAGAGTCTCCAACACATCAGTTACTGTTCTTTGTGCCCAATTCTTGCTATTGTTACAGGGCCAAGAGGTAGTGTCAAGCAGCACTCCATGGGTATTACTCTCATCAGTAACACACAAGTTTTAGCAAAAGCTCTATAAAATGCTTTGTGACAAAGATAAAACTACCAGTTTGTCAATTATCCCTTTGTGTTTTATGGGTTGAGTTCAAAAATCTGCCTTAAAAACAAAGTAAAAACAAAGGAATACGAATCAACTCTGGTGAGCAGAATTAGTATAAAAGTGATGGGTCGTTTCCACTGTTTTCCATATTTTGTGTTATTTTGAAAATTATGCAGCCATAAAATATGGGCTGAATTGTTGGGCTGTCTTTCAAGCCGATGTCTCAAGGTGAGGCAGTATCTCAGTTTTGTTGTCATGACCGATCTACACCGAACTTGGGATAATTCTGATTTTGGTGACAGATGACAATGAAAAAAGCTGATAACCAAGTTTGACTTGCTAGAAATTGTGCTCAGTCATGGGTTTCTTTTTCATTTCAACTATTTCTTGTGCTGCACATGAGCCTGGGATTTAGAGTTCTGTTTAAGACCAGCAGTCATTAGAATTTAATATAGAAGAATTAATTGTTTGGAAAATGTTCATTTTTATAAAAATATTAGCTTTTAGACTGATAGGTTATGTGATTTAACATAATCATGCCTTATATGCCTTCATCTGTTAGTAATATATTTTTATCATCCTTATTATTACATTTCCTAAGAAAAGGGTCAAAAATCTGTACCAAATACTGCACAAAACCAGAGTACAAGTCTTTTTTACTGGACGCCAATTAGGTCTTATTTTTGGGAGGTATTTGAGTATAAGATTGAAGGTGACACAGGAAAAAAATTTGCCTGGATTGGCATCACACTTCTGTGGTATCAAGAGACTAAAGTTATTCAGGTAAAACTTAAATAAAAACTTAAGGTCAGTATAAGCCTGGTATGAGAACAGAAGTTCTAGTTGGCATCAAAAGGACTCCATTTTGAGGATGCTGTAAGACCTTATCTATTTATCTTTCAGGCTTAAAGAAAATCACACTTTTATGCACATTAAAATGAATTTCAAATATGGAAAATGTTTTCCTTAGTTGCTATTTGCCTAATGAAAGTTTTTGCTTAGTAAACTAGTCTACAAGAGCCTTTTAGCCAATTTTAGCAACCAAAACCCCTGCAGAATTTCAGAAAAAAAGATACCCTAAAACAAAACAAGGTATTTTTACACAGTGTTTCTGTCAAATCAGCCTGTATTTCCTGTGATTTTTATTTTTCTTTATTTTTCTTTTCGAAGTCTGGTTAGATATATCAGTGGAACTGCCTGGATCTTTTTTTTGAGCTGCAATGATTAAGTTCATTACATCTTCTCCTCTGCTACCAAGCAGAATACAGTCACATGCTTGCTTTCTTATTATAGAACATAACAGAGGTTCAAAGAGTTAAGTTTTGTGATCACCTCTAAAAAAAACATTTGAAATTTTATATACATGCTTCTTCCCTTCCTAGCTATATCTGAGTAACAAATTACATGTGCAGTAACAATATTGCTTTAGGGTCTTTCCTTCCAAGAATTCAGAATGCTCTTTACAAAGTCCATTAATGGCATGTTATATACCTCGTATATAGGTGAGATGACATACCTGATCCAAGTCACAATGTAAATGACAGAGCTGATGAATGACCACGGGTATGAAGACACTTAGTTCCCTTTTCCTTGGAAACTATACTTGCCTATATGTCTGCATTTTGTATTATTTCACTCAAATGTAAGTAACAGCAACAAAAAGGAGTGTATTTTTGTGACTGATTTAGGAATGACACACTCTAGACAAGGACACTGCACTCTAAAGAGGTGTATTAGGAGATGTGGACAGATTTAGTTAGTCTGACCCAAAGGTAAAATCAGGACCTTGTGGAGCTGAAGCAACCAAAGAAATATACAGTCCAGTGCCAAGACAGCAGATGATCCTGAGGAGGCTATAACTAGTGAGTGGAAGCCACATGCATGGAGGGCCCTGTATAGGATCTATATGAGACCAGTGCCTTTCTAATCTAGAAAGAAAAAAATATTCCCTTAAATAATTACACTATGGGAAGCAGTCTTATTTTCAGGTTACTTTATAATGAATTCTGAATTGAGAAACAATATATTTAATGTGTGCAGTGTTTAGGTAAATAGAGTAGTTGCTACTTTTATGTTACAATGTTAGGATAAGGTTGGTTTGAGTTTTTTTAATAGTCTTTTCCTGCCTCTCTGTGTGAATAAAAATTATTTTTGAATTTGAAGAAGTTCTAATGCAAGAAATGTTGGTAGGCAGAGTCTGCTGATATGTAAATACAAACGTATGATTTCATCTGCACATCCAACTACTAATTTAACCAAGGCAAATAATGCTACTGTTCTGAAATAAGTTTTTTTTGTTGCCTGCCTGATCACATTACAACTCAGAGCCATCCACCTCCTCCTTCTCTTTACAAATATTGAAGTACTTTTCCTTTCCCATATTTACACTAGCAAAAGCAAAAAAAAAAAATGTGAAAGGACAGAGAAGATCTGCCTTTTCCTGGAGCAGAGTGCTCTGCTGTTGCAGGTGTTGCAAAGACCAAAGCGCAACCGTTTGGTTGTTACTCTTTGCTGTGTTTTGGAGAAGAGAACACTACTAGATGGTCAATGGAGTTTGGAAAAAACGACCTCTGAGTGTCCTTTTTTCCCTTAAATCACAGGACTGAACAGAAAGGGAATTACTCACAAAACCAAGAGCTGCTGTTCATTTAAATCTATTGGATAAATTTATAGGCAATAGTTATAGTGCAGCTCATTAGCAAGGCTCTATTCAGCGCATTTTACTTTTATTAAGTAATCGGACGAAAACTGGGAACAGAGCTGATTAGGAGGTTTAATGGCCTGGTCTTATTCCCCTAGCCAAAAGAAAATCTTTCAGGTTAATGTTGTCTGGTTTGAATATATTACTCGTGTAAGCTGTTCAAGCTTCACTGAAGCCGGTGGATCTAGCTCAAATTTTTACAGGTTGTTGTCCAGCTGTGTAAGTTTGGTACTTGACCTTTGTTTGAAGAGAGATTCAAAGACAAAATATGGTGTTCAATAGACTCCCCCTGACCCCCCAGCATCATCCTGGGGATGTGTTCCTCAAATGTGCACAGTCTACCTTGATCATAGAAAACGTGTAATTGCAAGATGCTTTCATGTACTGGAAATCTTGGGTCTTTCTGGCTACTTACAGCAAGACTTGATCTGACTATTGGATCAGCTGACGTGACCTGGGTTTCTGGAGTGCTGTCAGTAGTTAATGTACTGTCATTGCCTGAGTGACGTTTCAGTAACTCGTGGTAATTCGGGGTGTCATATAAAAAACACTTTATGGATTTGCGTTTATACCTCCCAGCACTGTGATGAACGAGGACTGGCGCACCTGGCAGCATCTTCTCCTCTGCTCTGTCTTTTTACTTCGGAACAGTAGAAAAAGAACACAAAGGGAATTGTGTTAAGCGTTTCATATTTTTCTGAGTAAATGGACAGAAGGAGAGTGAGCTGACATGAATAGCAGGTTTGTGGGGAAAGGAAAAGTAATGAAGTAACTCTCTACTTTTCAGAAGTTTATTGGAATGGAGGATTAGACAGTACTGGGGCTAGTGTTTCCAATACGTTCATGGAGTAAGAGGTGTCATTTCAAACAGCACACATTACCTCTTGAAGTGTTTTTCTCTATTAACAGCCAATCCCCATATTCTGCTTATACAAAAGGCTTCTCCCTGCAGAAGAGCATCTCAGTGAAGCCTGTCACTGCTGCTGACTTGCTGAGACCCTCCTGGGGATAAAGTGGGTGACATGGAAGGCAGACAGGGTGGTCAGGACAGATGCTGTCTGGCTAATAGAGACAATGTCCCCATCTGTTAGGAGGATTTCCTGCGGTACTGAATGCTTGGTCCCCACTTTTTCAAATACTCAACAGATGGTGGGTTACAAACGTGTAAATCACTTTGAAGCTTGGACAGAAAAATGCAAAAAGCATTATTTTCTGAAATGTGCAATTGTTGCTAACTCATGGAGGGGTTTTTTTGAACTCTGAAACTTCCATTTTCTGTGAGCAAAATTAATTTTTTTGCTTGCATTTCCCAGCCACTTCTAAGAGTAAATGGTACAGAATAAGAAAAATATTCTGCAAGCACGGCCACCATATGAAAAGTTATTATTTGCTGAAAGTTGCCACCTCTCCATAGATGTGCACAGCTATTTTCTGTTCTAAATGTAGGGGGAATAAGGACATTATTTTTCCAAATACCAGTACCTGGTAATCATAGGTAAACACTGTCTCTTTTCTTCTTGCAAGTTCCACATCATTCAGACATCACAACAGGCATAGACTTAAGCCAAAGTTATCTGAGCCTCACTCTGAGTATGTTGACAGTGAACAGCAGTGAAGGAAAGAAACCTTTGGAAAAAGATGGAGGGGAAAGCATTTATCTTTCTGATAAGAACTGCAATAGTGGTGTCCTTGGAGATCAGAAAGAAACATGTATGGTAAACTACAAAGGAAGATTAAAAGACTCATTCAACCTTCCAGAGTTTGGCTTCCAGTTCAAGGTACTGGAAGCGTCCAGCCTACAGTCTGAAGAATTTTGGTCATGGGGTGTTATGCTGGAGGGGAAAACTTCACAGAAGCATCATTTTTTTTAATGGAAAATTGATCTGGGGAGAGGATCTGATCACATCTTCATTTTCCAGTTTGATATTTTAGAATCAGATCTCATTTTTTATTTTGAGATGTTTTAAACATATATGCATAAGTAAAAGGCAGTATTACAAAGAAGTATATTTCCTTTTTAAAGAAACATTTTTTATTTTTTCTTTTTCTTTTTTTCCCTTTTTTCCCCTCCCTTAAACATTTAAATCCCACAATGGAAGCTTTGGAACGACCTGGTTTTAAGTCAAGTCACTTCTTTATTCAACTATGGTGAAGTTTCTTTGTAATGCTTGTGACACAGGGTTGACCGTGCAAACAAGCTGTAGAATTGAAGTACAAACTGTGAGATTTTAATTACTACAGAGAATAGATTAGGACAAAGTGAGACTCATTAGCTTTGTCTTTTATCTTTCAAAGCCATATTTCAAAACAGAATGAATACTAGCAACAGGTTCAGAAAAAGAACTCTGGACACAAATTTTCTAATAAACAACTCTATCTTCTCTATTCTTTTGGTCTTAAATGCAGGACTGACTCGTGCTCAGTCGTTATCATTTTGATAAGCTTCCATGGTGAACATTTGTAGATCAGCAAGTCTGTGGTATGGACAGATGAAGTGTTCAATAACTGCAGTATAATGTTTTTTTTAGTCTTGGTGGACAGGCTTAAAGCTTGAGATATGAAAAGCCAAAGCTCATTTTACTTGATGAAGCAAACTCACTTATTTGAATAAACAAAAGTGTTGTTTTTCTGTGAGAATTTCCCCTGATGTAACCTACAGCTCAGTGATAATTAATGTTCAGAAAAATTCAGATACCCAGTATTGGATTACAATATCAAAGACATTGTCTGTCTCTTTGAAAAGAGTGGTACCTCTTAAAACACTATGGTACCAAGAATTAGGAATGATTCTATTTTAAATCACTATTTTCAAATACTGTGGGGATCCCTGTCTAAAAGGCTCTTTTCATGTTTTGGGAAAAAAAAAACAAAACAAAACCAAAAACAATTATTCTCTTTCCTTATTATTTACTCCCTTCACAACCCAAATTAACTTTGGTTCAGGATAGGAGTTAGCCTTCTGCCTATGGAGAAGGTGAAGTATTTCATACCAATTAAAAACAGCACCACAAAGAAACCCCTGTACCCTTGCTTGTCAGATGCAATCAGACACAACAGCGATTTAAACCAATTGTGAGCACAGGAACATTTCAGATAGTCAATATGTTACCCCTGATATGTTAGAAAGTCCTGGGTTGTAACTCCTAAAACTTTCAGTCCAACTGAGAACTAGTACCCTGATGGTTTGTATTTAGAGATGATTGGTAGGCATCATTTTTCTGTAAATTAGGAGTTAAAAGCAAGTTAGGCAATGGAAAATTTATCCTATGAAAGTGGTACTGTTTTGATGAGGAGTCTGTTGCTCTA